>NC_135573.1:105472500-106097500 GCF_965152235.1 Eretmochelys imbricata | reverse complement strand
AGTGCTGACCAGAGCCACCATGGTCCCTTTTCAATTGGGTGTTCCAGTCTAAAACCGGACACCTGGCAACCCTAGATGTGGCCTCTGTGGACTGATTTAAATATTAAATGGTAAGGTTTTAGCTAACAGTGGGGTAGTTATGTGAGTAGATGTATTCAGAAATCAAACAAGATCTTGGTAAACTGGATTGCGACTGTACCCATACTTTGAAAAGATTGAACTGGAGAAATTTAGGTCTCTTTTTATGGAGCAGGCAACATTTTTCTTCTGTAAAATACCATATAATTCCAGAAGAGCTGAGGGAATATTCCAAACCCATGTTCAGAGCAGTGGTTCTGAAGCCACGGCCCACAGGCCGCCTGTGGCCCAATCAGCACACAGCTGCAGCCCATGTGACATCCATAGGGCCAGACATGTAGTGTGGCCAGACATATATTGGGATGCAGCCCACTTAACACACAGAGAGCTGCTTATGTGGCCCACAACAATAAATAGGTTGAGAACTCTGGTTCAGAGACATTTGCTTCACGTTCCACAGAGCTATTGATTTTGACTGTGCTCACGCCCTCTTTCATTAGCTATTCATGGGTGTTCACACAAACAAGTTTTTGTATTCATGAATGTTTGGATAACTGATTCACACAAATACCCCTATATTGCATGTGAAAAGGACATTCATTATTTGCTGTGCACTATTTGGTGTTCTCCTGGTTTATAAATTCCAGTTGTCTGATCAGGGAACAATAAGAGTCTCATAAGATTTAGATGAGTAGCCATCCAGCCCAAACAATAAGTTGTGAATAATCATAATGAGTAAAACACTTACAAACAAACCTTGGGCTGTTTTTATTTTCTTCTCTACCACATAGTTTTTGAATAGGCCTCATATTCTAGGTCCACGCTCCAATAACTCCATTCATTGTGCAATGTAATATGCTGGAAAGGGCAAACCCCCCTATTATCCAGTGTTTCTATTGAGGACTTTGGAAAATCTGAAAGAAAGGATGACCTAAAATAGTCCATCCCAGGTTTTAGAAGACTCAGAACAGCTAGTGCAGGACTTGGGAGAATTTGTTCATTCTAGGTCCAAATATAGTGGCTGACCAGTAAAGATGATAGGACTTGAACCCAGCTATCTTCTGGACATGGTATGGTTGAAGGAAAAAAATAAAATAGGTATGATTAAATTGTACAAAAGTATTTGCAATGAACAAAGGTATTAGCAATGTTAGGCCTCAAACTTCTGGATGCTTCAAAAAGCAAGCCTTGCAAAATTAAAATTAAACTTAAACTTGTGGTCAGGATGCGCTGCAAGCAGATAATACTTTGTGCTAACTTCTGCGTCGTAAAGATAAGTTATGCTCCCAGGCATAACTTATCAAACCCGCATTAACCACATTTAAGACAATTGGCTACAAGAAGATAAAAAAGCATAACCTATACAACTAATCTAACCATACTGACAATTTGGCCCACCCTGATTGGTTGGTCTGTTTTAAAACATGGCCGACAGATAAGATAAAAAGTGCAAAGACACAAGACTGTGTGTGTGCGTTTCGGTCACCAGGAAAACCTGACCCACACCCCCTGAACCGAAGGGACGTGCACTTCTCGACTGTCTGTACTTGGCCAGTGCAGAAAACGGCCAACTGAAGGGTAACGTATTTTCAGACAAATGCAGGGTAAGATTACGGAGTAAAGAAGTCTGGTTGTTCGAGCTGAATTGATCTTAGTTGTATCGATACTGTAGTGTAAAACCAGTGGTAAGTGGTTGGTGAATAGTAACTTTACATGTACTTGTGCTTGTCTTCAGTGTAAGTTGCCAGGGCATGTGCATGTGAGGCTGTTGTCCACTAGCTCCTTGATGAGTAGTAACTTTACATGTACTTGTGCTTGTCTTCTGTATAACCTGCCATTTATACTAATTCTTATACAATGCTGGTCTTTATTCTTTCTTTTCTTATTTTGTCTGTGTTGCCTTTATAGCCGAAAATCATTAAAAACCTTTTTTGAGAAATAATTAGTCATTTTGATTTGTTTTATACATGCACTACTCAACCTCATTACATCTGTATTGGGGGGTGGGAAGTAGCGATCACCCAGGGCTGAATTAAGGCCCTGAAGCATGGCTCCTTCTTCCTTCATCTTCGCAATAGGAATCTTCTCCGTTCCCCAAATTCTCCCACCACTTGTTCGCAGCAGGCATGATTTCTCTCCTACTGAGTATCCACTACACAGGCCCACCCTCAGAAGCCATGCCTGCCAGCATGTTTCCTGTAGCAGAAGATGCTTCTACAACACACCAGTAGCCAGGGCCTTAGTGTATTAAATCCCAGCTCTTGGAAATGTGAGATGCAACCTTTTACAGAAAAACAGCTGTACTTTTGGTTCCACGATGGTAAATTTGTAGCTTTGGATGTATGGATCTCAGACATATGGGTACTATTCTCCCAATAGCTTGTTTATAGTTAATTTGTACTATATATATTTCTACTATAATAGTAAAGTTGTACTACAGAGAGGAGAAGCCACAGTTCAGTATTGAAACTTCCAGTAGATAAAAACAAACTCATCTGCAGTAGGCATATTGCATTTCTCATTTCTTTGTTTAAGAATAAGAACAGAGTCCTCTCAAGAGCCAGATATTACCATCTTCACAGCCAGCATTGCTAGCTCTTGTGAGGCATCGCACTCTTTGGAAAATATCCCACATTTATTAATGTTAAAGGACAGAAAGATGAAAATGTATAGTGGTCCTTATTTTAGAAGAACAGTATTAAAGAGGTTACAATAGCACCTGCATACTCAAAAGGTTATTAAAATGACTCAGGATAGCCATATGGAATAAAGATAGTACTGGGCTTGATCTTTATTTCTTCAGAAAAGTACAAAATCAATAGGGCTTACTCTTGTTTTGTTTTAAACACTAAATCCAAATATAGCAGAGGGGCAGTAGTGGGAGGGCAGCTGGTTCTTGAGCGGTTATGAGGAGGACAGCTGCCAGGTCCATTCCTCCCTGTTGCAGCTACAATCAGTAAAGCCCAGCATATCACCAGTTGATAGCCTTGCTTTGATGAACTCACCTCTAGCTTGTCAGAGCTGGGATTGCAGCCAGTGTGGGGAATGACAGAGGGGAAGAGAGAGCCTGGCCAAGGAAGAGTATTATGTAGTCTCCACCTCCCCCTGGCTATGCTAATCACAGCCAGAGAGCAATATGGGGAGGGCATTAGTGGAGATATTGGGCATTTAATGGGGAGAGGAATAATGTGGGGGAGGCAGCTGAGGCTTAAGTCAGCACAGATACCTGCCGAATTACACCTGTTAGAATTCACATGCCACCATTTGTGTCAATGGGATGCATCTAAATTGACATTTAAATCAGCTTAGCTTGAAATGATTAGTACTCATGTAAGCAGGGGAATAGTCCCGCTATTGTGGGGAACTTTCCTGGCTTCTGCACTACCCCGGTGAAGTGGGCTAGCGAAAGGATCGGAGTCCTCACTCTCACTTCCTTTAGCCAGTGGCCTCCCTGCCCTTGAGGACTCCCCTTCCACTCTCCTGTCTGGCAGAGTCCTCGTAATCTCAACAAGGCTGGGTCCTGGATTCCTGGGGGGCTTGACCCCCAACCCTGCTGTGGTCACCTAGGACAGGGGCTAGGGTGTCCCCACTCCGGGGTACTCTCTCTGCACTGGGCACTTCTCTGACCCACTGACCATTACATACAAGTTAAAGCAAATGCAAGTTATTTAATCAACAATTAATTTTAAAAAGAATAAGGAAAAATGGGAAAGGTTAAAGGAAACACATCAACCCACTCTGTGGCAGGGAACATCACAAACAGTGTCTCTGGAACGTCAGGGCAGTTCACAGTCTGTTCCTTGTAAGTCCCAGGCCTTCTTCTCAGGCCCTGGCTTTGCTGCAGGTATGCTGTGGGTTGGACACTTGCTCTGGTGGTGGCCACACGCTCTCAGGCTCTAAGTGGTAGGACCGTTCTTCCCAGTGTCGCCCCCGCCCTGTCAGGGTTACGATCCAAGCCTGGCCTGCAGAGCCTCTTGGCTGAGGTGTCTCCCTGTGCTGGGCCCGCTGCCCAGGGTCCCCCTCGCTCTCCCCAGCTGCTCACCGCACCCAGCTCCAGACTGCTCCAGCCCCGGCTGCTGGGCCTCAGCACTGCTGCTGCTCTGCCTCCAGCTCCCTGGGCTGCTTCTTTGGCCCCTCTGCCTCTGGTTGCTACAGCTCTGCTCCCAGGACAGGTCTGCTCTGCAGGCTGCTTCTGTGACTCTGCTCCCAGCACTGACCAGCTTCGTGGACTGCTTTTCTGGCCCCTCTGGCTCTGGTTGCTGCAGCTCTGCTCCCAGGACAGGGTCTGCTCTCTCTGGGCTGCTTTTCTGGTCCCTCTGGATCTGGCACAGCTCTACTCCCCAGCTCAGCTTGGGCCCCTGCTTTCTCCTTAGGTCGGCCCCGCTCTATCTGACCCAGGAAATTCCAGCTCACAGGGAGGACGGGACCTCCCTGGCTTCCTGACTCCCTAATTAGCCTGCCCGCCCTGTCATTCAGGCTGACCTGGAGCATTGGCCTTTTCCCATTGTTCCTGGGGTCTATCAGTCTCAGGGTCCTGATTTCCCATAGACCCTTTTAGTCCTGGGAGCTAGCCAACCAAAACACCCCCACTGAATGTTAGTGGTTAGCCCTAGAAAGCTGAAGAGTAACTTGCACCAACCACAACCTCCCTGAAAATCCATGTAAGCATGGGTGCATTTTAACTGACAGAATGATTAAACACTCATTGTTACCATGATAAATTTCTCTAGCATAGACGAGGTCTCTCTCAACTCTGCATGTTTGGGAGATCATATCTGATCAATTTGTTTTCATTTATTTACATATTTAAGATGGAAGAAATTCTGTTTGGCAATTTTTATTATGAGTTATCTGAGTTAACAAAATAAACATGTCTTCTCCCACAACATATACTACTTTTGTTTCAGTTACAGCCTGCAGTTACACTGTCCAATGCAGTAAAGCAAAATTCTGTCCCCACAGCCCCACCTAAGTAACCATATTGATTTGAAAAACTGTGCCATTTGGTTCAAAGACTGAATTGTCTTGGGTCACTGCAGGAAAAGGAGGAAAAGTCAATGAGAACACTTTTTGGGATTGACAATTGTATTTCTTTGGGTGTATTCTGAAATCTTGTGTAAGGCATGAAGGCTGGAATACAATTGGAGCCATTAATTTTTCCTCAGAATAAATTTGTAGACTAGTCAAATTTGACTAAATCTCTGAATTTCTGTCTAATGCTTTGAGTAGCATTTTGGCAATCTTAATCCCCACTTTTCCCCTTTTCCATTTCTTAGAGTTATGCATCTGCTAGCCTACAGTGTTTGAACTTCAAGGCTGCTTCTAATGTCTTTGATCCTTTCCTAGATGCCAGGATTTACTCTGTTGTCCATCAGCACAGTTGCTGGCATTCTGTTCAAAGAACATGGATTTCATGTTCCTGTTTAATGCATAATGTCTGGATGGTTTGAATGTGAAGTTTAACAATAGAAGGTTTTGTTTCATAACAAAATTAATTCAGCTTTATTCCTCACCCCATAACATATATACGAAAGCACCGTTTCCAATAGTATTGCCTCCTTTGGTTATAATGATATTTAAGACAAGTGCTGCACTTGCTCATGGTCTATTCAGTCTCAGTGTATGTAGCAAGTTGTTTCACCTTCTTTCTACCCCAATGAAGGTTATCCAGTGTTTCACAATATGTGGATGTAGGTGTAACAACTATGTCTGCCTTTTGTTGTGTCCCTTTGACCAGTACAAACTTATTCCAGGGTAGGCTATCATTAGGATTTCCTGCATGAGCAAATGGATCTCTTCCCCATTTGCAACCCTTTCTTATATGATCCCTTTCTGGGTCCTGGAAAATTTCTCTTCCACTGCAATACCGATTGTGATGCAGTTATTGAGTATCATAGCCCTTAATTTTATGGGAAAGAATATCTCTTTATTGCAAAAGTTTTTTTTCTTGACAACAACACTGTGTAGAGTTACACATAACTCTACTTTGGCTATTCAAGGGATTTTCCAGGATTCCATATTAAATAATAATAATAATTATAATTAAAAGGGTTATGGTCTGTTTATGTGTCAACAATGGATACCAAATAGGCTCATAGACTTTAAGGCTAGAAGGCACCATCATGATCATCTAGTCTGACCTCCTACATTTGACAGACCACAGAACGTCACCCATCCACTCCAGTAATAGACTCATAACCTCTGCTTGAGTTACTGAAGTCCTCAAATCATGATTTAAAGATTTCAAGTTACAGAGAAACCACCATTTACTCTAATAAATGCACTCCTAAAGAGTCACACATGTAAGATGGGCATAGCCATTCTTTCTTCCAACCTAGGCATGGTTTTCCTATCGGTATCATAAACTGTCAGTGCTAGAAACCCATGAATTTTCCTGAGGCAGTCCTGCTTTAGAGCCATTCCTGCATTCATCTGCAGGGAAACCCTAACTTTTTAAAATGTATACCCAGACTAAATTGCTGTAAGTAACATTCAATCATGATTCACTTCCCATAAACTCCCTGATTTACAATACAGCAGACTGTTCTCAGTGCTGTAATGTTTGCTACCAGGACTGGCACAAGTTTGCCCCTATAGTAGAGTGACCATATGTCCCACTATTATCGGGGCTTTGATATTAGGGGCTTTGTCTTACGATATGCAACTATCTCTCTCCCCTCCCCCACGCCCTGAGAAAAAGTGTCCCAAATTTTCACACTTGCTATCTGGTCACCCTACCCTATAGTTAAGTCATACCTAGTGCACATTGTACATCTCTTGTTGTTAATTCTTGGCAAATTTATCACAGCCTGCAATTTATCCATGTCAGGCTGTAACCCAGCAGCAGATAGTCTGTCTCTTTGAAATGTTATTTTGCTTCCAGAGAACTGGCAATTTTCCCTATTTAGTTAAAATCCAGACTCTGCTGAATTATATGGAGCCCTTATATGAACCTATTATCATGTCCTTTCTTGCACAGTTCTTCCCTGTTCCTCTCCCTCCCCCGCTACCCCCCCTTCCCGAACACAGCAAGCAATATACACATCAACATATGCTTGTAGACTCTCAGATATGTACTCCAGAGTTCTCGGAAATACTTAAGGGTGCTGAGCAGATGATACAGAGTGATAATCCTTGCAAGCAAGCTTTGCCAAAAGCATCTTAAATGGCACTCATTATCAAGATTTAGCTGCCAGGAACGTGTGAAGCACCCATCTTTGAAAATTATCAAGCATTATTTTTTCTTCTTCAGAAACCTGATAATGCCCTGTCTCTTTTTTTTCCTGCCCCATTCTTGCAGCAGATAGAATATTTTAGGATTAGTCCACACCTGCTAGTTGTCATTTTTGCCAGCTGATAAACACAAAAGGTAACCCAATCACTTGGTGGCAATGATAAGTCTTAGCTGCAAAGACCCAGATCTCATCTGATCTTACCCAAAAAAGAGAGCTCAGGGCCAGATGAGGCTCTGTCTGGAGCTTAGCTGCCCAAAACTGGGAGGAGGTTCAGACCTGAGGGTTTCAGTTTGGTTTCTCAGTTGGTTCCTCAGGTTTTTTGCTTTTTAAATCCCACTCAGTTTAAACACTGAGTTGGGTTTTTTTATATATATAAAACTCTTACTTTTTAGTTCAGTCCCTTCCTGCCTTAAAAAAAACCCAAACAAAACAACATTATAGAAACTGGAAGCTGAAATTGTCAAATTAGTGTGGTTTAGCACTTTAGCTATTGCAGAGTACTACAGACAACTGAACTTTCACTTCACAAAATTCTCTTTATCCCCTCCAGCCCCCCAATAATGCTCTTCTCCTTGACCCTTCCACAAAAATGTACTTTGGGAAAGATTTCATAATACATTAAAGGTCAGTCTAGGAGTAGTGCTTGCACGGATGCATGGGGCCTTGGAAGGAGAGTACAAGGAGTTTCTACCGCTGTTTACCAAGGGCAACTGCTAGCCAAAATTGCACTGCCTGTCATCGGGTGAAGGGAGAACAAAGAGCACACATCCGTCAGGGCAAATTCTTGCCAACCTTGAGAGAAAAAGGAGGGTGGGGAGAGCAGATGGGACCACTTTTGCTTCCAGCTCCAGCTACTCACTTTGAAAGAACAGCACTTGTGTAAGATGCTAGATTAACTACCCTGGGACACTGATATCCACTAGATCCTGAGTTAGAAAAGTACACACAGCAGCTCTGCAAGATTTCCAGTGTGGCCCCACCAGTTTGACTCAACTCTGACTCCCACAAGATGAGAGGGCAATACATTTTCCATGCTCACTCAAGACTCATTTCTTTCTGCCAAAGCTGCCATATATAATAGCTGTTTCATCCACATGGATGCCTGTCAATTAAAAACAACACTAAAACCATCACCAACTTATTAAATATACCAGTAGGCAAGCAAACATCAGATGGTAATGTTTCTCCATTACCATTTCTGAATCTATATTTTAACTGGTGACCTAGAGATGGAAATGCTCTACTTCTACACTACCGGCACTTTGATCTCTCTTTATTTTCTTAGCATTCTTTATTTTCTATGACCCATTAAAGTCTCTTCCCCAATTGACTATCAGAAAGCTAGGGAAGAACCTATCCTTTTCTGAGACAAAAGGGAGCTACAAAACAGGTTTTCCTGATATTCTGCAGAGCACTGCCTCCATACGTAGACAATGAGTAAGATGCAATTACTAATTCAATCCTCCACTTAGGGAGAAGTCCTGTGGAATTTAATAGTGATGACACTCATTAGATTCTATAGAAATACAACGAGTTTCAGTAGAAGTTATCCATACCACCACAGTGTAAATAAGGATAACTCCACTGAAGTCGATACAGTTGCACTGGTGTAAACCTGATGATGTGAAAAGCAAATGAGACTCATAGAGTTTATACTAAATGAGCTGCTTTTGCAAAGTTTTATGAATCACTCTATAAAAGTCTATAGCAGGGATAAAATGCTCGATTTAATCAATAGGATGGTTAAATAAAAACTCCTTTAGAAAAATGTCCTGCTAAATTCATTAGGACTTTCCCCATACGTGCTGGGTAATGTTTTTGGCAACAGAAAGTTGTGTTGGTTTGTATGGGCATATCTTTTAAAAAGTTCAGACAGAGAGAAATGAAGAAGCTATTCATAATATGGATGATATGGATTAAAAAAAAAAGAATGGCACTAAAATAACCACAAGCACGTCTCCAAGATCTAATTCACTGGTTCCCAAACTGTGGGTCACCCACCATCAGCAGATGGAGTTGTGGCAATCCCTAGTGTGTGGAGAATTCCATTTTGCTCTGCAAAGCGTGACTTCTCATGTATGGTGTGCAAGATAAAGATGCATGGAGGATGCCATTTTACTCTTCAAAATGGCATCCTCCATGCTGTCTGGGGTCCTGGGAGGAAATAATTAATTAAAATGGCAAATATTTTGGGAACCCCTGATCTAACTGCTTAACCATGATATAGTACCAACTGGTGACTCCTCATAATATTACAGGGTGGGAAGGGAAAATAGTTGGGTGACCATGTTAGTGGTCACCTTTAGATCTGGAGTAATCTCTGCAGAACCCAGGTTGACTACAGAAATCCTGCAAGTGCTATGGCTTATAAATATTGAGCTACTGTTTAAGGTCCCATGTGAAGAAATCTTTGCTATTGGTAAGAAGTTTTGTGAAGATAAGAATCACTTGACCAATGAACCTTTTGACCACTAGTATATTCAATTTGAAACTCTACACCAGAAAAAGAGCACTATTTATTCCCAGCAATACAGTAGCTCCAAGTGATATAACTAAATACATAGTAGCCAAAAAAGTACCTAAAGAACCAGCTGTCTATCACACCAAAGTAAATGAAAATTCCATTCCATCTATTGTGCTCCCACAGGAATAATGCACACAACAAAATTTCAACCAAATGGAAAATACAATAGCAGCACTTAAGTTAATCTTCTTGTATCTGTTCTCAATTTTACAATGAGTACATTTAAACATCTAAAATAATTATACTCAAATTGTTTTTTAAATTAAATGTCACAGATCATTGAGAGAAAACAGTCTTCAGTGTAGGAATTATATACTGTTTTAAAACATGGTTAAACAATAGGAGGTATATTTAAAATGAGGATGGAAGGCAGGATGTATTTTGGTGATTTCTTCGCCCCCCCGCCCCCAAAAACAAACAAAAACACTTGAATACCATTGACCTTAGATTTTCCCAACAAAAGATTATTCTATTTTCAATTTCTTCCTGAAGTATAGTCCTTTTAAAGAAGAAGTTATGTACGGTGGAAAATATTAGCATATCAAGAGACATGGATTCAGTTCTAATCCAAGCTCTGCCCCTTACTACAGGCAGTTCTCTCTGAAGTTCTCCTAATTTACTCATTCTGGCTGGAGGGCTCTGAAGAAATGGAGTGAGATGGAGAAGTGGTGAAAGCAGCATCTTGTGTTTCAGCCTATCCAAACTGAGGGGAAATTAACACTGCTTGAGGACTTAATCTGGTTATATCTCAACTAATCAATTCCCTCTCATTGTAGGGACCCCAGGCATCAGTGGCATCTTGGTCTCTCCTGATCTCTGTCTGTGGCACACAACGATTTAGTCTCCTAAGGACTGAAATGCAGTGGTCTAACGAAAGTCTTTGAGCTAAGTATAGGGTATCTGGGCAAAGTCTGATGGTCCCTTCTGGTATTTCACTGTCACTAACGCCTTCAATTTTATTGTGAGTCTCATGATATCTGGTGTATTTCTTAAACCTCCAACTCCTTCAGTCGTGATTATGTGAGACTCTCAGCCTCTATATAACACCTTTCTGACCCACACAGTTGGGGACAAAAGCTAAAAAATATGAGTGCTAATGGCTCAAAAAAACAAAAGGCAAATAAAGTACCCCAAAGATATTATTTTTGCAAGATCTCACTTTGTTTATAATAATAATCCCTGTCATTTGATTTCTTTAAAAAGGTCCAAATATAGGGCTTGGGGTTTTCTTCTTGGCTACTCTTACCTCTAATATGGCTTTGCCTACAAAATCCAGCTTTGGATGTTTTGGTCTTGCTGAGCGTCTTGTAGGGTTTTGAGGTGACATTAATGGAGAAATTACGAGGATATAGAACACCCCTAACAAACTTTGTTAATGTACAGTTAAGACTGTTCAGTGAACATCCTACCAACACAATTAAAACCAAGAAACGTGCAAATTAAGTACATAATTGAAACCTGCACACTATGCTCACCCCTTCAATTTGTTTATTTTGCCACCCCACATCACATAAGCTGCATAGATCTCCTGGTCACTTGTAGCCAAAAGCCTGCCATAAGCTGATCAGTGAGAGAAAGAGACAGAGAGTGTGTGTGTGTACTTGGGATGGGGAAGGGAGTTGTATGGTTTACTTTGATTGTTTGCATGGTGGTTTTACGGTTTCACAGAAGGATGATATATCATTACCATGGTGTTATGTGAATAGTGTCATGGTAGTTAGAAGCCAAGGGAAAGGAATGTGGTTTTGTAATGCCTATAAGAAAAACATTGTAGAGAACTGGTTGACAGCATTTAGTGTTTTAAGGAGTGAAGGTTTGTGAGAGAAGAGGCTTGTATGTTTTGGCTGCCTTGATATAGATCAACCTGTATAATGGGAATGCTAGTAGGTTGAAGCACATGGGTGGGCGGCATGTTGAGGACTGGAATGGAGGAAGAGTTCAGGTCTGCATGAGGAGAATGTGGGGACGGGGAGGCCTGTGGTAATAGGAATGTGCTTTGGAGCACAGAAGTGTAGAAGGAGCATGAAAGTGAGCAGGGTTGGGGAGAGGAATGGTGGCCATTTTGGGCTTAAACTAGGGGTTGACTCTAAGGTAGGAGAAATAAAGCACAGAGCAGTTCCATTTTGATGAACCTCCTGTGTATTTCATCACAGTAGGGTTTCTTTTTCCACCTGTCCTCTGTCTCCCCTGCACTTTTTTGACATTTGATGCCACTGAACGGCTTCAAACAACCACCATTTAAACAACAGCCCCCAAGGGTTAAAGGATGGAAGAGCTGCTTCCCCACTTGTGGCTAATTATTGGACTACCACCACCTGGGATAAAATGCTGCAGCTCAGCCAGAGAGGGGCTTCTGCCAGGGAGCCTGAGGAGGACTCTGCACTGGCTGTAAACGAAAGGAAACCACTGGAAGGAGCTGCTCTTCAAGGGAGGCCTGCAGGCAGATGAAGGTAGGAAGCAACTGAGAGAAGCAGCAATGGTATAATGTCATTGGAATATTTGTTTGATGGACTCTATTACCCTGGGAGGGGTGGGACTGTAAGCAACCTAGTTGAAGGATTGAGTTGTGAGAAGGGGCAAACCTCTGAAGGCTTGGAGTGGCCATCAATAAGTGCTGCCAGATTCAAAAAAGCTGTTGCATTAGAGCTGGACACGGGGGGAGGGGGATGCACCGGCAAGTAAGTGACCCTTCCTCACCCTGCCAGAGAAAACACCCTTCCCTGCCCAAACACAGAATTTTCACTTCAGAATTACCTCTGCTTGAAGCCTGGGGTGGGTGAGATTAGTCCTGCACCTGTAGCAATTCTTTCATACAGAACTAATTGTGACTTTTAACATTTTAGCCCAGAGCTCTGCAGGTTGAGAAACAGATACCTTAACCATTGGGAAGGGAAGAGTCTGAGCTTCCCTTTGAAGTCCATAGCAGTTGCTTCTAGCCCCACAAGCTCCCAAAATGTCAGACTTTCAGGCTGTGGTATTTTTTGAGATTTCTGGCTTCTTCTGAATTATTTATGTCTTAACAGGGTCAGAGGGATACAAAGTAGAGCCCCAATCATAGTTTAAAGTCTATCTAAAATATTTCTGAAATATATTTTTCTTTAGCCTGTGACACATACAAAACATAAGTGTGGTAAAGTATAAAGATAGCAATTATTTGGTATGGGCTGCTGTGACATACCAGGGTACAATCCAGTGTAATGAGCAGCTGCGTCACACTGGCCTGCAACCTTGGGTGATTTACAATACTTTGTTGAAGTAGCTTCCACCTGGGCTGAGTGTTTGTGTGTAACTGCAGCTGGCCAGCCACAGTTGGGCTCTCACAGTCTTGCTTATACTACAGGGTGACCCCAACGCACACCCCAGTCTTAAAATTTCCTCCAGAAATGTATGTCCTGTACTGCCCAGCCCTCCCCTGGCTGATACAGGTTACATTGTCTGTTATTTCTGTAATAGAAACAATATACACACAACTTGCCACCACAAATGGAGTTTCCCAGACACCTCAATTTAAACCCATTGGGTTAGATAAAACAAGTTTGTAATTAATAAAGAGATATTAAGTGACTGCAAGTAATGAAGCATAAATAGGGGGACCATATTTCCCTAAACTGAAAATGGGACACCGGGTAAGCAGCGACACCAGGCGACTCGAGCCAGTCCCATGTGCGGCTGGCGTAAGCCACCTGGCATCACTGCGGCCCGAGCCCTGATGCCGTGAGGCTGACTGCCTGAGCCAGGGCTGACAGCCTGAGCCCCACCGCAGGGATTTGGCCTGAACCCTCTGGCGTCACCACTTTCCAGAGCCGACATCACAACTTTTTTTTGGCAAAACCAGGCATTTGTCCCGTTTGCTCTTGCCCGAATGTTCCTTCACGCCCCTCTTTTACTCAGTATAAATATACCTGTGGAATTTAAATCATTCGGTGTAAAATGCTTTCAAAGTTACTAAATGAAAGGTGCAGTAGAATTGAAAAGTAATAATTATAATAATCAATATTCTTGGGAGAGCATTAATATAGCTAAAAACTTAATTCAATCTCTATCTTCTGGTAGCTCCAAATTGACTTTAGTAAAATAGTATAGAATGGTACAGATAAGTTTCAACCTGTGCAATGCATAAGGTGGCTACAGTATTCTGCATGAAGCTAATAATCATAAGTAATAAAATTAATATAAATAAAGCTACTTTTTTATATTTACCAATAAGCATGACCATTTCAGTTCCATTCTCAGATGCCACCACTGGCTCCCTATTTATTTCAGGACCCAGTCCAAACTTGACCTTTATTTTTTAAACATAGCATGGATTTGCAGTTCCTCAGGCTAGAACATTCTTACAACTTTTAATCTTATTCCAGAACTCATCTCTTTTTCTCCCTGCCTCACTCAATTCTTCTATTTAATCTGTCTCAGAAATCTGATGTTATGTGCCTCTGTATGGAGATTTATAGCTACACAAACAAAGGTATTTTTATTTTTGGAGTAGCAGGCACAGAAGAAGCTGTCCTCCACTAACCCATGTGGACCCTCTCACTCAACCACAAGCCACATAACATTTTCTGTTGATTCTACAACACGTAATTTTTCAATTTAACTCAGCCTTCAGCAAGAATTGTGCTCAAGGGAGTACGTTGGTCAGAGAATAGGTGTTAGTTATTGTAAGTAGTAGAGTAATGTAACATGCACCAATTTATCATCATTAACTGGGTGTTTAAAACCAGTACAGTTCACTTGCTGAGGCGGCACAGTAAGAGGTGCAGCAACTATTAGGAAAATGTAAAATAAATAGAGCTGGCTGAATAACGGACTTTTTAGTTCACTGCAATTTAAATAAATATAGTTTCAGGTTGAACAAAACATTTCAACAAAATATTTCATTTTCATTGTGACCACTTAACTGTCTTTTAATATAAAATTAAACAAAATTTTGAAAGAAAAATTTCTGACAGTACCCTGGGATTAATTTAGAGAGCAAACTGCACCTGTCACAAATAACAGATTCTTTTATTCAGGCAGCTACTTAGAGTTAATTAAAAAGATGGAATTGATGAAACACACAGAAACTTTATGAACTTTAGTTTATACAGACAAATATAATTGCAATTGGAAAATCAATATACACAAGTAAAAGAATAAGATGAGTACAATAGAGTTTTCCTGCGTTGTTCATACTTACAATCTTATGGAGACCACTAGAAACAAAGAAGGAAGAAACAGTCAGTGGAACCCCCACAAGAGGAAGGTGCTGGTCCAGGCTTCCTACCTGGTTGTCCCATTTGTCATCCCAGTGTCCCAACTAGGAATAAGTTTGACAATCTTTTATACAATTTTTCCACTCAACCCACATATATCTAGGAATATATCTAATTAAGTCTCAGCCCCTATTCATAAACAGTATTCTGGAAGACCAATTTTAGGGTTCCAGTTGTCCATATGTGGTATTGCCCTTGACCATCATTACATTTCCAATAGATAACCAAACTATTTGTGTCAGTCTCTTTCCCAATAGTTTTGATATGTCAATGCGGTCAGTCCTCTCTTTCCCAATAGTTTTGATATGTCAATTGTGGTCAGTCCCCCCCAAAAAACCCTAAAATACTACCATATGTTTATTTGTGGTTTACCTGTTTATTCAGACAGTGCATTGCTAAACTATCACAAGATCTATATTGATAAATTTTATAACCTTAGGTCAAGCACATATCATTCCATAAACTTCGGTCAAGCACATAATACTTATTCTAACCTATGCCAATTTCTACCGCCCTTAACAGTTAATGCTTAGGACCCATAGCCAAGCCTATTTTTAATCCATATATTTTGGTTATTATTTCTATACACATTCTTAGCAGATAGCCTATATTTTACCCAAAACTGTAGACCTTCCAAGTTCAGGTCAGCGTCAACATGTCAAACTGAAAAATCAAAAAGTTTCATTTCAAAAATGTCAAAACAAAATATTCTGACTTTGTCACTCTTTTTTAATTTTATTTTTGATTGAGACAATTCAATGAAATTGACACTAATTCACCAAACATTTCAGAAAAACATTTTGTGCAAAAAATTTGCCCAGCTCTAAAAATAAAGCAGGACACACATACTGTCTTAAACCCTCCTGTTAGTTACTTTTTCTTCTACACATTCAATTTCACCACATTTGCATGCAAGTTGCATTCATTTTGCACAGATATTCAAAGTCAAATCTGTACAAGTTCCATTCCTTAGTCCTGCCCTTACTCTCACTGAAGCTAGTAGTAGAAACCCTAATGGTGCATCATCACATATGCTATACCATTTACATTTCATGTGAAAATTACAGCACTGTTTATATCACCATTGCAGTTAAACCCAATTATATCAGGGCTGACTTTGGCCCATTGTTTCCATAATTTAATCTTTTAGCAATTTATGTACCATACTTATGATTAGTATAGAACATCATGAATCTGCTGTAGGTTGTATGTTCCACTAATGCCTTATTCAGTCCTCTTTCTGTGGAACAATTTCTTTGTTCACCTCATCACCACCCACACATTAGGATGCGTAAACTTTTAGTGATAGTCCCTTGTCATGTAGCTGCAGACAAATTCCACATCCTAGCAGACTTGCAAATTTTTTGCCTAACTAAAATATTAGAACAAAAGTTTTCAGAGAAGCTATTTTAAAAAGTTACACATACCCAGGTAACAACACCAAAGACATTTATTCCAAAGAGACGTCTCTTAATGACAATTCTTTTCTTGGTCTCCCATGACTCAGGCTCATCTTAGGTAGTTTCCAAAGGTGATGTCTCTTGACAGTAAATCACTGTTTCATCAGCACATTGTAGCATGTACAATAATATTTCATTCTTCATTGTATTCCATGAACAACCTCTGAATCAAAACCCCTTTCTCAACTGTGTTTTAATACATTTATTTTTTTTCCTCCTTTTACTGCTTAATATTGGAGTTGTTCTTTTCCTGGCAAGCACATAGCTCTAATTCCAATTTCTGTTGCATTTTTTAAAACAATTCTGAGGGCCAGATTGTCATTAAACACTAAAAGTCCTGTTTAAAACTGGTGTTAACTGAGGTCAGTTAACTGGCCTTATAAGTTAGCTCTTTATTTCTTCACTTTGTTATACTTGACACCAGACATTGGTGGGTAAGGAATAAAGTTTATGGGACAGATGACACCTGTTTAGTCTCAGAGAGCATGGGCAAAAAAGTTGTCCACCCCCAGTGAGGTGTGTTGCAAAAGGCTACAGTGGGTAATACTAGGAGAAATGCCAAAAGGACCACAGAAGAAAAGTGAATTGAAGAGTGGTTGGGTCACAGTTCAGAGGCTTTGTGTTTGTATGGCCAGATTAAGGTATGGGCACCATAAACCCAGGCTGCGGCCCTTATGTGATCACATCAAAATTTCACCTAGAAAGTAGGAATGTGTAGGCCTCATGGCTCTGAAGCAAAGCTTGAAAACGTGTCCCAAGGTAAGGAAGACAATGAGATGTTCCCAAACTTGAAGAGAACAATAGCTATGAGGTGTGACCTTACTCTACCCATCTCTTTGGAGTGTTAACTCCAAGACACACCTCTGGGAACCCTGCCAAACTACATCAGCAGAGCACTCTGTCTGGCAGCAAAAGAAGAGCACAATGGACCCAGTCCACCCACCCACACATACTCCCCAGATGCTGGAGTATCAGGGGGCACACTTGCTACTTCAAACAGGACAGGAGGTCCCTTGCCAATGGCACTCCAAATGGAAGGAACAGGGGCAATGCCATGTGTATGAGGTCATGGTAGGCACCTTGTGTCATTGTGTGCTGAGGGCCCTGGAGTGCTGGCCCTCTGCCTGTGGGTGAATTTCACCCAAAAAGAGCCTACGTGAGGGATTTGGCTGGTCGTGGCAAATTTACCTTGGAAACACAGCTCTAAATCTTGGATTAGAAGATTTGAGATATAACATCACATCTGACTGAAAGAGAGCAGACTAAGACTAAACAGAATTCCTGCTATGCTAACAGAAGCAACAGTATGTGTGATTTTGCCTCCTGGTTAATGCCACTGGTATGAAGACAATGGATGAACAAGAAGATTCTACAGGGATATCTGGATAAAAATCTGAAAAGGCACCAAGAAGGACCAAAAATAACCACATTTGACTAAAATAATCCTTCCCCCCACCCCCACTCGATTGTAGTAGTAGTGATTATTTTCTTGCCTAAGCAATGCTTCCCTGTTTAAAAAAAACAAAACAAAACAAAAAAAAACTATCCTTTCTGTGCTCAATCAACTGTGTCATCAGGGGATAACACACTAAGTTCACTCTCCTTGACATGCCACCCTCATGCACACACTGCAGTCCTTCTCCCACTAGGCGAATGATTTAAATGCAAGCAGGCTATACAAAAACGTTCTCTACATTGCTATCAGTAATGTAATTACACAGGATTGAATGTTAAAACTGTAATTTATATGTGGGCCCTTGTGCTATACCATGCATAGAGAACTCACGCTGCCTCTTGGTTTGTGAGTTCAGGCCTACCAAATTAAATTATAACCCTGCAGTTAAAATTCAGATAAAAAAACACTGTTCCTCAAACAGTGGAAGTGCAAATGGAACAGCCTTTATGAGGATACTATGAGACACTTTAAAGAGGACACAGATCTACAAGTTGTACATCAAAACACACACAAACAAACAAAACCCAGACAGAAGTTAATCTTATTCTACTTCCCTCTTCATATAACACATGAGAAGTCTGGAATTAGTGCTGGTCTTGACAGACACGTAAAGAACAGACGTAGCAGCTGAGAGTTATCCCACTTGTAAGTATCTAGGGAACTAAAGTGCTCTCACGTTTTAGAGTGGGTTGGCAGCTGCTCTGCTAAAGAAAGGGAGACAAAGGACTTCATACATTTTCATTTGGGAATTTCCCATATGTAACTGCAGCATTATTTAGTAAGTAAAAGAGAATGTTATTCCACTCATCAAAAATTTATTCAAATGCCTCGTATTTACGGAGTAAAATCAGACAAGTGAATTTACAATTTTAAAAAAGAAACTTATTATGGGAGAAAAACACTACATTGACATTATTACTCAAGACATTATTACTGTTATACAACCCCTTCTTACCCCAGATAACATCTAAGTGATGTAGCTGTAAATGTAGACATATGTGGTGCTAATTTCAATAAACAGACCTCAAAAAGTCACCTAGATAATTATAGCCCTGTTAATGAAGTCTGTTCTTTATCCCCTCCTACAGGAAGTTTAATTATCCCAGTATTATTCTGCACGCAGAAGTAATTTCCTGAAGGTGACCTTTTTCTAGGCAGTATCCATAGTAACAGATTTCCAACTGCTAACGGTGTGACACTGCTTGTACATCGCAAATGTTACAGGGAAGCTGAGGATTGATGTTTTAGCTTACCCACTAGAGACAGTGGCTGCATAAATACACATAAATTGAAGAGCAGCATTGTTAAAAGAAATTTAAGGCCACATTCACTGTTCCCTTATTAGCAGTCCTTATTCCACAGGTCTCTGACATCCCACACACAGAAAACTACAATAGCTAAAAACAGAACTCGAGCAGACAAATATGTGAAGGGAAAAGGAGAAACTGTCCTTTGCATCTTTCTCCAACATCTAATAGTACACAGAGATGAGAGAATCATCATTATGGGTCAGGCTCTGATCTCACATGCACTAGTGTAAATCCAAAGTAACTCCATGGATGCCAATAATTCTTTTCCATTTACCCTGTCTGTAACAGATTAGAATATGGCACTAATGGGTCTTTACTCCCCACATTAGCCTTAATGGGAGATATGTGTACATGTCAAAGGAAGACTATATAGCCCTAAGATTATGTTTGTCAAAGTATGCACTAGAGCAGGGGTGGGCAAACTACAGCCATGTCCGGCCTGTCAGATGTTTTAATCCGGCCCTCAAGCTCCCACCAGGGAGCGGGGTCTCTGGCTTGCCCTGCTCCACGCGTGCCATGGCTCCTGGAAGCAGTGGCATGTCCCCCCTCGGCTCCTACATGTAGGAGCAGCCAGGAGGCTCCGTTTGCTGTTGCTGCCCCTGCCCTGCCCCAAGTGCTACCTCCACAGCTCCCATTGGCCAGGAACTGCGGCCAATGGGAACTGCAGGGGCGGCACCTACAGACAGGGCAGTGTGCAGAGCCACCTGGCCACGCCTTCATGTAGGAGCTGGAGGGGGGACATGCCACTGCGGGGGTGGTGCAGCTGCGGGGGGTGGTGCCTGCGGATGGGGCAACATGCTTAGCTGTCTGGCCATGCCTCCGCATAGGAGCCAGAGCAGGGACATACTGCTAATTCCGGGAACTGCTTGAGGTAAGCGCCATCCAGAGCCTGCACCCCTGACCTCCTCCCGTGCTCCAACCCCCTGCCCCAGCCCTGATCCCTCCTCCCACCCTCTGAACCCCTCAGTCCCAGCCTGCACCCCAAAATCCTCATCCCCAGCCCCTGTACCCTCAGCTGGAGCACGCTCTACGCACCCCAACCCCCTGCCCCAGCCTGGAGCCTCCTCCCACACCCTGCACTCCTCATATCTGGCCCCACCCCAGAGCCTGCACCCCCCAGCCAGAACCCTCACCCCCTCCCGCACCCCAACCCCAATTTCGTGAGCATTCATGGCCCACCGTACAATTTCCATGCCCGGATGTGGCCCTTGGGCCAAAAAGTTTGCCCACCCCTGCACTAGAACTTACAACCATTCAGGAATTCTGTAAACCTACCATGCATTCCAGCCCATCAGCCTTGCCTGAGAAAACTTCCATAAAACTCAATGCACAGGGAAACTAAGAAATCGAGTCACTAAATCAGCAAGAAATTAAACTATCAACAGGCACTAAAGAGTTGCTGAAAAACCCAAATCTCAGAATCACATGCAAGAGTGGATCAGTCACATGATCTTAAAGAGCAGACATCAAAGCTTAGGTGGGCAAGCGTCCTTCTGCGTCGCATCTCCAGAGTTCCTCAGCATTGATCCTTACCTACCAACACAGGTGACTATCAGCATATCAAAGACGATGCAAAAAGCATAGAATCCCATCCTTGACACATTAATAAAACAGAGCTCTCAACCTTCTCTTTCTTATAGCTCATTTTTTCAAAAAGGGAGGCTGAGGCCATGGTTTAATCAACCAGATATACACAAACCAAAACCCTCCACGGGTAATTTATCTGCTTTCACTCTTCTTCTCCAGTCATCTTGGCTTAAACTGGAGTCTCCAGACACAATGTGAAGAATTTGCCATGGAATAAGGTAAGGGAAGCAAGTTCCCTCAGCTTGTTCACAAGCAGATTTTAATTTGTGGATAATTTAGCACAATGTCACATACAAAGCAAAGGGTGACATTAGGGCTGTTTGAAATTTTACATATCAAGACAGACTTAAAGAGGGTGTTTTCTTCATTTCTGTGTAATTACAAATAACAATTACCTTTTGACTGTAAAATTGCACAGAGTTGTTTTATTTTTTCCATAAACAGAAAGCAGCCCAAACAAAAATCTGAACAGCTCAAGCTTTGTGGAAGTTCAGATCCAGATCCTAAATCTATGTGTGGCCCATATTTAACCAATAAGCTGAACCAAAGCTATGAATCTAGTAATTTGGGAAAGTGTGGTTTTGGGTGGGAACTGTCTGGCCTGAGCCCATCTCTATCCATAAACAAAAATCATATGTCCCTGACAAAACTGCTTTACCATTAGAGGGGGAAAAAATGAACTTGTGCATCACAGAGGGGCTTCCAGTTGCTGTGATATTTTCCTGACCCTTGGATATGTCTTACCTTTATGAACAGGACCTTCTTATTAATATCATCAGATTACTGTTTCCTCAGATGCAGAATCCTGCTTCTGGCAGAGGACAATATCTGATGCTTCAAACAAAGATGAAATTTCATGATACACGTAGAGTCTGACTCAGCAAAATACTTAAGCACATGAGCAGTCTCAACTAAATCAATGGGACTACTCATGCAGTTGCGTGCTTAAATATCATCTTGAATTAGTGTCCTCATAAGTTCTTCAATGAGTTCTTTCCTAATCCCTCTGGTGATCAATTTTCACCATGAATCTGGAAATTTGATTACCTTTGGTCCTAAATGTTTGTTATCCCAGAATACATAACTACAAATAGCAATGCTCACAAAATTAGCCAGCTCTTCTAAAAATCCAACCACATTACTTGACTTGATGTATTCTGGTAGCAATGAATTCACAAAGTTGACAGTGTGCTGCACTAAATATTATTCCTAAGGAGAGCTGAAGAAGGGAAGGAACTGAAGGAGTCTTGGAACTCAGGGGAGAAGTTAAGAAAGATACCGGGGAGGGGAAGGGCAGGGAAGTAACATCACATTTCAGGGGTTGAATTACCACCAGCAGTTGTAGTGTTGTACGTTGCTTTTAATTTTATTTTGTTCAGAAATGGCTTACGCTGGAAAAGAGAAATAATGAGGAAACTTTTCTCAGTTGCATTATTGTGTCTGGAGGGAGAATCTAAGCAGAATGTGAAATGGGCTGGGGACCGTGAGAGGCTAGCGAAAACAAAAACAACCAGAGGAGAACACATTAAAAGATAAGATATGGGGACAAGGCTACTGCCTTACTTTCCTTTCTATTAGCTCTAAAATGCCACCCACCTCCACCTCCCCTCCCCCCCACCTCCCAAAAAATGTTATTTGGTTTCCAATGAGAACACATGATGCCGGTGCATAAACAGCAGGAGCAGGTAAGGAAAAGGCAACAGCACTGGAGGCAAACAGAGTATATCCCCTGGCAGTAAAAACATCAACCAAACCCAGGTGAGACCTCCCAAGGCAGCAATTGAAGCTTTAGTATCCACTCATTTTCTTTCTTCACCAGCCCCAAAGCAACAAGAAAAGCAGTTTAATCTTCTTGGCATCTGAAACCAAAAAGATTGTTTTCCTCCTTTAACAACATCTACCAATCTGCCACCCAGTTCTTCTAGTACATTGCAATGTAGATGGCTGTATTGCAAGAGCCACACAAACTACCTGCTGAAGTCAATGACATTGAGAGCTTCTGCCTAGTTCAGAAGAGTGTAAATCCATGTTAAATTTCCATAATGCTCCCCAGTTAGCCTTAGCCCCTATAGGTCACTTCTAGCCCAAATAAAATACAAAATGGTGGTGGCATAGCTGGAATTCTAGGCACAGAACAGGGATTTTTTTACTCTTGTAAACTGTCACTCCGCTCTCCCCAATACTTATTCTACCTTCAAGCAGCCGGAAGAACAAATCTGACAGATCAGTTTCATGATCACAGTTGCTCAAATATGGACTAGAAAGCAATAGCAGCGAAGTGGGTGAGGACAGAAGGGGAGTGGAAAAGCAGAGGGAAAGGGACATATTTTCTCATCTTTCCCCTCACTACAAGTCAATGTCCCACTTCAGTGCGTAGCTTTGAAGGCCCTCCATGCTCATTCTGCTCCTGCAGGTTTGGGAGCAGTCACAGGATGGGAACATGTGTTTTTAAAAGTGCTCTCTTCTATCCCTCCCCATAAGCTGTACACATAGGCTACCGATGTAATTGTGTGATCTTATTGTTACCATCCTCCTGCCTCCTCCTCCTCAGAGCCCTACTTGCCTGTTAAATTTAATTTTATATTAGACTGTAAACTCTTTGGTCTAGGGATTGTGCTTGCCTTTGTATATGTACAGAACCTTGCACACTGGGACCATACTCCTGATTGGGGCACCTTTGAGTGATGTCACAATAATGAACCACCACTATCATCTCCAGCCCTGGAGCCAGAACACATTTGCATTCAATTGCTCCTTGTGGTGTAGAAATGCATAGAGGACCCATTGTGCTAGATATTGCACAAATACACAACAAAGATTATGCTTGGCCAAAAGAGCTTAGAATCAAAACAAATGCAGATGCCCTGACCCAGTGCTCTTCTGTACAGACACCAGTCTGCGCAAGTGAACCCAGACCCTGGGTTCCACTTGCTTCTAAGCCAACTGCGTCTGGATAGAGCCTAGCCACTCTTTCTACCTCTGCGATTCTAGGGCGTGTTCTACTCAGAGCTCCTGTCTGAACCCTTCCTAAGGACACAGGAGAACACAGTCCATCCACTTGAAACCGGTGCCTCAGATTCCCTGAGCTCTCTAATGGTTTACACACACTCCCTCAGCAGTCCGTCTAGTCATGTGCACCCTCAGTCCTAATTTATCCCTTTCAGGGACAATGTGGCAACAAAGCAAGAAACACAGGCTTAGCAAAGGAATTTCTTAATCACAGTCACTTTAGTCTTTGAAAGCACTAGAGAGTTACAGAAGTTCACAAACTGACAAAATCTCCTACGTCTTACCTCCCCTAGTCTGCGAGTCTCTCCAGCCATTCCTGCTTACTTGTAGTAATGGTCTGCCCTTGCTTGCTCAGAGAAGTAGGCCCCCTTAAATGCAGTCTCTCTCCCTTTTCCATGCATACCAGCTGAAAGGCAGCAATCTACCACCTATGTAGTCAGCCCGATGTAGAAAGTCCATTTTCCATGGGAGTGGGTCAGCAGTTGAGAAGATCAAAATTGATTCCTCTGTGATGGCTTCGCAGTGATAGTCCTTGAATAAGGCATCAGGCACCTTCCCAGGACAGGGTAGCTGACTGAAATATGTCATAATAGGCTTGTTTTAGGCAACATTAGTCATGCATTCATCACAATTGTGCTGGAAAGAATGCAAAAAGGGGGAGGGAGGCTTAGCAACCAAAATGGACCAAATTTGAGTGGCATTGTGTGATCCATTGCACCAGGTTGCTACACCACTTACTCAAATTTGATGCAACTGGCTCCCCGCCATGATGGAAAGGTGGCTGGGCCAAATTTGAATGGCACTTGCAACCTGGGTCATAGTGCCACTCAAACATGGAGTTGCAACATCATTCACTCAGCTATGGCCTGTCCACCCTGCCATCATGCCAGCAGGGAAAGGGCTCCACCGCTACACCCTCCAGCATTGGTCAGGGACCAGGGAAGGGTGAGTGTTTTGAAAAGTGCCCTCTCATCTCCAATACATACCACAAAATGGAGGTCTTGATACCAAAAGAGAGGTTACAGTACAAAATGGAGTTCACTATTTGGTACAGACATATTCTTTCACCCTATCATCTTTACAAAAGCCAAGCAGTAAAACACAAGGAAGAATATAGCTAAAATATCAAATCTTTTCCAGCTAGTAAACATTCATTCTTACCAAGTAGAAAGAAATCACCACAATACAGCCACTCTAACTATGAACCACTGATTGTGAGATATTTTTGTGTTGTTTTTATCATTTGATTTCTGAATATTCTTTTTAAGGATATGGTGAAATGGGAAAGATCAGTAAAAATATATTAATTGACAGTGGTTTTGGTAAATTAATGTTTTATATGAATACATGTTTAATATATAGGAAGTATGAAATCAAGGAGAAGTGTATAACTTGATTTATGGTAAAAAAAAATCTGTGCTTGTGGGTTTTCTTTTAAGCAATACACATAATTAAACAGTATGAATATAACATATGCATCTTTTTCAGAAGGGTTCCAAGTACAGCTGCTCTGTAATTTAAAAAAAAAAATCTATTCCAAAATGGGCTAAAAATGAGAAATTTTAAAAATTTCCCACAAAACAAAATTCCAGAGAAAAAATTCATTCTGATAAAAATGAAATGTTTTGTACTGATTTTGGTTTTTTTAAATTAAAAGAATTAAGGTCAGACTTACATTCATCTCAATGACACTGGAAGGACTGCAAAAATGTGGGGGGCCAAGCAACCAAAATGGGCCAAACCTGAGTGGTATTGTGTCAAGAATTTGAAACTAAGTCATTTCAAAATGGGAAATAAAAACATTCCATTCAGAAAAAAGTCAAAGTGGACCTTTCAGCCTTATCAGAACACTCCATTCAGTTTTTTCCCCAAAAATGCTATTTAGTCAAATTAACATGTTCCCGCAAAACATATCAATTTTGATGAAACAACATTTTCCTATGGAAAACCATTGTCAGAAAATTTCCTATCAGCGCTAGTTTTGAGTTGTGTTTATAGTTGGAGATTTCTTAAGAAAAGTATTTGTTTTGAGACAAAATTAAAGTTGTGAAGAAATATAACTTTTACATTTGATAAGGATCATGTATTTTTTATGTAGGCAGTGTATAAGATTTATCACATCATTAACTGCTCATTACCTTGCTTTTAAGGACTTGAGTTTTGTAAATGATATGCTAGAGGTAAGTACACACATCATTTAGCAATGTTAACGAGTTTAAGACAAAGGTTTTTTTGTTTTAGATTTCCTCATGGTTGCTCAACACAAATCCAACGTCTCTGTTTGCAATCACGTTCTTTCCTTTCATCATACGTTGCAATCACTATTACTAATCCAAGCTAGTACATACACAACTTCCTCTCTGTTTCATCCTGTACACTGAATAAGGCAGGAGTCCTATAGGAAACATGGCATGTGGTCATGTACTTAACAACTATCAGAATTCATATGCACAAGGGCGCAGAATGAAGGCTGCACTGGCATTTTTCTAACTTTCGCAACCTAAAACACTTTTTAAGGGCTTATCTACGAACACTTTGTTCTCAGCAAGTTGGGGAGTAAATCTACTCTGCACTAGCCTGCCAGGCATTAAATGTCCTTGTGGACCTTGCTGCTGCACACTAAAAGTTCCCTAGTGTTTTTAATCTACTTCCAATCATACATCAGTAGGATCTGAACCTAGAGCCCTCAGCTGTTTAACACTGCTTAAGCTACAAGATTGCTGCATTTGTTAGCAGAAGAGACCACTGTTATCTGGGTCTGGGGTCAGGGTGAACAGGTTGCTAGGGCTATGTGCTGGGTACTCTACAGGGAGAAGAGTTCAGATGGGCTCTCCCCTGCTTCTTCCAGGGAGCGGTCTGGTGTCAGGACTCCCAATGATGTGTGTACTGCTGCAATGCTGTGGACCCAGCCTTAGATAAAATTTTCATGTTCAGTTATTTTGGCATACTACCAAACTTTGACAATGCAAACAACAGAAGGAAAGTAGCAATTTTGAAAAGAAAGTTTATATCCCAGGCTAGGGTTGCCAACATTCTAGTCGCACAAAACCGAACACCCTAGCCCCTTCCCTTCCCTGAGGCCCTGGCCCTTCCCCGCCCCTTCCCCAGGGCCCCAACCCCCACTCACTACATTCCCACTCCCTCGGTAGCTCACTCTCCCCCACCTTCACTCACTTTTACTGGACTGGGGCAGGGGGTTGGGGTGTGGGAGGCAGTGAGGGCTCTAACTGGGGGTGCAGGCTCCAGGGTGGGAATGAGGGGTTCAGGATGTGGGAGGAGGCTCTGGGTGGGGGCAGGGAGTTGGGGTGAGAGCTCTGGGCTGGGTATGAGGAGTTTGGGGTACAGGAGGGGGCTCCAGGCTGGGGCCAAAGGATTCAGAGTGCCGGAGGGGGCTGTGGGTTGAGGCAGGGGGTTGGGGTGCAGGAGGGGGTGAGGACACTGCGTATGGGGTGCTGGCTCTGGGGTGGGGCCGGGGATGAGGGGTTCAGGGTGTGGGAGGGTGCTCCAGGGTTGGGGCATGGGCTTACCTCAGGCGGCTCCCAGTCAGCAGCACAATAGGGGAGCTAAGGCAGGCAGGCTGCCTGCCTGTCCTGGCACTGCGCTGCACGTAGTCTGGGTCCTAGGCAGGAGGCCGGCAGGCTCCACGCACCGCTCCAACCCGCAGGAACTGCCCCCCCCCCGCCGCCCCCCAGCTCCCATTGGCCGAGAGAGCAGAGCCAGTGCTTGGGGCAGGGACAGTGTGCGGAGCCCTGTGGCCCACCCCCACCTAGGAGTCGGACCTGCTGGCTGCTTCCAGGGCACAGTGCAGTGCCAGCCAGGACAGGTAAGGACTAGCCTGCCCTAGCGCCACAGCACTGCCAACCAGACTTTTAACAAGCAAGTCAGCAGTGCTGACTGTAGCCGCCAGGGTCCCTTTTCGACCAGGTGTTCCTGGTCACTCTATCCCAGACACACCTGAACAGAATGTCATGGGACAAAGAAAAGGCACTTCTCCACCCTGAAAGCATTCTCCCTGCCAAATTCGAAAGGCCTTCTGCAAACGATGGAGGTGTTAGAGCTGCTCCAAAAAGAGGTTGCAAGTGTAATTATTTCCATTATAAATTATATGATGGAGTTGCCTACAGTTGCATAACAGCACATCTTGGACTGAACTATGACCAAGGAAGCCCCTCCCAGTTCTTTGTTGGAAAGTGTTAGACACCTAAATATAGTGGTTACTAGCAGCTCCTAATATACAGTCTTCATTTCTCTCCTCCCCTCAAATGAAACTGTATTTGAATATGATGGATGATACACCACTTTCTTTTCTGCTCCAAGTTGCACGGAAGTGTGAAGTGTCATGCAAATGTGGTTCTATGTGCGTTCATATAAATTAAAATATATATATTCACAGTACTCTAATGTCATGCCTAAGCTCTATGTCCGAGGCATAAGCCACCCAAAAGAGAATGGACATTCTCTTTTCCTCCCAAGTTTTCATGGGGAAAAAATGTCCTTAGTTTTGGACAGCTCTCTGTATTTGTGTTACAGGAGATATAAGTAAAAAGAAAAGGAGTCCTTGTGGCACCTTAGAGACTAACCAATTTATTTGAGCATGAGCTTTCGTGAGCTACAGCTCACTTCATCAGATGCATACCGTGGAAACTGCAGCAGACTTTATATATACACAGAGAATATGAAACAATACCTCCTCCCACCCCACTGTCCTGCTGGTAATAGCTTATCTAAAGTGAGCAACAGGTTAGGCCATTTCCAGCACAAATCCAGTGCTGGAAATGGCCTAACCTGTTGCTCACTTTAGATAAGCTATTACCAGCAGGACAGTGGGGTGGGAGGAGGTATTGTTTCATATTCTCTGTGTATATATAAAGTCTGCTGCAGTTTCCACGGTATGCATCTGATGAAGTGAGCTGTAGCTCACGAAAGCTCATGCTCAAATAAATTGGTTAGTCTCTAAGGTGCCACAAGGACTCCTTTTCTTTTTGCGAATACAGACTAACACGGCTGTTACTCTGAAACAGGAGATATAAGTGGTTTTTTTAAAGAAATCAAGTGAATAACAACATGATACCTGGACAGACAGCAGGAACCAAACAATGGGTTTAATTTGTTTTATTAATGTAATAGCAAAAAATGGCAAGAGCCCAATATATTTGTTTCGTTTGAGTTTGAGAGTGTTCCAAAAACTTGTTTCACCCATAATGAAAATTTACACACACACAGTTTAATTCTATTTATTTGTCAAGGGTATTTTTTAAAAAACAAGAAAGTGTGTGTTATAACTTCTTTGATTATTTTGACATCATATTCTATGCCTTATCCTCACAGATGAAGGAAACAGCATTCTTGAGCAAAAGCAGCCTTGAGAGCTGTGACCTGCATTGACCAACTTCAGCTGAAAAAGCTATGGAGAATGGTGATATCATACTTCATATGTTAGGACAGGGAGTAAAAGGAATCCTTAGCCAGCTTTCCATCATGCAGAAAAGAATTCTGAGAATTACACATATAGCATTCAATGAAAGTCACTTAATAGATAATCTGTTAAAGGAACAGACCCTTTAAAAATATGTATTTCCATGTACCCATGTAAAGAGAAATGTCTTAAAGTTGCTTCAAATATCCAATAAAGGAGTATAGTACTAATGAAATAAGATTTTCTGCACCAGGTTATGTATTTTACAGGTTTCCATAACACGTCAGACATCAGAAAGATGCATTAAGTTGTTTCCAAGCTTTTGGAACAATCAAGGGCACAGAATCCTCTACAAAAGTCATCAGCAAGCTGCACTATTATGAAACCAATCTTAAAAAATATTGATTCCCTTAGTAGGACTGTAAGCCAAGAAGAGTCCGTGTTCGAACGCCTGAGGCCACCTCTTGGCATAGTAAATTTAAAAAAGAAAAATATGCAGCGTATAAATGACCCTGACACACTATAGACATAAAAGACAAACTCTCTGCCCCAAACTGCTTAATCTGAATTGTAGACTTCATAGAATTTTAACAGGAGGTCCACCAATTTTCCTTCTCTCTCAGACAAAATCTGTTCCAATGGTATCTGGAGATTCTCGGTCACTTGTGTGTGTGCCGATGATTGAACCATATTTAGAATCTTCAGGCAGGGGCCTTCACTCATAGAACTGGGAGAAGACCTCGGGTCTATTCCCACCTGTGCCACAGACTTCCTGTGAGACACTGTCTTAAAAGATGTAACCCCTCTCTGCCTCAGTTTCCTCATCTGTAAAATGGTAGTAATCAGCTATGTCTCCTGGTCTTGGGAGATTTAGTTCATGAGAGTTTGTGAAGTTGTTTGCAATCTTCTGATTGAATGTGCTATAGAACTGCAGAAGAACTGACTATCGTACAATAATCATTTTAAGGTTAGCAGAATCATGAACAGGGTTGCTAGTATTGGGGAAGAGAACCAATTTTCCAGGATGCTGCGGATCTACTGCCAATAATAATGACTTTGCAATGATTTAACTGCGAAGAAGGAGTGATGATTTATGAATGGAGCCTTTAGAGAAGTGTGACTTTCTCCCTGCTTTATAATTAATCAAATGCGAAAACACCTTGCCAAAGGCTCCTGTCCTGACAGCAGGAGATTCATTAGAACAAGAGGAATCTCCATTGTGAAACTGCATTCAAAACAATTGTGTGGTGCAAGTACTATATTGGATGGGTGGCTGTGTTCTCTGCTAGTGAGACAAAAATACAGAACTGTAGTATTTTAACTATAAATAAAATATGATTAAAGAAGAGTCCACCCATTATGTGAAGTGACACTTTCATAAAATCTGGTGGGACAACTTCAGTACAGCTTTATAACACAGTAGCACTCCCTCCCCCAGGGAATACTACTAGTGCACAGCTGAACGTTTTCTGATGTGATCAAATCATACATGAGCTGATGAGGTACTAAAATAGTTCAGTTACTTGTTAAATTTAAATTCTTATTATAACTGGCCAACTCGTGAGCACTATATCCCGCATGAAGGCTAGGTCTCTCTTTGTAGCAAACTAAAGGACTCTGTTACCAATGGATATTAGACAGGAAGATGCTCCTCCACAGCTTGTCAGGCTGGTTTCAACTATCCTCACCCCCACCCCAAATTCCAGTGAGCTTGTGAGTCCCCTTTTTCCACTCAGACTTCCAAAATGCAACCCTAGCTCTCCCATTTCCACCCGAGTATTCCTTCACTTTTATTGGAGAGAGTCCAGCGACGGCAATGAAAATTATTAGAGGGCTGGGGCACATGACTTATGAGGAGAGGCTGAGGGAACTGGGATTATTTAGTCTGTAGAAGAGAAGAGTGAGGGGGGATTTGATAGCAGCCTTCAACTACCTGAAGGGAGGCTCCAAAGAGGATGGAGCTAGGCTGTTCTCAGTGGTAGCAGATCACAGAACAAAGAGCAATGATCTCAAATGGCATTGGGGGAGGTCTAGGTTGGATATTAGGAAAAACTTTTTCACTAGGAGGGTGATGAAACACTGGAATGGGTTACCTCGGGAGGTGGTGGAATCTCCATCCTTGGAGGTTTTAAGGCCTGGCTTGACAAAGCCCTGGCTGCAATGATTTAGTTGGTGTTGGTCCTGCTTTGAGCAGGGGGTTGAACTAGATGACCTCCTGTGGTGTCTTCCAACCCTAATCTTGTATGACTCTATCCATTCACTCTGTTCTTCAAGTACCCGTATGACAGATATGACAAAGGGGCTCTGAAAAAGTATACCAGTGAATTGTGTGTCACTATCACAGGACACCAATCACACTTCTAACTGTTCTATTATAATTAACAACTCTCCACTGGCATAATATGAATTGGTATTCTTCTTTTGCCAATAAACTGTGAAAGAGTTATGGTATTAATTACTAGTAATGAGACAGTTCTAGCCATCCACTGTCAATAATTTGCTAAAATAAGCACGATAAGATGAACCAATCATGACAGGAAATGAGTACCTGCCCAAATTCTGTAACTATTAAAAATGAAGCTCAGGTAAGTCAAAATATCAATAATTAGAAAACTACTTTCCTTTACACTGAAAAGTTTAGCATTTCCATGTTATATATGGGTATGGGAGTTTCTTCTGAGTGTTTACATTTTAAGTACAAACATGTCCCCACATTACAAGAAAGCAGCCAGTCTATAAACCCAGAAAGGCAGTCAGATTTTGAGTTAAAGCTATTACAGCAGCCATCTCTCAGTCCTAATGGGCCTGTGTATGGAAGCATCCCTGGTCCTTTATAAGGACACACAAAGGCATGAGCCTTTCTTAATTCAGTAAGAGGAATAATTTAAATAGCATTTTTCACAAGGAAAGGGTAATTAGCAAGATTCCCTGAAAGAACAGTTCAGGGTGTTTATAAGAGGAGGATGCATTTTTCTTACAAAGGAGTGTTAATCTTGCTTTTCCGGTTGAATTCTGCAGGATGGAGCAAATCCTTCTAAGCATCAACTTTTTAGAGTCCCTACTTCAGACTTAACTTGAACCAGAGACCTAGGACAATGGAAGTATGTGTGCTGCTGTAATTAATGTGCTTAGATATATGTCAATCTCAGACATTAAAACAGCATGTGCTCCACTTAGGAGACATGCTGAAAGTGGCTCTGAACATGTATACCAATCATTTGTTGGTCACAATTGCTATTGGGCAACCATATACTTGTGACTAAGATTGTCTCAAGGTATTAGCACTTGGATGTCATGAATATCTCTTTATGCAATGAATTCAAAGGGAAAACAGAATAATATCTTCAGGATCTTCCCAACTTTATATATAGTAAGATATTGCAACTGATTACCCTGTATACGTCAAATACTGATTCCTGTACAAGAGGGTGATGGTTTTTTAATTGCAGCAAATTTCTGATTTTCTGCCCTGCACAGCTCCAACCCTAGTTCCAGAGCAAGCTTGATCACCAGCTGATAATTGCTGGAGTGCTGCTGTGGTCCAGCCATGCCTTGATGAGCCCAGCATGCCAGAGTTGGGGTAGAGTGGCACAGAAGTCAGCTACACTGTTTGTTTCCCAGGTGAGGGCTCCATTGTCTGGTACCAGAGGAATTTCCAGCTAGCCTGCAACACAACCAGACTCAGTCTTTCATGTGAGAATGGAGAAGCAGAAAAGGAAGAGGAGCCGGGGGTGGGGATTCTTTTTCAATGTTGTCACAGTGCAGAAATAGTTCAAGCAATAAAACTGGGGTCAGGATCTCAAATTTCCCAAAGTTTGGGTGGGGGAGGACTGTTCAGATGTAAAGGTTTGTTTTGGTTCATCTGTGATACTTTATAATAAAGATAGGTGTCATTCCAAATCCAAATTGGAACAGGGTTTGGATTTCAGACCTCCCCTACCTCCCACCCATACCCCACCTCAAAAAGCACATAGTGACGAGCCCTGGGATTGGTCTGAAACCATTCTAATAAGGTGGGGGCGGTTAAGGCTGACATAATAGGTGTGCAAGTCAAATATACACTTTGCTTTGTTTCCAAAAGTGTATTATCAAGTCATCCCATACAGGCTTTAACCCATATTTCACCGTGCACATAAGTATACTGCTAAACTTGATTTACTGTACATAGGTTGGTGATCCTTTAGGATATTAACAAAAACAATCTGAAATTGCCACTATAATCCTTTCATTAAATATCTTGGGGAGTTAAATGAATTCAAGAGACCTATCACTTTATTGCAAATCGTCACTGTGAACACTGACCAGAGAGTCTGCAACCATAGTGAGGAAAAGGGAAATACATCTGACAGACTCAGCTCCTTCCCACATTGCCACACAGTCAGCATAGCCTAATAAAAGCAGGCAGATGACTCACCACTGTGCCGAATGAAACGATCACAGGGACAAAATGCATCTTCCACACTCCTCTGTGGTCAATCAAAAGGAGGCTTTAGTTTTATCTCTAGAACCATATGAGAGAACTGACGCAGTGTGTTTGAGCATGGAGGACTTTTGTGCAGTTAGTACAGGTAACTAATCAAAAGGCAGCTTTCCATATATCCTCAGTCAGAGAATCATAGGGTTAGAAGGGACCACAAGGGTCAACTAGTCTAACACCCTGCACAAGATGCAGGATTTCTTGTGTCTAAAGCAGGGGTGGGCAAACTTTTTGGCCCGAGGCCACATCAGGGTGCGAAACGATATGGAAGGCCAGGTAGGGAAGGCTGTGCCTCTGCAAACAGCCTGGCCCCCGTCCCCATCCTCTCCCTCCCACTTCCCGCCCCCTGACTGCCCCCGACCCATCCAACCCCACCTGCTCCCTGTCCTCTGACTGCCCCAACCCCTATCCATACCCCCGCCCTTGACAGGCCCCTCCAACCCATCCAAGCCCCCACCCCACTCCTTGTCACCCTGACTGCCCCCTCTTGGGAACCCCATCCCTAACTGCCCCCCCAGGACCCCACCCCTTATCCAACCCCCCCGCTCCCTGTCAGAGCAGCAGGACAGGTTTATTGGAAAGCCTGGGAAGTGGGCGAGTGCAAGCCACGCTGCCAGCAAGGCTGCGAAAACAGCAAGACAGAGGGGGAGGGGCCGGGGGCTAGCCTCCCCGGCCAGGAGCTCAGAGGCCGGGCAGGACGGTTCCACAGGCCAGATGTGGCCTGCTGGCCGTAGTTTGCCTACCTCTGGTCTAAAGCATCCAAGACATATGGCTATCCAGCGTCCTTTTGAAAACTTGCAGTGAAGCAGTTTCCACAACCCTCCTCGGCAGTCTGTTCGATTGTCCTACTGTTCTTACAGTTAGGAAGAGTTTCCCGAGTTGAGATCTGCTGTGCTGTAGTTTGAATCCATTGCCTCTTGTCCTGCCCTCTGTGGCAAGAGAGAACAACTTTTCTCCATCTTTTTTATATCAGCAAAGACAAAAGTAAGGTGCTACACTTAGGGAAGAAAAACCAAACGTGCAAATACAGAATGGGGGAGAACTGGGTTGGCAGCAGCACTGCTGAGAAGGATCTGGGAGTTGTGGTGGATCACAGCCTCAACTTTAATCAGCAATGCAATGCTGACGCAAAAAAAGCAAATGGAAGTTCGGGTTGCATTAGTAGAGGCATAGCATGCAAGTCACAGAAGGTGATAGTACCACACTGATTAGGCCTCAGCTGGAGTACTGTGTCCAATTTTGGTCACCTATGTATAGAAAGGATGTAGAGAAACTGGAAAGGATCCAGAGGTGAGTGACAAAGATGATCAAATATGTCTCCTTTCACAAGCAATTCACCATTTTTAACGTAAACACAAAATTTGTGCTGCCAACAGCGTTCTGCGTCTAATTTTCTATGGTGGGAGAAGGAAATAAAGTTGATTTCACAGTAATACAACTGAGAAGGTGTTAATCAGGCCAAAAAGGAAAGAACTACTTGTTCCCTATGTGCAACATGATTGGTAAGAGAATGACCACAACCAGCATGTAACAATCTATCACACTCTCTATTTCAATTAATCTGTGTGCATTTAACACAAGTATATTTATATATAATCTTCTACAATCATATTGTGTTATAAAAATACAAAAAAAGCAAGCACATACTCCTGGCTTGCATCTAGATTTGTGATTAAGTTCTGTTCTCAGATCTGCAATGCACACTTCATCTTTAAACATGCTGCTCTTCCACCACAGCATCTTTTGCAGCAGGGTGAAATTCACCCCAAAGCAAGAGGCCCACCCAAGACTGTCTATACCACTTAAGTCTTTAAGGCATCTAAGAAAAGTAAAATACCCAACAGATCTTGACTCTGATCAGTCTGACAGCAGATTCCCCCACCCGTCACCCCCTTGCTCGACCAATTAAGAAAGGCCTGATTTTGCAGCACTTGCTCATGTTCAGAAGTACCTTATTTTGTGAATAGTCCCATTTAACTTCAGTGGAACTATTCCCATAGCAGAGTACTACTAAGTATCAGTAAGAGTGGCATAATCCAGCCCAGATCAAAATATATGAGTGTGTTATTTGAGATGTTCACTTTCTTTTCTATATGATATCTGCATTTCTTAAACTTATATAGGGGAGCATATATTTGTAAACCATGCAATTAGACTATGCATTTTAAAAATGTGCTACAATCCTAACCACTTAAGACTATTTTGTTCACAACTGAACCTAGTATTTATATTTTTGATTTGAGTTTTTTAAAAGCTATTTTCACATTTCACAATGCAAAGTTGAAGTAGATGGCACCTCCAGGAGCACGTATGTTGGCTCATCATCCAGAATATCATGAGAGCAGTCAGAAACACATTTGTGATCTCTATGAGATTTGAACCACAATCTTTCTTTCATCCCACAGCAGACAGAGGGAGCAGTACAGTGTCTCCATTCATTCCTGTCTATAGCTGGTTCTTCCATTAAGCCCAGCCTGGTCATATCCCCATGTATGATGTCCCACCATCTAATCTGGGGTCAGGCTGACCTTGGTTGTGTTTGTATTATTTTCTTTGGTATCCTATCATCTGTTTGTCTTCTACCCCACCATCATAATATTTTGACTATAGCCAATCCCGTGCCTTGATTTCACATACTACTATAATTTATTAATTTACCTGAAAATCATTCCACTTCATATCTGCCATCTTTTGACAAACTCTCATCTCTATTGCCTTCTGATGTCTGTTTCATTCAGTGCACCTGCTTTCAGACCATAAAATAATACACTGGATTTATATATGTTCACTTTGGAACCAAACAATGTTTTTATCAGTCCATAATTTCATCAGTTTCTGTGCAGCACTTGTTGCTAAGGCAGATCTCCTTTAAACTTCAAACTTTAAGGCCAGAAGGGACCATCACGATTATATAGTCTGACCACCTGCACATTGCAGGCCACAGAACCTCACCCACCCACTCGTGTAATAGGTCCATAACCTCATCCTTGGTAGAACCACTGATCAAGCTGTCTAGGTACATATAAGATTCTACTTGTTCTATGATTTTACTGCTGCTGCATTTCTAGAGTGACCAGATGTCCCGATTTTATAGGGACAGTCCCAATTTTGGGGTCTTTTTCTTATATAGGCTCCTATTACCCCCACCCCATCCCGATTTTTCACACTTGCTCTCTAGTCACCCTATGCATTTCAACACTTTATCTATTGCCCCTTTTCCAAGATACAATAAATGCCAAGATGACAAAGTGGTACAAGTCAACTACACCAGTTTTCCAAAGTAGTGAGGAGTATCATGGTTAATTTAAATGCATCTGGTAGTTGTACGATGTCATCTGCATAAGTGAAGGAGCTTAACTCTAGATCATCCAATGTCATGCCTCCAACTCGTATAAATATTCTTAATTTAAAAACATGATAAAGCGCAACAGTGATGCCATGCCTCCTTGTCTTATATCAAAGTTTGACTTGAACCAGTTGCTTAAATTTCCACCAATTTTTATAGTATTGCAGGAGTTATCATACACAGCTTTTATAATTGCTATTATCCTATCCGGAACTCCATATAATCTTACTACTTTGCATCCTTCCAAACCAAATGCCTTCATAAAATCTATGAAAACAACAATCCCCATTCTCACTTTTTATCTGATCAATGCAACTTCGGCCTGGTCTCAAGCAGCACTGTTCCTTGCCTACTACTTCAAAAATTGGCCTTAATCTATTGACAGTTACTTTCAAAATAATTTTTCCCAGCACTGAAAATAAGCTAATACCTCTTTAATATTCAGGTAAGCAGTATCTCCTTTCTTCAATACTGGTACAATTATTGCATTTAGCCCAGGGGTGGCCAACCTGTGGCTCCGGAGCCACATGCGGCTCTTCAGAAGTTAATATGCGGCTCCTCATATAGGCATCGACTCCGGGGCTGGAGCTACAGGTGCCAACTTTCCAATGTGCCGGGGGAGTGCTCACTGCTCACCCCCTGGCTCTGCCCCAGGCCCTGCCCCCACTCAACCTCTTCCCATGCCCTCCCCTGAGCCTGTCATGCCCTCACTCCTCCCCCTCTCCCCCGAGCCTCCTGCACACCATGAAACAGCTGATTGGGAGGCGCAGGGAGGGAAGGGGAGGCGCTGATCGGCGGGGCTGTCGGTGGGTGGTAGGTGCGGGGAGCGGAAGGTAGGGAGCCGATGAGGGGCTGCTGACGTATTACTGTGGGTCTTTGACAATGTACATTGGTAAATTCTGGCTCCTTCTCAGGCTCAGGTTGGCCACCCCTGGTTTAGTAAGTTTTCTAATGCTCTGGCAGCACTTGTCCAACCAGCATTTAGCAGTCCAGCTGTTACATTGTCTATTACTGCAGCTCTCCCATTTTTAACTACTTCACTGTTCTTTCTGTTTCTTCTTCTGATGGTGGCTCAGTGCTGATGTCCATTCTGCCTTGCAAGCTGTCTTGTTTATCTAGCATGACTAGAATGCTTGCATCTGGATGAACTGCAGATGAACCACAACACCACAAAGATAATGTATTTATTGTGCAAGCACTTTCAGAAACCCTATAACACTGAATTAGCAGCTGCAACAATGCTTTGGATACAAAGCTTATTTATTCAGCTACAAAAGATGCTGTCGCACCTGCAACTTGAAGGCACAAGTTCGTCTTCACAATTATTTGAACTTCAAATTGAAGGCCACTTAAATAATATCTGGCTACACCTGCAAGTAAAGCTGGATGAAATATTTTGGCAGAAACTTTTTTGGTGAAAAGTGCAGATTCAGTGACACTGAAACATTTCATGAATTTGCGCCAGTTTCGCCAAATTGCTTGCGTTGAAAAAACAAAAAACACTGCAAAGGAGTCTAAATGTTTCATTCTGACACTTTCAAAATGAAGTGTTTTGATTTTTGGTTCTCAACAATTTTCAGTTTTTCAATTTTCTTCAAATTTAATTTAAAAAATGTAACAATCTTCAAAAACATTTGAAATCAAAATGTTTCATTTTGACCTGAAGCAAATTGTTTACCAACTTTTCAATTCACTGAAAATTTAGAACAATTTCATTTTTGATTCAACAAAAAACAATTTTTTTCCCAAGCTTTCAGAATTGTCAGCACAGTGAAAATTGTTATTCACATAACATTACCTTAGACATCTCTGGGTGCGAAATGGCACCTCCCAGGTTTTTTTGCTTTCCATATTGTGAACCCCACAACAGAGGCTTACGTTACATCCCAGAACACCCCCTAACAGGGTGGCCCAGCACTATGGCACTTCTGTCTCAGTTTTCCCACAACCATCTTTGGCCTACTCCCTTCATAGAGGTGACTTGGCCCTCCTGCCAAGCCACTTTTAACCATTTTTGGTGTAACAGACTTCTTTAGTCTAAGTCCAAAAACAACATCAACAAAAAAAAGTCTTCGGTAGCACCAGGTTCAGCCATCAGCCCCCTTCCTTACAGTCAGGCTCCCAGTGGCCACAGTCTGTCTGACTGTCTAATCACCAGCTCTTAGGCCCCAGTCAACCCAACCCTCCAAGACAGGTCAATCCTCCTACCAAAGGTCTCTGGCAGGCCATAGGCCTCAGCAAGTTCCTAGCTTAAGCCCAGTTTCTTTCCTTACGACTGCTTCAATGTGAGGAGACTGCTGTGGCTCTTTTCCTTAGCTGGTCTAGCCTGCTTCCTCCCTCCAGGAGATCCTGGCAGCCTTCCCTGGGCAGATCCCCTTCTAAAAACCTAACACTCAGTGCAGGGGTAGCAGGGAGGGGTTAATGGAACAGGGCTGACTGACTCCAAGCCTACTGGCCCTTAAAGGGGTGGGTGCCCTGTTGCAGCCTGGTTGAGACTGGGCTGGAGATTTGGTGCCTTTACCTTCAAAATCTGTGTGTGCTTTAAACCACATTTCCATCTCACAAGTGGGGTACCATGGGGATTTTCACATCCAGCTGTATATTCTCAGTGCTAAATGATCATCAAATTACTACAAAGGGTGCTTGAAACCATTGGGCTGCTCTGTTAGTGGTTGTTTGCATTATAGAAGCACCTAGTGACTGTAACTGATGTCAGGATGCCATTGTACTAAACACAGGACAAGCAAAAGAAGAGACAGTCTCTACCCTGAAGAACTGAAAATTAAGACCAACAAGACTAGAAAGACACAGGGTTAAGAGGACGGGATACCGTGCTCAAGAAGAGGAAACAATGTGATGGTCAGCAAACATCATTGGTACCACTTTGGTGGTGGAGGGCATTCTGTTGGGAGAGGACACTGAAGGGAAGGTGGGATGTGACTGAAGTGAAGTCTGAGGTAGAGGCAGGAGGGAGCTGGAGCAAGCAGCCAATCAAAAGAAGGGAAAGAACGCCCAGAATTTTAAAAAATCATAAGAAGCAGTGGGGCACAGGTGAGGATACCACTCTCTGAAGCTATGCTACGTTGGCTCCTTGATGGCTGAGTTTCCGGCTGGCTCCACCCAGAAGTTTTGTCCCCAAGTTCATAGGGGTTGTGGGAGGAGTAAGGGCCACTTAAACACTGATTCTCCCAGAGCAGGGGGTCTCCCCTGACGCTTTCTGGGGGACATGTCTGTTGGACAATCAGGGGTGGGGTGAGCAACTGAAGGGTCAGTGCTAGGGGTTGCAGTGATAAGCAGAGTTCTACCATTAAAAAATAACAGATGGCTACTGAACTGACCATGTATTTTTTCTATTAAATTTACCTCCTGATGATTTTATCTACTTGGAGAGTGAAGCCTTGAATCTGTTTATACCATACTTACCTGAGTAGCGTCATTCCCAATACTAGTGACTGCATGTTTAATGTAAAGTCTGGAATAGGTAAAGCAAGTTCTGTGTTTCAAAAACTTAACACAGTATGGAAGTCCAATAAGATTAGCAAAAATACCAAACTTAAGATCTTTAGAAGCAACATCCTAAGTGTCCTCCTATATGGAACAGAGTCCTGGAAAAATAGCACAATGATAGCTGAAGTGGCATTATTTCATCTTAATATAGTACTCCTGAGGGAATTCTGCACCAAAAATTTAAAAATTCTGCACACAATATTTTAAAATTCTGCAAATTTTATTTGTCAATAAATAGATGTGGAGGCTCCTGCATGGCAGTGGGGAGCACAGGCCACTGGCTGGACAGAGGTGGGAGATCACCCTGCAGACCCTGCCCACTGCCTGGGATATGGACTTGGCGATAAAGATGCACCGGACCCTGACACAAGGCAAAGACCAGGCCTGCCCCAGAAAACACCCAGGGTCCCTGCCCCTCCATGCCAAGCATACTAGATGTAGGCAGGCAGGCTCAGCCCAGAAGGATCCAAGTGTGGAGGGGCTTAGTTTGGGGAGATCCTGGTGTGGGTGATAGAGTTCTGTGTGGGGCAATCTGGGTGTGCGCGCCTTGGTGGGGGGTCTTGTTGTGGGGGGTATCTGGATGCACAGGGGTGCAGACACAATGGGACTCTGCAGGTGGGGTATGGGTGAAGGTGGTTGGGGCTCAGCAGGAAGGGTCTGGGTGTGGAGTGCTCAGAGGTCCAGGTGCTAGCTTGGTGTGGTTAGGTGGGGTGGGGATCTGGGTGTAGGGGGCTAGTCAGGGTGGTCCAGGTGCAGATGGGATGAAGTTTGTTGGGGTGGGGGTTTGAGTGTAGAGGGTGGTCTCAGTGCAGGGGTGGGGTCCAGAAGCAGGGAAGCGGGGCTTGGCATGGGGGTGCGGGTGCAGGAAGGCTCCAAATGCAGAGAGTGAGTCTTGTTAGGGTGTGGGTTTGGGTTCAGGAGTGTCAGTGGCGGGGTTCTGGGTCCAGGAGTGAGGCTTGGCGGGGTGATCTGGGTATGAGGTGAGTCCAGATGCATGGCGGTTGGGTGGATGGGGGAGCAGCTCCCTGTACACTGACCTCTGACCCTCCCCCACAGCTGAGGAGGAAGTGGGGGGATGATGGAGAGCGTCCTGCAGATGGAGAGGTTTCTGGGGGTGGGTCTGACTCAGCCTGGCTGCTCCTTGCAGGGGAAGAGAAAGTCCTGTTCTCCCCAGCCCATCTGGAACTAGCAGCTTTGCCTGGCACAGGGTAGGAGCCACTGGGCTGGGGCGTCCCCAGCCCCATCCACTCCACCTTCCACCAGTGATTTACCTCTCCGCTAGCTACTCTGGGTGCCCAAAACAATGCACCCACGCTGCTGGGGAGCGGCGCATGAACACTCTCGTGGCTTCCCTTTGCTTCCCGATCAGAAAGTCATTTTTCTGTGGTGAAGCTAAGAAATCCACAGTGGATATTATGAATTCAGCGCATGCCCAGTGGCACAGAATTCCCCAAGGAGTAATATAGGAAACCTGGGAAAACAAGCCCAGGAGAAAAGCAATTGGCACTTTTTGACTTCTGCCTTATGCATATGATGGTGCAGGTAGAATGAGGTTGACTAAATAGGCATGTCCCTTTTCTTGTGTCTTAGTGCTATTCTTTTCCAAAGCCTATTTGTGGTTGCTTCTTCTTCTTAGCATATGCGCAACGTGCCTCATCTGGCACGTGACCAGGATTCATTACTGAATCTGCTGGCTGGATCATTAGCTTCCCCAGCCTGGGCCGAGACAGCGTTAACGTAAAACAAACCACTTTTTTTTTTTTTGCAGGAAGTTGTAGACTCAGAACACTGAAGTTAGTGGCACATTTTTCGATATCTGCTGGAAGACTCTGGGTAGCTACCTATTTGAGGGCAAGCAGTAAAAGTCTCTCTCACTTGAAAGGTTTCAATCAAGTGTGCATATCTTCTGGAAAGATAAGTTTCCAGAGGTTCCACCCAATACAGGAATTACTAAATGAAATTCTATGACCTGGGTAAGGAGATCAAACTAGATGACCATAAGGGTCTCCTCTGGACTTAGTTTTTGAGGCCATGAAAAAGCGACCTGCTAAACAGTGCCAGAAATTCAGTGCTTAATGGCCATTTTTTCCATTGGTTCATCACTTCCCCGGTGGTCTCATCACTTCCCTGGTGGTCTAGTGGTTAGGATTTGGTGCTCTCAGTACTGCAACATGTGTTCAGTTCCCAGTCAGGGAAAGAAGTTTTTTGGGGGAGGGATAGCTCAGTGGTTTGAGCATTGGCCTGCTAAACCCAGGGTTGTGAGCTCAATCCTTGAGGGGGCCATTTAGGAATCAGGTCAAAATTTGGGGATTGGTCCTGCTTTGATCAGGGGGTTGGACTACATGACTTCCTGAGGTCCCTTCCAACCCTGATATTCTATGATATATGTTTAACCTCAGGGTGGGGGGAGTGAGAGGCCTTTTGATGTTCAATTCATCTTATTTCCTAATGTAGCTGTCACATAAATGTGGGCTCTTGCCCTGCAGATTTGCTGGCCTTGGTCAATGTTTCTTGACTCACATCTCATCTCTCTCACAGCAGCGTCACAATCACACAAGAGACAGGTCTTTCACAATTATTTTTTAGTCCCATTTCTCTGGAAAAATTGGACAGCAGTCCTAAATTCTTATTCTCTAAATCATATCCAATCTCTCTCTCTCTGGGAAACTGCCAACGTCTGAATTTTACTCACAATAGTCTATTTATTGTAATTTATTAGTTCTAGCAAAATAGGTGCTTCTGTAGAGAATTTGAAAAGAGGGCCAAGTGAGTTCTGATATATGGACCTTCTTGTGAGGAAATCTACTATCCCTGGTCTTTAAATTTTGTCTCTTATTAGTGGTTGGGGACTAATTAATTTGTAGTTGATGGCAGAATTGGCTATTTTGGGGGAATTTCATTTTACCCGACACACAACCACATTTCCCAGACTAAGTAAAGTCCTACCATTACATGGTGAACAAATATACCCCATGACATCAGAGAGCCAAGTTTCAGTACACTGGTCCTACAGGACATTTTTAAGTGCAGTGATCTTCAAAGCACAAGGCTGGATGAAAATGGGATTATTTCAGTAAAAAGATAAAGTCAGAGAGTACATATGTTGGTGTCAGTGAGTAGCTGTTTCTGATTTCTCTGCATAAGCACCCATTTCAGCCACAAGGTTGTATCTCAGAACAAGGTGACCATGACAAAAGAAACTTTAAGTACCTTATTGAAAGATATATCCTAACAGAGATCTGAATGTTTTCTTTAATATCAGACTCCAAATATCATTTCAGACACATACCTTAATTCCTTTTTTATTACTCAAGGCAATTTTAAGTACATGCAGGTTAGTGAAACCAAGCCAGGTTCAGTGAATCTAATATATTGTGACTGCAAACAAGAATGAACTTTCCAACCAACATATTTCAGTAAAACAGATATTCATTCCAGAGAGTCAACAGTATATTTAGCTGGCTGCGGGACTTCCACTGAAAGTGACATCTTTTCTAAAGCAACAAATTTTAAACTTAGTTCTTTGTCAAAAGTGACTGAAGATCAGTGTATCATCATTCACAAATCGTTTCTCAATTAGTGCATGAGAAAAGGAAACTGACTGTTCAAAAATCTGAAGTCATCTCATCTTAAACAAACAACTGGGTACAATATGGAAGATGTAATAGGTGTGCCCACAAAAACCAGGCATTTGTGTGAGCAACACTATTAATTCTGCGTGCAAGAGGGCATTGATATGCTTCGTTTCCCCAAGTAGCCACAAATAGCACACTCTCTCTGAAGCCTTCCTTGAAAAAAATCTTGCCCTAAGCCACTTTGGTTTTCTACCTAATGTGGCTTTAAAAGACTGGTACATAACATTTCACATACAGAACATGAAATTATTTTGTTCTTTCTCAAGCAAAACCATCCATTGACATCTATGGAAGTTTTGCTTGATTAAAGGATTGCAGATTTTGTCCGACTGTTCATTGAACTTAAATATTTACTATGGTCAGCAAATCACCACACTGACTATGTTAGGGTGACCATATTTCTCAAAGTGAAAACAGGACACCACGTAGGGCTGGCCCCAGCTGCTTCCCTGAGCTCCACCCCTCCCGAATGTTCCTCTGCACCCCGCTAGGGAGGCGCATCCCACTTCTTTCGCAAAACTGAGCATTTGTCCCATTTCCCCTTGCTAACTGATGATCAAGTTGGCAAGAGCAAATGGGACAAATGCCCAGTTCTGCCAAAAAAGTGGGGACATCCAGGACAGGGCTTAAAAAAGGGACTGTCCTAGCCAAAATGGGACGTACGGTCACCCTATATGTGCTGGGATGCAAGGTGGCATCTTCTGAAACAAACGCAACTTTCTCTTCAGTTGCACTGCAAGATGGTTAGTGAAGGTTCTGGGTTTTTTAGTCTGTGAATGAATTTGTTATTTCTCACAGAAGCAAGAGGTAACAGATACTGAATTAAGGTAGGTATTATCCAGGGTGGCACTATGTAAACTTTGCACACACATAGTTCTCCCCTGGAATAACACTACAATTCAATTATTGAATTGGCTCTTTAGCACTGATCCCCCACTTGGTAAGGCAACTCCCATCTTTTCATATGCTGTGTATTTATACCTCCCTACTGTAGTTTTCCACTCCATGCATCTGATGAAGTGGGTTTTAGCCCACGAAAGCTTATGCCCAGATAAATTTGTTAGTCTCTAAGGTGCCACAAGGACTCCTCCTTGTTTTTGCTGATACAGACTAACACAGCTACCACTCTGAATCCTATTACTGTGGCACAGAAATCAGAAGGAAGAAGTTACCATATTAAAGTATACTTCTGTTCAGTTGTAGGCTAGGTAATTCTATATCTAAAATGGCTAGCAAGGAAAAAGAAACCCTGTTGCTACGTCCATTTTGAGAGGAAGTAACACAACACATCAAGCAAAACAGCAAGGAAATATAAACTGAAAAGCTACATTACCATGTAAAAGGTATGGGTTTTCTTCCTTCCATTATTTGGGTGCTAATAGTACCTAAAGGACTCAGCTGAGATTGAATTCACTGTGATAGGTACTAAAAATACATAGACAGTCTCTTCCCTGAAGATCTTACAATCTAAATAGGCAACAAATGCAAAGGAAGTGTTTTACTGACTGGGAGTGACACAGAGACTACATGATTTGTCCAACGTCACACAGGAAGTCTGGGACAGAGTCAGGAATTGATCCCACATTTCAAATACATCATTTTAGTTTCTTAACCATTAGACCAGTCTTCCTGTCATCTTTAAATTCAGGAGCTGTTAGGCTTGAATTTTAATTAAATCCACTGAATTTATTCAATTTTTAGATAGCATAATAAACCTCTAAGTAGAACCTCTGTTGGAATCAAATTAGTACTCCCCTCAGACAAAATGCCAACCAAGATCAGACATCAAGAAATATCTGGAAATTACTGTACAGCACCAACCAAATCAAAATATTGTATTGTTGCTTTAATGGCTACTGAGAGATTGCAACTATGCCACAATAAACCTTGCAATCCCCTATATTATTCCATAAGAGAAGAACAGAATATGAACTGCAAAGCTGGAGACACAACGAAGGATAGTGTTTTGTTTTGTTTTTTTTAATTCGGAATTAAAGAATTCTAGGCTTTACAGCTGGGGACTGGCAAAAAAAAAGAATCAATACTTGTGTTTTAAATTTAAAGCTTCTAGTTGCATATGTTACAAACACTGATTTGAATCCATATGATCCAAATCAAACTAAGACTTCCATCCTGGCATTTTGTATTTACTGGGTAATATAGTAAGATCTTCAATGAATCTCCAAACAGAACTGGAATTCTCTACTCCAGTTGCTACTTATAACATTTGACCATGCTATTTTTAAAAGAATTAGCCATCTAGTCATTTAAATAGAATAAAAATATTGATAGATATTGATAGAATGTAAATGTATCTCTTCTTTACCAGTTTAAAGAGCTTTCATACGATCATTATCACTGATACTGACTTCTCCATGGCACATATCCTGGAGGTCTTTACTCAGGTAAATTTCTCATTTACTCAGTGGTAACTGTATCCGCATAAGAACTTCAGGATTTATCCCCATAAGAATACATGCAAAGAGGGGAATTGACAAGGTCCACATTATGATTGAACTAGGGTTCAAGTCAACTGAACTGAAAGGAACTCCTATACCTCTTCCTAACTTGAGGTAAGCAATGCATCACCTTAACTAGTGCTGTAAGAGTTTCCCACCATTAGGGACCTAGTTCAAAAAAGCCACAACCTTACAAACTGTTTTCCCAGGATTTTAGCACAAAACTGCAGAGAACTCATTACATTTCTATCTTCATGAATGATAAAAATCTCATGATCTATGTTGTTGCAACAGTTACACCATCCTGGGCTGTATCCAGACTGGATCTGGAATTAGACCCTTTCTTGTTCTGAGCCCAACAGAGAACCAAAACAATAGGGGTAGATGAAGCTGAACCAGCCTCCAAATTTCAGTGGAATGCAAAGTTTCATTTTCGGTGGATCTATTAGAACAATTATGTATATTATCTATGTATATTGGGACAACAATGTATGTTAATGCGCCAGACTATCCAATTTCAATTAAAAAAACCCACATATCCAGATGGGTAGGGGATTTGGGCCAAGAATTCAAAATGTATGCCTCAAAACTGAGACACCCTAACTTGAGACACCTTAGAGGCCCACTTTTCAGAAAATGCTGAGCATCTGTCCTCAAAAAATCAGGCTCCTTTAAGTCACAAGCACTTTGGAAATACTGGCCTTTCCAGGTCAGTGTTTATATAAAGTAAAGCTTTTTGTCTATTTGAAAGGAATGAAAAGTAAAGGCCAAATACAAACAGATAGAAAGGAAGAGCCAACGATATTTGGAGACACGTTTTTTATCCAAAGATTTTCAGTGAAAGATCTCTATTCTCTGAGAATTTTAATGGTGGTTTTGTCAGTGATCCCAACAAAATGTCAAACTTCACATTTACATGGAAATACTATAGCATACAGGTGCTTGTTAGAAGTAGGTTAGCACAGAAAACCAACACTGTACTCCATATATATATTTATTGTATTGGAACTGTCAGACGCCATTATTTCCACTGAAGCTTGACAGTAGAAGTTAACAAAGCAATCAGATTAGAACCCAGTCTCTCAGATTAACACAAGCCACAGAATTTAAGCCATACAAGAAGAGGACAGATTTGGGGGGGCCCATTTTAAGCTTAAAAGATTTAAAATAGGTAAGTGCAAACAAACAAACCCTCTCTTCAAGTCTTCAGAGGAGGCAATACAGATCAGTTGAGGCCATTTACAGCTTAACTCCAAACGGCCATTAAATGTCATCCTGCTTTGAGGCATAAAAAAAGAAAGCTAACAGGAGGGTTTCTTGAATAGTTGGGGTCTTTTGCTATTTCTGCCATGATTAGGTTGTCACATTCATTATTGTTTCTTCCCTGCTGCACCCATCCCTGGCACTCCCCACCCTGTGCTTCTGTCCCTCTAAGTCTGTAAGTCACTTCATGATGAACAAAGGACAATACCTGAGCGGTAGAGATATTAGTGAAAAAGTGAGAGGGCATTTGAAATGCAACTACTTCAACAAGCTGTTACCATGTGACAACAGAAACATGTTATGCGACTAGGAGTTGGCAAAAGTAGGGCTGCTTATGCAGTATTTCCGTACAGGCACCTGAAGCATATGGGGCTACTCACTAACCTCCCCATTTTGACCCACTTTAGAATCACGTTATTGGGGGTTGACGTAGTTGTTATAATCCAAAAGGCTTTTTAAAGGGTCCTGAGATACTCTAAATAAATTGTAGTTAAGAGCTAATGGGCCAGATTCTGCCATTGGATGCAGACATGTAACTCCCATTTAGGGCTCACATACCAACCACTGTGATGAGTATGGTTTAAAAAGAAGTGAGATGTGTATTTTCTCCTGATGTACATGTGCTGTGGGCCAACAAAAAAAAACATTGCACCTGTGCTCCACTGTCTGAACCGGCTGCCAGTAGATGTCCAGCTGAAACACAGTGTGCTGGTCGCTATTTACAAAGCCCTAAGAAGCCCAGGCTTCAGTTACCTACAAGACTGGGCCTCCAGCTCTGATGAATATTACCTCCACTCACCAGGAATGCTTCAACTAATTGCCTCTAGGCTAAAACTCATTGGCACTAGGTACAAGCCTCAAAGAGGGACCATAGCTCTGGAATTGCTCCCATAAGCTTATGTCTAAGATTGACTTATGTCAGATGTAGGAACAGATCCAAGATGTGTCTTTGCACAGGATTTTTAATGAATGTGAAATCCGAGGAAGTTAGCCAACTAAGCAAGACTCCACATTCTGTCTTTCAAGCTACAGAGTAATGGGGTCTGTAATACTATTCAGAATCACCAAATGGCACTAGTACAAACTGAAAGACATGGACAATCATTATGTTACCCCTTGATGCTATGTTACAAAATCACCTAAGAAACAAACATACAATCTATAAACATTTGCTAGGAAGTTTACATCTGAATATTGTAATCTGAAATTAAGTTCAATTATCAGTGTTCTGAAATACTTGGTTGGAGCAAATTGCAAAGGTTTCTGATTGTCTTAAATATTTAATATTTATTATTTGGCAAATGTCTGGTCTATACTAAGAAGTTTGGTACGTTTTCTTTTTCTTTTCTTTTTTTTCCTTTTCTATCTTTGATTCTACAAAAAGATAGCTGGAAACTCTGTTACCTTTATTCCTATAAGTTTAACTGAAGACACAGAGTATAGACAGTCAAGTCAGGGGAGAAATGCTTTGGTTAGCTGTAGTGTAGTTCTTTCTAGAACTAAGTATATTGCCAAAATAGTTGCCAAATAATCTCAGGGAGGTGGAAAGTGGCTACCTACATGTTATACCCATGCAAACACAATATAAAATGATGTACAAATATTCTTCTATCTGTTCCTTTTATAAAAGGGAGTGACTAGGCCAAATTTTCAACTATGATATTTAGTGCACTCAGATACTACAATGATGTGTGCTCTGTAAATACACATCACTACATGTAACCCCACTTATGTTAACAGCAGTGACCTATGAGTGGCAGAAAGAAAAGTTCCCCTGAAGAGCTGATATCAAGACTCCCTCCTTCATTTTTTTTCACTTTTGTCCCCTTTATAGACAACAGATTAAAACCCCCACAATTCATAGGTCTCCATCCTGAACTTCAAATTAGATTGAAAGAGCTTCTTTATTCTATTTAATATTGGTAAACAAAATACACACGGAGGTTTACCCCATTCTGAAGTGAGAGTCACTGAAGTGTTTTAGGATTATATCTATACATGGACTAGATATATACAGGTATATAGCAGCACTGCGTTCCTTTGGCCATTAGTTGCTTTATCTGAGCCTCTTACCATTAGCAACAAAGGCACAAGATAAAGAGGGGAAAATAGTAACGTGAATCTTTCCATGTATGCTGGTTGCAGAATACATAATTTTTTTTGAAAGTTTTGTCATTTGCAGTGATTGGGTGGAATGAGGAGGATAAGATAGTACCTACTGTACAGATTTAGGCATCTAAAACGCAGACTTTTTTCCACACAGGTTCACAGTGTCTGAACCAGTTGGAGAAGAACAGAAAGCTTGATCCAATGCCCAAGTCCATAGAGTCTTTCCATTGATATCACCAGGCGCTGGATCAGGCCCAAATAAAAGACAAGATAGGAACAGATAAAAATAATGAAGCGTTTTGAAAAAGGTAGATCAGGTACTTAGTTGTCCACTCTCATAATACAAAAACCAAAAGGATATTCAATGACACTGGAGGGCAGCAAATTTAAAGCTGACAGAAGAAAATGCTCTGTTATAAATTGGATAATTTACTTATGGAACTCACATAAGCACACGGTATTGTTGAAATCAAGAGCTTAATAGGTTTTCAGAAAAGGATTAGATGTTTGTGTGGTTCATGAGAGCATATACAGATATGTTAGATAGGAAAAAATAGATAGGCTATAAGCCTTCACACTTCAGGGCATAATTCAGCTTCTGACAAGTGTGTGGAAAAAACTCAATGGCCTGATTATTCCATGATTGTACACCATGTGGGGGGGGGGGGTTAGGGGTGTGTGTGTCACCCCTCCCTGTGTGAACCTGTGTGAACCCTAGAGCCTTAAAGATAAGAAGGTAAATAAAAAGAATCCAACTACACAGTATTTCTTTTTAACGGGTTTGTATGTTTTTGAATGTTTGTACTGCATAGTTCTGATTGATTGCCACTGAACTTGTTTGAATAAAAAGAGTAATTTTACCAGGTGTCCCGTATTCAGCATAGGGAAATATGGTCTCCCTATGTTTAATGCTATTTCTATCCAGACTTACAGAACTAAAACATATAATAATAAACATGAGAATAGAAAATATATTAAAGTAAGAATGCCTTTAAAGACAATACCAACCCAGGGACACAGGATTACAGGGATCTGTCTTAACTTACATGCACTCAGGCTAGGTCTATGCTTATGGCGGCATATAGAGTATAAGCACTACATATGTAGCTACATACCACAGTGAAAGGCTCTGGCAGAGGGGGAAGCACAGGGACACTTCACTGCTAAAAAGAGCAGTGTAGATATGGGAGGTACTGCTTGGGTAGTGGAAAGCCAAGGAAGGTATATACCCTCTGGATTCAGGCATCCAGGTCACTCTAACTCTACGGACTCAATGTCTACACCACTAATTATGCCCATTCTAGCTGGGCATGCAGTGTTTCTACACTGCACACTGCATAAGTGTAGACATAGCCTAGTTAGATTACTTTTGGTCCTGTTTAAGCACATTAGGGTAAAGTTAAATAAATACCAGTCATATAAAATATCAGGAAAGGGAGACAAGAAATGAGTATAAAGACAAAAATTGAAGACTAAAGTAGCAAGTGAAACAAACAGCTAAAAGTAATGATAAAGAATTAAGTAGAAAAGTAACAAGCGAACAATTGGACCTCTGAAGAAAAAAGAAAAAAAGAAAGTTAGTGACAGAAAACATTCAGAACACTGAAGGTCTAAATGATCTTCTATTTTGTCCCAGAATTCACAAATGAAACAGAAGGAAGTATCCAGTACTGAGATGTGGTTTTCTTCAGGGACTAGTAAACATTTAAAAAGTATTTACCAGTGTATGGAGACAAATAAGGTGATTAAAAACTATTCACTATGACAAAGATCTGGACCCAGGAGAGTTACATCCTAGGATTCAGAAGGAAGCCTAGTAGCCAGAGAAAAGGAAACCCTTTGACAAAGCTTTTTGATAGTACAGTAAGGAGGAGTTGATAACCAGGAACTGGACAATTACTAGTTAAATTTAGATTTTTCAAAGGAATGGGGGGTGGGGGGAGGAAGAGGATCAAGGGAACTACATAGACCCATCTGAATATCTGCAGGGAAGATACTGAAAATATCAGTTAAAAAAAACTACAAAATATTCATGGGAACAGTAATTACGAATTTGTTCAATGAACATCCGTGTACATAATTTATTTGCACTTCAAAGCATTTGATACTGCACTACTGAAAAGGGCTATCATTCACAGAGTACCGTGAGTGTGTCTTTCCCAGACGTCCACCCAAAGTGCCCTCTGATGAGATGCTGAGCACTTTAAAGTAGCAGGAAAGTGGGAGATGCAAGCTTAGCAAAGGTTTTTTATTGGGGCTTTCTTTTGGGGGAGCAGGTTAAACACACAAAGTATGTTCTGGGGAAAAAAAGACATTCTACACAATTTAATATTACTCACATTGAGCTATTAGGCCTAAGGAAGTTGGCTAATTCCCCTGTGGGCCATACTTGGAAACCGGCTGCTTTCCATCTATGGTTTTTTCGATAGCCTCTGTGAGGGAAGGGAAGCCAGCTATTACTTTAGAGCTCAATTCAACTCTCATTGAGTTCAATGGGAAGACACATGGCCCATAATAGATGCTAGTCACATTGCTTAATGCACTCCTGGAATGACCTCAAGTACTCTGATGAGCTGGGTGTAAAGAACCTATATCAAATAGAATAGACTAATATTGGCTTTGAGAAGGGTTGTATAGAAACTTGAACCACTATTTAAGTGTTTTAAATGCGTAAATTAGACCTCGCTTCAAATTTGTATGAATACTCACTGAAACTGCAGTCTCAATGATCCTGCCCCTTTGAAAGGCTACAGCAGCAGAAGCAAGAGCATTCTGGGAAAGATGCATCCAAAATACACTTTGTTCCGCTGTATGCAGTGTTGTTGTAGCCATGCTGGTCTCAGGGTACTAGATTAAACAAGGTAGGTGAGGGAATTTCTTTTACTGGACCAACTTCTGTTGGGGAGAGAGAAAAGTTTTCGTGCTTACACAGAGATCTTCTTCAGATCGCTGGGATAGATCACGGGAGACTATGCCAGGCTGGGGAAGATGCTTAAGGAAATGGAGACTCAAGTAATCTTCAGTGGGATTCTGCCTGTCCCTAGAGGCAGAGAACAAAGGCGAGAAAGGATGATGATGATGATGATCAAGAAGAAAGCCAAGGAAAGTGTGGGCCCCTTAATGAATGAGGGAGGCAACCTAGTGACAGAGGATGTGGAAAAAGCTAATGTACTCAATGCTTTTTTTGCCTCTGTCTTCACTAACAAGGTCAGCTCCCAGACTGCTGCGCTGGGCATCACAACATGGGGAATAGATGGCCAGCCCTCTGTGAAGAAAGAGGTGGTTAGGGACTATTTAGAAAAGCTGGACGTGCACAAGTCCATGGGGCCGGACGAGTTGCATCCGAGAGTGCTAAAGGAACTCATGGCTGTGATTGCAGAGCCATTGGCCATTATCTTTGAAAACTCGTGGCGAACGGGGGAAGTCCCGGATGACTGGAAAAAGGCTAATGTAGTGCCCCTCTTTAAAAAAGGGAAGAAGGAGGATCCTGGGAACTACAGGCCAGTCAGCCTCACTTCAGTCCCCGGAAAAATCATGGAGCAGGTCCTCAAAGAATCAATCCTGAAGCACTTACATGAGAGGAAAGTGATCAAGAACAGTCAGCATGGATTCATCAAGGGAAGGTCATGCCTGACTAATCTAATCGCCTTCTATGATGAGATTACTGGTTCTGTGGATGAAGGGAAAGCAGTGGATGTATTGTTTCTTGACTTTAGCAAAGCTTTTGACACGGTCTCCCACAGTATTCTTGTCAGCAAGTTAAAGAAGTACAGGCTGGATGAATGCACTATAAGGTGGGTAGAAAGTTGGCTAGATTGTCGGGCTCAACGGGTAGTGATCAATGGCTCCATGTCTAGTTGGCAGCCAGTGTCAAGTGGACTGCCCCAGGGGTCGGTCCTGGGGCCGGTTTTGTTCAATATCTTCATAAATGATCTGGAGGATGGTGTGGATTGCACTCTCAACAAATTTGCAGATGATACTAAACTGGGAGGAGTGGTAGATACGCTGGAGGGCAGGGATAGGATACAGAGGGACCTAGACAAATTAGAGGATTGGGCCAAAAGAAATCTGATGAGGTTCAACAAGGACAAGTGCAGAGTCTTGCACTTGGGACGGAAGAATCCCATGCACCGCTACAGACTAGGGACCGAATGGCTCGGTGGCAGTTCTGCAGAAAAGGACCTAGGGGTTACAGTGGACGAGAAGCTGGATATGAGTCAACAGTGAGTCCTTGTTGCCAAGAAGGCCAATGGCATTTTGGGCTGTATAAGTAGAGGCATTGCCAGCAGATCAAGGGATGTGATCGTTCCCCTCTATTCAGCATTGGTGAGGCCTCATCGGGAGTACTGTGTCCAGTTTTGGGTCCCACACTACAAGAAGGATGTGGAAAAATTGGAAAGAGTCCAGCGGAGGGCAACAAAAATGATTAGGGGGCTGGAGCACATGACTCATGAGGAGAGCTGAGGGAACTGGGATTGTTTAGTCTGCAGAAGAGAAGAATGAGGGGGGATTTGTTAGGTGCTTTCAACTACCTGAAGGGGGGGTTCCAAAGAGGATGGATCTAGACTGTTCTCAGTGGAACCAGATGACAGAACAAGGAGTAATGGTCTCACATTGCAGTGTGGAAGTTTAGGTTGGATGTTAGGAAAAACTTTTTCACTGGGAGGGTGGTGAAGCACTGGAATGCCTTACCTAGAGAGGTGGTGGAATCTCCTTCCTTAGAAGTTTTTAAGGTCAGGCTTGACAAAGCCTTGGCTGGGATGATTTAATTGGGGATTGGTCCTGCTTTGAGCAGGGGGTTGGACTAGATGACCTCCTGAGGTCCCTTCCAACCCTGATATTCTATGATTCTATGAACAGATGGCTCAGGCAGTTGTGCTATAAGGAGGGATTTGGGATGTTTGACCACTGGGAGGCATTTATGGATAGAGGACTGTTCTCATGGGATGGACTCCACCAGAGTATGGAGGTTGGCACAACTCATTAAAAGAGCTTTAAACTAGGAACTATTGGGAGACCACTGGGAGATGTTCACGTAATCTCCTCCCTGATTTTAACATTGAGAGGGAGGAAAATCAAGTAAGAAAGGATACAGCAGTGGGTAGGAGAATGGTCATTAAGAGGAAGGATAGTGCTGATACCAGACAGGCAACACTGGCAGTAGAATGACTGTACCCAATCGGGTGAGGAATGTGGGCGAACCCAAGCAGCAACAGTTAAGATGTTTGTACACCAATGCAAGGAGCCTAGGTAACAAAATGGAGGAACTAGAACTACTGTGCAGGAAGTGAAACCAGATATTAGAGGGATAACAGAAACACGGTGGACTAGTAGGCATGACTGGAGTACAGGCATTGAAGGGTATGTGCTGTTCAGGACAGACAGAACTAAAGGCAAAGGTGGTGGAGTAGCATTGTACATTAATGATGAAGTAGACTATAAAGAAATTAGAAGTGATGGAATGGATAAGACAAAGCCTGTTAGGGCCAAAATCACTTTGGGGAAGAAAACTACTAGATGTTCCCCCGATTTAGTGCTTGGTGCATACTACAGACCACCAGGATCCAATTTGGATATGGACAGAGACCTCTTTAATGTTGTTAATGAAATAAAAACTACTGGGAATTGTTTGATTATGGGAGACTTTAACTTCCCAGATATATATATGGCAGGACAAGTGTTATCGATAATAGTAGGGCCTAGATTTTCCTGGATGTGATAGCTGATGGATTTCTTCACCAAATAGTTGCTGAACCAAAAAGAGGTGATGCCATTTTAGATTTGGTATTGGTGAGTAGTAAGGACCTCATAGAAGAACTGGTTGTAAAAGAAAACCTTGGTTCAAGTGATCGTTAGCTAATTCAGTTTAAACTAAATGGAAGGATAAACAAAAACAGATCTGCAGCAAGGGTCCTTGATTTCAAAAAAGCTAACTTTAAAAAATGAAGGGAATTTGTGAGGGAAGAGGACTAGATTGAAGAACTCAAGGATCTGAATGTGGAGAAGGCTTGGAATTACTTTAAGTCAAAGTCAAAGAAACTATCTGAAGCCTGCATCCCAAGCAAGGGGAAAAAATTAATTGGGAAGGGTTGCAGACCAAGATGGATGATCAAGCATCTCAAACGGATGATTAAGAGAAAGCAGAATGCCTACAAGGAATGGAAGATGGGATGGATCAGCAAGGAAAGCTACGTCATGGAGGTCAGAAAGTCTAAGCATAAAGTGAGAACTGCCAAAAGGGAAATAGAGTTGGACTTTGCAAAGGGAATTAAAACCAATATTAAAAGACTCTATAGCCATATAAATAAGAAGAAAACAAGGAAAGAAGAAGTGGGACCACTAAGCACTGAGGATGGGATGGAGATTAAAGATGATCTAGGCCTGGCCCCACAGCTAAACAAATACTTTGCCTCAGTTTTTAATGAAGAGCTTACGGGTAGTGGCAGGGAGTCTAATGGCAATGAGGCTATGGAGGTAGAAATTACCAGATCCGAGGTAGAAGTCAAACTCAAACAGCTTAATGGGACGAAATCGGGGAGCCCACATAACCTCCATCCAAGAATATTAAAGGAACTGGCATATGAAATTGCAAGCCCAACAGCAAGGATTTTTAATGAATCTATAAACTTGGGTGTCATACCCTATGACTGGAGAATTGCTAATCTTGTTCTTATCTTTAAGAAAGGGAAAAATGTGATCCAGGAAACTACAGGCCTGTTAGTTTGATGTCAATTGTATGCAAGATCTTGGAACAAATTTTGAAAGAGAAACTAGTTAAAGACAGAGGTGAACAGTAATTAGGATAAAATATAACATGGTTTTACAATAGGTAGATCATGCCAGACCAACTTGATCACCTTCTTTGAAAAAATAACTGATTTGTTTAGAAAGAGGATTTCAGTAAGCCATTTGATATAGTTCTACATAGGAAATTATTAGTTTAATTGGAGAAGATGAGGGTTAATATGAGAATTGAAAGGTAGATAAGGAAATGGTTAAAGGGGAGACTACAACAGGTCATACTGAAAGGTGAACTGTCAGGCTGGAGGGAGGTTACTAGTGGAGTTCCTCAGGGATCAGTCTTGGGATCAAATCTTATTTAACATTTTTATTACTGATTTTGGCACAAAAAGTGAAAGTGTGCTAATAAAATGTGTGGATGACACAAAGTTGGGAGGTATTGCCAATACAGAGGAGGACCGGAATATCATACAAGAAGAACTGGATGACCTTGTAAACTGGAGTAATAGAAATGGGATGAAATTTAATACTGCAAAGTGCAAGGTCATGCATTTAGGGACTAACTACAAGAATTTTTGCTATAAGATGAGAAATTATCAGTTGGAAATGGCAGAGGAGGAGAAAGATGTGGGTGTATTGGTTGATCACAGGATAAATCAAACTGGAACAGGTGCAGAGAAGGGCTACTAGGGTGATCCGAGCGATGGAAAACCTACTTTATGAGAGGAGACTCAAAGAGCTTGGCTTGTTTAGCCTAACCAAAAGAGAGTTGAGGGGAGGTATGATTGCTCTCTATAAATACATCAGAGGGATAAATACCAGGGACTGGAGAGGAGTTATTTAAGTTAAGTGCCCATGTAGACGCCAAAACAAATGGATATAAACTGGCCATCAACAAGTTTAGGCTTTAAATCAGGCAAAGGTTTCTAACCATTAGAAGAGTGAAGTTCTGGAACAGCCTTCCAAGGGGGGCAATGGGGCCAAAAAACCTATCTGGCTTCAAGACTGAGCTTGATAAGTTTATGGAGGGCATGGTATGATGAGATTGCCTACAATAGCATGTGGCCCATTGGCGACTGCCTGTAGCAAAAATCACCAACTGCTGGAGACAGGACACAAGATGGGGAGGGCTCTGAGTCAGTACAGCGAATTCTTTCCCAGGTATCTGCCTGGTGAGTCTTGCCTTGATGCTCAGGGTCTAATGATTATCATATTTGGGGTCTGGAAAGAATTTTCCCCTGGGTCAAATTGGCAGAGACCCGGAGGGCAGGGGGTGTTTCGCCTTCCTCTGCAGCATGGGACATGGGTCACTTGCAGGTTTAAACTAGTGTAAATGATGAATTCTCTGTAACTTGACATCTTTAAACCATTATATGAGGACTTCAGTAACTCTGCCAGAGGTTAGGGTATTTCAGGAGTGAGTAGGTGAGGTTCTGTGGTCTGCAATGTGCAGGTCAGACTAGATGATCATGATGGTCCCTTCTGACCTTAAAGACTATGAGGTCTGGGAAACATACTCAGTGCCACAGCTAAATACAAGACAGAACAGTTTAATTTAAAATTAAATGTAATCTTAACTTTTTCAATTCCATCTGTTCCATCTTGTGTTTAGCTGTGGCACTGAGTACATTTCGCAGCCCTGAAGAAGAGCTCTTCGTAAGCTTGAAACCTTGTCTCTCTCACCAACAGAAGTTGGTCCAATAAAAAAATATTACCTCACCCACCTTGTTTTTGTTTTGCTGTAATAAAGCTACACCCCAGTTTGATCTTTGGTTAGTTGTTCAAGACAGCTGGATAGACGTTGCTGCAACTTTGGAATAGGGAAACATCTGTCACTTTAAAGAACCAGAAAACATGGAGAACGGGACAAATGACCTCTGATGGACCCTGGCATGACCAGTCTGCTACTGACCGATTTAAAGATCAGATAATTTTTTTTAAAAAAAATGTATGAACAGGAAACAAAAGGAAAATTTTAAAACCACAGTTCAAGGTGGAAGATCATGTGAAATCTGCAAAGATCTGTATTTGGGCCATATTTTTGGTACAGAAATGTCCTTTTTGGAAAGTACATATTTATAGCCAGATACATATCCTCATTTGGTAAAAGAATTGTCCAATTCTGGACAAGTATAAATACAGAAGGCCAAAGTAAACAAATGAAGAATTCTGGTAGGTGGATCATATGGAGTATGCCATGCAATGTAAACAAATGAGATAATGAAACCAAAGGCAAAAATATATATATATGCATGCACACCCACATGCATACACACCCACACAAGCAGCTGCAGTTGCTTCCACAGAAATACAAAACAGATTACAGACCAGAAAAAGAGACCTCAGGGGATGACAGGTGATCAAAGTATTAGATTAAACCATGTGCACAGAATATGCAGATAATAAAAAAAGGCAAAGAAGATTTTGAAATGTGCAATATAGGAAAGCATTAAGGATCCAGACAGAATAAAACACTGTATGTGAAACACTATAGGCAGTTCATGTTATGACATCAGTGTTGTTAGAGCAAATTACAAGAGCAGCTTGTTGTATGTAATCTTAGCTTTTTAAATATATTAGTGTATTATTTCTTATTATGCAACCTTTGGAAATAATCCAATTTCTTTTCAACATCAGTCCTCTTCTCCTTCCCTTGAGCATATGTGATGACAAAGCAGTCACAGTACCAAGCCTGTACTAAAACAAAAATAATCATGGCCCGATTATCCCCACAAGGAGAACAGTGTAAAGTGAATCCTCCACACACATCTATGCACCTCAGAGGCGTCTTTGCGGGCAGCAGGAGTGGGAGACTCAACCACACCCGTGGCAACGCACTTCTAGCTCAGGATGTACTCTTCTAATACATCTTGGTGGACTGAAAGGAATGAACCCCTTGGTGGTCTTCCACTTCTTATCGTTGCTCCTATATTTTTATCCAAATAGATGTATAGCCATGCAAATCAGTATGCAGAACATTTCATAACTCTGTCCTGTGAGCAATTTTTTGTTGAGACATTTCATGGCATGGGGGAAGAACATTTGTTTTGATGATGATTTTCAACTTCTCTAAAACCTAAGTTGCAGACAGTTCACCTGCACAAAATAACTGAAAGAGACAATACTTAAGAGATTTATTCCATGCAAAAGCAGCCTCCTTGCATTAATCCAACATTAAGTTTGTGAAGTCAAGCACATTAAAGTTAGGAAATACAGTGTGAAGGTTGAAAGCTCCACCTTAATTCTGTAATCATGGGCTAGTGTTCTCTCATAAAGCATTTATTAATTAGCATAATACAATACTAACTTCCCAAGGTAAAATCCTGTTTCTCTGCACACAAAACCTAATAAAAAACTAAAACAGAGACACTGTTGGAGGAGAATGGAATCTTCTTCCCAACCCTGGGGCAGGGCATAGGGTAATTGCAGATTCTGCAGTGACTGCCCATCAGGAAGCTGGGATTCAAGAATCTGAACATTCCCAGAACCATTGAGCATGCTCTACCTCTCCCCAGGCCAATCCACATACAGCTCTATGTCTCTCAGGAAGCTACAGAGTCCACTATGTGGCCTTTTTCCTAAACACTTGTGATGGGGTGTACTTCCCACACTGGCCATGAAAAAGCTGAAGTGGGCCAGGTGGGCCAAATCAGCCAATTAAGCTGCAAACCAGGGAGATTTGGGGTGTGGTGGGAGATAATTAGAAGGAAGCTCACCTGTGAGGGAACAAATGGGGCTTCTATAAAGCCAGGAGGCTGGCAATGGTGGGGACCGGAGGAAGTCTGCAGTCTCTCTGATGTAAGGGAGAAAGAAGGGGGATAAGAACCCATGAGAAAGGGTTTACCTAGTAGGCCTAAGAGAGAGGTAGTCCAGGGAAGAGAGCAGTAAGGTTGGTGAGGACCCAGACCATAACTGCTTGCTATAGGGCCCTAGATTGGAACCCAGTGCAGAGGGCAGACTTGAGTTCCGGACATCCACTGCAGAGTGGTACTGCTTGGGGGCAGTGGATGGGAAGACTGAGTCACTGCAGGATTGACATAGTCAGGGCAGCGGGCATGAGGACTGCCTGACGCTGCTTGTGTAGAGAGACTTGGAAAGACTCCACCGGAAGGGGAAACACAGTGTGACCTGGCCGGAGGGCCAAGTCACGAAGCAGCTGTACTGCGACTCTGTGAGTGGGAGAAGAGTGCAATGGTGGAAGAGAAGAGAGGGGACATTGAACTGAGCAGATCTAATTGCCAGAAGGGGGCGCCATCCAGCAGCAAGTACATCCTGACAATACCTCAACCCAGTGTAAATGTGGTGTTACTGCTCAGTCTTGGAACTTCCACAGCTACTGGATTTGGCTCCAAATATAATGGAGAAATTAAAACAAAACTGCCTGATTGTTTAACATTTGCTTATTCCTGCAGGTATCATCTTTGACACAGTGAAGAATATGGCCATTTAATAAAGTATGAAAAGTGTATTGGCCTCTTGTGCACTGCAATGTTACTGAATTTCAGTCAAGCCCCATGGGAAAGACTTGTGTGTGATCCTGAAACTGTGTCACAGTCATTTCAAGTTGCTTCTGTACACAGCACACTTGTTTCTGGCACAAACGCTGTTGACCAACAGAGTAAGGTATTTGCTGGACATGTGAGGAACATTGCAGAAAGAAAAGTTAAAGCACCGGGCTGATTCTCAGGAGATCTAAACTCAAATCACAACTCTGCCACACACTGAGTACATCATTTTGAACAGAAACTTCCTATGCCTCAGTTTAGTCATCTAAAATGGGGCTAAACACCTCCCAAAGGAATCAAAACAATACATCCATTCTACATTTACCGATCTCCAGTTCAAAGACACTATGCTTTCTCTCTGGAGCAGACGGATCTAGACTGCTACAGAAAGTTTCTCTTAGACACTGATGTCAACTACATGTCACTGAGGATTACTGAGAACATAAAGTCCCTTTTATTGACATTAGGCTTCAGGTGAGAAAAAAAAAAGCACAGAAGTGTCTGTAGAAGCAAAAATAAAGAAAACACCCATCACACCTTAAAAACACCCAGCAAGGAGGACAGGAAAGAGCATCTATCCTCTTGATCTTATTCTCACACTACATTTTTAATTGCAGAAATGAAAGAAATGCCCTTTCACAGGGAAGAAAACAAGACTACACATGAATAGAAACCTACCGAATTACAGCCCACTAATATGATATCGGGCAACCGCAGAAGAGTTATTAAAGAAGCCAAAAAACACATTAGGGTGAACTAAGGTCACCTCAGCTGTGACAGTGTGCATGGCTAGTTGGACAGGTAGTCAGCCTCCAGAGAGAATGAGAATGAGCACAGAATACAAAATAATGAGCTGTTCAGCTTTCAGATGCTCTGGGGAAAAAGGCTTTTTGTTAACAATCAAAATTTGAGTATTTTTTTAAGCTTTTGCAAGTGCAGCAAAGCGCTGCATTTCCAAAGTGCATTTTCACCCAAGATTCATCAATCATTCTGTGGGCAGACAAGCCATGAAAACTTAAAAATGAATAATTGATTATTTTACAATCGGAGGCAATAGAGTCATTTTAGAATTTCACATGGACAGCATCATGATCTTAGATGGCACAAACGGCTAGAAAACCCCAGCTTCTCCAGCAGTTGGAGTCTTTATTGACTTGTTCCATTTTTAGGTAGATGAAACAAAGATGAATTCTTGAAGTGAGCTGTAGCCAAGTCTATGAGAAGTTCCTGCTCTGAGACAATATGAACTAAGTTATGGCAGCCTCTAAATAGGGGCACTAGGAAGGAGAGGAAAGAGGGTGCCTCCTTCCCACTCCTATAACAGAGGCAACCAAATTACTGCTGCCTGCACTCCAGAGGCTTAATGCGTGAATGCTCTGCAGCCAAAAACACTGCCTCTAGCGCACACCACTCCAAAGAGATTACCTCTAGGTGAAGGTTGGGTATATGCCCCTCTGGTGCACCAGCAAGCACCTGCAGGACAGTACTTGAGTGACACTGCACAAGTAATGAAGCCAGATTTCCTAATTGGTGCAACATGAAATATGGGGGGAAAAATCTGCCACATACATCGCCCCATGCTGTGCACAATGGGAGTTGTGTGTACAGACAAAAGGGCAGCAATAATGAACCAAGTTTTGCTCTCCTCCTATAGAAAGAAAACCCAGCCATTACTTTACCATTGTAAGGTTCTTCCAGTTGTATAGGACTTTAGTGTTTAGCATAAAAGTGAGCTATTTCCTATTCACAGATATCTGGGGACTGGTCTAGACTAGAAACTTTTACTAGTATAGTAAGGCTGCTTAGGGATGTGATTTTGGTCATATTTTTATTCTGAGAAAAGCCCTTGTGTTAGACTCAGGCCAAAAAAAAATAGTCATTTTGCCAATATGGCTTCTTTCCTTTGGGGAACTGGCATAAGCTATCCTGGCAAAAGCACTTTCATACCAGTATAAACTGTGACTATAGTAGCAGGATTTGATGTTATAGCTATACCAGCAAACCTTTTCTAGTACAGACCTGACCTTAGGTGACGCCAGACAACAAAGTATTTGATCAGGTAAGTCACTGAACTGACAACTTACAGAATAAAAGTCACACGGCTACAAGTACCATGCACTGAAGAGGACTATTCTGACAACCATCTACAGTATCCTTTCCTAGAATGGCAGCCACCCGAGTCCCACCATTTCTAGTTTCCCATATCTTTCTACTTGTGTTCACTTTTCATTATGATCATCATCTCCCTGGGAGTGCCACACTGAGAATGACAAAGATGCTGTGGAATGTAGTAGCATGACTTTTAGTTCCCTGGCTTGTTACTGAATCTGTGCTTTTCTCACGGGACTGCATAAAAGTTGTTAGCTAGGAAGAGGCGGAGAGAACCTTTAGTTCTAAAAGCTTGATTTTAAATGCAGTTGTTACATCCCTTTAAAAGAGACTTGCTCTACCATTTAGAAACTTCTCATTATTTGTATGGCCCAATCACAAAGGGCTTGATCCTGCAAACACAAGTATATGAATAACTTTAGCTAAGTGAGTAGCCCTATTGGAGTTAATGTGGCTTTTCACGTGCTTGATTGCTTGCAGGATCAGGATCATAGTTGTTCCACATGCAGAATTTCCATTCTCTGAATACCTGTATATGGCAGTCATAATGTCTGAGCAACTCACTGAGTTCCATTCACAGATCAGCTGTGGGATAGAACTCAGACAAAGTTGTGGGGGTGGGAATCATATAAATCATAGAAATCTAGCACTGGAAGGAACCTTGATAGATCATCAAGTCCAATCACCTGCACTGAAGCAGGACTAAGTATTATCTGAACCATCATTGACAGGTATTTTTCTAACCTGTTCTTAAAAACCTCCAATGTCAGAGATTCCACAACCTCCCTAGCTAATTTGTTCCAGTGCTTAACTACCCTTACAAGTTAGGCAGTTTTTCCCAATGTCTAACCTAAATCTCCCTTGCTGCAATTTAAGCCCATTGCTTTTTGTCTCATCCTCAGTGATTAAAGAGAACAATTTAGCACGCTCATCTTTATCACAAACTTTTATGTACTTGAAGATCATTATGTCCCCACTCAGTTTTCTATTCGCAGTCTCCCAGGTTTTTTCAATCTTTCCTCATAGGTCATGTTTCTTTACTCATATTTGTTGTTCTCTGGACTTTCTCCAATTTGTCCCTCCCAAAGTGTGGTGCCCAGTACCGTACACTGTACTGCAGTTGAGGCCTCATCATTGCTCGGTACAGTAGAAGAATTACTTCTCGTGTCTTGATTACAACACTCCTGCTAATACATCCCAGAATTATGTTCACTTTTTTTTTTCTGCAACAGTATTGCATTGTGGACTCATTTAATTTGTGATCCAGAAGAGCACTCCTTCCGAAGCAATCATTCCCCATTTTGTATTTGTGCAATTGGTTATTCCTCCCCAAATATAGCACTTTGCACTTGTCCTTATTGAATCTCATCCTATTTATTTTAGACCTTTCATCAAAATCATTTTGAATTCTAATCCTGTCCTCCAAAGCCCTTACAATCCCCCTCATCTTGGTATCATCTGCATATTTTATAAGTGTACTGTCTATGCCAGTATCTAAATACTTTATGAAGATACTGATTAGAACCAGACCCAGGACAGCTCTCTGCAGGACCTCACTCAAGATGCCCTTCCAGCTTCACTGTGAATCATTGGAAAACCATACCCCCAGAGACATTATCAATCAGTTGTGCACCCATATTTTAGTAGGTTCATCTAGGCTATATTTCCCTATTTCATTAACGAAAAGGTCATGTGAGACTATCACAAGCCTTACTGAAGTCGAGATATATGACATCTGCTGCTTTCCTCCTATTCACAAGGCTTGTTACCCTGTCGGAAAAGAATATAAGATTGGTTTGACATGATTTGACATGACTGGAATATTGGTATAGAAGGATACTGCTTGGTCAGGAAGGACAGGCAGGGGGAAAAGGGAGGAGGTGTTGCCTTGTATATTAAAAATGTATACACTTGGACTGAGGTTGAGATAGAAATAAGAGACAGACTTGTTGAAAATCTCTGGATAAGGATAAAAGGGGTAAAAAACCAAGGGCGATGTGAAGGTGAAGAGGTGGATGAGATTTTTTTTAAACAACTAACAAAATCATCCAAAAGCACAGGACTTGGTGGTGATGGGGGACTTCAACTACCCAGATATCTGTTGGGAAAATAACAGAGCAGGGCACAGATTATCCAACAAGTTCTTGGAATGTATTATAGACTTTTTTTTTATTTCAGAAGGTGGAGAAAGCTACTGGGGGGAGGCTGTTTTAGATTTGATTTTGAGAAATAGGGAAGAACTGGTTGAGAATTTGAAAGTGGAAGGCAACTTGAGTGAAAGTGATCATGAAATGATAGAGTTCATGATTCTAAGGAATGGCAGAAGGGAGAACAGCACAATAAAGATAATGGATTTCAAGAAGGCAGACATTAGCAAACTCAGGGAGTTGGTAGGTAAAATCCCCTGGGAAGCAAGTCTAAGGGGAAAAACAAGGGGGAAAACAATTGAAGATAGTTGGCAGTTTTTCAAAGAGATATTATTAAGGGCACAAGAGCAAACTATCCCACTGTGTAGGAAAGATAGGAAGTATGGCAAGAGACCACCCTGTCTTAACCAGGAGATATTCAATGATCTAAAAATCAAGAAAGAGTTCTACAAAAAGTGGAAACTCAGACAAATTACAAAGGATGAATATAAACAAATAACATAAGTATGTAGGGACAAAATTAGAAAAGCCAAGGCACAAAACGAGATCACACTAGCTAAGGACATAAAAGGAAACAAGAAAACATTCTACAAATACATTAGAAGCAAGAGGAAGACCAAGCACAGAGTAGGCCCATTACTTAATGAGGGGGTAAGGCAATAACAGAAAATGTGGAAATGGCAGAGATGCTTAATGACTTCTTTATTTCGGTTTTAACCAAGAAGGTTGGTGGCGATAGGACGTCTACCATAGTGAATGCCGGTGAAAATGAGGTAGAATCAGAGTCTAAAATAGGGAAAGAACAAGTCAAAAATTACTTAGAAAAGTTAGATGTCTTCAAATCACTAGGGCCTGATGAAATGCATCCTAGAATACTCAAGGAGCTGACTGAGGAGATATCTGAGCCATTAGCAATTATCTTTGAAAAGTCATGGAAGGCAGGAGACATTCCAGAAGACTGTAAAAGGGCAAATATAGTGCCTATCTATAAAAAGAGAAATAAGGACAACCCAAGAAATTACAGACCAGACAGCTTAACTTCTGTACCCAGAAAGATAATGGAGCAAATAATTAAGCAATCAATTTGCAAACACCTAGAAGATAATAAGGTGATAAATAACAGTCATCATGGATTTGTCAAGAACAAATTGTGTCAAACCAACCTGATAGCTTTCTTTGACAGGGTAACAAGCCTTATGGATAGGAGGGAAGCCGTAGATGTGGTATATCTTGACTTTAGTAAGGCTTTTGATACCGTGTCATATGACCTTCTCCTAAACAAACTAGGCAAATGCAACCTAGATGGAGCTACTATAAGGTGGGTGCATAACTGGTTGGAAAATCATTCCCAGAGAGTAGTTATCAGTTGTTCATAGTCAAACTGGAAGGACATAACAAGTGGGGTCCCATAGGGATCAGTTCTGGGTCCGTTTCTGTTCAGTATCTTCATCAATGATTTAGATAATGGCATAAAGAGTACACTTATAAAGTTTGGGGATGATACCAAGCTGGGAGGGGTTGCAAGTGCTTTGGAGGATAGGATTAAAATTCAAAAAGATCTGGACAAACTGGAGAAATGGTCTGAAGTAAATAGGATGAAATTCAATAAGGACAAATGCAAAGTACTCCATTTAGGAAGGAACAATCAGTTGCACACATACAAAATGGGAAATGACTGCACAGGAACGAGTACTGCGGAAAGGGATCTGGGGGCCATAGTGGATCACAAGCTAAACCTGAGTCAACAGTGTAATGCTGTTGCAAAAAAAGCAAACATCATTCTGGGTTGTATTAGTAGGAGTATTGTAAGCAAGACACGAGAAGTAATTCTTCTGCTCTACTCTGCACTGATTAGGCCTCAACTGCAGTATTGTGTCCAGTTCTGGGTGCCACATTTCAGGAAAGACGTGGACAAATTGGAGAAAGTCCAGAGATGAGCAACAAAAATGATTAAAGGTCTAGAAAACATGACCTATGAGGGAAGATTGGAAAAGTTGGGTTTGTTTAGTCTGGAGAAGAGAAGACTGAGAGGGGACATGATAACAGTTTTCAAGTACATAAAAGGTTGTTACAAGGCAGAGGGAGAAAAATTGTTTTTCTTAACCTCTGAGGATAGGACAAGAAGCAATGGGCTTAAATTGCAGCAAGGGCGGTTTAGGTTAGACATCAGGAAAAACTTTCTATCAGAGTGGTTAAGCACTGGAATAAATTGCCTAGGGAGGTTGTGGAATCTCCATCATGGGGATATATAACAGCAGGTTGGACAAGCACATGTCAGGAATGGTCTAGATAATACTTAGTCCTGCCTTGAGTGCAGGGGACTGGACTAGATAACCTCTCGACATACCTTCCAGTTCTATGATTCTATGATTCTATGTTGACTGTTACTTATCACCTTATCTTCTGGGATAGCAATGACTACTTCTGTTCCAATCAGAGTCAGTGGCTACTTCAGTGTGAGCAGGATTGGGCTCAAAGTGAATTTAGGGGCCAATCTAAAAAGTCCACTGAAATCAATGGAAAGATCCCTGATGTACTTCAATAGACACTAAGACCCCAAAACACTGCAAAGAGTGAAAAAACACTTTTCAAAAGTCTCTGATGCACAATGCCCACTACTAATGAAATAAATACTCCCCTCCCAACCCCCACAAAAAAGCCTGAAATTAGAGCTGGTCAAAAAACCCAGTAAGTATATTCCACAAAACAAGTTTGAAAATATGAAGAATTCTCATTGCATTTGAACTTTCTCAAATTCTGATGTAAAGTTTTTATGAGAGAAGGACAAAACAAAACAAACCACCACCACACAAAACATACTTTCCCCCTTTTTCCAGTGGTGAGGAAGGAAAACAAAAGAAAGCTGGAGTCCTCACCAAAACTAAAAGAAATTTAAGGGGAAAAAATGAAAACTTCACTGAAAATGTCTAACAAAACTAACTCATTTTATCATAAAAAAATTTATTTTGTCAAAGGCATTTTCTATTAAAAAATAAATTTGGCTATGTCCTAACAGATAAAGGACAACATCGGGTATTAGTGTGTGTTAGATACAGACCACCAAATCAGTTTTTTTAATAGGGTGACTGACTTCTTACACATCTATCAATAATGTGTTGTGGGCGAGAGAGGGGGTTGGTGAGATCATGGGGAACTTCAAGTTGAGTGATATATTCTGAACACCCATCATGCTACCAGTACTAAATCATTCTTGGCATTTCTAAATATTATAGATGACAATTTCCTAACCCCAAAAGTGTTGCATCCACCTCATCTTGACAGATAAAGAGGAACTGATAACAGAACTAAACATTAATGGTAGCTTAGGCACAAGTGATCATGACTTGATCACATTTATAATGTGCAAACTGAATAAAAGTCCAGACCATAATATATATATACTTGGAGCTTTAAAAGGGCTAATTTCACAAAGCTGAAAAGAATTATGAGCCAAATTAGCTGGGAGGAAGAATTTAATCAGAGAGATGTGAATGCTACTTGGGATTTGTTTAAGAATACTTTACTATATGCCCAAAAAGCCACCATCACACATTCAAGGAAGGCCATATTAGTTAAAATATCAACCTGGTTTAGAGGGGAAGTGAACACAGCTATAAAATATTTTTATATATATAAACAAACAAATGGAGGAAAGGGGAAGTTGATAATAATATAAATCAGAAGCCAGGCATTGTAGAAAATTTACAAGGAAAGCAAAGGGATACAAGGAGAACTCTCTGGCCAGCAGAGTTTAGGACAACAAGGAGGAAGTTTTTTAAGTATATTAAGAACAAAAAGAATCTCAGAAATGGTATTAGTCCATTGCTAAATGGAAATGGCAGAATTAATAATAATGCAGAAGAGGCAGAAGTAATCAGCAAATATTTCTGTTGTGGCGGGGAGGACAAATGTTGTGCTGCCACGTGTTAATAACAGTCTTTCAGTTCATGGCTCTACGCTATTTAACATTTTGCTCAATGACCTGGAAGAAAACAAAATCAATACTGATAAAATCTGCAGATGACACAAAGATTAGGGGGAGTAGTAAATAATGAAGAGGACAGATCACTGATACAGAGTGATCTGGACCACCTGGTAAGCTGGGCACAAGCAAACAATATGCATTTTACTACAGATAAATGCAAACATATACACCTAAGAACAAAGCATGTAGGCCATAATTACAGGATGGGAGACTCTATCCTGGGAAGCAGTGACTCAAAAATATTTTGGGATCATCATGGATAATCAGTTGAATACAAGCTCCTATTTGTGGCCAAAAGGGCTAATGTGATCCTTGGATGCATAAACAGAAGAATCTCAAGTAGGAGTAGAGACCTTATTTAACCACTGCAGTTGGTATGGGTGCAACCGCTGCTGGAATACTGTGTCCAGTTGTGATGTCCACAATTAGAGAAGGATGTTGATAATTTGGAGAGGGTTCAGAGAAGAGCCACAAGAATGATTACAGGATTAGAAAACAAGTCTTTTATAGTGATAGACTCAAGGAGCTCAGTCTATTTAGATTAAAGAAAACGGTAAGGGGTAATTTGATTATAAACTCTAAGTACCTACATAGGGAACAAATATTTGATAAAGGGCTCGTCAATCTAGCAGAGAAAGGTATCACATGAGCCAGTCGCTGGAAGTTAAAATCAGGCAAAGTCAGATTGAATATAAAGCATAAATTTTTGACAGTGAAAATAACTATTGGAACAATTTACATCAAGGGTTGTAGTGGATTCACCATCACTGACAATTTTTAAATCAATTTAAATTTCTAAAATATATTATCTAGAAATTATTTTGGGGGAGTGCTGTGGCTTGTGTTATACAGGAGGTCAGACTAGATGATCACAGTTGTCCCTTCTGGCCTTGGAATCTATGAAGCACAGCCAGCTCTACCTAAAGTTAATAAAGAATAGGAGTCAGGTCCAAAAATCCAAATCACTATCAAAAACCTACGCTAGCACCAAGAAAGCCAAATAGATTTTTTTGTGTTCACACTTTTGAGTAAGTAGGTAGCACAATCTGAGCTTGAGTGACATCTTCAAAATGTAGAAAAATATTAACAGAGTGAAAAGAGATTACAAATGGGATAGCCAGCATTTATTCCTGCTGTAAGGAACCTCACACTTTATTTACGCATACAAATGAGAGCTACTAAAAGGATGATTTAAAGTTAAATTGGGAGGAAGAAAAAGTTAAAAAGCCTCCTGAGAAAGGATTTGGATCATTATACACTGTAGGTGGCCCTAGAAGACAGACAGTGCAGATAAGTAAATGCATGTCAAATAATATGATGAATATAGGAGGACTTATCACAGTGTCATTGACTGAAACACCAATCTTCAGAGGTGTGCTCTTAGAGGAGATAAGTGACAATATCCTATCAGCTGGGCCAGTGGCAGAAAAATGTGGTCTGATGGTACCTGAATTTTGGCCAGATACCCACGAAAAATCACTATTAAGAGCACAGTGGCAATAACAGTGGTCAGAATACTGTAGTATATACATTAAATGGATTATAAAACATAGCAAGTGTCAACATATCAGTGCTAAGACCTCACATATGGTGACTAGAGCTGGGGTGAGTAATTCATGAATAATTTAGCCTCTTTCTGTTTGCAAAATATCAACAAGCAGGATCACGATTTCCTCACATTTACTTTATTCATCATTTGAAGTGATAAAAATTTGTTATTGCAATTTAGGTCTATAGATGGATCACAATCATTTCTCTGCATGTATTCAATATCCAGTGGTGATTAGATGGGATTATCTTCCTAAATTAGGTCTTTCTTTGAGTTCTTTGACTGGATAAGTGTGTGAGCAATTCTACCAAATACTTGTAGATGTAGCTCAAAATTAACTAATTTTTCATGAATGTTTGTGGTAATAAAACTAGATAATACTAATATGTTGATAATCAACATTAAAATAGGCACTAGAACAGCAAATCCAAATTCATATATAGATTACAGCAAATAGTTGCAGAAAAAATTAGTGTTAGCATATCTATAATGCTGATAGAGATTACCATAATAAAGGTAACAGCACTCTCCTTGAATAGGAATTAATAGCACAAACATTGGGGTACAGTAATTCCTCACTTAAAGTCGTCCCAGTTAACGTCGTTACGTTGCTGATCAATTAGGGAACATGCTCATTTAAAGTTGTGCAGTGCTCCCTTATAACATTGTTTGGCAGCCGCTTTGTCCACTGCTTGCAGGAAGAGCAGCCCATTGCAACTAGCTGGTAGGGGCTTGGAACCAGGGTGGACTGGCAGCCGCTGTGCCCCCCCCGATCAGCTCGCCTAAGGGTATGTCTACACTATGGAATAAGGTCGAATTTATAGAAGTCGGTTTTTTAGAAATCGGTTTTATATATTCGAGTGTGTGTGCCCCCACAGAAAATGCTCTAAGTGCATTAAGTGCATTAACTCGGCGGAGTGCTTCCACAGTACCGAGGCTAGAGTCGACTTCCGGAGCGTTGCACTGTGGGTAGCTATCCCACAGTTCCCGCAGTCTCCGCTGCCCATTGGAATTCTGGGTTGAGATCCCAATGCCTGATGGGGCTAAAACATTGTCGCGGGTGGTTCTGGGTACATATCGTCAGGGTACATACCGGTCCTTCCCTCCCTCCGTGAAAGCAAGGGCAGACAATTGTTTCGCGCCTTTTTTCCTGAGTTACCTGTGCAGACGCCATACCACGGCAAGCATGGAGCCTGCTCAGGTAACCGTCACCCTATGTCTCCTGGGTGCTGGCAGACGCGGTACGGCATTGCTACACAGTAGCAGCAACCCCTTGCCTTGTGGCAGCAGACGGTACAGTACGACTGGTAGCCGTCATCATCATGTCCAAGGTGCTCCTGGCCACGTCGGCTGGGAGCGCCTGGGCAGAGATGGTCGCAGGGACTAAAATTGGAGTGACTTGACCAGGTCATTCTCTTTAGTCCTGCAGTCAGTCCTATTGAACCGTCTTATGGTGAGCGGGCAGGCGATATGGATTGCTAGCATTCGTACTGTACCATCTTCTGCCAGGCAGGCAAGAGATGAGGATGGCTAGCAGTCGTACTGTACCATCTTCTGCCGAGCAGCCATGAGATGTGGATGGCATGCAGTCCTTCTGCACCGTCTGCTGCCAGCCAAAGATGTAAAAGATAGATGGAGTGGATCAAAACAAGAAATAGACCAGATTTGTTCTGTATTCATTTGCTTCCCCCCCTCCCCAGTCTAGGGGACTCATTCTTCTAGGTCACACTGCAGTCACTCACACAGAAGGTGCAGCGAGGTAAATCTAGCCATGTATCAATCAGAGGCCAGGCTAACTTCCTCGTTCCAATAACAATAACTTAGGTGCACCATTTCTTATTGGAACCCTCCGTGAAGTCCTGCCTGAAATACTCCTTGATGTAAAGACACCCCCTTTGTTGATTTTAGCTCCCTGAAGCCAACCCTGTAAGCCGTGTTGTCAGTCGCCCCTCCCTCCGTCAGAGCAACGGCAGACAATCGTTCCGCTCCTTTTTTCTGTGCGGACGCCGTACCAAGGCAAGCATGGAGGCCGCTCAGCTCACTTTGGCAATTAGGAGCACATTAAACACCACACGCATTATCCAGCAGTATATACAGCACCAGAACCGGGCAAAGCGATACCGGGCGAGGAGGCGACGTCAGGGCGGTCACGTGAGTGATCAGGACATGGAAACAGATTTCTCTGAAAGCAGGGCCCTGCCAATGCATGCATCATGGTGCTAATGGGGCAGGTTCATGCTGTGGAACGCCGATTCTGGGCTCGGGAAACAAGCACAGACTGGTGGGACCGCATAGTGTTGCAGGTCTGGGACGATTCCCAGTGGCTGTCAAACTTTCGCATGCGTAAGGGCACTTTCATGGAACTTTGTGACTTGCTTTCCCCTGCCCTGAGGCGCATGAATACCAAGATGAGAGCAGCCCTCACAGTTGAGAAGCGAGTGGCGATAGCCCTGTGGAAGCTTGCAACGCCAGACAGCTACCGGTCAGTTGGGAATCAATTTGGAGTGGGCAAATCTACTGTGGGGGCTGCTGTGATGCAAGTAGCCCACGCAGTCAAAGATCTGCTGATATCAAGGGTAGTGACCCTGGGAAATTTGCAGGTCATAGTGGATGGCTTCGCTGCAATGGGATTCCCTAACTATGGTGGGGCCATAGACGGAACCTATATCCCTATCTTGGCACCGGAGCACCAAGCCGCCGAGTACATAAACCGCAAGGGGTACTTTTCGATAGTGCTGCAAGCTCTGGTGAATCACAAGGGACGTTTCACCAACATCAGCGTGGGATGGCCGGGAAAGGTACATGACGCTCGCATCTTCAGGAACTCTGGTCTGTTTCAAAAGCTGCAGGAAGGGACTTTATTCCCAGACCAGAAAATAACTGTTGGGGATGTTGAAATGCCTATATGTATCCTTGGGGACCCAGCCTACCCCTTAATGCCATGGCTCATGAAGCCGTACACAGGCAGCCTGGACAGTAGTCAGGAGCTGTTCAACTATAGGCTGAGCAAGTGCAGAATGGTGGTAGAATGTGCATTTGGACGTTTAAAGGCGCGCTGGCGCAGTTTACTGACTCGCTTAGACCTCAGCGAAACCAATATTCCCACTGTTATTACTGCTTGCTATGTGCTCCACAATATCTGTGAGAGTAAGGGGGAGACATTTATGGCAGGGTGGGAGGTTGAGGCAAATCGCCTGGCTGCTGGTTACGCGCAGCCAGACACCAGGGCGGTTAGAAGAGCACAGGAGGGCGCGGTACGCATCAGAGAAGCTTTGAAAACCAGTTTCATGACTGGCCAGGCTACGGTGTGAAAGTTCTGTTTGTTTCTCCTTGATGAAAGCCCCCGCCCCTTGGTTCACTCTACTTCCCTGTAAGCTAACCACCCGCCCCTCCTCCCTTCAATCACCGCTTGCAGAGGCAATAAAGTCGTTGTTGCTTCACATTCATGCATTCTTTATTCATTCATCACACAAATAGGGGGATGACTACCAAGGTAGCCCAGGAGGGGTGGTGGAGGAGGGGGGAAGGAAAATGCCACACAGCACTTTAAGCACAGCACTTTAAAAGTTTACAACTTTAAAATTTACAGCCTTCTTTTTTTTGGGCAATCCTCTGTGGTGGAGTGGCTGGTTGGCCGGAGGCCCCCCCACCGCGTTCTTGGGCGTCTGGGTGTGGAGGCTATGGAACTTGGGGAGGAGGGCGGTTGGTTACAGAGGGGCTGCAGTGGCAGTCTGTTCTCCAGCTGCCTTTGCTGCAGCTCAACCATACACTGGAGCATACTGGTTTGGTCCTGCAGCAGCCTCAGCATTGAATCCTGCCTCCTCTCATCACGCTGCCGCCACATTTGAGCTTCAGCCCTCTCTTCAGCCCGCCACCTCTCTTCCCGGTCATTTTGTGCTTTCCTGCACTCTGACATTATTTGCCTCCACACATTCGTCTGTGCTCTGTCAGTGTGGGAGGACAGCATGAGCTCGGAGAACATTTCATCGCGAGTGCGTTTTTTTTTTTCTTTCTAAGCTTCACTAGCCTCTGGGAAGGAGAAGATCCTGTGATCATTGAAACACATGCAGCTGGTGGAGAAAAAAAAAGGGACAGCGGTATTTAAAAAGACACGTTTTATAAAACAGTGGCTACACTCTTTCAGGGTAAACCTTGCTGTTAACATTACATACATAGCACATGTGCTTTCGTTACAAGGTCGCATTTTGCCTCCCCCCACCGCGTGACTACCCCCTCAACCCTCCCGCCTCCCCGTGGCTAACAGCGCAGAACATTTCTGTTTAGTCACAGGCAAACAGCCCAGCAGGAATGGGCTCCTCTGAGTGTCCCCTGAAGAAAAGCACTCTATTTCAACCAGGTGACCATGAATTATATCTCACTCTCCTGAGGATAACACAGAGAGATAAAAAACGGATGTTGTTTGAATGCCAGCAAACATACACTGCAATGCTTTGTTCTACAATGATTCCCGAGCACGTGTTACTGGCCTGGAGTGGTAAAGTGTCCTACCATGAAGGATGCAATAAGGCTGCCCTCCCCAGAAACCTTTTGCAAAGGCTTTGGGAGTACATCCAGGAGAACCGTGAATGCCAGGGCAAAGTAATCCTTTCACATGCTTGCTTTTAAACCATGTATAGTATTTTAAAAGGTACACTCACCAGAGGTCCCTTCTCCGCCTGCTGGGTCCAGGAAGCAGCCTTGGGTGGGTTCGGGGGGTACTGGCTCCAGGTCCAGGGTGAGAAACAGTTCCTGGCTGTCGGGAAAACCGGTTTCTCCGCTTGCTTGCTGTGAGCTATCTACAACCTCATCATCATCATCATCATCATCTTCTTCGTCCCCAAAACCTGCTTCCGTATTGCCTCCCTCTCCATTGAAGGAGTCAAACAACACGGCTGGGGTAGTGGTGGCTGAACCCCCTAAAATGGCATGCAGCTCATCATAGAAGCGGCATGTTTGGGGCTCTGACCCGGAGCGGCCGTTCACCTCTCTGGTTTTCTGGTAGGCTTGCCTCAGTTCCTTCAGTTTCACGCGGCACTGCTTCGGGTCCCTGTTATGGCCTCTGTCCTTCATGCCCTGAGAGATTTTGACAAAGGTTTTGGCATTTCAAAAACTGGAACGGAGTTCTGATAGCACGGATTCCTCTCCCCATACAGCGATCAGATCCCATACCTCCCGTTCGGTCCATGCTGGAGCTCTTTTGCAATTCTGGGACTCCATCATGGTCACCTCTGCTGATGAGCTCTGCATGGTCACCTGCAGCTTGCCACGCTGGCCAAACAGGAAATGAGATTCAAAAGTTCGCGGTTCTTTTCCTGTCTACCTGGCCAGTGCATCTGAGTTGAAAGTGCTGTCCAGAGTGGTCACAGTGGAGCACTCTGGGATAGCTCCCGGAGGCCAATACCGTCGAATTGTGTCCACAGTACCCCAAATTCGAGCCAGCAAGGCCGATTTAAGCGCTAATCCACTTGTCGGGGTGGAGTAAGGAAATCGATTTTAAGAGCCCTTTAAGTCGAAATAAAGGGCTTCATCGTGTGGACGGGTGCAGGTTTACATCGATTTAATGCTGCTAAATTCGACCTAAAGTCCTAGTGTAGACCAGGGCTAAGTTCCCTGTGCAGCAGCCGCCCAGCAGGCTATCAATTGCCGGGCAGTTCAGCTGTTCCTCCCCACACTGCCATGTGCTGCTCCTGCCCTCTGCCTTGGAGTTGCTCCAGGGAGCCTCCTGCTTGTGTGTCAGGAGCGGGGGGAGAGGGGTGCTAATGTCAGGGTGTCCTCCTGCCCCCCGCTTCTGTACCCATCTCCACAGAGTCGGGGGGGGACCCGACAGGGCTCAGGACGGAGGGAGCTTGCTGGCAGCAGCTGCTGTCTCAACTTGCTGATCTACTTAAAAAGGCAGTGTGTACTTAGAGTGGGGTCAGTGTACTTAAAGGAGCAATGCGCATCTCTCTCTCATACACAGAGTGTGTGTCTCTCTCTGCCATGCTGTCTCCCCTCCCTCCGTTCGTGCTGCCTTGTAGAGTGAGGCAACATTAACAACAATGTGTTAATCCTTGAGGGCTCAGCGAGTGCTAGTTCATCATTTAGCAGTAAGACATTCCCTGGGAAATATCCTACCCTCTTCCACCCTCTAACTCCACCACCTCAACCAAGCTTCACAATCATCATTGCTGTGTACAGTATTAAATTGTTTGTTTAAAACTTATACTGTGTATATGTGTATACACATACACACACAGGTATATAAAAAAATATATAGTCTTTTGTCTGGCAAAAAATTTCCCTGGAACTTAACCCCGCACCCCCCCCCCCCGCCCGCACCCCCATTTATATTAATTCTTATGGGAAAATTGGATTCGCTTAACATCATTTCGCTTAAAGTAGCATTTTTCAGGAACATAACAATAACATTAAGCGAGGAATAACTGTATTTGGAACTCTGTTTAAGAACCTTAACATTGGATAATATTTTCCATACACATTTCTAATATTTTTATGGAAAGAGATAGATGCCATGTTATTAACCTAAAATTGAAGTTTTCAAAATTATAGAAAAGGGTCAGATAAAACCTGTCCATATTCAGACAAATGATAGCAAAGGAAACACTTGGGCAAACATGTTATTTCATGGTAAGTGTGATCAAGATATGTACAATTATGGAAAAAAAACATTTTTGCAGCTTCCCCCTGTTGATGAATCAGGATGAGGGAAGAGTTTAAAATTCAGATTTGGATTTAGTCAGTAAGAGGTAAAATAAGAAAAGGTGAATATGGCAACCAGTAAAGAGAGAGGATTTCATTTACACCGATTATTTAGTTTAGTTTAGTCGCAATCCTGGGGGCCTGTTTGATTTACGGAAGCACCCTCCGGCTGCCCTATGGGCCACAGAACTGCCAGGAATCTCCATAGTGCAGAGACATGCACTCAGCATACCACCCCCCCACCTCAGCCCCACCCCCTACACCAGGCTTTGTGAAGAGGGTCATTGGAAGGCAGTTTTCCAGCACCTTCTACAATGCCTATGCTGGGAGAACCCTTCCCCAACTGAATCTGGAAGTTTCCGAATCCCTTTATGCCACTCTGCTCATTCACCTGGCGTGAAGGTGTCGGAGCAGAGGTGAAGATTTTACCAGTTAGCATTATTTTTCTTTTTTTTAAAAAAGGAAAAAGTTAGATGATTAGAGATTAAATAAAAGACTACATACATTTGCAAATTGGATACTATTAATTTAGGCTTAAATAGAGACTGGGAGTGACTAAGTCATTATGCAAGGTAGCCTATTTCCCCTTGTTTTTTCCTTACCCCCCCCCCCCCCCGCAGATGTTCTGGTTTAACTTGGATTTAAACTTGGAGAGTGGTCAGTTTGGCTGAGCTATTACCAACAGGAGAGTGAGTTTGTGTGTGTATGGGGGTGGGGGGGTGAGAAAACCTGGATTTGTGCTGGAAATGGCCCACCTTGATTATCATGCACATTGTAGGGAGAGTGGTCACTTTGGATGAGCTATTACCAGCAGGATAGTGAGTTTGTGTGTGTGGTTTTTGGGAGGGGGGTGAGGGGGTGAGAGAACCTGGATTTGTGCAGGAAATGGCCCAACTTGATTATCATGCACATTGTGTAGAGAGTTGTCACTTTGGATGGGCTATCACCAGCAGGAGAGTGAATTTGTGGGTGGGGGTGGAGGGTGAGAAAACCTGGATTTGTGCTGGAAATGGCCCAACTTGATGATCACTTTAGATAAGCTATTACCAGCAGGACAGTGGGGTGGGAGGAGGTATTGTTTCATATTCTCTGTGTGTATATAAAGTCTGCTGCAGTTTCCACGGTATGCATCCGATGAAGTGAGCTGTAGCTCACGAAAGCTCATGCTCAAATAAATTGGTTAGTCTCTAAGGTGCCACAAGTACTCCTTTTCTTTTTACATATATCTGTGTTAGTACACATTGATATTGCTGAAAGTTACCAGTGCGTTATCTAATAACCACAAGCCTCCTGGTACCCAAGAAAGAACATATCTGTTTTAGCTATTTGCACTTTTTACTCATGAAAAGTCAGGATGAACGAAAGTTAAATAGCGAACATCTGATGCAGAAGGACTTAGTAATCTTTAGTAAATTTAATTCATTCTTATGCCGCCTACACTCCTAGTTATTTCACTTGTTCTAAAAAGGCCTTATGTGACGAGACAGAGGTGACAAATGCATAATACGCAAGAGATATTTCAGATGTGTCATGGCATATAGGGAATAAATGTACTATGATACAGAACTGCAGCTACATTCACAATCATACTGTCACCTGATCTGTGATGCCTAAGCCATGAGATATTTAAAGAACCATCAGTCATAAGCATATACAGTTACAAAATATGTAACCACAAAACAGAGTAACAAAGATGGCTTCATTCAGAGTAGCAGCCGTGTTAGTCTGTATCCACAAAGAGAAAAGGAGTACTTGTGGCACCTTAGAGACTAACAAATTTATTTGAGCATAAGCTTTCGTGAGCTGTAGCTGTAATTTGTTAGTCTCTAAGGTGCCACAAGTCCTCCTTTTCTTTTTAAAGATGTCTTGAGTTAGCCATAACATTTTACATTACAGCCTAATATACTGACTAGAGCATTACAGAGATAGGAAGATACAAATTTATAGTCAAACACTGAATTCTCCTAAAATGGGCACGCATATGACGTTAAATATTTTTGTGCTGATCTACTCTGAATATTTAGTGTTTAAAATCCCTTAAAATCTTACTTGGACAGGAAGGAGGTTTGGGTTGCAATATACCATAAACATGTTATCTCGGGGAGCACTTGCTTTTACATTGTCTGAAGGATGTATACCCATTTCTCAAATTAGTCAATTTATTCATTTCTGTGTTTCACATTTGAAATGCATTGGAGCGTGCCACTGCCACGAAACTGCACAGTAGCACACCCAGTAGTACACTGGTGCAATGTTTCAGTAGAGGAACATCAACACCTACGAGACTATTAAAGTGTAAAAAGAATTATTAGAAAGTGAAGAGACAAGAGTCATGAAGGTTACTCATCCCAACCAAAGGGCAGAACATTATAAGTCATCAAGAAAATAGAAGTTGGATGTACACAGGCTTATTTCTTTGCTCCCTCATTTGAAAGTCATCTTGTCTTAAGTTCAGAAAAGAAAACAACATGAGCCCTGTGAAACAGGCAGGAAGGGTCTGGATACTCAGTCTTTTCCAAACTGGCTCATTTTGTATCTGTGGGAAAGGGACTAATACCTTAAAAAACTTGAGATCTTTACCAATGAAGGGAATATGAAATTATTCCTCCAGGTTATAACCAATGAAAGCAGCAATTTTTATATGAGCTGATCTATAAATAGATCAGCACATTCAGTAGGACATGATGTACGGCTAAAAATAAACAGCTGTAGCTGGCTAGGAAGCAAGACTATGGAGACAAAAATTGGGACCACTCAAGACGTAATTAGGTGCTGTCTGGGGAAAATATTGTATTAATAAAAGTTAGATTCCATCTTCCACATAGTCTTTTCTTGTGCCCTGATGGTTCTTCAATGCTAAATGTACTACTGAAGGAGGCAGCCTGGTAGGGCTATCTGGTAAAGTTCCTAATGCTGCTGATGGCAGAAGATTACTTTGGACTGTTGTTATGCTGTAATAAAGCTATCCGTCTATGATGGACATGAAATGCTCCTAAGTATAATTCGATTCTTCTGCTATCTGAAATTCCTGCAATATTACCAGCCTTTGGCAGGAGGCAAGAGAAAATAAATCCCATTCTGACCAAGAAATGCCAAAGAACCCTTAGGCAATAACACAAACGAGAGGGAGAGAGAGAAACACAATTAAATACACTCTAAAATTGGTTAGAGTGTGTTTTCTGAACGAGGGGAGCTAAAATGATGAAATGCAGATTTGTATTTTCACTGACCATGTTGACATTGCAATATATTGGAGAATTCTTGTCATGTTGTGCATCAGTCTTGTGTTTATAGATCAGATGGCAAAGCTTTTATCACCCATAGCCTGATTAAAAATCAGTTCCTATGGTGATTCCAAATGTTAACTGAGGAGGTTCTCTGAATCTATAATTTACCAGAGGCATTCTTTCTTGTAATTTATATACATTTCCATACGACCCACCTACATGCAACAACACTGAATTCAATTACAAAAGAAAAGATCTCGAGGATCAGAGAATGTAATTTCCAAGTTAGCTTTCGTATGGTGAACAGATTAATGGTTATACTGAAAGGTCTTGCATTATCTGCACAGGGAAGAGTAGGCATAGCACTACCAGAAGAAACCAACCTGCTTATGGAAAACAAGTGCACAAGAGAAAAACAGACTGTCTTTGTTGATTAACATGATCCTGTTAGCACACACAAAAATGTGCAGAGATGGAATATTTGTGAATGCCATTGCCAAAATATAGCCAAGGCAGTTTATGCAACCAAACATTTTCAGTAACATCTTAGCCTACAAATAAGCACTAGAACACATCACAGTTATGGGAGAGAATCCAAATGCAGAAAAGTATAGGACTCTGGATAAATGTAATGTGAAACATAATCAGTGGAAAAGTTCTCTCTATGGATGTGTGAAGATCATAATTTAAAGGCCATCTGGAGTTTTTGTAATTTTATGTAGCGGGATTATACACAATCTATTTCCTGCTCCCCTCCTGCAGCAACTCTCACATACACACACTTCAATAATTACCTAAATTGTCAAAAAAAAAAAGCCGTACATGGGGTTCTCCCATCGGTGAAGGTAATCTATCTCCCCAAGAGGCAGTAGCTAGGTCAACAGAAGAATTCTTCTGTCGACCTAGCAGCATCTACACCTGGAGTAAGGTCGGCAACATCTCTCTCTCACACCCAAGAGATGTAGCTATGCTACGGTACAGTCCCAGTATAGACCAGCCCTGAAATTCCAGTTTTAGTCTATTCTAAAGTCACTGCTCTACAGCATCTCTCCACTCCTTTGTGAAGAAAAGAAGAAAAACCACCAGACAGATCATTTACTTTTGAAAGAACAGGTCTTGACTTAACAAGTCTGAAGGCCATCTGAGGCCATTTTTATCCACCATAAAAGAGCAAAAAAGGGCACAACTTCCCTCCCACCTCCCCTGTTCAAATAAAAGCTTTTGTCTCTTTATTTGGTATGTCAAGACTTCCAAGAACTCAAAGATTTGCTGAGTAATACATTACATGGGTTTAGTAGCTGGTTGAATTAATTGAAAAACTGTACAAATTTTAAAAAGAAAAGAAATGAGGAATATTTTTGTAAGTTAATTATGCAGGTATAAGGTATGCAGAGATATATTAATGGAGTCAGAGATTAAGGACAGAAGGGACCACTAGATCATCTAGTGTGACCTCCTGTCTATCACAGGCCACCAGCACCTGCCCACTAAACCCAACAACCAAAATGAGACCAAAGTATTACAGCCCACAGGAGACCTAACTATTATGTGCCACAGGCAGAGAATTGGAGGCCCAAGATCAATGCTTGAGGCCCCCACAATGGCAGGGGGATGATTAAGTGAGATATACCCAGATAATCTTGACAAGTAATCTACACCCACTCTCTGCACAGATACTGAGCATATGAGCAAGAACCAGCCAGCCAGGCACCTGAGAGACAGATGGTGGCCATCTGAAACACTAAAGAATTAGCTTCTAGGAATGTAAGACATTCTGGAATTGTAAGACAAACTGGAAGTGAGCCCCAGGGCTGTTAAGCCCTGCCCCCACCATAACAAGTAACCCCATCATACAAATGCACTCATAAATTTGCCCTATTCTCTCTTAAAACTAGTTAAGTTGTTTGCCCCCACAACTACTACTGGGAGGCTGTTCCAGAACCTCACCCCTCTGATGGTCAGAAACCTACTTCTAATTTCAGCCTGAATTCATTCATAGCCATTTGTTCTTGTGCCAACGTTGTCCTTCAGCTTAAATAGCTCTTCACCCACTCTTGGTATTTACCTCCTGAATGTATTTATAGAGAGCAATCATATCCCCTTTTCAACCTTCTTTTTGACAGGCAAAACAAGCCAAGCTCTTCCAGTCTCCCCTCAGAAGATGGACCCTCCATCCTCCTGATCATCCTACTAGCTTTGCTCTGCACCGGTCCAGTTTAAATTTATCTTTCTTGAACATGGGTGACCAGAGTTGAACACAGTGTTCCAAATGAGGTTCTACCAATACTTTTGTACAGTGGTATTAATACTTTTCTAACGTTACTGGAAATGTCTTGCCTGATACATCCTAGGACCCCATTTGCCTTTTTCGTAGCCGCATCACATTCGTGGCTCACAGTCATACTGTGATCGACCCATACATCCATGTCTCTCTCTGCCTCTGATTTTTCCAACTGATGAGCCCCCAGCTTGTTGCAGAAATTATTATTACTAGACTCTAAGTGCATGATCTTGCACACTGTACTATTGAATTTCTTCTCACTTCCGTCACTCCAGTCTTCAAAGTCATTCAGATATTCCTGTATAATATTCCGATCTTCGTCTATATTGATAATGCCTCCCATCTTTGTATCATCAGCAAATTTCCTTAGCACCCTACTACTTTTTCTGACAAGTTCATTAATAAAAATATTGAATAAGATTGGCCCCAAGACCAATCCTTGAGGAATTCCATTATTAACATCCCTCCAGTCTGATTATTCACCCCTCAGCACAACCCATTGTCTTCTCCCCTTTAGCCAATTCCTTATCCACCTTACAATGCTTGTACAGATCCCCAACTTCCCTAATTTAACTAATAATCTCCCAGGTGGTACCATGTCAAATGCTTTACTTAAGTCCAAGTATATTAGATCTACTGCACTTTCCTTACATTAAAAAAAAATAGTTATTATCTCAAAGAAGGAAATCAGGTTAGTCTGTCATGTTCTACCTTTGGTAAACCCATGTTGCATTACATCCCCTTTATCATTTATCTCTGTGAATCTGATTATTCTTTCCTTCACAATTTTCTCTAAAACCTTGCATACTACTAAGGTCAGACTAACAGGTCTGTAACTGCCCAGATCACTTTTCCCCACCCCCTTTCTTAAATATAGGTACACCATTAGCTACTCTCCAGTCATATGGTACTGCCCCCAAATAGATTTATTAAAAATCCTTGCTACCGGACTAGCAATCTCACATGCCAGTTCTTTCAGTATATGGGAATGGAAATTATCTGGTCCCCCCACTTTAAGTGCATTAAGCTCTTCACGTTTTTCTTCCACATTAGATGTGGTACTGTCCATCTCTAGACACTCATTGCCATCAGCCATACTGCCTTCATGCACAAGTTCCACGTTATTATCATTATTGAAAACAAAGGCAAAGTATTCATTTAGTTTTTGGACGATATCTAAATTATTTTTAATCTTCTTCCTATCCATATTGCATAGCAGCCCAACCTCATTCTTCCTTCTCCTCTTTTTATTTATATAAACTAAAAATCCTCTTCCTGCTTATTTTAGTTTCCTTGACAAGAACTAGTTCAGCTTGACTTTTAGCAATTCTCACTTTATTCCTACATTTTCTAACCTCCACAGTGTAACTTTTTTTGTTGATCAACTCCTTTTTCCATTCCCTGTAGGCTCGCTGCTTACTTATAATAACCTTTTTGAGATGATTATTCATCCAGCTGCACCTGGAACCTTTTCTTACAAGTTTTTTCCCCTTTCTTGGGATGAAAGTTTCAGATAATTTTGTATAGCTAATGACCTGCCATTTCTATTTCATTCAATATACTTTAATCCATGGACATATGTACTTGGAGATCTAAAGGAAGCCACTTGTATACATTTTAAGGTAGAATATGACTCATAACTTTGTAGCCTCATATTTCACATAATACCTAGCTCTTATGTAATGTTTTCCATCAGTAGATCTCAAAGCACTCTAGAAATGGAGACCTGTATCATTATTCCCATTTTATATATGGGGAAACTCAGGAGCAAAGGTGAAGTGAGTCTCCCAAGGTCACACACAGCAGATCAGTGACAGAACCAGAAATCCCAAGTTGCTGTCTCGTGTTCTATCCACTAGGACCAACTGCCTCCAATGAATCAATTCATAATTTTTGTTAAAACACAGGAAACTAGAAACTAAAGTTTGGGGAACTGATCCTGTGGTATTTCCCTAGGTAAAGGTGCACTAAGTTCTCTGCTAGTATAAATTAGCACCTCTACACTGAAATACTTTGGTCCTTATCTGCATTCTTTTCTTAGGGCACACATTCCATGTAGTTAGTAATTTCCTCAGAAAAACAAAGTGTGGGTAACCAAAGAAGAAAAGTATTCAGTAAAACTTGATAAACTTTTGAGAAACTCAGTCCAATGCCAGGATGTCCTATCCCCTCTATAAACCATTCTGAGTTCTGTTTCTTCATTGAACTAGCACTGCTGTAACCTGGTGCAAAAGAAACCGAGATTCAGCATACTGTGAATGCCATGAAAGAGTCAACATTTACCCAACACAGAAATACCCAACCTTTTGAATTGTTTTTCCGGCACTGATACAGAGGCTCCCTGACTTGACTTTCCAGGATGCTACAGTGGGCAGTGAAATAATCCACCAATCCTCTGGACTGTGACAAAGTGTGCAGAAAGGGACTGCTCCAGTAGTATCCCCTTCATTCCTTATGGTTAGGCCTGGAGACTAGTGCCAAGTCGCCATACCCTGAGGAAGTGCACATAATCTTGTTAGTGTATAATGACCCACATATGCAGTGTACTCCATAGATCAACGTGTCCTATACCAGTCACCTTTGCCACAGCGTCCCTACAGACAAAGCCACATATAAACAAATGTGTAATCATTCCAGGGATGCATTTGTGCAATTGCTTACAACATCACAATGTTTAGTACACTTTGAAAAGGGAGCTTTAATGTTGGTTTGAGGTTAGAGAATGAATTAGATTCTATAAAATGCAATTGCCAGGATAACTACTGAGGAGCTTGGTCTGACAATATTTCTTGCTTGTATAAAGGAAGCATGGGGTGCTCTTACTGGAGATTTTCAAGTATAAACATCACTAGATCTATTTACATTTGATATAGAACATGAGTCAGTCACCAGTTACAACTACTCAAACAAATACAGACTTTTATTGATGGGGGAGGGAAGAGGGAGGAATTTATCACACAATACTGCAGCCGTTTTTAACATTAAAGATAGATGTATAACATATCATGTACTGCTAGAAAACAATATAAATATTAACAGCAAAATAGGCATCTTGATGGTATCAAGCTATATTGGGCCTGATTCTGAACTTACACTGTTTGTAATTCCATTGACATCCATTAGCTATTTTATTCGTTTTAAATTATACTAGTAACATACACTGCTGGGGGAAGATATTTTACACAAATACAGGTGGGCCTTAAAACAGTACCAGTAAGGACATAATGTTCAGTAGCAGTCTGATGCTAACCAACTATATCGCACTACAAAATTCTCAAATCTGGTTGTGTGACCAGCATGCTCTCTGACCTTACTTACATCTCTTTACATCTGTCAAGTATGCTTATAAAAAAAAAAAAAAAAAAGGTACAAAGTAGGACCTACCCGAAACCCATATTCTGCAAGTGAGCTGAGTCTTCCTGAAAAACTACATGGCAGGGGTAAACTTGTTTTTAAATAAAAAAAATGTTTTGTGGATAGAGAAAACCCTATCTGCTATCACACCTTCTAATGAACTTAATGTATTTGCATATAATAAACATTTACGGGTGAACCAAAACTGAAATATTGGATCTCAGAATGGGTTCTGATGCAGCTTATATTTCTTAAAACAAAACAGTGAAAAGGCAATGTTATTTCAGCAGGATCTGGAGGGGACTACAGAATCAGTTGGTGAGCTGAATGCTAAATTTAGCACTGTACATAGGAAAGCCATCACCTCAGAAACAAAAAATGCTGAATCTTGCAGTGATTAAGTGTTGGATTAGCAGCCTGAATGCTTCATCAATTATAACCTTGTTTTGCAAACATTACATAAAGAGAGCCTCCGTGTACAATTTCAGCCTACCAGAGTCTTGAATATCAACTCCACACTAATAAGCAGAGTACAAATTAAGATCCATGTAATTTCTCTGTGGAATCTGACAAATAGGATTTTAAGTGTCAAGATATTAATGTAAAATGTTGCCATATATTTCTCTTCACTGTATGTCTATCAAATAGACAGTAGGCAAGCCCTCACCTAATCTTATCTCTTCTATTTCAGTTATGGAAAGGTAATTTGTGGCTGTCAGTTCCATTGATCCTCTTCAAACCAGAAACGAAAAATGAAGTGTATAAATAAAGGAGCCTTAATAACACAATTAGTTAACCCTGTGACAGTAGTTTCCATGAGATTAGCCAAAACCCACAGGATTAGTCTCCAAGGAAAACGTAAGGATGAGGCAATAAACACACAGACTCCAGAGATTCACTGACTAGTCAAATGAACACCCATTTGGTAATGGTCTTACACTAAGGTAATTAACTGGTCTTGCAGGAGTGGATGATGCATGCATTTACGGAGAGCAGAAATTGGTTCATTCAGCCCTGGATTAGGAAGGCACACTTGCAGGGAAGTCAACCCCACAAACGCACATCTTTGCTCAACTTCACATTATAAGCATAGATGCCCATTCCACAAGAGCTGCAAGATTTTAGAATACTTCTATGGTAGAAGCCTGATTATACCCCCTGGTGTGGGAGGTAATTGCCAGTCCCACCAACCTCTCTTATCAGCACTTCCTACTCGGATTAGTCCTGTTGGGGGCATAAATAGCTTCCAGCACCAAACCCATTGCGGAGCTGCTAGAGATATTTTCCTAGGCAGGCACCTAAAGGTAGTACTATGCCACTGCTAACCTAATAAAACTTGGGAAGAGACATTTCTTTTTGAAGAGCAGTCGAGAGCAGTAGAACATCACAATAAAACAGTGCAGGGGGATTTTATTTTAATACTATTCCACTAGCCTCAAAGGGAGATGCTCAACTTAAAAAAAAATAAATAAACCTATGCAATCCTGTAGTCCTTGTGTAGAAATTAGTGATAAAACCTTCCATTTAAAGAGTGTAGGTATTTGCACATGTCTGTGCCAGTTGCAGGGTTAGGGAGTAAAGACAGGAACCCACACAGTGCAAGCCTGATTCCCCATGGCCTGGCACTTCATATGAGTCATTTTACACATGCTCTGATTTTACACTCACTTTTCACAGTCAAGTGACTGCACACAGGGCAAGACAGTGGAGAATCAGCTTCCTGCAGCCTTTTTGTTTTGTTTGCACCCAAAAGATATTGTGACAGATTCTGGTGAGACACTGTGCCTTTATGGGGAACCAGTATTCCCCTGCGTTACAACTGGGCTTTATCTTCTTGTACCTACGGGCGGGGAGGAAGAGAGTCAAAACTAAAACATGCCAGCAAATAGAAAGCCATGGAGATCCTCAGAGAGCACAAAAACAAGACAAGATTTATCTACTGTTATGTGGGGACAGCTTTTCACCCAGCAGTGAAGCACTTTTAAGGCTCTTTAAAAGCAAAATCCAATAACTCAATTTTTACAAGGCAGTAACTTCTCAAAAGAGGATAAGAGAGTTCCTCTTCTCCCTGCTATTTTTACCCTTTTACAGTATTTTGGAAAAGAGCATGGGAGGTTGCTTAGAAGAGAAAAGTTGTTTGCCAGATCATTGCTCTGCTAATGGCCACTCTCCCCCTGCAGGGCTATTGAAACAAGTGAGCTGTAAGTGTCTACCACACATCATGGGATAGAACTCAATCTGAATGCACCTCAGCATTTTGTCTGATGGCAAGAACTAAGTCACCTCCCATTCCAGGCTGCTCTTTTCCAACAAGCTCATTTCACAGTATGGTTAACATAGCCTCTCATGTTAAGGATGATTGCTCAAAGTACTTAGGGCAAAGTTGTCTTAACACAATATCTATAGCGAGATGGCTGACACAAGTAGTGTTATACACTGCTTGAGATTTAATGTAGTTCCTAGGAGGAGAATGGTTTATAAAGGTTAGTGGTGTGGAACAAAAACATCAAACCTTATATCAACACTTTTCTGTAGCTGAAAGTTCCAATTATGTCTCTTTGTGTATCAAACATTTCCCAGAAAGATGATGCTTGCACACTGCATTTTATTTATGGAACATATAATCAGTTTTTACAGGCTAATTCCCAGTATAACGGTTTCATATGACAGATCAGCAGACTTTCTTATTTCATTTCCTCTGCTACCTAAATACTGTTGATGTTTTCTACCCATTTTTAATCTGGTAGCACTGCTAGCTCATTTTCATTCCCTTGCAAATGAATCCAATTGAGATTAGCTCCCAGAAAGAAAGACAAAAAAACCCACCACATATCAATTCACTTGATCAAATCAGTGTATTTTAAAAGAAGAAAATTAAAACACAGCTTTCTCTAAAAACAAAATATTCTAGAATAAAAAGGAGCATTCTACTTTCATTTCTGAGAAGCACATTGTGTTGGTGGTCATAACATTTGAAATTAGATTAGGGCTAGTTTCTGTCAGCCTTACCCATGCCACGTAGCACCTTATTTCTCCAGTAGTCAAAGAATTAGATTTTTCAAGAGCATCTAAGTGACCTTTGAACACAAGACCCACTGACTTTCAATGAGACCTGTACTCAAAGTCATATAGCCACTTCTGAAAAATTCCACCTCCATCAAACTATAACACACTAGGTTTACTGCCTTGTGGATCCACTGACCTCTTTTGTAGTTCATTATTTCAGTGGTCCTGCAAGAAACCAAATGCAGCAGATCTCATCATGTACATATTAGTTCTTTAAGTACTGCACAGGGCAGAATATAATCAAGAAACTGAAGGTATATTTTGGTGGCTTGATTCATTAGCTACATTTCTTTCAGAATGTCAAATAAATATGAACTCACTATACTTTCCTGTGTACTTGCTTATCCTTCCATGCCATTTATTTTATGTCATCAGTCCTTCTCCATATTTCTTTGTAAATTTAAAATCATGCATTTGTTATTATGCTATTCATATTTTCACCCCCTGCTTGTTAAAGTCAGAAGCACATAGCAATGCACGCTATTAAAAATGTAAGTGTGTGAATTGTATTTGAAGTCAAGAACCCTCTTAGGTCATGTGTGGTTATTTGTTGGTGACAGTTATTGAACTGTAGCCTTGAATAAGATACCTGTGTGTATCAAGTGGAAATGTACATTGAGATGTCCAGATTGCTTTGGTCCATACTATCTTATTGTGTCAATGAGTACTATAAAATTTCACAAGGGTTCCCTATGGCCATGTAAGAGGGGGGATGTGAATATCAGAGATGATGTTGGATGGAAACACCTGCTACAGTACTGTGTTCCACCCACATGGAGAAGAAAATTGCTTTAATCTCAAAACTATTATTTGGTTCTAATGTTTTCCCCCATCTTTTAAGAGACCTTGAACACTTTATGACGGGCAATCATCCATAGGTTTAAAAGGATCAAAAGTTGTGTCTAGTTCAGTTAAGCACCCAGTGGTTCAGATGCCCATAGTGAGATTCCATTCTGAAAAGGGGCACCAAAAATGGCCTTGTGGGAACATGTTTGTCACTCAAGGATTTCCACATCAAGTGTGTTCAGTTTACCAGTAAAAGAGATGTGGCGCAGAGGGGAAGAATTCTAACTGCCACCCCAGAAAACTCACCCTGGACTCTTCAGATCACTTCAATGCCGGACATTTAAGAGACAGATGTCTGTACTTAGGCACTTCAGTATAGTTTATTTACACTATGTTTAACTACATGGTCATAGTGTCTAAAAGCAAACATTGGATCTCTATGTAAAATGTGCAATTTCTTCTAACTGTTAACTCAGTAATGACTGAGTGAGGAGTGTTTGTGTGGTTTATTCCCCACAAGAAGAGATTACTTTAAACCCTTGTGCTGGGTTTTGTCAGTGTCTTTATAAGGGGGTTGAAAAAAATAAAAATAAAGAGAGAAAAGATGTTTACAAAGGAACATAAATTGGTCTTGTTCATATTATTGCTGATTGTGGCTATATATTCAGTTTAGCTATGTGGTAAGCTATTTTGCACTCGTACACACACAAAATGGGCAAAGGAAATGGAATAGCAGAGTAGATGCACTGAATGTCAGAAGCAAAATAAAAAATACTGTTGGAAAATATATATTCAGAAGAGGTATTGTAGAAGAACTCATTTATAAGTCTCTTTAAATGGTCAAACACAAGTTTATATTTTTTGCTCTTACATTTTTATTTAAAGAATTAAAGATTCTCTTGTTTGTGTCATAAGCAAGCTGGAAGAAGAATCCCTGCATTGGAGTCCCACTAGAATTAAAGTAACTGTGCTGGACAGCTACTCAACAAGTTTCTAGTATTTCAATTACTCCAACAAGGAAGATATGCTTATGTCTAAATAAGCACTTAACTTTAATTACTTCTGATTATTAACATGGTGATTGATCATTTGGAGCTTCTTTCACAGTTACGTCAATGCAGTGATATAAACTGAATCATGAAGTTTCCAGAGGAAACAGAAGCCCTGCAAAAGCCTATGTGATTCATTCCATAATGTCTTGCTATTTCTGGGAATTTGAATACGGCTATTGACATTCATGGGTAGTGAACAAGTGGGACTTGTCAACCTGAATTTGTCAACCCGCTAACAAAAACAATATAATTTTTTGTCATTAATATTTGCACTGCTCATTGGCTGAGAGGTTGTTGGAAGGAAACGAATGAAATTTTGCAACATTTTTGTCTTTGTAAGTGACTGAGGCATCTTCTGTGTTGTTTACCATTCTCTAGATTTCCGTATTGTATGGCTGACTGGATCCAGTGTCCACTGAAATCAAAGGGACCTTTTTCCACTGACAGAGTAGGTTTGGATAAGGCCCATCCTTAACGATCTAAATACTCCTGCCTAAATGGCAGCTCTTTCTCTGCTCTGTGTTTCCCAGCTTATAGATGAAGCTACCTTTTTTTTCTGGCAACCACATTTGCAGGAAATGCAGCTCCTGTTACTTGGAGTGTTTGCACCAAAAATGTTACAGACTGAGAAGAAAGAAAGGTTTTATAAATACAAAAATCTAAGCAGTATAAGCACCCACCCCTGCCCTGTAAAAAGTCTTCAGAAGGGTGTATTGATACTAATATTTCAGAACAAATTAAGAGTTCAGAAGTAAAACTTCTGTTCTTGAATGTATGCATCTTATCATTTGAATTCAAATGGATGCAAAGGGCTACATTTACTCACACTTGTGTAACACAGAAACTAGTGCTTTACCACCCATGAGTAATGCAGCCATCCCACACTCATGCCAATACCCTCCTACCCAATCACATTTCATGGAGATTTATTTACACAGTACATTACAAACATATAATGGTTGACATTGAAACACAAGTCCCGTGCTGATGGACGTGTCAGGTTTTACGCTTACTTAATTGGAGGTGTTTTCTACGGCTGACGCAAGATGAGTGATAGATAACAGAGGTGGTTTCAAAGTGTAATGGGGAGCTCTTTAAATCAAGGCACTGACTCGACTGGTTACATAATCTTTGAGCTTTACTGAGCAGGTCTGTACTACATGAGGGCACACAAAGCAACAGCTAGATCTCTTACCCTGCTATTTGTGTAGCCATTTGCTCCCACACAAAGCAACGACAAAATGCTACCAAATCAGAAAAGTAGTACTTTATATCACTTTACACAGCTGAACGTGAAAGCGATGAAGAATCAGGCCCTCAGAGTTTTCTCCAAGAAAACAGAGATGGATTCTCTGGAGGTGGTATCCTATTTGGTCATCCAAAAATAAAGTTGGGAATCTAGAGAGGATGTTTCTGTTCTATTTGGGTTCTGTTACCACCCTCATTGCAGTATAGCTGAGCAACCTCCTGTAGCGTATTAAGCAACATGAGAAACATCCATTATATAGACTTAATTTCTTTGTCAGGGCAGTTTGCTGTATGTGTAGAAATCGCACTTCCCCCCTTCTTCCCCGCCACCACGAATGAGTCGAGATGAGTTTCTTGGTCATCTTAAAGTATTCCCTTAGCATTAGCCTAGGGTTCCTCTATCCTGGGGAGAGAGAAAGCAATGGACAGGAGAGTTTCTCTTTCTCAGGTAACACACATGGCTGTAGACTGTAGTAGAAGATAACACACTTTCAGTCATCACCAGTTGCATTTTAATTTGTTCTACTTGACTCCAATGGAAGTTGAAATCAGCACCTTGTAAGACCTGATTCTGAAATACTTGACAAAAGCCAAGTCAGATAAGGTATTCTATTTCCAGGATTTGGATTCTGGTACAGGTGCATTCCTTGCTTTTTTTCAAGCCCCTACTGATTTTCATTCTCCTTTCTCTAGTCCCCCTTTGGCTCCTATTACAGGGCAATATACAAACCAATAAAATCAAAGAATCATAGGATTAGAAGGGACTGCAAGAGTCATCTAGTCTAACCCATTGCTAAGATGCAGGATTTGAGGTGTCTAAAGCATCCAAGACAGATGGCTATCCAGCCTCCTTCTGAAAATTTCCAGTGAAGGAGCTTCTATAACCTCCCTGGGCAGTCTGTCCCATTGTCCTACCTAACGGTAAGAATAGATGTTTATCCTGAGATTTAATTTAAATCTTCTGTGCTGTAGTTTGAACCCATTGCCTCTTGTCATGCCCTCTGTGGCAAGAAATAACTAATTTGGCAAAATTTAAGTGAACTAAATGTTACATTTCTCTGCTCAGCCAATTATAGCAAATCTATTTCCAGCTCTCTGTTAGAATATGACTGTACATGAGGTTCATTGATTGATGAAAACCTGTGAATAAGAACAAAAGCAACACATACCACAGAAATATGCTCAGGGAAACTTGATAGATCATAAGAATGTTAAGATGAGACTGGAGAAAGTCTTTGAGGAAGCAAACAAGCACAGAAAAGACAAGATAAGTGATCCTTGAGGAAAACAAGGTGGGGAAAAAACCTGAAAGCAATTAATTATAAACACAAAAGAGGACAATAAGATGACATCCTGTTTGCAGCAATATTAAATAAATTCATAAATACAATGATACCCATAAATGGTGTTCAGGTGATTTTCATCATGGTAAGAAGAAATAAATGGGAGCCAAGGCTGAAGCCAGTAAATCAAATAAAAAGCACAAAAGTCTTGGGTTTGTTCATGTTACTCCTTAAAATTATTACTACCTGGAAACCATGGAAGAACAAAATACAATAAAAAACAGTGCCGAACTTCCCTACATTCACACTTTTCTGAAACAGATACGAACATTAGAATGGCCACACTGGGTCAGACCAATGGTCCATCTAGCCCAGTATCCTGTCTCCTAACAGTGTCCAGTGCCAGGTGCTTCAGAGGGAATGAACAGAACAGATAATCATCAAGTGATCCAGCCCATCGCCCATTTCCAGCTTCTGATAATTATGAAGTGCTAGGGTAAAGAAAAGGGTATATGGAAGTATATGAAGGCTTTAGGCATACATCTACCTTCATTTAGAGGGAGGGATGGAAATGATGACTAGATCTGAAACTCCAGCTAAATAGGTGAAAAACAAACAACTTTCAGAAAGAAAGATTTCAAGTAAATAATGACAAATAAACACAGGCTGGCACATCATCACTTAAGTGCCTGTGACTATCGGATGGCCGTTGAGTGGCCTCCATGACGTTAATCAAACTGCAAGTGGATAAGCTGTACCCCTAATAATAGCTACCATTACAACTAGCATTAATTGGAACCATTAAGCACCTTAGCAGCAAGATAGACCAAGGATTTTCACTTTTATAGGGGAGCTTTCCACATAACAAAGAGAAGCTTGAATCAGTGGCTGCATCTATTCCAGGGATACAGAGAGGCCTTCATTTTCCAAGGCCGTTGATACCATACCACTCATTAGCACCCAGAGAGGATCTGAGCTATACGGTATATAAAAAAAAGCAGCAAGTGTTTACAGCTTATCCTGAATGATTAAAAAGATAATTTCTCATAGACTAAGAGGTATTGATTCCTTCCTGTTATTCTGTAGAAAGAGAGTGATGGTCTTTAGCTATTGAGTCAAAATAACAGACCAAACTGATCAGAGGGAATAATATAAAAACACTATGTAGCTGTGGAAATGAAAGGTGTGTACATGTGTTCAAGACATCACTTACTAAAATGCAGATTAACCCCCAGAGATACAAAAAAAAGTGCTGTTTGCACCATTTCATATCTGGGGTAAAAGGAACCAGCAGGTCTGAAGGCAGCATTAATTCCCAGGATGAAACAGACACCAATTATCTCAACTTCTCCTGTAGACCTGAGAATTCCACCTGAGAAATCAGCTTTAAATTTTGACTGGATCTCCATAAGAGAGAGACAAAAATTAATGCATCTCCCAGACAGCCCAGCCTCTCCCACTTTTGGGGCTACACAGATTAACAGTGGGCCACTAATTAGCTGATGGTTGTAAACATTATCTGTGTAGCCTCCTCTCCAGGCAGAGTTTTTGCTACAAGGGACTCACAGATTGGATTCTGTCCTCTTGCACTGGCAAAGCCCAATGGATAGAGCCAATTATCTCCAGAAAACACAGCACACACATTCGTGCATCTCGGTCCACCACTTTTGTCTAGCAACAATAGACAAGATGTGATCTTACTGCTGCCTTCTGTTTTCTAATTATTAATTTGAAAGAGTACAAGTAATCCACTAAATTTAGAGATGAAACTAGAAATGGACTCATACTCTAAAGTTTAAATCCAAACTTCCCCACAGTTTGGGAGACGCTGGATCTGGGATTTTGAGCTTGGGCCCCCATCTTTAGGGACAATGTCAAGGAAGAAGCATATGACAGGTTTATGCTTAATAATATGCCTTGTTTTAAAGAACTTAGAATTAAATTAAAATAGAATTGGCCATAGAAGAAAATATAGGTCTTCCAAAGAGAAGTGGATATAGCCTGCCTGCTCTTTGTAATTTTGTCTGTCACTGGTAGATGCAGGTGCTTTTCCACAGCTTTTAAACTGTGACTGAACTGACTGGCTCGGTTGCCAGGGAAACTGACAGGATGATGCTAATAGACGCTACTTAGGACACACTGTAAGAAGCTTTCCAAAATTGTTTGACATGAAAAAACTCTGTGTCAGAAGCAATGCAACTTAGTTAACGGCTACTGTGAATCTTAGTGCAGAAGTAGGAGCTGGCTGGGATCGTTCTCTTCTTCCCCCTGACATTTCTTATGTAAGGTGTTTATTGGGATACACACTTTGACTGTCAGGATCACTTTGCGGTAATTTTTCTAGCCTGAGTTAGAAACACAGCTATTCCAACCATCAAGAATCATCTTGGATCTATAAACTGGCATCTAGGATTTTTAAGCAATAAATCTTGTTCCGAGTCCCGTGTAAGTCTGTGAACGTTCTCCAGATTTCTGAGAGATTTTAATTAAAAAACATATTTGATTTAAAATGTACCACCATTTTGCTCTCAAACTATAAATTATGGAGGAGGGCTCCTGGGATGAGTGGCAATTTGCTATGGAGGATTTGATTTATTGCTTCAGAAAGCATTTTATACAAGATGTGGCAGTACTTGTAAATTAAACCCTAGATGTTATGTATTATTATGCTTTCAGGAACACGAGTTTGTCAAAAGTGTTATGCAGGTGGAATCATAAACTCTCCTGGCAATTTTTAAAGGGCACATTAACGCTGTTCAGTAAAATCAGGTACAAAATAACCTAGACAGGGCTCACGTATCTTTACAAAATGCCACTCTTTTATAATAGCCTTTTTATCTACTCAGTTAGAACAAGGCAATTTTTTACATGAAGAAAATCTCCATGAAGTGTAAAATCATTTTGCCCTTTTCACATTGTTGTATTCAAACAGCAACCTCCCTTCACCTCTTTCTCCAAATTACTTCAAAGAATTTTTGTTGTTACTCTTGTTACATATCTGGAGCCAACTTCTAGTCTCAATTACATTGGTGTAAATCAAGAAGAACGGCAATCAATCTGAAGCTATTCTGAAAATACAGCAGAGTAAAGGAGCAAGTTTGAGGAATGCGTTTACAGACTGAGGGCCTTAGTAGATATTTCCACACTGGAGTTGTTGATGCTGTACAGTTACCAGATCATATTCCTATATAATCTTATATCATGCAAAAAAAATTTCATTCAAGTGTAGCTGCAGGATGCTCCTAAAAACTCACTGCTTGGTTTGTTGCACTTGGCTGAAGACTACATGGCCCCCGACACGTACAGAGTGCACTGGGCTTAAATACACTGCTTGCCATGTCTTACTGCTTAATTAGTATTAAGTAGAGGCACCAAACATAAGACGGTAACTATCAACGTTTGCTAGGGAGGTTCAGCGAGATGGAAGGGAATTCCAACCCATTTATAAGAAACAATGATTTTTTCAAACTCAAAGTCACATTAAAAGTGAAAATATATCCTGGGTTCTCTTTCTCATGTCAACACATGGGACTACGCTCAGTTGTGCATACAAATAAGGGGTGGGAGTTTAAATAATGGAATACAGTGAATCAAAGTTCAGTGAACTTTTTTCTATCCTAGGGTATGTCTGCACTTCAATCAGAGGTGTGACGGCAGCATGTGTAGATATGCCTGAGCTAGTTTGGATCTAGCTAGCTTGAATAAAAATAGCAGCAAATCCAGGGCAAACAGGCTTTGCCTGGGACCACAGGTGGGTCCTCAAGCAGCTAGCCAATGCTGCTCTGGCTTCATTGTGATTGTTATTCAAGTTAGCTAGATCAAAGTTAGCGCAGGTATGTCTACACATGCTGCAGTGTAGGCATACCCCCATGTTACGGGGGAGGGGTTGTTTCGTTTAGCAGGGAGGGAGTTTTTGCTCTCTTCTATTTGCAAGTCCTAGTCAGACTGGAAATGTAAACACCGAAGAATCATGAGAATGACTGGAAATACACTAAATCGAAGCACAAAGTACCTGAACTCTCCTCAAATTTCCAGCTCAGTTTGAAGAGGAGCTGAACTTTTGAGCACTTCGCTGAACTTAGGCCCAGGTCCATGAAAGGACTTTGGTGTTATGACACTGAGCATTATAACACAACTTTTAGGTGCCTAGAAAAATCACAGGAACAATGATACAATCCACAAAGCCTGCGCTAGGTAGGGTTGCCAGGTGTCAGCATTGCTGACTGGGCTGTTAAAAGTCCAGTTGGCGCAGGGCGGGCAGGCTCCCTACCTGGTTCCATGCAGTTCCCAGAAGCGGCAACATGTCCTTCAGCTCCTAGGCAGAGGGAAGGCCACTGGTGCACCGTGTGCTGCCCCCGCCCCGAGTGCCAGCTCCGAACTTCCCATTGGCCAAAAACTTTGGCCATTGGGAGAGGCAGAGTGCAGATCCACCTGATCGTGCCTCTGCCTAGGACCCAAGGGACATGTGGCTGCTTGCAGGGAGTCACCCAAGGTGAGCACTGCCCAGAGCCCGCACCCCAAAACTCCTCCCCCACCCCAACCCTTTACCTAGCCCCGAGCCCCCTCCCACACTCAAACTCCCTCCCAGAGCGCGCACCCCAACCCTTTGCCTCAACCCACAGCCCCCTCCCAGAGTCCAAATCCCTTAGCCCCAGCCTGGAGCCCCCTCCTGCACACCAAACCCTTCATCCTCGGCCCCACCCCAGAGCTCACACCCCCAGCTGGAGCCCTCACCCCCCCACACACCCCAACCCGCTGCCCCAGACTGAATCCCCCTCCTACACCCTGAACCTCTCATTTCTAGCCCCACCTCGGAGCCTATGCCCCCTCCCACAGCCCAACTCCCTGCCTCAGCCCAGAGCCCCCTCCCACACTCTGAACCCCTCGGCCCCAGCCCAGAGTCTCCTCCTTCACCCCAAACCCCACATCCCTGGACCCATCCCAGAGTTTGCATCCCCAGCCGAGAGCCAGTACCCCCTCCCATACCCCAACCCCATGCCTCATCCCAGAGCCCCTCCCAAGCTCCAAAGCCCTCAACCCCACCCCCCAGCCTAGAATCCCCTCCTGCACCCCAACCCCCTCATCCCCAGCCCCACCCCAGAGCCCGCACCCCAGCCGACACCCTCACCCCTCCTGCATCCCAACCCCCTGCCCCAGCCCAGTGAAAATGAGCTAGCGAGTGAGGGTGGGGGAGAGCAAGCAACAGAAGGAGGGGGGATGGAGTGAGCAGGGGTAGAGTCTCGGCGAAGGGGAAGGGCAGGGCCTCAGGGAAGGGGCAGGGAAAAGGGTGTTCGGTTTTGTGCAATTAGAAAACTGGCAGCCCTAGAGCTAGACACTCCCTTAATCTCTGGGGTTTAATCCACTGTGAATAAATACTTAGAGAGAACCATTGGGAGAGGAGTTGGGAGAGAGAGAGAGAGAGATAGAGAGAAATGCCTCTGTAGCTGATGTTCAGAACACCCACCTGGGAGGTGGGAGACCCAGTGTCCAATTTTCCTGCTCCAATGACTACTTAAATATTTATCCAAAGTGGAACAGCTTCAAGGGGAGAGACTGAAGGAGCCCCACATCAGAATATGCCAAAGATCAGTGTTTATAACATTCCTTAGCTCTTAAGAGGTAGGATTTAAATAGGGGTCCAAGGCAGAGGAGTGTCTGTCTTCCTCTGCTTTGTGGATCGTTCAGGAGCATCAGCCGGAGACCGGCATCCAGATGCCTAAAATGAAGCAGTAGTGTGCATGCTGATTTAGTTGGGGATTGGTCCTGCTTTGAGCAGGAGGTGGGACTAGATGACCTCCTGAGGTCCCTTCCAACCCTGATATTCTATGATTCTTTGCCCAGAAGCAGAAACTTAACCACCTAGGGAACTTTTACAGCCAAAATGTAGGTGTTAAGTGAGTTTAGGCACTTACAAGGTTAGGTGATAGCTGAGCAGGAGTTGTGGATTGGAATGGTGCCTAAAACTGGGACTTAGGCTATGTCTACACTACGCAGCTTTTAGCAACACGGCTGTGCCGCTACCGACATGCCGCTAAAAGGCACCCAGTGTAGCCGCTGTTTGTCAGCAGGTGAGAGCTCTCCTGCCGACAAAAGCTTCCACCACCACAAGCAGCATTAGCGTTGTTAGCAGGGGAACACTCCTGCTGACAATGCGCTGTTCACACCAGCACTTGTCGTTGACAAAACTTCTGTCTTTCAGGGGCGGAGAGGGGGTTAACACCTCTGAACAACAAAAGTTTTGTCTTTCAGTTGCCAGTGTAGACGAAGCCTAAGTACCTCTGTGGATCTGGGATTTACTACTTAAGTTTGTTCATCACACCACACCCCCATCTGGCACACATTAAGACAAGGCATGTTCAGATAGCCCTCGAAGACTTCAGACTTTCCAGATCCAGGTGGTTTTCTGCCATCCTTCCATTTCTCCTCCACCTACTATTCCTTCATAATACTAGGAAGTCTAAAGGCCTGCTCCAACTTGCCGAGGCAGCAATGGCTTTCTAAGGGCCCTTGTGTTTGATCATGATTATATTTTATTGCACCCCTTAATCTATATTACACGCTATTTATTCTGGTTTCAGAGTAACAGCCGTGTTAGTCTGTATTCACAAAAAGAAAAGGAGTACTTGTGGCACCTTAGAGACTAACCAATTTATTTGAGCATGAGCTTTCGTGAGCTACAGCTCACTTCATCGGATGCATACCGTGGAAACTGCAGCAGACTTTATATACACACAGAGAATATGAAACAAAACCTCCTCCCACCCCACTGTCCTGCTGGTAATAGCTTACTCCTTTTCTTTTTGCTATTTATTCTGAAATTATTTAGCAGTCCTGTGTGTATGGAAAATGTTACACCTTCTTAATAACCCAACCTGAAACAAGGGCTCAGGATGGTGTTTAGAAATTAACAGATAAAACAAATTAAAGAGAAATAAATACTAAACTACAAGACTATAGCATATCATTCCATGCTCCATTTCCAACCCATTTACAGACACTCCTTCTCTTGTGTTGTTTCAAAATATAAAGACCAAGCCTACTTAACACATACTAATTAATCATCTCTGAAGCACAAATTTAATTCCATGTCTGGTATAATATTTCTGTTATACCTAGCCCAGAGGTAATACATATTGCTTACCTTCCATGTTGTGGTAACATTCCACCATACAATGTTTCACGCAAACTCAGGCCATGCCATAGTAGTTTGCTAGCATCACTTTCTAAACCTAAAGGAAAATTAAATTTGTGAAATGGCCCAGATTTTTAAAAACCCCTCTCTTCTCACCTCGACCCTGGTCATCTTTCAGTCTCTTTTGTGGTCTCTAGAGGAAGTCCTAAAAATGAGTGATGAACCTAATATTTTTATGGCCTATGACATTTAACCGACTCTCTTCTTTATCAAGAGTGAAGATTATTTTTATTCCTGTCACTAAAAGTTAGTTCACTCCAATTATGGCTTTGGCAGAAGTAATGTTGCCCTTCAGGGAATACATTGACATTTCAAATTAAGAAACATTCCTACTAATAAGCCTCTAAATCTTTCCAATTAACTGTGTTTTTCACTAGTTTATGAGTGTTTTCCATTTGACAATCCTAATCTCTGGGAGCATGGGGGGTGGGAGGACATCTTTGGAGGGATCTTTCCTTTTCTTGCAGCAGGAGAGATAACTGATTCCATCAGTAATAAGCCATTTATTTGATGTAAGCAGGCTAAACTGCAAATCACTTGGAGTGAAAGACCTGTTAAAACGAGAGAAGTGTCTTGATTCTGCAGCCCTTACTCACGTGAGCAGTCCCACTGAGTCTGTGAACTACTCACATGAGTAAGGTCTCATCTAAATGGGAAGTTATTCTGAAATAGCTATTCCTGATTAACTCCATGTATGTACACAGTGGTGTATTGAGCACTGGGTTGGAACTGCAAGCTTTCATTTTAAGGGGGGAAAGGGGTACTGGTCCTGTTTGATGGTCAGGGGCCTCTGTAGGAAAGCCTGAGATCAGAGTCAGCCTGGAAAGAGTCAGCATAGAGCAAGGTGGGGTGAGTTGTGCCCCCCCACAAGGTGGGGAGAGTTGCCTTAGGGGCTAGCTTGCTTTGTCTCCCTCTGTTTTTGGCTACTGTGTATTACTGTTCTGGTTTCTAAGAATAAAAGTAGTGTATGTTGCAACCTTCCAGAAAGAGTACTGTATGTTTATATTTAATTCTCTGTTGATATGTTGTGAACATAACCCATGTTCTTATTCCAGAATAAGAGTCCCTTGTCTACACAAACCTTTAGGGTATGTCTACACTGGCAGAGTTACAGCGCCGCTCAGAGTGCTCTGAAGGGAAACCACTCTTGTGTGTTCACACGGTCAGCTGCCTGCGCAATAGCGTGTTCACTCTTGCAGCACTTGCAGCGGTATTTGGAGCGGTGCACTCTGGGCAGCTATCCCACAGAGCACCTCTTCCTCTTCTGCCGCTAAGAGTTGTGGGAAGGCGGAGGGGGTCATGGGGCATCCTGGGCTCTGTCCCAATGCCCTGTGATGCATTGCTTCGCATCCCAGCAATCCCTGTGCTTCCATCCGCATTTGGTGCCATCTTTCAATGGTTTGTGTACTGCGCACCCTGCCTCTTCGGGCTGCAGGAATGGATCCCGAACTGTTGACCAATATGCTGCTCACTCTCGCTAACACGTCACGAGGGACAGTGGAGTTATTCCTTAAACTACAAAGGCAAGAGGAGTTCAACATTGATCTCACCACGCGTAGTAACTAAGACGCGAGATTGCTTGTGACATTCACGGAGGTGTTGACCATAGTGGAAGGCCGCTTTTGGGCTCGGGAAACAAGCACTGAGTGGTGGGATCACATTGTGAGGCACGTCTGGGATGACGAGCAGTGGCTGCAGAACTTTTGGACGAGGAAAGCCACATTCATGGGACTGTGTGATGAGCTCACCCCAGCCCTGCAGCGCAAAGACACGAGAATGAGAGCTGCCCTGTTGCTGGAAAAGCGTGTGGCAATTGCACCGTGGAAGCTGGCTACTCCAGAGTACTACCAATCAGTCGCTAACGAGTTCAGAGTGGGAAAGTTGACCGTTGGACGCGTGTTGACGGAAGTGTGCAAGGGCATTAATCGCATCCTGCTCCGAAAGACCATTGACTCTGGGCAACATGCATGACATTGTGGAGGGCTTTGTACAAATGGGCTTCCCTAACTGTGGAGGGGCGATAGATGGCACGCATATTCCAATTCTGGCACCAGACCACCTAGCCACTGAGTATATTAATTGGAAGGGGTATTTCTCTACAGTTCTCCAGGCACTTGTGGATCACTGTGGGCATTTCATGGACATTAATGCAGGCTTTTGGCCATTTAAAGGCCCGCTGATGCTGCCAATATGGGAGGCTGGACCTGCCGATGACAATATTCCTATGCTTATAGCTGAGTGCTGTACGCTCCATAATATTTGTGAAGGGAAGGGTGAAAGCTTCACTCAGGGCTGGACCGCTGAGGCTCAGTGCCTGGAGGTTGAATTTGAACAGCCAGAGACCAGGGCCATTAGAGGGGCGCAGCGCAGGGCCAAAAGGATCAGGGATGCCTTGAGGCAATAATTTGAAGCTGAAAGCCACTAATATTTGTTGCTATGCTCGGGAGTGCAGTGCCTGTAATGCCAGGACGTGATTGTGATTGGTTCAGATGACACACTATGAAGGTTTAAGAAAATTGCCTGTTGCTTTGCAGGGCTCTGTTTGCTTTCAATTAATGGAATAAAGATTGCTTTCAAACCAACACAATTCTTTTATTAAAAAACAACAACCAGAGGAGAGAGAGAGAAACAAAAAAGCATATCAGCACAGTGGGGGATGGGGGAAGGTCCCAGGAGGAGGTGGGGTCCCCAAATGGTTAAAGATTTGTGTATGTCCAGGTATCATATGCAACTTGTCCCTTGGAGTACAGTGCAGCGGGTACTGTACTTCAGCAGGGCTAAACTGCAGAGGGATGGGTATTGAGTGCAGTGGGTACTGGGAGTTCTCAGGGCTGGACTGTGACGGGGCAGGAGTGGAATGCAGCAGGTACAGACTGGAGCCAGGAGGTTAATAGGAGTGTGTTGGCGGTGTCTGGGGGGCACATGGGAAAGAGTTTTGCGATAGTGGCTGCAGGAGAGGGCGGGCGCAGAGCTGCTCGGTTTGAAGAGCTAGTATCGCCTGGAGCGTGTCCGCTTGGCACTCCATAACATCCTAGCCACTCGATCCCTAGTCTGTAGCAGTGCATGGGATTCTGCCATCCTAAGTGCAGAGTGTCTTTGTTGAACCTCATCAGATTTCTTTTGGCCCAATCCTCTAATTTGTCTAGGTCCCTCTGTATCCTATCCCTACCCTCCAGTGTATCTATCACTCCTCCCAATATAGCGTCATCTGCTGAGGGTACAATCCACGCCATCCTTCAGATCATTAATGAAGATATTGAACAAAACCGACCCTTGGGGCACTCCGCTTGATACCGGCTGCCAACTAGACATGAAGCCATTGATCGCTACCCGTTGAGCCTGATGATCTAGCCAGCTTTCTGTCCACCTTATGTTCATCCATCCAGCCCATACTTCTTTAACTTGCTGGCAAGAATACTGTGGGAGACCATATCAAAAGCTTGGCTAAAGTCAAGGAATAACATGTCCCCTGCTTTCCCCTTGTCCACAGAGCCAGTTATCTCATCCTAGAAGGCAATTTGGTTAGTCAGGCTTGACTTGCCCTTGGTGAATCTATGCTGACTGTTCCTGATCACTTTCCTCTCCTCTAAGTGCTTCAAAATTGATTCTGGTAATTGGTTTCAACTTTACTGCCTTGCCCGCATGTGACCAACTGTGAGCCCCACCCCTTAAATTCCTTGGGAATTTTGAAAGTCCCCTTTCTGTTTGCTGGGTGACCCATGCTTGCTCCATGCACCAGGCGATCCCCTGCTTGGAGCAATGCAGAGCTCCTGGACCTCATCATCATTTGGGAAGAAGAGGCTGCGCAGTCCCAGCTGCATTCCAGCCGTAGGAATTATGATACCTATGGACAGATTTCATGATGCATGACAGAAAGGGGCCATGATTGGGAGACACTGCAGTGCAGGGTGAAAGTGAAGGAGCTGCAGAACGCCAACCCCAAGGCGCGGGAGGCAAACTGCCACTCTGGTGGTGTGCTCATGAACTGCCGGTTCTACAAAGAGCTGGACGTGATAATTGGGTGGTGACCCCACCTCCACTGCGAAGACTACTGTGGCTACTTCAGTGGCTTGCGTGCCAGTCGAGAGTGGACCGAGCCAGGAGGAGGAAATCTTGGATGAGGATGTTGAGGGGGTGGGGGACCCAGAGGCAAAGGATGACTCAGAGGTCAGAGATGCATGCAGCCAGGAGCTCTTTTCTACCCCAGAGGAGGCTAGCCAGTCACAGCTGTCGGAGCTTGGTGAAGTGCAAACAGGAGAGGAGGCCCCTGGTAAGTGGCTTTGAATTTGGGAATCGTTGAAGTGAGTTGTTGTGGGCAGGAGGGTTGCAGAAAGCAGGCTTGTATCTGTATGACGAGTCTACCACCATAAGCCTAGTCTGAGCAGTGGAACAGGGTGTTGATTCACTCCCTCACTTCACGGGGATCTGCCTCAGAGATCTTTAGGAAACTGTCATGGAGATACTGGGCAATCTGCTGCTGCAGGTTCTTTGGCAGAGCTGCTTTGTTTCTTGCCCCATTAAGGGTAACTTTCCCGCACCACTCTGTCATCATAGGGAGGCGGGGGGGGGGGGGGCGCGAAGGAACCATTGCTGCACACAGGCGAGCCGCATAAGGACCAGGGCAGAAGCTGAAGTCTTGGAGAAGACCCTCCCTTGATTCCCTGCTCACCCTCAGCAGAGAGAGATCTTCCATAATGAACACAAGCTCATGCTCAAATAAATTGGTTAGTCTCTAAGGTGCCACAAGTACTCCTTTTCTTTTTGCGAATACAGACTAACACAGCTGCTACTCTGAAACCTGCCCTTGTAGTTACTCACCATTTTGGGGGCCTTGTGGCTCATGTGTGCTTGCCTGGGGTCAGCCAGTTAATGACAGGTATGTAAATAGTGGCTGTGTTTTAAATCACCGAATCGGTGGTCTGTATGTTGCAAACAATACTGCTTCTTTAAAATATTGCATTTTGACTTCACAGATATGACCTTGGGAACCCAACCTCCCTCTTTGTTATCGCCGGGTGAACGGCTGCCCAGAATTAGAAAGTGGCCACGAAGAACTAGAGGACTTTCTGCGTGAGGTCATGATGCACTGCGCAGCCAAAAAACAAGACTTGAAGGAGTGGTGGGACAGCGAGAAGAGGGACCGAAAGCAGAACACGGCACACCAGAACAGTTCTGCAGAAAAGGACCTAGGGGTTACAGTGGATGAGAAGCTGGATATGAGTCAACAGTGTGCCCTTGTTGCCAAGAAGGCTAACGGCATTTTGGGCTGTATAAGGAGGGGCATTGCCAGCAGATCAAGGGATGTGATCATTCCCCTCTATTCAGCATTGGTGAGGCCTCATTGGGAGTACTGTGTCCAGTTTTGGGCCCCACACTACAAGAAGGATATGGAAAAGTTGGAAAGAGTCCAGCGGAGGGCAACAAAAATGTTTAGGGGTCTGGAACACATGAGTTATGAGGAGAGGCTGAGGGAACTGTGATTGTTTAGTTTGCAGAAGAGAAGAATGAGGGGGGATTTGATAGCTGCTTTCAACTACCTGAAATGGGGTTCCAAAGAGGATGGCTCTAGACTGTTCTCAGTGGTACCATATGACAGAACAAGGAGTAATGGTCTCAAGTTGCAGTATGGGAGGTTTAGGTTGGATATTAGGAAAAACCTTTTTCACTAGGAGGGTGGTGAAGTACTGGAATGCGTTACCTAGAGAGGTGGTGGAATCTCCTTCCTTAGAGGTTTTTTAAGGTCAGACTTGACAAAGCCCTGGCTGGGACGATTTAGTTGGAGATTGGTCCTGCTTCAAGCAGGGGGTTGGACTAGATGACCTCCTGAGGTCCCTTCCAACCCTGATATTCTATGATTCTATGAGAGGCAAGAACAGGCATTGTGAGACACCTCCCGGTGGCCAGTCGCAGCGCTGTAATCGACCAGGGTCTCTACACCGGCACCGCAGCGCGGTACCCCCGGCGCAGAGAGCTCTACGCCTCTCATCATGGTGGTTTTTTTACAGCGCTGCAACTGCGCAGTTTCAGTGCACTAAGCGGCCTGGCAGCGTGTACACCTCGGGAGTGTACACCGCAGAAAGCTGCTTTACTGCACAGAAACTTGCCAGTGTAGACAAGGCCTTAGTTTGCAGCAAACTGGGTTGTGTACCTGCCCCACAGTAAGCTTGCTGCAGATCAACTGTCTGGGTGGACCCTGCTGACACACACTAACAGTTCATTAACGTGCTCTGATTTAGTCCTCTTTGAAACAGGACTCGATCAAAATGCATTAACAAATTGTGAATGCGCATCAGCATGGTCCACGCAGACAGTTAAACCACCACAGATTAGTGCCAGGTAGATATACACCCCAGCTCGCAGCAAACTAAATGTTCACCTAGAAAAGCCCCAAATTAGTTTAAACCATTTTGGAAGTGGACTTAAATTAATAAATAGTTAATCCACTTTAAATGCATACCCTACCTTATTACAGATTAACTTTCATGTGTAGACAAACTGTAAAATGCAGGGCCACCAGGCCCATAACTTTAAAAGTAATAGCAATTTCAGCCTGCTGAGAATATGGAATAACTGGGAGCCAGTATGGTTTTGTGGAACATTTTGCATGATTCCTCAGAGCGAAAAACTAAAGCTTTTAGAAACACTAGCTTTGATTACAAGATTAATGATCCTCCGTTGGGATTGGCTAATGCTCTTCTTACTCTGGCACAGGGCCCAGTTCATGAAAAGCCTAACAGCTCGGTGCCTGGTCCTTTCTAAAACCCTTACTATGCAAGCTGCATTCCAGGAACAAAGTAGCAGATCCTGGAGATGTCAGATCTGCAGAGCTAAAAAGTGATAGACAAGCAGAGTGAGGCCAAGTAGAACAAGCTCTTGTCTAGTCTAGGCTTTGTCCATCTCCAGTGTCCAGAGCAGTGGCGGTAGGCATAAGGATAGACAAGGAGCAGGCAGCCACTAGCACATATGTTCTGCAGAGCTGCTCTGAAAAGGTTTAGATGACACAGTGATTCACATGCTTGCAGCTGCCTAGATCCCTGACTATACTGCAATCTCACTGTTCCTTCCACCTATGGAGCTGCACTAGTATCTGCAACAGCAGAAAGTTGTTCAGAGAAAAGACTGATGTAAACACCCCCTTAAAGAAGAGACAGAGACAGGCTAAGAATCCTCCATGTCCAAAACTAAGTAACCTGAAGGCGAATGACACAAAACAAGGAAAAACCAAGTGCCTGGTTCTCAGCTGCTATGGGAAAGTGGAGGAGGACTGAAAGAAAAAATGTTCCTGGAATCGATGGGGAAAGAAGATTAAGAAGTTTCCACAGATGGCCATCAGAAAGAGAGTGTTTGTGGGAGAAGGAGTTTTGGAAGGAGCACAGAGAACAGTTTTGGAGGTTGAGGATCCAAGACTAAGATTTGAGCCCCTTGGATAGTGAAGAAAGAAACATGGCAAAAGCCAGTGAGCTTCACACGAAGCAGTTAAACCCTTGTTAGTACCATTACAACATCCCCTATGATAAAAGACACAGGAACAAGATTTGTCTGTACTTGTATGGTGGCACAAAATGGGGGTTGAGCTGCAATGGAATACTGTACAAGAAGCGATATCTGACATGAGTCACCTGAAATTTTCATTTCTCTCTCTCTCTCACACACACACATACACACACAGAGAGAAATTGGTTGAAGGCCTGACCCAACAAAAAACACTATTAGTGTCCTTCTCACATTCTTCAAGAATATTCACCTGATGCAACAAAAGTAAAATATGCTGCTGTACTATAGGGTTCTGGAATCTCTCAGGAAGAGAAGAGATTATACAAATTGAGTGTCTGCCTCCCATATATTGCCAAGCTATATGCCGAATATGACTCTTTTATTGACACCCTCCGCCCCCACCCATCCTCAGTGACACACATAAGTCTAGATAATTTAATACAAGTAACGGGAACACTTGAATCTGATGGTACAGTCAGATTAACAGGGTTTTGCCAGGAGGAAGCAGCCCTATACTTCTATGGTGCATTTTTGGAGGACATCTGCCAGTCTGCATCAGGACTCTCTTTTATAAAAACAACAAAAGTCCTAGTACAGCAAGCATGTTTGCAGACCAGGAGCAACGGCAATGCAGCTGCTGGCTCTGCAAGAAATCTAGAGATCTCTCAATGAACACAGAGGTAACCTAAAGTGAGGAACATTCCTCATCTTTTTCCCCTCCCACATTTGTCCTTATTAGAAACCATGACGAACATAATCTCATTAAGTACATAAATCAAATGCATTATCTGAATGACTAGTAACGAACGACGAATTTCCATGGTCCCTAAAGAAAATTGGGACAATAGCATAGGATTGCCCTTACTTCCTGCAGTAGAACACTGGCACAGGTGCCAGTCGGGTTCTTTGCAAAGATTGGCTACCAGCTCTTCTCCATTATCTAATGGGAGGTCATGTGTCTAGTAGTTACAGCAACAACCTAGCATTCAGAGATCCTGAGTCCTAAGGGCCCCGACATAAATTCACCATGTGACCTTGGACAGAGTCTCTTAACCTCTCTGAGCCTCACTTGTCTTATTACGCCCACTTTACAGATCAATATTCTCTACTTCAGAGTTACTGTGAAAGTTAATTAATTAACATTTAATACAGTGCTTCTACATTTGGCTCAGAGATGCTACTTCTGTACAAGAATGATAACCTGCCGTTCCCTGGTTACTCACAGCAGCCAACCCACTCTCTAATCTGGTGGACAGAAGGATAAAAATGGGTGAGCTAGACTCAATTTCAAACAGTATTTTTAATGAATAAAAGTGATTTTTAAAAGAGATTATAAACAGCAAGTGAGTGCACCAGTCCTACACAACTGATGCAACAACAAATTAAAATAATTTATCGTTTAAAAATGGAAAATAAAATACAGGAACTGCTCACTTAACATTGTAATTAAGTTCCTGAAAAATGCGAAACTATGTTAAACAAATCCAGTTTCCCCATAAGACTTAATGTAAATGGGAGGGTTAGGTTCCAGGGACAAGACAAGACAAGACAAGACACACTCTCTCTCTCTCTCTCTCTATATATATATATACACACACACACACACACACAGAGTATAAGATTTAAACAAACAATTTAATACTGTACACAGTGATGATGATTGTGAAGCTTGGTTGAGGTGGAGGAGTCAGAGGGTGGGATATTTCCCAGGGAATAGCTTGGTGCTAAAGGATGAACTAGCAATTGGCTGAGTCCTCAAGAGTTAACTCTCACACTCTACAAGGCAGCAGGAAAGGAGGGAGGGCAGACAGAGAAAGAGACACACACCCTGTGTGAGAGACAAAAAGATGTGCATTTCCCATTTAAGTATGAAGAGTAGGGTCAGAAGTACACTGCCTTGTTAATTAGATCAGCAAGCTGAGAACAACCGCAACAGCTGCTGCCTAAGGCAGCAGCTCCCTCCGTGTCCCACCCCTGCTCTATGGAAGATGGGGTAAGCGGGGTGCAGAAGCAGGGGGGAGGGAGACACCCTGACATTAGCCCCCCTCTTCTTCCCCTCCCCCGTCCCCACAGCAAGAAGGAGTCTTGGGGAGCAGCTCCAAGGCAGGGGGCAGGACCAGCACATGGCAGCTGGGGGAGGGACAGCTGAACTGCCACAATTGATAGCTGGCAATTGATAGCTGCTGGGCAGCTGCTGCACAGGGAACTTCGGGGAGCGGGGAGCTGATAGGGCGCCTGCTGGTCCACCCTGGTTCCAGCCACCCACCAGCTAGCTCCAACAGGCTGCTCTTCCTGCAAGCAGTGGACAAAGCAGGCGGCTGCCAAACGACTTAGAAGGGAGCATTGCACAACTTTAAACGAGCATTTTCCCTAATTGATCAGCAACGTAACAATGAAACAACATTAACCAGGACGACTTTAAGTAAGGAGTTCCTGTAGGATAAAATAAAAGGAGTGACTTAAAACAATGGAATAGAAAATAAGGCAGGGAATTGCGCAAAGCTGCCATTATGAAACAGTATTGGGACCTTTACACTGAGTAGATAACAATGTAGGCACATAGATGGTTAAGAGCAACAGGGGGATGGCCTGAAGCCATTGCCTCAACAAGCAGGCTGTTTATCAGGGTGTTATCTCCCAGCTGAGTGGGTGTCAAATGGAAGTACAGAGGGTATTTGGTAAAGAGAACTGCGAAAATACTAAACTAACCACCTGCCTCTTTTTTTCCCACTGAATACATTCAAATGAAATGAGCTGTAGCTCACAAAAGCTTATGCTCAGATAAATTTTTTAGTCTCTAAGGTGCCCAAGTACTCCTTTTCTCTTTGTGAATACAGGCTAACATGGCTGCTACTCTGACACCTACCACTGAGTCATATAGTGTTCCTCATGCTTGAATCTCAAGAGTTGTCATAAATATAAAGGGAAGGGTAAACCCCTTTGAAATCCCTCCTGGCCAGGGGAAAGCTCCTCTCACCTGTAAAGGGTTAAGAAGCTAAAGGTAACCTCGCTGGCACCTGACCAAAATGACCAATGAGGAGACAAGATACTTTCAAAAGCTGGGAGGAGGGAGAGAAACAAAGGGTCTGTGTGTCTGTCTATATTCTGTCTTTACCGGGGATAGACCAGGAATGGAGTCTTAGAACTTTTAGTAAGTAATCTAGCTAGGTACGTGTTAGATTATGATTTCTTTAAATGGCTGAGAAAGGAACTGTGCTGAATAGAATAACTATTTCTGTCTGTGTATCTTTTTTGTAACTTAAGGTTTTGACTAGAGGGGTTCTCTATGTTTTGAATCTAATTACCCTGTAAGGTATCTACCATCCTGATTTTACAGGGGGGATTTCTTTACTTCTATTTTTATTAAAAGTCTTCTTGTAAGAAAACTGAATACTTTTTCATTGTTCTCAGATCCAAGGGTTTGGGTTTGTGGTCACCTATGCAAATTGGTGAGGCTTTTTATCCAACATTTCCCAGGAAAGGGGGGGTGCAAGTGTTGGGAGGATTGTTCATTGTTCTTAAGATCCAAGGGTCTGGGTCTGTAGTCACCTAGGCAAATTGGTGAGGCTTTTTACCAAACCTTGTCCAGGAAGTGGGGTGCAAGGTTTTGGGAAGTATTTTGGGGGGAAAGACGTGTCCAAACAGCTCTTCCCCAGTAACCAGTATTAGTTTGGTGGTGGTAGCGGCCAATCCAAGGATAAAGAGTGGAATATTTTGTACCTTGGGGAAGTTTTGACCTAAGCTGGTAAAGATAAGCTTAGGAGGTTTTTCATGCAGGTCCCCACATCTGTACCCTAGAGTTCAGAGTGGGGGAGGAACCTTGACAAGAGTGCTTTACAAAGGAGGTAAGTATTATGCCTGTGTCACAAACAGGAAGATTGGGGCACAGAAGTGAAATTACTTGCCCAAGATTACACAATTGGTCAGTGGCAGAACTAGGAATAAAACCCAGATTCCCCACCACCACAAGACTTAGTTTAGTGCCTTATCCATTGAACCTCACTACCTCTCTTAAATAAAGGCAAAGCCCAGTTTTCTGTCATGCAGTTCTTGAAATAGTAGAAGAGGGTTAAACTACACTGACCACCATCATACAGAAGGAGAGGACTCCAATGCTATGAGTGTTATAATTGTGGGACTGTTCAGTGGCCTAAGATTAAGAACTGGGAAGGAGAAGTCCCCTTACATAAGGAGTTTGGGTTACTAGGGAGGCTCATAGTAATGAAGTGAGCCCTTCATCTCTCAAACCTGAACTGCAATCCCTTAAAGCAGGCAGATGCTAGCTTCCAACGTGCCCAAGCAGACAGTTAAGGGCACCCTCGTCTTGACCACACTCCCCTTCTCCCTCAGCTCTGCGCTACTGGAGTATGCAAGAAGTTATATTAAAACTGCAGGCAGAGGGATGGTAGGGCATAAAAGGGTGATTTATTACGGGGAGAGATGTAGGGTTTTGGTTACTCAGGACTCTCCCAAGCTTTCCTCCCTCTGTAGCAATCTCATTTATGGCACCCCTCTTCAATCCTGACCCAGCAGTATCTTTGCTGTGGAGCCCAAAGCACTGCTCCTTATCAGTGCAGCTCACTATGGCCCCAATTCAGAAAAGCACCGTCCCTGTTCAGCAAAGCCCTCAAGCACATGCTAAGCCCCATTGACATCAATAAAAGGGCTTTGCCCTATAGCCCTCTTTCCTGGGATCTTCTAAATGCAGAGAGAAAAGGAGTACTTATGCTCAAATAAATTTGTTAGTTTCTAAGGTGCCACAAGTCCTTTTCGCGAATACAGACTAACACGGCTGCTTCTCTGAAACCTGTCTAAATGCAGAGAATTATGCAGTCACCACTAAAATCCCAGTCAAGTGACAACAGATACACTTTTCAGCAAGAGGGTACTGAGTTTAGAAGGCCTCCACTGGTCGGCGTGGCTTATTGGCCATACTGGGTAGTCATTGCCATTAATGCAGTTTCTTCTATTAAAAATGCTGCAGCAGCTACTTTTCTCACTGTACAGAAACTTGTGGAGCAATAAGAGCCCTTCCACAGCTGCGCCCAGATGAAAGTGTGTCTGCCCCATTAACTGGGAAAAAATATCACGCTCTAATTGGTTCAGAAGAGGAGGCAAAAATAGACGACATATGTCCTCGCTCTTACAGAATCATTCAGTTAAAAAAAACCAAAACACATATTTGCTTATGTTTCCACTCCTGTCTAACAAAGTCTGTAAGCATTAGATGCCTCACAGAACATTCACCGTCTCCTTCTGGAGCCATAGCTCACACAGACAGTTCGCTCTCTGCAAAGATGTTAGACGTGACAAAGCCTCTCAGACACATGGCAGAGATGTCAACAGTTGCCAGGAAAAGCTAGAAGAGATCTTGTTGGCTACCTGGAAGGAGTGGTAGCCACAAACATCTGTGCACTTTGACAAGAAGCTCCCTTAATGGGTGTAAAAAGGAAGAGCCACACAGAACATAGAAACATAACTGCTATAATGTATTAAGAACGTAAGAACGGCCACACTGGATCAGAACAAAGGTCCATCTAGCCCAATAGCCTGTCTTCCGACAGTGCCAGGTGTTTCAGAGGGAATGAACGGAACAGGTAACAATCAAATGATCTATCCCCTGTCACCCAGTCCCAGCTTTTGGCAAACAGACTAAGGACACCATCCCTGCCATCCTGGCTAATAGCTATAGGTGGACATATGAAACCAATGGTTCATCTACTCCAATATTCTGCTGTCACCAGCATTCCCCAATACCAGATATTTCACAAGATAGACAATTATGGAATAACCTGTCCAGACAGGTTTCTTCCTAGCTTCAGGCAGTTAATTTTGGTTTATACCCTGAAGCAAGACAGTTATGTTGTATTTTAGTGCTAAGTAAAGTAACTGTGGTGGTTGTTTTTCTGACAGAAGGAAAAGCAGTCATGCAAAACATTGGTTTTAGTTAGTGCAGTGTGTGACATTGCACTCCATATGCTTTATGAAAATATGCTTGGAATGTGAATATAATGTAACTGGAATATCTTTATGCAAAAGGTCTCTTTTAAGGTGTTGTTACAAAGCTTATAATCTACTGAGTGTGTTCATCCTATTTGTATGAATGTATAATTTTTGTATCTGAAACTAGGAATAAGAAATATAACTCTAGGATCCTACTGTAATTATGCAAAGTGTGGGCCATTAATGGTGGTTTAGAATCTTGATGGCTCCCATTGATTAGGACAGTTGGTTGTAGATGGTTTCTTTACCTGCAAGCCTTCTTGTGGACCTGGAGGAAAGCCTGTGGGTAATGAAGAATGGGGTCTTATATAGTAAGATGTGACCATATCACCTGATACTGGAATCCATCTTAAACCTGGTGCTTTTCCATTTAGCAGGAGGAGTGCAAACCCAGAGAGACAAAGAATTCCCACCTTGGGACAAAGCTATAAAAGGGGGTGGAGCAGAACAAGGGGGGTTGCCAGTCATGAGAAATCCCCTAGTTACCACCTGAGCTGGAACTAACAAGAACTGTACCGGGGAAAGGATTGAGCCCAGACTAAGAAGGAGTCTAGTCTGTGAAAGAAGCTTATTGGAATATCTCTGAGGGTGAGATTTACCTGTTTTCAGCTTCCTACTATATTAGGCTTAGACTTGCATGTTTTTGCTTTATTTTACTTGGTGACTTACTTTGTTCTGTCTGTTATTACTTGAAACCACATTAAATCCTACTTTTTATTCTTAATAAAATCACTTTTGTTTATTATTGAACCCAGAGCAAATGATTAATACCTAGGGGAGCAAACAGCTATGCATATCTCTCTATCAGTGTTATAGAGGGTGGACAATTTATGAGTTTATCCTATATAAGCTTTATACACAGTGAAACGGATGCATTTGGGGTTTAGGCTCCCAGAAAGACTGAATACTGGGTGCTAGGAAAGCCCCTGGGCTAAGTGAATCTTAGTTTCTATGGACTGCAGGGGGGAGTGGCCCAACCTCTTGGTCTGTGCTGGAGCCGACTGGTATGTCTAGCTCAGCAAGACGGGAGTGGAGGGAAGCCTTCTCTGGCAGGGGGGTTTGTTCCCAGTGGTATCCCAGCACATCTAGTGACAGTCTTGAGGGAGTTTCTATGACCCAACCCGTCACACAGTGACTGAAATTTGAGCAGTTTTTCCCCAATCACTAAGTACAATGCAAGTATTAAATGTTGTTAATGGCAAAAGTTTTGGAATGATGTTAACTCTTAAGAAACAAAATTTATAATCTAGCATATAGTAACCATTTCAGAACATCCTTGGTTCTGGATTAAAAACTAGCAAGTGTAGTTTTCAAAGCTCTAAGTATACGTACAAGGTCCTTACAAGGCCCAGTTTTGTACTTCCCACAGTCAACAGAGAATGCAGGATCAGACACACAAGGCCCAGTTTTGATCTCACACCACCGTAATATAGCAGTAACTCCACGTAATGGATTTACATCAATTTAAAACCTATGGCTATGTCTACACTACAAATTGTTTCAACATAATTTACATGGCTCAGGGGTGCAAATAATCCACACCCCTGAGCGACGTAAGTTACATCGACCTAAGCGCCGGTGTGGACAGTGCTATGCCAGCTGGAGAGCTTCTTCCACCGACATAGCTACCGCCACTCCTGGAAGTGGAATTATTAAGCCAATGGGAGAGTTCTCTCCCTTCAACTTAGGGCAGGTCTACCCTATGGGGCTAAGTCATCCTAAGTTACGCAACTCCAGCTATGTGAATAACGTAGCCGGAGTCGACGTACCTTAGGTTGACTTATTGCGGTGTCTACACAGCACTGGGTCGATGGCAAAAACTCTCTCGTTGACTTACCTTACGCTTCTCATTCCAGTGGAATACCGGAGTTGACGGGAGAGTGATCAGCGGTTGATTAGACCTGTTAAATCGACCCCCGGTGGATCGATTGCTGTGTGTCGATCCTCCGGTAAGTGGAGACAAGCCCTTAGAGTGTCTTCACCAGAATCTCTACATCTACATCAGCACAGCTGCACTGCTCTAGCTGCTTTAGTGTAGACATAGTCTACATAGTAAGTGACAGGAGGTTGCAACTTTAGGTTTTGCAAAATACATGTTTAAATCTTAAGGCCAATAGAAATACTTCCATGATTAGCATGTGAGAATCCCAAAGGAAACACTTTAAAATGAACAGAGACTTTCATTTGTCTGAAATATAAGCATTGTGATGGTGCATGAGAGCCTAAAAGTAAAATGCTAGAAGATTACTGTGTTCCCAAACATGAAAATTACTAACTTATTTTCTTTGTCCAGGATGAACGGCAAAAAGTGAAACAAAATAAATAGTAGGCAGTAAGTTGATAAAATAATTGGTAAAATTTTGTTTTAGAAGATTGTTACATAAAGGACTTTAAAAAACAATCACATGCGTAACCTGTCCTTTTAATCCAGTCACTAACTATGTGAGAAAATACCCCTTTTCCAATATAAATGGCATTAGTATTAGAAGAGAAGCTAGTGTACGTTTGTCCATAACAGTTTATGCCCTGATCCTGTAAAAAACACCATGCAGACAGACCCCTGTGTCACTGTTCCCCCTAAGCTGTGCGCACGCACGCGCGCACAGGTCCCCATGCATACGGCAAAACACCGCGCACTCAAAAATTTTCACAGAAGAAATTTTTTTGGGCAGACAGCCTGTCAAAAATTAGAGGAAACATTGAACTGTGCCCATGTGGAGCTCATTGCAAGCTCAGGATGTCACTGCTAAGCTTGCATTGAAATAAAGGGGCTCAAATCAGCAATAAAATGAAGGGAATTCAATAACTACATCCTCATGGAACTTAATACAGAGTTATTAGCTATGTATTCCTTTCAACATGGTTGTGATAACTGTGAAATCCTCTAGGAATCTCTTAGCTATCTCTTTTTGTGCTGCTGTATCACACTGTTTTCTACCTTCTACCCCTACCTCATCAGTGTACTGCCTATCACCTTTTTAGTTTAAATGCCATACATATGACTCCCATTGGAAATCTAAGTATTGTACAAATCTTTTAATCTGCAGGTTTGAGTAGAACCATCCAGAACTACAACAGATGGGAAATATTGCACCTGTGAATTAGAGATTTTACTTGCCTGGGTAATTGTGTGATAATTATACTTTTAGGTGCTCAGAAATTAACATATCTAGGGCAACTTGCTGATATAAATCCAAAAATGAGCAGGAGAGAAGAGTAACATGCCCATTCTGCAAACACTTTTCCATAATTTTATTAAACCTGCACTTAAATGAACAGAATTTTAAAGACTAGTCCATCAGCACTGAAATAAGGGGGATTCAATTACTACAGCAATTTGACCAAATAAATCCAACGGGGAAAAGCCTGTTGTGCCCCCAGCAACATAGAAAACACTATCCAACCAATAAACTCAAGCTCAAAAAGAAATAAGGTACTAACCCTGCCCTGAAACGTGTCCGTGTGAGGGTTTAAAGACTAGAGGCCTGACTTCCATTTATATGAAGGCCCCTTTAATGCTGCTGTGGCCCACTTTAAGGCCCTTTTACACTGCCAGAGCAGTGCAAAGGAGCCTTAATGTAAACAAGAATCAGAGTGTTGTCAATTCTTGATATTTTATTGTGACTCTCACAATATTTTGGTGGGTTTTTTAAAGTGCCAGCTCCTGGAGGCATGTAATTAGACGAGAGTCTCAGCTTTAATAAACAAAAGTTTCTACCACTCATAGTTGTGGAGAAAACCCAGTGTACCCAGTGCTAAGTTTGGGCCAGGGCTGAGTCCCGGCATCTCTAGTCTTGATAGTTCATAGCCCCAGCACCTTTGGGCTTGCCGCATCAGTTATAAGAATAAAAAAATTACTTGAGCCCCAGCACCTCTTTCATTATAAAGTAAGCACTGAGTGTACCCTAAAGGCTCTGCAGCCAGAGGGCCAATAAAACCCCTAAAACTTGTTATTTTAAAAGATACTGTGATTTTTAAGACAATCAACCCTCTCTTTTTATATATGATAAGCACATCCCTCTACCTCTATGTTATAGACACTATAAAGTTGCTGTTTACAATGCTTTACTTTGTAGTGCTTTTTCCATGCTACCTTAGGTTCTGGAAAGTGTTCACTTTGAATTTATGCACTACAGTAGTTCCCAAGAGCAGCAATAGTTCATCATTATCGTTCTCAACTGGAAACTGTCTACAAACATCTCTCTCATAAAAAAGGGATTTTTAAGGATGATCGGACATGCATAAAGATCTCTCTCTAGTTCTATACAGGCTTTTGCCATGGCAATGTCACACCAGGCCTCCACAAGCACAAAACCATCCTATTTTAGATAGCGCTGGAACCAATTCTCGGAATCCTTTCAGTTTTGATAATTGGCGTGTAACATGTTGCCTCAAAGCTGCCCTCACCTCTCTTCCCTTTTACAAATTATAGGCAAAGAAAGCCAAGAAGGAGCAGACGTGACTTTGTGTTCAGAAAAACTGCCATTTGTTTGCATTGCATCGCAGGAGCTATGGGTAGCCTTTTCAGACCACTCCCCACTGAGACAACTCTGCTGCCATTGAAGTCAAGAGTAAAGGCCCACTGGCTCCAATGGGAGCAGAGTTAGGACTTTCAAAAGCACTCAGTGTTGGCCTATTGCACCTGCTCCCTTTCCCTTACCCAGCATGGAAGGAAACAGAGGACCCTCAATTTTGAGAAGGGCCTACAACTACTGCATGGAAAGTAGCGGGGTTATGCAGTATCATCCCCTATAGACAAACTGCTTTGTCCCCCAATAACCTTTCCATGCTCACTTCCAGCAGTGGTCACACCTTAGCAGAGGCTGGAAAGGAAAGTCAGTGAGAGGGACAGAGGAGTTAGAACAGCCACCCTGCACAGCGTGTTTCCCCTCCACACAGATGTAATGTTTGGTAAGAAATGCATTTACTTTTACTGCTACTCTGAGGAGCTGCAAATCCCCCATAGCATGACCACCCCACCCCACCCCACCCCCGCCCTTGACAGGGAAAAGGGAGCAACTCATGGCAGCTGCCAGTGAAGGATGCAAGCTAGGAGCAGCACAGAGCTGCTGGATCTCCTGGTATGTGCCAAGGGAACTTGGATTTGGCAAGCGTTTGGCAAGTGTTTCCAGTCACCACAGATCTCACTAATAACTGTCCTAGCTATGCCCTCCTGCTGTGCTCAAAATAAAACATGACAATAGTGGTGAGCATCCCACACACCAGCACCACAGCTGGCTTGGACATTCGTTTCCTCTTGTCGGACTACTAGTGGCTCATTCCCCTCTTTTTCTCCTTTCTTTTCTCCCACATCTCCATTTACACATCAGCTCCTATTTTCTAAGCTCCACACTGAGTTTGGTGGATGCAAAGGGGAGGATCTTTCAACTCTGCCCAACCTTATGTGAGAACTGAGAGGTAGTTAAGTGTGAGGGAGGGTGTTTGTTCGGGGTTTTGCTTGTTTGTTTGCAGGAGTTTTCCCCTTGCAAGTCCCAGGGCCATTTCAGTTCTCACACTAGCCCTGGGCAAGCTGGGATGGCCTCAAGATATTTAGAAAGGCAAGCAAGCCACAGGGTTGTCATAGCTACATTGCCAAAGAAGCCATCAATCATGCTTGTTTTTCCATAGTCATTCCCACCTGTGCAGGGCTGAAGCACCTGCCTTTCCCTATTCCTATTCCTCAACCTGGCAAACAAGCCAGGAGACAGCAATGGCCCCCTGAAGACAAGTGCCTTACCTCTTAGTTCAGGGAATGGTTGCTGCCTCAGTTTCCCTCTGGCTGTGCTGTGGTTCCCTTTCATAAGTCAGGTTGTTTGGCTCTCTGACCAAACTGAAAAGAGTCCTCCTCTTGTGGGGTATGCAAGAGTGGTGAAAGGAAAGCACCTTGGTGTTTCCTGCAGCCCAGCCCGAAGTAAAAAAAGGACAGAAATGGAGGCTTACTCCAGCCAGTCATCCCCCAAAGAAACAAAATAAACCAGCCACTCCTAGCTCAGCCACTTGCAAAGTCCTGCAGCTTCCTAGACTTAAACCCTCTCCCCCAGCACTCCTAGAAGGAGCTTTCATCACTCCACTTTGAGCGAGTGAATGTTCTCTAATAGTGGATAGTGTGTCACAACAAAGGTGCTCCACTTCCTGTTTCCTCCCGGCCTGTATTAACCCCTTGGTTTCCCTTAACTTAGGTTAACCTGCTCTCCAGCTGCATGTGTTTTGTTTTTTTACCCCTCATCACAGGTCCGCTCCACTCCCTTCAGCCACAGCAAGGGCCTTCAAAGACAGCAGTGTGAGTGAGTGTATGGCAGGAACATGGATAGGACACCCCCAATATATTTGCCTAGTTTGAGTGTGGGCGTCCATGCCCTAGCACTAGTCCCAAGCTTTAGAGAGAAGAAAAATACAGTTTACAAAGAACATCTCCAAAGGTTCAGGTACTTAAAGTATGTTATTGTCTGAAAAGGGACTGTCAAAAAGGTCACTTTCTTACTCCAAAGACCTATGTGTATTCAGAGCCAGAAGAGACTCCCTTTATTTTCCACACATTTTTATATGGCTAAGGGAAACTGCAACTTTATCTCAGAGATCATTTTTATACGATGGCCTGTGAGCATATCACAAAGATGAAAGGAAAAACAAGCAACAAGTGAATGAAAGGCTGGGGGTGAGAGAAGAGCTGTGTGAAGTTACCAGTTTTCATGTGAGAATTCTGCAATTTTCATGAAGCCATCACTGTGTCATTTTACAGCAGCAAACACATCTTTTGCTGCAACTGCAAGACTTTTTCACACCACCCCAGGAAAAAGTTGTGACCTTTCCCTTATTTGCCTCAGGATGGAATGTAGCCATTTTGTAGCAAAACAGGTCTCCCTCATCCCAGCCCCCAAACTGGAACTGCATTTGTTTTTGTTTCACGGAGGAAAAAGTCACAGAAAATCCATACAATATTTTGATTTTTGATGAAACCCAGAGAGAAAGACACTAATTACAACCCAGGCAATCCTCTTCTTTGGTCTGTTAGGATTCCATTATGCAGTGACCATCAAGAGGAGAAATCTCTCTATTCCTTGAAATAAATTAGAAAATGAGCCATAGAAAGCAGAGAAAAGAAATGAGACAATTTGATTGATTTCAGCAGGAAAGCACTGTACTCATCAGGACAGATTGGACATTTTAATAAAAAGAGAGATGGGGTAACAGGGATTAGCCACTGTCACAAATACTCCTTGTCAGGATTTAGAAGACGAAAGTGAATAGATGTTGGACGCTTTACAATGAAGGGCACAAAAGTCACTTACTTTAACACTTTCAAGATAAAATAATATTCTTTAAAGCAAAACATGCAGTGTAATTGTTTAATCCACTTGGCTCTTGAGGAGTCACTGACACCAGTGCAAGCTGAGTGTGATGTTTGGTAGCATACTTGCTCTCACTTTGTGCCGTTATGAATGACTGCATAAGGTCCAAGGCAGCGGAAAATCAGGCCCACTCTAGCTAGGCTATCAAGAGAGATGCCATAATCTGATCTGGAAAGCCCTTACCATGGGCTAAAGAAGGCTGTAAGGATGTTGTGGCGTGTTTTTGGTTGACTTTTTTTAAAGGCTGAGTTTAAGTATAGAGAGGATTGAACCAATCTGGCTTTTAAGAAGAGACAAACCTTTGCCCCAGACTTAAACCAAACTTTTTTTAAGGTTCAGAAATGTCTGATTAGCTTTCCTTTTGTAACGGTAAATGTTTATATGTCTCAATGCTTGCTTTTGCAGGGAAGCAGAAGTACTGATAGACTGTGAGGGTAGTTTATTTTTGACAAACCCAGAGAAGCTGGAAGAACTGTGAATATCACAAGCACATGTGACCTTGCAAGATTTGCAGCCCTAAGACGCTCAGAAACATTTGTTCCTTTTTTCAGGATGCTTAAACTAAATAGTCACTGGTGTGTCCGTTGTGGTTCAATGAAAACTCCAGGGGCTCTTCGACACTGGACTTTACCTTGAGATAGAAGTTCAGACTCAGCCATGCAAGATAAATACAGTACCTCACACTTACAAATCTACCCATTGCCATTGCAGTAATGTGCCCTCCTTTTTCATGCTGGAAGAAGGGAAGGTAGGTACAAGTGGATGGGTGTGGACTGAGGAGGAGTGGCACCATCCGTCTTCCCCTTTTCCCCATACACCTTCCTGAATGCCACCACAATTTTTCCCTACATACTCCTTCCCTCCCCACCACAGATCCCTCAGTTTTTCTCCTTTGCAGTGTGGTCAACCTCACAGGCAAATGACCCATGTTCTCTCGCCCTAATCAACTCAAAACAAGGAGACAAGGCACCCAAATGGGAAAACAGTAACAAAATAACCTCCTGTTTCACCCGAAGCACATGGTGAGAGAGCCATCCACTTCTGAGGGAGGGACGGCTGAACAGGGCAGAGGAAATATGGAATGGGTTACCCCACAAGAAAACCCAATGGTATCAGACCTTTTCCTCGAGCTCAAAGATGAAAATCCTGGGGGCAGAGTTGGAATATATAAAGAACCTACTGCCTACTACACTAGAGAAATAACCACTGTCTTACTTCAAGTAATAACCAGGCCACTCTCTTACTTCAGGTAAGCTATCTCCTAAAGAGGGTGCATGAACCAGTGTTCTAAGTCCCCTTAGGATTCAAGGGCACCCCAGAGTCTGCTTACTGCGCAGGGTGCTGCTATGTTAATCATGTGAGTGAAGCAAGGAGTACTTGCTCTTTGTAGCCTCGCACCGCACCACCTAGAGATGGATATACAGTTCTGCAGCCTGTCATTAAAAGGGACGGGAAACCACACTACCCGCTGGTGTTTATTCTATGGTTTAAAAAATATCATTTCCCTTGAGGTTTTTTGTTTGTTTTGGTTGATTGGCTGGCTGTTGTTTGTTTTAGGTTTTTCCTTCTCTTCTGCCTCCATTGGTCCACGTTGCTGGTGTCCCCTTCCACCCTGCTAACAGGAGGGGCTTCTGGAGGCAGGTTGTTTTTAAGGGGGTTTTAGAAAGGAAAAAGAGAACAAGGATGGTAAGGAGAGAGGGACTGACTGGCTGAAACCAAATGGAGGTGGAGAGCCCCCCAGCACAACTCCAGCATTGGGTGAGCCTGGCCAGCCTTGCAATGTGTTGATTGATGCATTGCCTGTGCAACTTCCAAGGCTGATGGCCTTTAGCATCAGCCACACGTAAAAGCTTCCTTCCCCCTGGCATGAATCCTCATCCCCTCCTTGACACAGCTGCTTCTGAGGAAGGGATATGATTTTGCCTCTCAGAGCCAGCCTGGCCCATAGAATCCAGCTTGGATCTGCATAGGGAAAATAAAGGACTGTTTGGATCCACTTCCCCCCATTTCTCTCTAAAAGTGGTCCCTAGCCCATTCTGTGCTTAAGCCAGCTCAGGCCAGGCCTTAAAGGGCCAGCGCTCCTGAACAACAGTCTTCCTGTAAAGGAATCTGTAGAAGAAATAGTTGCTGCACCCTCTTACCTGAAGTTAGACTGGTGTGTGGTTATTCAGGCAGTTTCCCCTTCCCTTCACCCTTTTCTGTTAGTAGAAATCTAAATAAAAGCCCTCGTTTCCATTTCTAAATCCCAGAATCCTAATTACTCTTCACAGTCCCCATGCTATGGGCTAAGAGCCAGTTCCTGCAAATCAATATTGGCACACCTGAGCAACTTTACGCAGTGGCCTGGACTCTCCCCACATAGCTGGCTAAGGGAGCACCAACCCAGTGCAAGGGAATCCTTGATGACATACTGCCACCGTTACATCTCCACACAGCCTTGGCTGCTGGCACTGTGGCCAGAGCATCGCAACACCCTGGCAATCACTAGCTGCTATAAGAGCTCCTTGGGTGTACATGACAATGGCTTAATGCCACCTTTGCACCCTCTTCCCAAGTTGGTCTGTTTGCTCCTCAGCCAATGCGACGAATCATGAGTAAAGTTGTGCTTATGAGTAGGTGTTGCAGGATTGGGCCCTCCGTATGGCATATATACATCCCTCTTTATATAAAAATCATTCATCAAAAGGATGGAATTTATGCCTTTTTTAAAAATTACAGCACTATAAGATTTTAATATTTACAGAGCCTAGATTTTGTTATCAAGCTTATTCCCTCTTCCCCTCCTCCTCTGCCTTCTCTCTTTGGGAAGCACTGCTTTCCATCTGGGCGTTACCATGGGCACTGAGCTAAAGCAGCCGGCTAGAATGTGGCTCTGAAAACCTCTCTACCCATGGAATCCTGCCAGCATTTGTCATCAATATAATGGCATGTACCACACAAACAATGTAACATTATAGCTCATTCTTTCCCTTTCATTTTCTACACACTTAGTGGTTGCCAGAACAATTTGTGAAAATTGTGAAATTCCTGCCTGGCCCATATGCTTTCATAAACATAACAATGCGTCTTTTGGTAATGTGTTCAAAGCAGCTTGGACTATAAATTCCACTCAACTGAAACCTATGCAGTAACCATCAGCTAATATTTGAGCCACTGGCCTGTCCATAAATCATGTTAATACTGAGACGTATAGCTGAGTGTTTGCCTCAAACTGAAGGGGACATTTAAACAGTTTCAAGTTGGAGAGTTTTCAAAACAGAAATTGAATATTTAATTAAATCCTCACCAACTGCCCTTTTTTTTTTTTTGGTCAGGACTTGAATAATTAACAATGTAAATATGGACTCCTGCAGTGATTGAAGACACCACTGATTGCATCTTTGAGTGTCTTGTTTACTTAGACTGTTGAATGATTGAGTGTACAGTGGTGAATCAGAATGAGCTGCAGACCCACAACCATTTGGCAAACAGCCAAACTATGTTTAGAATGCAAGGTGTGTATGATTTCTAAACACAATTATGCCTGCAGTGAGAGGTTCCAGGATAGGAACACAGGAATCGCCATAACGGAACAGATCAGGGGTCCATCTACTCCAATGTCCTGTTTCCAATACTGCCCAGAACAGATGCTTCAGAGGAAGGAGCAAGAAAACCTACAGTTGACAGTTATGAAATACTCTGCCTACAGGAAAAGCTTCCTCTTAGTACATATCAGTTAGAGGTTAATTTATGCCCTGAAGCATAAGTGTTCATATCCCTTCCAAAACATCTGAGGTCAGATCCTCAGCTGCTATAAATCAGCCTTCAATTTTAGCTTATATATTTTCATTTTTAAACCCTGCTACTATAATCCTAGGTGTTCTTGTCAGCCATATAGACATCCAGTCTTTTTTTTTTTTTAATTCTTCTAACAATTTGTGGGCTATAACTAAGTGCATTACTAAACTAATCCCTTCTCAAACGTGTTTTCTCAGTAGGTTTTAAAAGGTAGGTATATGGAGTGACTTGATACAGGAATGACTAGTTTCAGGGTAGCAACCGTGTTAGTCTGTATTTGCAAAAGGAAAAGTACTTTCCACTTTATGCATCCGATGAAGTGAGCTGTAGATCATGAAAGCTTATGCTCAAATAAATTGGTTAGTCTCTAAGGTGCCACAAGTACTCCTTTTCTTTTTAGGAATGAGTAGGTTATGGAGAATTAAAGGACACTATGCCATGTCTAATCATAATTATTTATTAATGTATAGTACCCAAAGTATGTTAGGCCTCGTCTACATGGGAAGCTTGTTCAGTATAACCTACGGCAAATTTAAACCAATATAGTTCTGCCAGTATAACATACACAGGCTGACCAGAAAGCAAATGTGAAAAATCGGGATGGGGGTGGGGGGTAATAGGCACCTATATAAGAAAAAGCCCTGAATATCAGGACTGTCCCTATAAAATCGGGATACCTGGTCACCCTAAACATACACAGCCCATGTAGAAACTCTTGTTCCAATGTAAGTCTGGCCATAAAGGTGCGGGGGGATCATATGCATATGATTACGTCTGTGTAACAGAGATATAACAGTGGTGCTTCCTTTAGAAATGATCCCCTCCATCACTGCTCCAGCAAAAAACAATAAAAATCCAGAATCTCTGAATTTGTTTTCAAACCTTCCTGTCCGCCTGGTAAATTTTCTATTTGCTCTTTCTCATTCACTCTCACTTCTGCTTAACAAGCTTCCAAAACTCATCATAATAGAAGGATATGGGTCAGATCCTCAGCTGGTATAAATTGGTGTAGCTCCATAGACTTCAGAGTCGCACTGGTTTACACTAGCTGAGATCCAGGATTGGTATGTTTTCCTCCCCAACCAAACAATCCACAGGCAACTGAACAATCAGACAGCTGCTCATGTATTAGAAATATAAAATAGATTCACTTGCACCTTTAATCATTGCTTGATTTACTAAGCCTGTGAAATTGCAAGTCTGTTTGGATTTTGGGGATTCTATGTTTTGTGGGTGGTCCACCATTATCTGATGTGTTTTTCCTCTTTAATTCCCACCCCCCCCCCCACCATCACAGCAAGTCCTATATCAGATCATGGAGGGCAATGTGCAACTTCCCCCTTAGCTCATCACCATAATCTATGGGGCTCAAGAACAATGCAAGTTGCTTTCTCCATCATTTCTGAGCACACTGGGCTCAATTCCTATTTGCTTAATAACTTGCAGCTGCGCCCTGCCAAATGAATGTAAAATACTTTCTTTGCCCTGGTGTAAATATAGTGAATCAGGCCATTAATCTGCACAGTTCTTCTGACTGCTAGTGGGCTTCCAACTTAGATTTTTGAATTCAGCTTCCTCTTGTGGTATGCCAGCATTACATTACTTAGCCAGCTGCTCAGCTGGGTGACTCAGTGTCTTTATTCCATTGAACAGCAGAATCCTTTTACCTACGTGAAACAATATGTAGCCCATCTTTTAATTCCTTGGATTTTATTTATTCTAGTGAAAACAAAACACATTACGAGTGTAGTTTATACAGTGCCTCTGTTCCCCTGTAAGTGTTCGATGAAATGAAAACAGCGAAGACACTAGATGTAATTGTAGACTAGATCAAAAAGAAAAAGCAACGCTTATAACTCTGAAGCTTTTTATACAGTACAGCTTGGATTTTTTCCCTTTTTACCAAGACCGGCCTGCACTTTTCCTAATGATTGATTAAGTCACCATCCTAGAAATAGCTGTAGAAACACGAATGTCAAGTGAACTGCAAAGAATGGTGTGTGTAGTTTCCAGTACTTTGCTAATTATTGTCTGGGTAATGGAGCTGAATCTTTGCACAGCGCTTGATGGTCCTGTAGCAATTTGCCCTGAGGACTCAAAAGAGAACTTCTTTAGGAGTTGAAGTAGAGAGTACAGTTTAAAGGATCTAATTAAAATCGGTTTCATGGTATTCTAAGAAACTGGCCTCTAAGGATTTGGAAGAACATAACCCAGTCCAGCAGATAGGAAAGAGAATTTTACCAAGTAACAAAACATAGGACTGTAGAAACAGAAATTAATTCTGTACTGTCCTACTCCTGAGAACCTGAAATAGAAGTAAAGGGAATGCGAACATAGGACTGGTTTCAGAGTAACAGCCGTGTTAGTCTGTACTCGCAAAAAGAAAAGGAGTACTTGTGGCACCTTAGAGACTAACCAATTTATCTGAACATAAGCTTTTGTGAGCTACAGCTCACTTCATCGGATGCATACTGTGGAAAGTGTAGAAGATCTTTTTATACACACAAAGCATGAAAAAATATCTCCCCCCACCCCACTCTCCTGCTGGTAATAGCTTATCTAAAGTGATCATTCTCCTTACAATGTGTATGATAATCAAGTTGGGCCATTTCCAGCACAAATCCAGGGTTTAACAAGAACGTCTGAGGAGGGGGGCGGGGTAGGAAAAAACAAGGGGAAATAAGCTTGAATAGAGACTGGGAGTGGCTAAGTCATTATGCAAGGTAACCTAAGTTAATTGTATCCAATTTGCAAATGAATTCCAATTCAACAGTCTCTCGCTGGAGTCTGGATTTGAAGTTTTTTTGTTGTAATATCGCAACTTTCATGTCTGTAATCGCGTGACCAGGGAGATTGAAGTGTTCTCCGAATGGTTTATGAATGTTATAATTCTTGACATCTGATTTGTGTCCATTTATTCTTTTACGTAGAGACTGTCCAGTTTGACCAATGTACATGGCAGAGGGGCATTGCTGGCACATGATGGCATATATCACATTGGTAGATGTGCAGGTGAACGAGCCTCTGATAGTGTGGCTGATATTAGGCTCTGTGATGGTGTCCCCTGAATAGATATGTGGGCACAGTTGGCAATGGGCTTTGTTGCAAGGATAGGTTCCTGGGTTAGTGGTTCTGTTGTGTGGTATGTGGTTGCTGGTGAGTATTTGCTTCAGGTTGGGGGGCTGTCTGTAGGCAAGGACTGGCCTGTCTCCCAAGATTTGTGAGAGTGTTGGGTCATCCTTCAGGATAGGTTGTAGATCCTTAATAATGCGTTGGAGGGGTTTTAGTTGGGGGCTGAAGGTGACGGCTAGTGGCGTTCTGTTATTTTCTTTGTTAGGGCTGTCCTGTAGTAGGTGACTTTTGGGAACTCTTCTGGCTCTATCAATCTGTTTCTTTGCTTCCGCAGGTGGGTATTGTAGTTGTAAGAAAGCTTGATAGAGATCTTGTAGGTGTTTGTCTCTGTCTGAGGGGTTGGAGCAAATGCGGTTGTATCGCAGAGCTTGGCTGTAGACAATGGATCGTGTGGTGTGGTCAGGGTGAAAGCTGGAGGCATGTAGGTAGGAATAGCGGTCAGTAGGTTTCCGGTATAGGGTGGTGTTTATGTGACCATCGTTTATTAGCACTGTAGTGTCCAGGAAGTGGATCTCTTGTGTGGACTGAACCAGGCTGAGGTTGATGGTGGGATGGAAATTGTTGAAATCATGGTGGAATTCCTCAAGGGCTTCTTTTCCATGGGTCCAGATGATGAAGATGTCATCAATATAGCGCAAGTAGAGTAAAGGCGTTAGGGGACGAGAGATGAGGAAGTGTTGTTCTAAGTCAGCCATAAAACTGTTGGCATACAGTGGGGCCATTCGGGTACCCATAGCAGTGCCGCTGATTTGAAGGTATACATTGTCCCCAAATGTAAAATAGTTATGGGTAAGGACAAAGTCACAAAGTTCAGCCACCAGGTTAGCCGTGACATTATCGGGGATAGTGTTCTTGACGGCTTGTAGTCCATCTTTGTGTGGAATGTTGGTGTAGAGGGCTTCTACATCCATAGTGGCCAGGATGGTGTTATCAGGAAGATCACCGATGGATTGTAGTTTCCTCAGGAAGTCAGTGGTGTCTCGAAGGTAACTGGGAGTGCTGGTAGCATATGGCCTGAGGAGGGAGTCTACATACCCAGACAATCCTGCTGTCAGGGTACCAATGCCTGAGATGATGGGGCGTCCAGGATTTCCAGGTTTATGGATCTTAGGGTAGTAGATAGAATATCCCAGGTCGGGCTTCCAGGGGTGTGTCTGTGCGGATTTGATCTTGTGCTTTTTCAGGGAGTTTCTTGAGCAAATGCTGTAGTTTCTTTTGGTAACTCTCAGTGGGATCAGAAGGTAATGGCTTGTAGAAAGTGGTGTTGGAGAGCTGCCGAGCAGCCTCTTGTTCATATTCCAACCTATTCATGATGACAACAGCACCTCCTTTGTCAGCCTTTTTGATTATGTCAGAGTTGTTTCTGAGGCTGTGGATGGCATTGTGTTCCGCACGGCTGAGGTTATGGGGCAAGTGATGCTGCTTTTCCACAATTTCAGCCTGTGCACGTTGGCGGAAGCACTCTATGTAGAAGTCCAGTCTGCTGTCTCGACCTTCAGGAGGAGTCCACTAGAATCCTTCTTAACTGCCAACTGTGCCCACATATCTATTCAGGGGACTCCATCACAGGGCCTAATAACATCAGCCACACTATCAGAGGCTCGTTCACCTGCACATCCACCAATGTGATATATGCCATCATGTGCCAGCAATGCCCCTCTGCCATGTACATTGGTCAAACTGGACAGTCTCTACGTAAAAGAATAAATGGACACAAATCAGATGTCAGGAATTATAACATTCATAAACCATTCGGAGAACACTTCAATCTCTCTGGTCACGCGATTACAGACATGAAAGTTGCGATATTACAACAAAAAAACTTCAAATCCAGACTCCAGTGAGAGACTGTTGAATTGGAATTCATTTGCAAATTGGATACAATTAACTTAGGCCTGAATAGAGACTGGGAGTGGCTAAGTCATTATGCAAGGTAACCTATTTCCCCTTGTTTTTCCTACCCTGCCCCCCTCCTCAGACGTTCTTGTTAAACCCTGGATTTGTGCTGGAAATGGCCCAACTTGATTATCATACACATTGTAAGGAGAGTGATCACTTTAGATAAGCTATTACCAGCAGGAGAGTGGGCTGGGGGGAGGTATTTTTTCACGCTTTGTGTGTATAAAAAGATCTTCTACACTTTCCACATGCATCCGATGAAGTGAGCTGTAGCTCACAAAAGCTTATGCTCAAATAAATTGGTTAGGCTCTAAGGTGCTACAAGTCCTCCTTTTCTTTTTGCGAATATAGGACTGCATTTTCAAAAACCTAAAGCAGAATGTAGTATGATATTTAAAAAAAAACAACAACATTAGCAATATAATTAAGAGAAAGCAGCAGGATCTCTCTAACTGTTGCAGCCACTGTCTGGATTCTTTAACATCACTATAAACAACACCATTGTAGAACTGAAATAGACTTGTTCTGGTTATGGAAGATAGATATTCCTTATTGAAACTACATGGGAATGCAATTTCTTGTACTGCTTTACATCTTACAAACAAATACAGCTGCAAGACACACACAGAAATCTGGGGGGCTGGATTCAGGTCCTGCAGGTTAAAAAACAAAACAAACAAACAAACACTAGGCTTCAGTTTTCCATGTAAAATGTATTTCTTTCCAATTTTAGGGGTGGTGCCTGTGTATTCTCGTAGGGATCTGGCGCCTGAAACAGTTTTGGAATGCATTTCTTTTAATTTTAGAAAGCTTTTCATATAATCTTGAATTCCTTGAACAGTAATCAATAATCACTGTTGGTCACTTTCTTAATTGTTTTTCCAATATTTGCAGCAGGAGTGCCTGCACCTTTGAAATGCAAAATTGCAAGGGTCGGAGGTCCCTGCCTGTGCCATTAAAAGCACCTTCCCTGGAAGCAGTCAGGGGTTGCAGCTGAATCCGATTCACTTAAAAAGATGGATGGTTCACCTTTTAAGTGTGTAGAGGTTACTAACACAAATGACTTTGATGGAGGATTTGTGTGATTCTTGCAATGCAGCTGTGCTGGGCTGAAATCTGCTGTGGAAGAGGATGGCATGACATAGCTTGCTAGTGGAGTGAGATTACTGCTGTGTTAGATGTAGATTTGGGGCCTGATCCCCAGTCCATTGATGTTAATAGGCGCTCCTCCATTTATTTCAAAGGGCTTTTGATCAGGCCCTTAGGGAGAGGTGCAGGTACTGCAGAACTTGCTGTCATTGCCACATCTATTCCTGCCTTTTACTGCTACTTTCCTTCTTTACACTGAAGGAAATCTAGGTGGGGGAAATCTGCTTGTGCCCATTCAAGTGGTATTATTTCTCTCCTTTGAAAATATTGCCCCTATATACCATCCTTTGGTTTTTGCTCCTTACATTTTTGTTCTCCATTTTGATTTTGTCAGCTGCCCTGACTTCACTCACTTTCTCTAATTCACAAAATAGATAAAGTGTAGTCTTCTGCATCTAAAAAGAAACTAAGGGTATGTCTACACTACGAAATTAGGTTGATATTATAGAAGTCAATTTTTAGAAATTGATTTTATACAGTCGATTGCATATGTCCACCCTAAGCACATTAAGTTGGCGGAGTGCATCCTCACTACGGTGGCTAGCATCGACTTACAGAGCAGTGCACTGTGGGTAGCTAGCCCACAACTCCCGCAGTCTCCGCTGCCCATTCGAATTCTGGGTTAAGCTCCCAATGCCTGATAGGGCAAAAACATTGTCGCAGTGGTTTTGGGTACATGTCGTCAGTCGCCCCTCCCTCTGTGAAAGCAACATAGACAATCGTTTCGTGCCTTCTTTCCGTGCAGACGCCATACTGCTTTCAGCAGACGGTGCAGTAGGACTGCTAACCATCGTCCTCCACCGCTTCCGCTCATGAATCCACCTCGCGGGTCCTCTCATCGGTCTCTATAAATATCTATTCTCGTGGCATCCGTTGTCAACCACCACTTCCGCTGCAACTCTACTCTCCTGCAGACACCATACCAAGGCAAACATGGAGCCTGCTCAGATCACCGCGGCAGTTATGAGCATTGTAAACACCTCATGCATTATCCTGCAGTATGTACAGAACCAGAACCTGCAAAAGCAGGCGAGGAGGCGACAGCAGCACGGTGACGAGAGTGATGAGGACATGGACACAGACTTCTCTCAAAGCACGGGCCCTGGCAATTTGGACATCCTGGTGGCAATGGGGCAGGCTCATGCCGTGGAAAGCCAATTCTGGGCCTGGGAAACAAGCACGGACTGGTGGGACCACTTAGTGTTGCATGTCTGGGATGATTCCCAGTGGCTGCGAAACTATCGCATGCATAAGGGCACTTTCATAGAACTTTGTGACTTGCTTTCCCCTGCCCTGATGTGCAAGAATACCAAGATGAGAACAGCCCTCACAGTTGAGAAGCGAGTGGCGATAGCCCTCTGGAAGCTTGCAAGGCCAGACAGCTACCGGTCAGTCCAGAAACAATTTGGAGTGGGCAAATCTACCCTGGGGGCTGCTTTGATCCAAGTAGCCAACGCAATCACTGAACTGCTGCTATCAAGGGCAGTGACTCTGGGAAATGTGCAGGTCATAGTGGATGCTTTGCTGCAATGGGATTCCCTAACTGTGGTGGGGCCATAGACGGAACCCATATCTCTATCTTGGGACTGGACCACCTTGGAGCCAGTACATAAACCACAAGGGGTACTTTTCAATGGTGCTGGAAGCACTGGTGGATCACAAGGGATGTTTCACCAACATCAACATGGGATGGCCGGGAAAGGTACATGACACTCGCATCTTCAGGAACTCTGGTCTGTTTCAAAAGCTGCAGCAAGGGACTTACTTCCCAGACCAGAAAATAACTGTTGGGGATGTTGAAATGCTTATAGTTATCCTCGGGGACCCAGCCTACCCCTTAATGCCATGACTCATGAAGCCGTACACAAGCAACCTGGACAGTAGTCAGGAGCTGTTCAACTATAGGTTGAGCAAGTGCAGAATGGTGGTAGAATGTGCATTTGGACATTTAAAAGTGCACTGGCGCAGTTTACTGACTCGGTTAGGCCTCAGCGAAACCAGTATCCCATTGTTATTGTGGAGTGCACAGCAAGCAGCAATATCTGTGAGAGTAAGGGGGAGACATTTATGGCAGGGTGGAAGGTTGAGGCAAATCGCCTGGCTGCTGATTACGCACAGCCAGACACCACGGCGATTAGAAGAGCACAGCAGGGCGCTCTGCACATCAGAGAAGCTTTGAAAACCAGTTTCATGACTGGACAGGCTACGGTGTGAAAGTTCTGTTTGTTTCTCCTTGATGAAAACCCGCCCCCTTGGTTCACTCTACTTCCCTGTAAGCCAACCGCCCTCTCCCCTTCGATCACCGCTTGCAGAGGCAATAAAGTCATTGTTGTTTCAGAATCATGCATTCTTTATTAATTGATCACACAAATAGAGGAATAACTGCCACGGTAGCCTGGGAGGGGTGGGGAAGGAGGGAAGCACTGGGTGGTGTGGTGGATGATGGGAGAAGGGAAGGACAAGGCCACACTGCACTTCAAAACTTATTGAATGCCAGCCTTCTGTTGCTTGGGCAGTCCTCTGGGGTGGAGTGGTTGGATGCCTGGAGGACCCCCTTCCCACCCGTGTTCTTGGGTGTCTGGGTGAGGAGGCTATGGAACTTGGGGAGGAGGGCAGGTAGAGGCCTGTGCTCCTGCTGCCTTTCCTGCACCTCCACCAGACACCGGAGCATATCGGTTTGATCCCCCAGTAGCCTCAACATTGCAGCCTGCCTCCTCTCATCACGCTGCCACCACCTCTCATCTTCCTCCCACAACCTCTCATCTTGCTCGTCCCTCATGTCCTCGCGTTCATTTTCTGCTTTGCTGGACTTTGCCATTGTTTGCCTCCACACATTCTGCTGGGCTCTTTCAGTGTGGGAGGACTGCATGAGTTCAGAGAACATTTCATTGCGAGTGCATTTTTTTCACCTTCTTATCTGCACTGGCCTCTGGGACGGAGATGATAGGGGGAGCACTGAAAAATTTGCAGCTGCGGGAGAAAAAAAAAGGGAGAGTAGTATTTAAAAAGACACATTTTAGAGAACAATGGGTAGACTTTCACAGTGAACTAAGCTGTTAACATTACATAGCACACATGCTTTTGGTACAAGGTCGCATTTTGCCTCTTATATTGAGGGCCTGCTGTTTTGGTGTGAGAGATCACCCACGCAGGGCTGGGCAACAGAATTCGGCTTGCAGGCAGCCACGATAAGCCACAGTCTTTTGGCTTCAACCTTCATAATGTGGGAATGGTTTCAAACAGCAGCGCCCTCCTTCCCCATACCAAGCACCCATTGGGTTGGCCATTTAAAAGGAGGGGCTGCGGTTTTCGGGTTAACATGCAGCACAAACCCAACAATTAATCACCCCCTGCACCCAGTTCTCTGGGATGATCACTTCACCCCTTCTCCCACCGTGTGACTAGTATCAGGGAAGATCCCTGCCAGCCAAACTCTAACAGCTCAGCATGAATGCCCTGCCCCCACCGCGTGGCTAAAAGCGGGGATGATTTCTTTTCAGCCACAGGCAAACAGCCCAGCAGGAATGGCCACGTCTGAATGTCCCCTTAATAAAGTCCCTGGAGGATTTCCGATCCATCCCCAGACACGTTAACAGACTTTTCCAGTAGCTGTACTGGCCACAAATGCATCCCAAGTCTTCAGAGCAAATTAATCATTAAACACGCTTGCTTTTAAACCATGTATTATATTTACAAAGGTACACTCACCAGAGGTTCCTTCTCCGGCTTCATGGTCCAGGAGCCCACCTTGGGAGGGTATTGGCTCCAGGGTAATAAACTGTTCCTGGCTGTCGGGGAGAGTGCACAACAGGCAAGCGGAGAAACCATTATCTTCCTCATCCCCAAAATCCTCATCCCTGTTTCATGAGACTCCCCCCTTGCAGGTGTCCACGGACGGGGTGGGGTAGTGGTAAGGGTACCCCCTAGAACTGCATGCAGCTCATCATAGAAGCAGCATGTCTGGGGCTCTGACCCGGAGCGGCTGTTTGCCTCTTTGGTAGACTTGCCTGAGCTCCTTAATTTTCATGCAGTACTGCCGCGAGTCCCTGTTATAGCCTCTGTCCATCATGCCCTTGGCAATTTTTTCAAATATTTTGGCATTTCATCTTTTGGAACGGAGTTCTGATAGCACGGATTCGTCTCCCCATACAGCGATCAGATCCAGTACCTCCCGTTCGGTCCATGCGGGAGCTCTTTTGCGATTCTGGGACTGCATGGTCACCTGTGCTGATGAGCTCGCCATGCTGGCCAAACAGGAAATGAAATTCAAAAGTTCCCAGGGCTTTTCCTGTGTACCTGGCTAGTGCATCTGAGTTGAGAGCGCTGTCCAGAGCGGTCACAGTGGAGCACTCTGGGATAGCTCCCGGAGGCCAATACTGTCAAATTGCATCCACACTACCCCAAATTCGACCCGGCGATGTCTATTTCAGCACTAATCCCCTCGTTGGGGAGGAGTACAGAAATCGATTTTAAGAGCTCTTTAAGTTGACAAAAATGGCTTCGTCGTGTGGACAGGTGCAGGGTTAAATGGATCTAACGCTGCTAAATTTGACCTAAACTCTTAGTGTAGACCAGGGCTAAGAAAAAAATCCTAACCTACAGCTAGAATTGTCACCAGTTTTAGCACACGGCATATAATTCACTCCCTCCATAGTAGTCTTTTCTGTTGTGCCAGGGGATGAGTCTGACCCATGTATTTTAAAGCCTCTCACCCCTTTTATCTTTTCCATTGGCACTTCTGCTCATAAAGGACCTGATTCTTCCCCCTCAAGTTTCAGGTTGATTCCCATTGGCGTGGTATCTTGTATGAGGAGGTGGAGTAGAAATAGATCCACTTTTTCTGTCTTCTCCCTGTGCACTGCCAAGTTTGGAGGGGGACCAGAGTTAACTAAAAACATATTGCAACAAGCTGAATTTAGCTTTGAATCTATTCCCTGCTTCTACTAACTTCCCTCTACCTCATCTCTTTGGGAAACCAATGAAAAGCCCATAATCTACTGCCTAAAAGACAGGCAAGCAACTAGTCAGGTTTGCCAGAGGTTGCCATGGGGTTCTCAGAAGGCAGCTTTATGTCTGTCTTCAACAGTGCTTATGCCAGGGGAATCCTCCCACAGCTAGAACCAGGATTTTTATAGGTTTCAGAGTAACAGCTGTGTTAATCTGTATTCGCAAAAATCCGATGAAGTGAGCTGTAGCTCACGAAAGCTGATGCTCAAATAAATTGGTTAGTCTCTAAAGGTGCCACTAGTACTCCTTTTCTTTTCAGGATTTTTATGCCACTCCAGCCTTTTAGGAGCCAAAATGTGTGGGGGGTAAAGGGGTAAGATATTCTACTGTTTCTGGGGTTTGTTGGGTTTTTATTCAGTCCTTCTCTGACGCCATGAAGAGATTAGAGAGACCCAGCACACCGTGGGTGGGGTAAATGCCAAACTGTCTTTGTTCTAGACATTCACAACTTATACCACACACACACACACACACACCTACCTCACCCATAGTTTCCAGACAGAGACATCAGGAACTCCTACAATAGACCACAGAAAGTAACCTGCATGCAGTTTAATGTCTTTATGCTGGGGGTCAGGCATGGAGAAAGCCATTTTGGGATTGAAATCAGATTCCAGAAAATCTCAGCATTTTAAGACTATAAAGCCCCCTTTCCATATCACTGGCACAGACAAAAAGATTTATAAAAAAAAAAAGAAAAGAAAAGAAACCACGCTAGAAAGTTTGGCAAGTATTTTAACCCAAGTAAACCAGTTATTTGCAATAGGCTTGCCTTCAACATAAAAGAAGAATCGAGGTCATCCTAAAATCTGTGGATGCATAGATAACAGATCTGAGAAAGGGAGTAAAGTCCTGTGAGTCTGAGCAGCTGCATGATGCTTTTTATTCATGCCAAATGGTTTGCACATTTCCGATACAAAGCTAATCATTTCTTATTCTGCAATCTCTAGCTACAGAGTGGCAGGGAGGATTAGTGAGCTTCACAGTGAAATACTAAATGAGTTGTACTCAGCTCAGACTAAACCTGTTCTTACCCATAAAAAACAAAAGGAGCCACATCACCCAAACTCTGTCAGAAAGGAAATCTACAAGCTAACCTAAATAGAACGCACCACAGCTGAATAAAAAGGGAACATGTTTAAATGCCCAGGGCATGGATAAAGATTCAGACATCTTTAGCTGCATTATTTTTGTCCAAATCTGTCAGAAGCATGTACAGAAATGCAGCATAGATCTTGTGCTAAATAGGGATGCAGGTGACACTGATTTTGATTGTTTATGCAGTGGTTGTCGTGTAAAAAATCTGAGAGTATAGTTCTGGAACTAGTTGTCAAGGTTCCTTCCCCACTCTGAACGCTAGGGTACAGATGTGGGGACCTGCATGAAAACCTCCTAAGTTTATCTTTACCAGCTTAGGTCAAAACTTCCTTAAGGTACAAAATATTCCACCCTTTGTCCTTGGATTGGCCGCTACCACCACCAAACAAATACTGGTTACTGGGGAAGATCTGTTTGGAAACGTCTTTCCCCCCAAATACTTCCCAAAACCTTGCACCCCACTTCCTGGACAAGGTTTGGTAAAAAGCCTCACCAATTTGCATAGGTGACCACAGACCCAAACCCTTGGATCTGAGAACAATGAAAAAGCATTCAGTTTTCTTACAAGAAGACTTTTAATAGAAATAGGAGTAAATAGAAGTAAAGAAATCCCCTCTGTAAAATCAGGATGCTAGATACCTTACAGAGTAATTCGATTCAAAACATAGAGAATCCCTCTAGGCAAAACCTTAAGTTACAAAAAAGATACACCGACAGAAATAGTTATTCTATTCAGCACAATTCTTTTCTCAGCCATTTAAAGAAATCATAATCTAACGCATACCTAGCTAGATTACTTACTAAAAGTTCTAAGACTCCATTCCTGTTCTACCCCGGACAAAAGCAGCATATAGACAGACACACAGACCCTTTGTTTCTCTCCCTCCTCCCAGCTTTTGAAAGTATCTTGTCTCCTCATTGGTCATTTTGGTCAGGTGCCAGTGAGGTTACCTTTAGCTTCTTAACCCTTTACAGGTGAGAGGAGTTTTCCTCTGGCCAGGAGGGATTTTAAAGGGGTTTACCCTTCCCTTTATATTTATGACACTAGTAAATGCAAAACTGAAGGCTAAATTAGATAAAGGAGCACAAGCACTATGGCATAGTGCTAAAAGTACAGTATTAGGAGAAGAACCCCTGAAACCTAAAGTGAAACTAATTTATTTCTTGCTGTAAGAAACAGCAGGTTCTCAGAAGAGAAAGACACATTGGTTGCATATCTACAGCTCACTGCCAAACTGAATATCATAGAATATCAGGGTTGGAAGGGACCTCAGGAGGTCATCTAGGCCAACCCCCTGCTCAAAGCAGGACCAATCCCCAACTAAATCATCCCAGCCAGGGCTTTGTCAAGCCTGACCTTAAAAACTTCTAAGGAAGGAGATTCCACCACCTCCCTAGGTAACCCATTCCAGTGTTTCACCACCTTCTTAGTGAAAAAGTTTTTCCTAATATCCAATGTAAACCTCCCCCACTGCAACTTGAGACCATTATTCCTTGTTCTGTCATATGGTACCACTGAGAACAGTCTAGATCCATCCTCTTTGGAACCCCCTTTCAGGTAGTTGAAAGCAGCTCTCTCTTCTGCAGACTAAATAATCCCAGTTCCCTCAAGCTCTCCTCATAAGTCATGTGCTCCAGCCCCCTAATCATTTTTGTTGCCCTCCACTGGACTCTTTCCAATTTTTCCACATCCTTCTTGTAGTTTGGGGCCCAAAACTGGACACAGTACTCCAGATGAGGCCTCACCAATGCTGATAGAGGGGAATGATCACATCCCTTGATCTTCCTGCAATGCTCCTACTTATACAGCCCAAATGCCATTGGCCTTCTTGGCAACAAGGGCACACTGTTGACTCATATCCAGCTTCTTGTCCACTGTAACCCCTAGGTCCTTTTCTGCAGAACTACTGCCTAGCTGCTCAGTCCCTAGTCTGTAGCGGTGCATTGGATTCTTCTGTCCTAAGTGCAGGACTCTGCACTTGTCCTTGTTAAGCCTCATCAGATTTCTTTTGGCCCAATCCTCTAATTTGTCTAGGTCCTCTGTATCCTATCCCTATCCTCCAGCGTATCTACCGCTCCTCCCAGTTTAGTGTCATCTGCAAACTTGCTGAGGGTGCAATCCACGCCATCCTTCAGATCATTAATTAAAACCGGCCCCAGGACCAACCCTTGGGGGCACTCTGCTTGATACCGACTGCCAACTAGACATGGAGCCATTGATCACTACCCGTTGAGCCTGACGATCTAGCCAGCTTTCTATCCACCTTATAGTCCATTCATCTAGCCCATACTTCTTTCACTTGCTGGCAAGAATACTGTGGGAGACAGTGTCAAAAGCTGTGCTAAAGTCAAGGAATATCACGTCCACTGCTTTCCCCTCATCCAGAGCCAGTTATTTCATCATGGAGGCAATTAGGTTAGTCAGGCATGACTTGCCCTTGCTGACTGTTCCTGATCACTTTCCTCTCCTCTGAGTGCTTCAAAATGGATTCCTTGAGGACCTGCTCCATGATTTTTCCAGGGACTGAGGTGAGGATAACTGACCTGTAGTTCCCAGGATCCTCCTTCTTCCCTTTTTTAAAGAGGGGCACTACATTAGCCTTTTTCCAGTCATCCGGGACCTCCCCGGATCGCCATGAGTTTTCAAAGACAATGGCCAATGGCTCTGCAATCACATCCACCAACTCCTTTAGCACCCTTGGATGCAGAGAATCCGGCCCCATGGACTTGTCTCATCCAGCTTTTCTAAACAGTCCTGAACCACTTCTTTCTCCACAGAGGGCTGGTCACCTCCTCCCCATACTGTGCTGCCCAGTGCAGTAGTCTGGGAGCTGACCTTGTTCATGAAGACAGAAGCAAAAAAAGCAGTGAGTACATTAGCTTTTTCCACATCCTCGGTCACTAGGTTGCCTCCCCCATTCAATAAGGGGTCCACACTTTCCTTGACCTTCTTGTTGCTAACTTACCTGAAGAAACCCTTCTTGTTACTCTTAACATCCCTTGCTAGCTGCAACTCCAAGTGTGATTTGGCCTCCCTGATTTCACTCCTGCATGCCTGAGAAATATTTTTATACTCCTCCCCGGTCATTTGTCCAAACTTCCACTTCTTGAAAGCTTCTTTTTTCTGTTTAAGATCAGCAAGGATTTCACTGTTAAACCAAGCTGGTCGCCTGCCATATTTACTATTCTTTCTTCACATCGGGATGGTTTATTCCTGCAACCTCAATAGGATTCTCTAAAATACAGCCAGCTCTCCTGGACTCCTTTCCCCCTCATTTTGTTCTCCCAGGGGGATCCTGCCCATCAGTTCCCTGGGGGGAGTCAAAGTCTGCTTTTCTGATGTCCAGGGTCCATATTCTGATGCTTTCCTTTCTTCCTTGTGTTAGGATCTTGAACTCGACCAATCTCATGGTCACCGCCTCCCAGGTTCCCATCCACTTTTGCTTCCCCTACTAATTCTTCCTGGTTTGTGAGCAGCAGGTCAAGAAGAGCTCTGCCCCTAGTTGGTTCCTCCAGCACTTGCTATTGGAAATTGTCCCCTACACTTTCCAAAAACTTCCTGGATTGTCTGTGCACTGCTGTATTGCTCTCCCAGCCGATATCAGGGTGATTGAAGTCTCCCATGACAAACAGGGCCTGTGATCTAGTAACTTCCGTTAGTTGCCAGAAGAAAGCCTTGTCCACCTCATCCCCCTGGTCCGGTGGTCTATAGCAGACTGCCACCACGACATCACCCTTGTTGCTCACACTTCTAAACTTAATCCAGAGACTCTCAGGTTTTTCTGCAGTTTCATACCAAAGCTTTGAGCAGTCATACTGCTCTCTTACATACAATGCAACTCCCACACCTTTTCTGCCCTGCCTGTTCTTCCTGAAGGGTTTATATATCCATCCATGACAGTACTCCAGTCATGTGAGTTACCCCACCAAGTCTCTGTTATTCCAATCACATCATAATTCCTTGACTGTGCCAGGACTTCCAGTTCTCCCTGCTTGTTTCCCAGGCTTCTTGCATTTGTGTATAGGCACTTAAGATAACTCGCTGATTGTCCTGCTTTCTCAGTATGAGGCAGGAGTCCTCCCCTCTTGCTTGTGCTTCCTCCTGGCATCCCACTTCCCCACTTACCTCAGGGCTTTCGTCTCCTTCCCCCAGTGAACCTAGTTTAAAGCCCTCCTCACTAGTTAGCCAACCTGCTTGCAAAGATGCTCTTCCCTCTCTTTGTTAGGTGGAGCCCATCTCTTCCTAGCAATCCTTCTTCTTGGAACACCATCCCATGGTCAAAGAATCCAAAGCCTTCTCTCCGACACCACCTGCGTAGCCATTCATTGACTTCCATGATTCGACGGTCTCTACCAGGGCCTTTTGCTTCCACAGGGAGGATGGACAAGAACACCATTTGCTCCTCAACCTCCTTTATCCTTCTTCCCAGAGCCATGTAGTCTGCAGTGACCTGCTCAATATGCAGTGTTGGTGTAGCCATGTTTGTCCCAGGATACTGAAGAGAAGAAGGTGGGTGAGGGATTAACTTTTATTGGACCAGGTCCTGGAGAAGAACTCTGTAAGCCTCTCTCTCTCTCACCAACAGAAGTTGTTCCAAACAGAATACGCTGGAGTAGATGCATGTGTAATATCAGACTTTTAACTACTAACACATTTAGACATTATTCTGCTCAAGAGAACCTATGCAGTAAATTACTTCACTCCAAAAGAAAGTTAGAAGAAGACTGAAGCAGCAGAACGGGATGATGTTTTTAAAGGATAGGCTGAAAGGTAAGTTTCATAGAACCACATATTCAGTCTGACCTTCCAGTAAGCACAGCATAGGAGGACAGACAATTAGAGGTGTAAAAACTGAATTAGACTTGATGGTAGAACTAGGCTAGGGCAGTTCTATCCTAGTAGTTATTTGGTAAATCTACTGAAATTTATCTAAATTACAATCCAAGAGAAATTAAAAAAAAAAAAGATTATCCCCCATAAGAATGGGTATGTAGAAATTATGTGGCTCAAGGACAATATCACAGTATACCTTTCCACAGCCCTTGCACTTGGAAAAAAAAAAATCAGCCCAACAATAGAAAAAAAAATCCTGCAATAACTGTTATAGAAGGTTACTTCATCCCTCAGTTTCTCCTCCTCCTGTGAAATTTTTTTCAGCTGCTGTCCCTGGATTCCAAGAAGAGATTTTGGGATCCTGGCAGTGTATTCTGCATCTTTTTGTCTGGCTCCACAGCTCATTGATCTGCCTGATTTGCATTACTTTTGTTCTCCTCTACATCCTCCTCATTCCTCATCGATGCCCTGCATGTTACTTCTATTGTCCATAAAGCATATTGGGCTGAATGGAAGGATGAATCCCAAGGACTTGGTCCAGCTCTTTGTAAAATGGGCACATTTTCTGCCCTGAGCTGACTGATTTGTGGTGTCCTGTGCTTTATTGCACTGGACGCTGCAGCCTTTGATTTTCCTGTGACAATGGCTGCGTCTCCTGGTGATACCACTTTCAGCCAACTGTTCAGACACTATTGTACTGAACATGACCTACTTCAGCTGGCCCTGGATCTTCTCCTTTCCTCAGAGAGGTATCAGAGTCCGCCTGTTGGCTTCTGCCCATTTGAGAAAATACTCTTTTCCTTTTGAAACTCAGATGAAGCTAAAGAAGTCAAGTAAAAAAGCAGTTTGCTGTGAAAATAGCATGCAACTCCATTCCACAGTGTGTACGGTTAAATAGCTTTCAGCCAACCTGGCCCCTATGCAGCAGAGTGCAGAAAGTGGACCATAACAGGTCACTTAGGCAGTGACCAGTACACTGTGGAACAGTAGTGGGAAGGCTATTTGGACCATTATTTGTGTACAGTTATGTTCACGAGTACTAGTATGTTAGTAATCTCCATGCACCTTGGCACTGCACCAATATGAACTGGCAAGATGGAGGACTACAGTTCCTCAAAACCAGTCTAGTCCAAACAGCATTTGTAATGCCTGTGCACTGCGAAAGCAAGGTATGTGCTGGAGGGCAGGGTGGGGGACAGATCTTGATAAGCATGCAGGGTTAAATCACATAGGTACCTTTGGAAAATTTAAGAGTCTAAGTCCTATTTTCAAAAGCGAGAGGCACTTCGACCCAGATTTTTAGGGTATTGTCTACACTACAATCAAGAGGTGTGATTGCAGTTTGAGCAGACATACCTACACAAGCTTTAATCTAGATAAAACAGTTTAAAAAAAAAAAAAACACCCCAAAGTGAAGATGCAGCGGCATGGTCCGCAGCATGGCCTAGCAATGCAAGTATATTCTCAGGGTCCTTCACTGAAGCCTATGCTGCCACATCTTCCCAGCTATATTTAGCTGTGTTTGCTGTAGATACACCTACCCAAGCGGCAATCACACCTCCAGCTGCAGCATAGCCATCTAAGTCTCTTTGCTTGGCGTTGCAAGGTCTATGACTTTCAGGGTATGCCTAAGTCCCATTTTCAAAAGTAACTCGGGAACTTTTGAAACTCAGTGGGACTCTGGTACCTATGAGAATCAAGGGTCTAACTTGCTTAGGTGCTTTTGCCAAATCCCACTAACATAGCCTGAAAAAGAAGAGAGTGTGGAAATTAGAAGGGAAAGACCTGCAGAAGAAGTCACATGCTTCAAGTTTCACCATTGTGCCTATAGGCAATGCATCAATAAGTGAATGGGGCTGTAGAGGAATCAGACATTTGCAACATATTATAAGTCTTTAAAATGGGCAGCTCTTCTAAATAAGTTTGACTACATCCTCGGAGCACAAAATTGCAAAGGCAAGTAAAGTATAACTTTGTGAACTGGGGCCAGATACTGAGAAAAAGATGCTGTAAAAAGGTGATGAGAAATGCATAGTTTGTGGCCTTAACACCCGGTGAGGTGCTTAATGCCCATCAGGAGAGATCTCTGTAGTAATCCAGGTAGCTTTTAAAGCATAGTTATCACTTCACAGCAGAGTCTGGACTAGATAATTGAAAACTTCAATGCTTCAAATAGACTTTGTGCAATTAAGCAATTATTTCCTGATTAGCAATAATTTTAACAGACACAGATGACAAAGAAGGAAATATGAAGGAGCTTGAGCTTTTGAAGAGTGACTCAATTAAGTGGCTGATTATTTTATCCATTTATGTAATTAGGTGGGCTCAGCTGCAGCGAGTCAGACCATTAGCTCTTCACAAGCCTGTTTAAGAGGACAGGTGTACCCACACTCTTAAGAGTACAAAGGAGAATACCAAAAATAGAACTATATGTGATGGTCCACTCTCTTGCCTGGCTGAGGGTTGCCTAGAGCAGGCATCACTTCAAAGAAACAAGCATATGACTTTCAGAGATTAATAGAAAAAGCAAATTCAAAAGACTCAGAGACATACCTACCTGTAAAACAGAAGAGAACAAACATATAAAGAGAAAAAACAAAAAAAAAATAGATCCTCGGCTCAGCAAACCAATGGAACACAATTCTTTTTTGTCTTTCATCCTCAGCAGAGGGCCTCCACCACTGCTTATATACTCCTCAACATTTCACTTGACAGCAACTTGCATTGGTCCAGAAAGATTTGATGGGACTTGTTTGGGAGCCACATAACGCTGCTCCCATAGGGGCTGCTCCCTCCCACTGAGTTCCTGCACCCAGACACAGGAACTCAATGTGGGAGTACAGCATGCTAACCATAGGGCCACCGAGCAGATGCATGTGCTTAAGGCACAATCATCCCACATTGAAGTCAACAGGAGCTTTGCCACTGACATGAATGGAGCCCGGCTGGATCCATAGTTGTTTAGTCTCTAAGGTGCCACAAGTACTCCTTTTCATAGTTGTTTAAGTTATGCACCAAGAAAAAAAAAAAAGCTGTCTTTTTTTCTGAAGTGTAGGAGTGCTGGAATGATAGAGATAATGGTCCCCTTTTTCAAGAGATAAGTGCTATTAAAAAAAGTTTCCTTGGCCTTGAAAAAAATATTCATTTTATTTTGGACATGAGTGAGTCAGCAGATAGAGAACACAGTCCCCAGATAAAGCACTGGTAACTTATGCAAGAGGACACAGAACGAAGAATATGTGAGGAGTCCTCCTCTCTCTTGGGGGCCACAGCAGAGCGTTGTTTCAGATGGGCTGGAGTGGGAGAAGGATGACTAGCTGACCACTGCGGCTGATTATCTGTCACTCTTTCAGAGTCAGATATGAGCAGCATCACTGAAAAAAATGAAACAGTTTGCAAGATACCTGAAAACTTGAAGCTGAGCATTTGAAGAGATTAACACCTCTGATGGCTGAGCTGGCAGCCTCATGACCCTAGGGCCTCAAGAGATACAGAGGATGCCGTCTAGACATTGTGGTGACATCTTGGATCACAGACATCTTAGTGATCAAACAGCTGGTACTTTGTGCAGTACCACCAGCATATTCTAGATTTTTTAAGATCTGATGAAATGCCCTATATAACTATTGATTTCTCCCATTGCATTCTCTTTTGGCTCGTTTCATACCCTCTTAAGTCCTCCTTGGCAATGATTTCTTGAAGAGAAGCTTCTAGCCAAGAGATATTGCTTTTCATCTATTCCTTTCCCTTGGCTTGCCACCTTGTTCTGGACTGATTCTCCTAAAACTCCGGTCAGTCACCTTGAAATACAAAGCACTACATTAGGTCAAATACACCAGTGAGACTTAACATTCTTTAGGCTATCCTAAAGTTTTAGAGGAGTCTAAATGTAGGACCAGGTGATGAAAATCAGCATAGCTTCGCTGATTTCAGTGCAGCTCTTTCAATGTACTCCAGCTAGGCTTTGACGCTAAACTAATATTTCTAGCATTGTTGCCAACTGTATTTGACATGCCACTGCTGAAGTGCCCATGCAAAACATGTAATGAGGCTTGTGAGACCTAACTGCTGAGCTTCCTACTGCATACATTGGCCAAGTTCAACAGAGACCATCACAACTTGCAGATCTTTAAAGAGACTTCAGCTTTAAAAACCACACTTCTGTCTGAGAGAGACATTATCCTCTAATCTCTTTTAGCAGTCTAGTACTCGTAGATGTGATACTTGTAACAATAAGTACAAAATTCAGTTGGTTTACTTTGTATATTTGACAGCACTTTGTGCATAGTCAGTGTTTCCCTGTATAATCAGTTTTCCATTTTGTTCATGTGAGTTTCTGACACAGCAACAGAAGAGAGAAATGGCTTTTTAACTATAACTGCAAAAAAAATCACAAAAGTTGGCTTACGACTCCACAGCAGATGTAGTCCCTGGAACTACTTTTAACTCATCTTTTGAAATGGATTAGATTTCAGGTTAACGCTGTCCCTTTAATTTCTGTCAATGCAATGAAAATAATAGTCTACATTTATAGAGCACCTTTTGACCTGAAGATCTAAAAATGCTTTGCAAGCATTCTGTGTACAGCACCACTAAAATGCAGCCGCCTCTGGGATCGAGGCACCACCCAACCAGTACCCTGCCCAGCAATGAAGGGAAAGAGAATTTTGATCAGAACACTGCAACATGGTGACTGAAACGGGAGGAAGAGGGACAGGTTTCAGAAGGGGCTTAGTACGTTGTGGCATCACAAGGCTCAGGAATGGAAGATGGTCCCCTGAACTGCTTACATATAAAAACTCAGCTGTAGCATGTAACATTGGCATCTGTGCATGCTCACTAATGATGATATCTGGTTTTGTAATCACATGGTCACTCCTTACTATCAACAGCGCAGTGGCTTGTTTGCCCATTGAGGAGGCTCCACCACCTAGATCCATTTTTGCTTCTCCTTGTGGTTTTCACTGTTCACGCCTGAATTGGGTGTACATTACTGCTGTCAGCACAGTTGGATGTCCTCAACAAACAGTAAGCTAGTATCCTCCTGGGGTTTGATCTTCTGTTCCTCCGATAGGACTGACTCTCAGGGGTAGTTATGACATGACATGGCTGGCAATCTGCCAAGGTAACAGCTATTTTCTGGTTTCAGAGTAACAGCCGTGTTAGTCTGTATTCGCAAAAAGAAAAGGAGTACTTGTGGCACCTTAGAGACTAACCAATTTATTTGAGCATGAGCTTTCGTGAGCTACAGCTCACTTCATCAGATGCATACCGTGGAAACTGCAGCAGACTTTATATATACACAGAGAATATGAAACAATACCTCCTCCCACCCCACTGTCCTGCTGGTAATAGCTTATCTAAAGTGATCATCAGGTTAGGCCATTTCCAGCACAAATCCAGGTTTTCTCACCCTCCATCCCCCCACACAAATTCACTCTCCTGCTGGTGATAGCCCATCCAAAGTGACACTCTTTACACAATGTGCATGATAATCAAGTTAGGCCATTTCCTGCACAAATCCAGGTTCTCTCACTCCCTCACCCCCCTCCAAAAACCCACCCCCATACACACACAAACTCACTCTCCTGCTGGTAATAGCTCATCCAAACTGACCACTCTCCAAGTTTAAATCCAAGTTAAACCAGAACATCTGGGGGGGGGGTAGGAAAAAACAAGAGGAAATAGGCTACCTTGCATAATGACTTAGCCACTCCCAGTCTCTATTATACAAATAATACAATTTAGGCTTAAATAGAGACTGGGAGTGGCTAAGTCATTATGCAAGGTAGCCTATTTCCTCTTGTTTTTTCCTACCCCCCCCCCCAGATGTTCTGGTTTAACTTGGATTTAAACTTGGAGAGTGGTCAGTTTGGATGAGCTATTACCAGCAGGAGAGTGAGTTTGTGTGTGTATGGGGGTGGGTTTTTGGAGGGGGGTGAGGGAGTGAGAGAACCTGGATTTGTGCAGGAAATGGCCTAACTTGATTATCATGCACATTGTGTAAAGAGTTGTCACTTTGGATGGGCTATCACCAGCAGGAGAGTGAATTTGTGTGGGGGGATGGAGGGTGAGAAAACCTGGATTTGTGCTGGAAATGGCCTAACCTGATGATCACTTTAGATAAGCTATTACCAGCAGGACAGTGGGGTGGGAGGAGGTATTGTTTCATATTCTCTGTGTATATATAAAGTCTGCTGCAGTTTCCACAGTATGCATCTGATGAAGTGAGCTGTAGCTCACGAAAGCTCATGCTCAAATAAATTGGTTAGTCTCTAAGGTGCCACAAGTACTCCTTTTCTTTTAGCTATTTTCTGAACATTTTTACCAGAGTATTTTTAATTCCTGGCACATTGCTCTTTTGTAAAGGTTAATTATCTCTAGCTCAAGCATCTTGGTAGGTAACAACAGTCAGGTTTTTGTCCTTCTGCCCACCAGTCTCCAAACTAGTTATGCTAATGAAGCTTTGTGAGATGCACTCCACTACTCTAAAATGCTGGAGCCCACCAACACCTTCTTTTATAGAAAAAAAGAAAACAAAACACACCAAAACCCTCTTGGTTATTTGAACTGATTTTTCAGCTAAACCATTTGTCAAGCCCATTCCAGGCACAGACAAGATGTGCCTGAACTGATATATCAAAGAAAACTACAGAAAGGAGCCACTTGTGAGTTGTGGGGCATTACTATTAGTCCATTTGAAATACCCTGGCCAGGGAAATGGCATTTGCAGGGTGTTATTACATTGTTATTCAACATATTGTGCTACAGCGCAGGTGTTTTGTGGCTCTTTGCTTTTGGCGGGGGGCAAGGACTGTGTCTTCCTCTGTGTCTCTGTGGTGCCTGTCACATTTTGGTGTGGCTATAATATAAATAAATAGATTACTAAATCAAACCATTTGCCTCTCTTTTCCACTAGATCTCCTACAGGTCAGCAGAAAATTACAAATTGGTATCCTCATATGCAATACCTTGTCTCATTCAAAACCTATTGAAGGCCCTAACATACTTAGAGTTATATTCTAAATGATTGCTGCAATAGCTAAAAAGATATGATTTAGAAAGATTAAAGAATCAAGAATCTTAGCACACAAGGCTAAAAAATAAGCTCTGATCACTCTATCTTTTCAGTTTGCAGTTTTATATCCCTGGTTACATTATCTCTAGTCATTTGTTTAATTGTCTGAGGAGAGGGTGAGAATTTGTTTTCATACCTGTGTTTGAAAAGATGTCTTCTTCTTTCTGAGAGAAAATTAATTGCCTCACTGCCTCTGGAGCTGAACATTGTTCAATGAAAGAACAGTGGATATAAGTATTTACTACTTCAAAAATGTGTCCATAAATGAAGGGATAAACATTCATTTGATCGTGCGCCAAGGACAGAGTTTATTTTTCATCATCTGCACTAAGAATCAGAGCATAATTCCCAATATTGCCAGCAAGATGCACTTCAGGCATCTCATGTGGAAGAAGTGAAGTAACAGGAACAGAGAACCTGTTCTAAAGACAAAACACACAAGACGCTTGTAAAATTTTTGCTCTGAATGTAAATCAAATTCATGGGCTCGACTTACGTTCTGACTTACTTGTTTTACGACAATTGCTGTCATTGGAATTACTCCTGAATTACATTGGTGTCTCTGAGAGCAGAATGAGAGCTGAAGAAAAAAGGCCTGAGGGTTTTTTAAAATAAACATTGATGTTGGGGTTGCAGTGTTCCATTTCATTTGTCAGAAAATATGGAGAGCATACAGAGCATCAAACAAAAGGAAAATGCAACAAATGTAGGATAAGAAAAGAATTCCCATCTAGTTTACAAATACATTTGTTACAATGTACAGATATTGGTAAAGAGGTGTAAAATTCTTGTTGGCCTTTTTGTAATGGATTTTGTTCATTAATGGAGTGTCATGTGGTTATTGCTCAGTGTCTAATGCCCAAGGGAATAAAAGTAATAAAAAGCTGAATGTTGAAGAGAAGATAGTAGAGACTGTGGCAGGAGTAGATGGACAAGGTTGAAGCAAGAGGAGTTAGTGCTAAAGGTGTTTGAATGTGAGTCTTCCCTTGGCATGGATTTCTGGAAAGACTACTCTTTTGAAACTGACTATATCTGTAAAATGGTAGCAAACTCTAGGGTCTTGCACTGCAGATGTTCTCTGGGTCATTCTGTTAGCAGGTGTTTGAACCCTGTGTGAAGGTGCAGTCATTATTGCCAACTCATACCAGTACTACTGTAGGTGGATACAACTAGCTCCAACGAGGATGGAGGGATTGGAGCCCCTCTCCTGGGCCAAGGGAGGTCAAGGACAGAAGTACAGCAAGGAAATCCCAGGAACAGCTGAACTTGGGGAAAAAGTTTAGTCCGAAGTTGATGCTTTGTTTGATTGTTCATTGGAATGGGCAGCTCAAATTCATACTGGGGGGCCGCTTGAATATTGTTACACTCCAGAGACAGAAGAAAAGGAAAGTGTTGCCTTGCCAGCTCCAGCTCCATCCCATCCCAACACTACTGCTGACTCTGCTAAGTAGAAGCACACTGCAGGCAGTAGGTTTGACTGAATAGCATTATACAGGGCTTCTGAATTTGGGTTTAGACAGCATAATATTTAATATCCATTAACGGAAAGTCAAAGGTTGCAGCAGTGTTAATCATCCATTGAAGAGGCCCTTGAGCTACCACGGTAGCCTGTTTTAATTGGGTTTTCTATTAAGCCAGTTTTTCCTCTGTGATTTATCATACAGAAATGAAACATTTATTATTTAGTGTGGTCTTAGGGGAAAAAGAGTGATACCTCCCCAGGAGAAAAATTGAAAGCCCTGAAGAAACCAGCAAACAATATATAAAATTATGTTGCCTAAAATGCAAGCTGTGGGATAGCTCTCCACATCATTGATTTACCATTGGCAGCTCTACAACTACACTGTGGTAGCCCATCTCCCTGGTAAAGTACCTAACATCGTGCAACAGATGGATTGAGGAGTACTTCTGTGCCAGGCCTGGGTGCACTGGGGATCAGGTGCTGAACGAATCTCACTTCACTCAGCTGCTTTAACTGTGTAAACAAACCCCAGCCCTACAGCAATCTTACAGAGAGCTGAACCTTTAACCACATCATTTTTAGCCCCTCATGAGTAATTTGTCTTCCGGCAAAAGTAAACTTAGCTCTTATTCCACACAATTACCTTAGTATAACTAGCAGTTACCATTGAGACAGTGGATGCAATTGTGGCCCTATTGAAGCCAATGGGTGTTTCGTCATTGACTTCACTGGAGCCAGGATTTCACTTAGTATAGAATGAAAGTTTTAGATTTTAAGGCCAGGAAGGACCATAATAATATCATAGACTGACCTCCTGCATGACACAGGCCAGAGAACCTAGCTAGTAACTTCTGCATCAAGCCCATAACTTGTCTGAGCTAGAGCATATCTTCTAGGAAAAAAGCAATAGGGTGGAATTCACAAAGGGACTTATAACGCTGTTATGCTGCATCTCACAGCAATGACCTTTTAGGCACCTAAAAAAAAAAAAAAAAAACAGCACTGTGATCCACAAAACTAAGTTAGGTGCCTATTTCTCCCCACTCAACGTAAGGAGCCTCAGTGCCTAAGAACACAATCCACAAAAGCCACAATGCTAGATAGGGAGCCACCTCAGCTAGCCAGTGTGTGCTAAGTCCCTCCCCTCTCTCAGAAATAGACACCTAAGTCCAGGCTGCAGAGAGACACTTTTTTCTGCTAGAGAGACAGTAATGGGAACCAGCCACCTGCAGTCAGGCAACTTGGACACTGACAGTGCTTCTTGTAGGAAAGAGTTAGGTGCCTGCCTTGCTCCATGCAAATAAGCTGAGAAAGGAGCCCACGTTATTACTTCTAGCCCAGTGGGTCAAGCACTCACCTGAAATGTGGGAGAAAGGATTTGAACAGAGGTCTCCCACACCCCAGGGCTACAGGTCTCGCTACACACTGGACTGAGAGTCATTGGGCCAGAAGAGGGAGAGATTCTGGCCCACTGACTCTGTAGTCCAGTGATTAGGGCACCCACCTAGAAGGGGGTGCACCTGGGTCCAGTCACCCTGCTCCAGCAACTCTTTCAGTATTTATCCCGAGTGCAATAGCTTCAATGGAAGCAACTGAAAAAGCCCCATTGGAATACCCCTTAGCTCAGTGGTTAGAGAGGTGGGACCCAGTCTGGTAGGCAGCCCCGGAGCACATCTGCCAGATGGGGCCCAGCACACAACTGAGGCAGACAAACATCTATCTTCCCTAGGTCTTTGAACTGCTCTGGGGCTTCAGAAGGAGTGGGGCACCTGGGCATCTAGAGGCAGGCAACAGCATGTATGTCCCATCTCTAGCGAGTTTAGGCACCTATAGGGTTAGGCAGCAGCCAAGTGAGAGTCTCGTAGATTGCAGTGGCCACACACAGGAACTTGGGCACCTAGCTCTGGAGATGAGGCATCCAAGCTGCTTTTTGGATCACACCCATAGTTTTGATTAAAAGACTTCAAGCAGTGGAGAATCCACCGGGCCCCTAAGAAAGTAGTTCTAGCGATTAGTTACCCTGGATTAAAAATGTGTGCCTCAGCTGCCAGCCACTGGACCTCCGTTATGGTGTGCACTCACCTCACAGTACTCCCTTGAGTCCAGATACAACGTTGCAGTAATGTAAAACTAGTTATTCCACCACTGACTTAAACAGAGTTACTCCTCATTCACATCAGCATAAGTGAGATGAGAAACTGGTTCATAATACCCAGTAGATGAGGTAAAGGAAAAGGAAAAGCGGCGAAGAACCAGAGATTTTATTTGGAAGGGCATTCTTCTGATGAGGCCTGTATGCATCCATTACACTTCTCAGTCCAAAGACATTTTTAGTGTTGCATATCTTAGCTGTAAAAATATCATTCAGGCTAAACTGGAGAAAACTCATCTTCTGGGAGCAATATGGGAAATCAATGACATTTTCTTTCTTCGAGAGGATTTAAAGAAAACGTCAGAAAAGAATCTCCAGCAAATTTAGCTCTGTTGCCTGTGCCACAGACCCTTTGACATATGGTTAAGGACAAACCTCAAAAGGGGGATTTTAAACTCTGCAGGTACAGGCATAAGATCCCCATGGCATCTTCTCAAAGAAGTGAGCAATGTTTTAAATGGCAACCGGAGACAATGTCAGCTGGATGATAGTCTAATTGGAATCTCACTGTTTAATAAGCCAGACAGTGTGTAGGGGGTTTTTTTGGAGGGAGGAGTTGTGCCAGGTTACTGTATGAATGAAACGATACAGCTTATAATTGCTATGTGTTTGTGTTTGAACAGCATCAATTAATTAAGGGTGATAATTCTAGTACAGAACTTCAGTTATTCTTTTAATTCAGAAATAAGATATTAAATTCTCCTCTGCTGACTTGTATCCATGTGCAATCCCATTGGTCCAGTGCCTTCAGAAAGTCCATTGTGGTAAAGGCTGAACAAAATTTTTTACCATGAAGAAATGTTGTTTCTCTCATCTCTTTGTTCAGAGACATTTATTTTGTCATAACATCTATAAATCATGTGAACTATTGGCATGTGCTTTCTTCAGCTGACAATACTTTTGAACAGAGGTGAAGTTCAAAAAAGTCCTTAATGCTACATGCACTGTCTTTTTTATTTGTAATTGGATGTTCTCTCTAGGAGGTAACACAGTGTGTTGCTTCAAAGGCTCATGCACTTTGTTCTAGAGGAATTTTTCAAAAAATGGGGAAAGACACAAAAACAATCATACACTCCTGCTACAGAAATTCAGTGGTATTATTGAACATGGTGTGTGTAATTAACAAAGGACTAGTCAGTTATGGTACTGCAATTACACTGTAGTTACACTGCAATTGTAGTATCATTACATCAATATGGCTATGCTTTTTACTCACTAAATACTAGTAATTTGAGCTAGAAGGCCCTCTTTGGAGAAGGGACTGGCATTCTATAGGTTTGTACAGCACCTAACATAATGGGACCCCAGCCTCGTTAGCCTATAGACCCTATCACAACATAAATGTTGATAATAATGACAGAACTGGGCTGTATTATTTTGTATTACCTTTTTGGTTTCAGCATTAAGATATGTATTTTTTAGAATCCATTAACATTAATTACATAGTATTTGTACTGTATTTCACTCAGTCATGGAGGTAACCTTCTAGTTATAGGTAACTCTAGGTATAAAAAGCATAACCACAATATAATTACATGGCAGCTTTTGATAAACTTTATAATACACAGTGCAACTGCTAGATAATAGCATGCTGACTTCTGGAATGCTGATCAACCAAGGAGAGTGTTCTGATTATGTATCATTTTGATGATTGTCACTAATGGCGAGGCTCTAAGCGTTCACAATTGGGACCAAATTTTCAAGAGCTCAGCTACCATTTATGCACCAAAATAAGTGGCCAGATTTTCAAGGGTTCTCAGCACGTTGTGTTGAACTCCTTTGAAAATCCCACCTGAGTGCTACAGTGGCAGCTACGGAGTACTTTTAAAGATCTGGCCATAATTAGGTGCCTAAAGTTCTTTTGAAAAATCCAGCCTCATTGTATCCCTTACTGGGGGGAGGGGGACTTGCAGAGGCACATAACTCTGAAGACATTGTCACCGTGAAGCTGACCTGGAAAAAACAAAAAAGGGATCTCGTGTGACTGATTATCTTCTACCTGAATTCAGCAAACCCAAGGGCCATGACTGACCAGCTGCTGTGCACAGTCACATCACTGAAATACTTCTTGTGGCTCCTTTCTCAAGGCCCATTTGCATCAAGTCTAGCTCACAGATGCTAACTCTCCTCCCTTCACAGGAGCTTACTGCTATCCTAGAGTCTGTTATTTTTGCTTTTGTTTTTAAATGGAACAGTTCAGCTGTGCAAGTTTTCTCTATCAATTCCTTAGATTGGTTATACCACAAAATATTGCATAGGATCAGAATAGTTCAAATCCATTAGCACCAACAAAGCTTTTCCAGGGTTCTGAAGGGACTTGAACCTACCTTTCTTTATAATGCATAAAATTGATTCAGAGAATGTGAGAAACCAATGATTCCTAGTCCATATACTTTCAAGGCAGGACGGAAAAATGCTTGAACTTATGGTTTTGAATTGGCAGGGGAAAAAAGACCCACTATACTCTTAGCTCAGGAGTCCCCATACAGAGTGAAAAAGATGCCATGGTACTGCAAATTATTGTACTAAGTACAAAGCTAAGTCATGTTTAACTTAATTTTTGCTAGCTAGACATTTGTCAAGAACGTGCCAACAGTCTCAATGATATTTAAACAACATGCAGCCAAACTTTTAGTTAAAAGCTACAGTTTATGCTCTGTGACACATTAGCGAGGGAGTCATTGACAGTATTTCTCCCAGAGTTCGAGAAAATATCCTCCATTCATAAGTCACCTTTCATCCCAAAATGCTTTATAAACTAAATACTCTAAAGAAGATTAATTTAATGCACTGAAGTGAAACCACCATTGGAGTAGAACACTGACTGTTCAAGGAAAGCTCTGCACTTTCCTTAGGAAAAGGAGATTGACTTAATGGTACCGGGACTGTATCAGACAGATACACCCTTAACATTGCAGGTCATATGCAACCCAATAATATGCAGGCCCACATAGGTGGGAAGTGATGTGCAACCACCAGCACGTATATAAAGAGTAGCATTCAAAACCATCTACAGAGGTGCACAATAACAAAAGGACCCTCACAACACCAGTGAAACAGAAATATTGTGGTTACTATGCAGGACTATACCCCCATATCTGAATAGAATGGATCAAATTCTCCTCTGTATATAGTCAATTTACCTAGGCAAACTTGAGGGCAAAGTGGGTGTACAGTGCAGCTACTAGTGTCAGGGAATGAAGAGTTCTGATTTGGCAGCATTCTACACCCCCACCCACACCGGGCCCCGCTGCAAAGTAACTACACAAGGTACAACACAGTGGCAAACCAGGCCATTACAGTATAAAAGATTTTGTGTAGAAAAAAATGCAAAAGAGGGGATCGCTTTGCAAACTGGATCTGAACCAAACAAAGTTACTTATGTTACTGACCACCACATACCAAACATAAATATCTCTGTGGCTACAAAGGGGGACATGATACATCAAGGCAATGGTCAGAGATGGAAGACAACCACATGCTGATACTTTTTCTCATGTTGACACCCCCACACAGATGGTCAGGCTCCCCCTGCTGTACTCTCATCAGGCTGCTGGGCTTGGATTGGGCATGCTTCTGAGCTCCACTGGGTCTCAGCCGGCTTCAGCCACAGTCTCTGGCCTCTCAGGGACAATTTCCTGGGCACAGACTCTCTGGTAGCACTTCTAGGGAATAGCATCTGGTGGTCCAACTGCATTAGTCCTCCAGGCCCAGTGTTGACTTCCCTCCCCCTACCCCAAGACACCACAGTCAGTCAAGGATTCCCTGCCCAGAGCTCCTCTCTCATGGGTCCTCTGGCTTATGTTTAACCCTTCAGGGACACAGGATAGTTGAAGCAGGAATGCACAGACTTTGCAAAAGAAATGTTAAACAGATCACTCTTTACTCACAGCCAGCACAAGCTATAAACAGATCTATGGAAAAATAGTAAAACTAGCACTCAACTTCCTGCCACTGGTTCCTCACCAGGCCAAGAATCCTTTGGGATTTGGTCAGCAACTGTTCAGGAAGCCCAAGATTCTATTATATCCCCTTCCTCTTTCATTCCTTCTGCCTTACCTTTGTTTCCCAGTCAATGACAGAGAGCAATGCAGACAGACCTTTCCTAATGTCCAGTCCCCTCTGTCAGGTGGCCTTCCTGGTTAGCCCAAGCCCCTTTCAGGTGATCAAAATCTCCCATCAGGAGATCAATTGCTTGGTTACTAGCTCACCTGGGAGGGATAGTTTCCTTGAGCAGCAGCCAGCTCTTTGTCCAAGGGTGCTTTGAGTGATAGGTCATCAGGTCATTAACAACCCACCATTGTTAATGCAAGAATGTCTCCTGACACATCCTGAATGTTTCAGCTCAATTTGGAGGGTACAGAGCCAAAGTGAAGGCACAGAACAAGTTTACAATCAAAATGCCCTTCACAAAACAAAATGGAGTTTGATAGAGAGACATGCAGAAATATATTAATCCATCACAGACACATTTCAGTTAGGAAGCTGGAACAACTAAAGCTAGTATCAGAGCATGCAGTCCCAGCATGTTTTAAAACCAGCTTATAAAATTGAATGGAGCAACAAGTGACAACAAAGGTTTATAATGTGGAGTGCTTGAGCAAACTGGAGTGGCTGACAAAAAATACCACACTGATCTGAGAATCTTGGGAAAGCTCAGATGCCATTGCTAAGGGCTCAGACAAGTCTCACCAGCATGTGAAGATCTCAAGAAAGCCAGCAGGCATATAGAAACAGGCCATCCAGCTGAGGTGTCTACAAGCACATAGTAAAAGACAGTCACTTCTTAGTTCTAGGTTGTTGTTTTGTTTTGTTTTAACTGTTCCCCCGACCCTTCCTCATGCTCAACAAGGTTGGCAGAGCCCATTTCATCCACCCACATTGCTTCTTCCTCCAAAACCTACTCCCTCACCATAGCCAAGGAGCAGGGAATGAGGGAGGTAGAGGTTAGAATGATCAATCAAAAAACATCCTCAAAATATTGAAAAGAAAACCAAAACCAAACATTTCTCCTCTACTTGGAGTTCTCAGTTCCAGTGAGTGGGACTGTAGTGGTGGAGGTCTCCTGCATAGCCACCCTGCCTCCACTGGGTCTCAATAACTCCCCACTTTGCGGGAGGCTAGAGCTCTCATTTCTGGTTGCAGGGGTTGGGGAGAAGCTTCGTATAACTGCCCAGCAGTTCTGAACAATTTCTGCTGCTTCTCCCCTGCTTGTGTGGGGAAGCCTCTTGATTTCAGCTGGGGAAATGGATGTGGGATGACTCGGAGCTCAGAGACTGCTTGGGGTCCTACTCAGATGCACAAAGTGAGTTGAACCCTACACCAAGCTACCTTTGTGTCAGTCTAACCAAAATGTAGCCCATATTCTGCTAGGTGTTTGAGAACTTAAAGCATTTCAGTTCATTTTTCTTTTGTAAAGGAAGCCTCTGAGAACATGCTGGAATTTTTCAGAAAGCTGCACTATTGTGGGCTGAACGTATTTCTACATTCACCTTCACCTAGAGAGCAAGGCTCATCAGAAAATCAAAGATCAGTGCCAAAAATATTATTATGGCAGAACTGCTCATCCCTGGTGTGCCTGCTGAAACGGGATCGTGGTCATTGGAAGCTTGCCATTGTCATTAAGCAGCAAACGCTGACAGACATCTGCAACTCAGTGAACATGAATTTCCTACCAATTGCAGCCTCTTGCTTAAGAGAGAAACATGTTTTCAGGCCCTGATGAGGCTGCGGATTGAACACAAGAAGGAACATAGGTTCACAGAACTTAAACGGGCTGCATTCACCGAGAAAGCAGTTGCAGTTCCGTCACCTCTCAATACCAAAGACAGGCTTGTAAATGCTAAAACAGCAAATGCCAGTGGATCTAGCAGCCGTAGCTGCAGCAAAAACACTGCCTATAGATTTCTAAAGCCTTGAATACACTGGGGATTTACCCCAGTACAAACATTGGTGGCCAGGGCAAGTCCCTAGTGTTGACAGGAAAAAATGCCATAAGCCGTAATTTGCCCTGGTGTGATTTACTGCAGTTTCAAGCAAGGGAAAATGGAAGTGATGGTAATGGTAGCCTGTTTATAGTAGGGGTTTGCATCTGTTCAGCTACACCAGGGGTGGGCAAACTTTTTGCCCTGAGGGCCACATCTGGGTGGGGAAATTGCATGCAGGGCCATGAATGTAAGGCTGGGACAGGGGGTTGGAGTGTGGGAGGGAGTGCAGGGTGTGGGAGGGGGTGCGGTGTGCAGGAAGGGGCTCAGGGCAAGGGGTTGGGGCAGATGAGGGGTGCAGGGTGTACGAGCGGGCTCAGGGAAGGGGGTTGAGGTGCAGGAGGGGGTGAGGAGTGCAGGGGGGGCTCAGGGCAGGGGGTTGGGGATGCAGGAGGGGGTGCCAGGGGTTGGGGTGCAGGAGGGGTGCAGAGTACGGCAGGGGGATGGGGTGCAGGCAGGGGGCTCAGGGCAGGGGGTTGGGGTGCATGAGGGATGTGGGATTCAGCAGGGGGCTCAGGGAAGGGTGTTGGGGTATAGGAGGGGTGTGGGGTACAGCAGGAAGTTGGGGTGCAGGCAGGGAGCGGCAGGGGACTCAGGGCAGGGAGTTGGGGTGCGGGGTGCAGGAGGGGCTCGGGGTGGCAGCAGCATGCACTGGGGCCAGGCCAGGCCAATGGGAGCTGTGGGTGGAGGTACCCACAGGCAAGGGCAGCACGCAGAGCCCTCTGCCCCCTCACCCCCAGGGGCCGCAGGGACGTGGTGCGGGCCGCCTCTGGGGGCAAAGCGGGACCCACGGCGCCATGGGGGTGGTAATCCCAAGGGCCAGATCCAAAGCCCTGATAGGCCAGATCCAACCCGTGGGCCGTAGTTTGCCCAGCCCTGAGCTACACCACTGATGGGTGAAAACCCCAGTGTAACCAAGGCCTAAACCTCAATGTTCAGTTAAAGCTTAAGCCAGGAAAGGCTTGGCGTTATAAAGTATTTTGTATAGCAATCAGCTTCCCTAAGTCATATCATGAATCAGGCCATGGGTTTGGGTCTCATCTCACAGTTTTACAGTGGTGTACTCCACTGACTCCACTTTGTAAACAGTAAGGATATGTGGACTTCAGTGAAGTTACTTCTGAATTATACTGGTGTAACTGAGAGCTGAAATTGGCCTTGTGTGTACCTAAGCTTAATAATAATAGCTGATTTTATGTTTATACATAATTGTCCCATTTGATACAATACCAATAGCTGTCTTGGTTCACTGAGTGTAATTCATTTGTCAGAAAGCAAATTAGTACTGCTAACGTCAGATGAACATAAGAGTGGCCATACCGGGTCAGACCAATGGTCCAACTAGCCAATATCCAGTCTACCAAGCATGGCCAATGTCAGGTGCCTTAAAGGGAATGAACAGAACAGGGCAATCATCAAGAGATCCATCCCCTGTCACTCAGTCTCAGGATCTGGCAGTCAGAGGCTTAGGAACACTTAGAGCATGGGGTTGCATCCCTGACCATCTTGGCTAATAGCTTATCTAATGAACTTATCTAATTCCTTTTTTGAATCCAGTGATAGTTTTGATCTTCACAATATCCTCTGGCAATGAGTTCCACAGGTTGACGCTGCACTGTGTGAAGAAGTATTTCCTTTTGTTTGTTATAAACCTACTACCTATTAATTTCATTGGGTGACCCCTAGTTCTTGTGTTATGTGAAGGGGTTAGTAACATTCGTAATTCACTTTCTCCACACCATTCATGATTTTATAGACTTATATCATAACCCCTCTTAGCTGTCTCTCTTCCAAGCTGAATAGTCCCAGTCTTTTTAATCTCTCTTCATATGGAAGCTGTTCCATACCCCTAATCATTTTTGTTGCCCTTCTCTGTATCTTTGCCATTTCTAATACACCTTTTCTGAGGTGGGGTGACCAGAACTGCATGCAATATTCAATGTGAGGGCATACTATGTATTTATATAGTGACATTATGATTGTTGCTGTGCAGTCACAGGTATTTCATATTTTCTTCCATTTATTTGTTTGTCAATAAAGTGAATGAGCAGAAAGAGCTTGTTTTGTGGAAGTAGCATACGTACTTATTTATTGAGGACTAGATGACTCATAAGGTTGGAAATGGAATAGAACATTTTTCATTCCTAGGTCCAGAAAGGTTGGTAGTGAATGAAAGTCAAGATTTTACAAAAACATCGAGGAGTCCGGTGGCACCTTAGAGACTAACAGATTTATTTGGGCTTCTGGGTTTTTTACCCATGAAAGCTTATGCCCAAATAAATCTGTTTTAGTCTTTAAGGTGTCACCAGACTCCTCGTTGTTTTTGTCATTACAGACTAACACAGCTACCCCTCTCATACTTAGTCAGATTTTAGACTTACAGGACAAATACCCAGGCACTCTCTTCTTCTTTTATTTTGAAGATTAGTACTCTATTTGCTTTTCTCCTATTTGCCACTTTCCCAGCTCTCCATGATTTTTCACAAATAATTGTCAGTGGTGCAGAAATCTCATTAGGTAATTCTCTTAGGGTCAGATTGTGATATCATTACTCACACCGAGTAGCACCTTGTTCTACATGTAGCCCTTTTGTCTTCAAAGTAACCATGAAAAGTATCACACTAATTTACAACTCATGTCATCTAGGCCAGCTAATTTTTATACATTCAGATGTTCATTCCCTTACTCACACGTAATCAATAGCTATTTTAACAAGGACTTCCTTATTTCCAAACTATCCAAACTTCTTTTCTCTTTCTTTTCTAACACAGATTTTTAGAAAAGGAGTTTGGTGTCCCAGCTATTTTAAACTCATCATTAATCTCGTTTTATTCCTCATTTATTAAAAGTGCTTAAATATTTATGAAATCTTCCTGCTTCCCCCTTGGCTAGCATTAATTCGTTCTGTTTTAGTGGTCTTATTTTTTTTTAAAAGCCTTGACTCACACTCTACATTCTTGTTTGGTTGACTACTCCCCGCTTCTCCTGTTTCAGCGTAGGTGGGGGGTTTTAAACCTCAGATCCTTTAGCAGTCTTTTGTGATGCTATATTGTCTGTTCTTTTTCTTTACATTCTCATGTTTTCCCAGAGGAATGGTTAGTTGTCTCATAATTATGGTATATTTTAAAAATCTCCAGCTACCAAGGGTTTTAATGCTTCCTCTCTAACAGCTTGTTCACTAGATTACTTAATCCCCCCAGATTTCCTCTCCTGAAATTCTTTTGCTGTCAGAGAATCCACTTCTTACTGGGGTGAATCCAAATAGCTTTGGGGTCACTGGTGCAAAGCTTACCACATATTTTCACAGCTTCATTCCTTTTCTCCTTATCTGTAAGATAGTTATTTCAGGATGACTTCTCCATTAGTTGGAGCCTTTTCTTTCTGACTCTCAAAGCTGTCTGAAATGTAATTTAGGAACCACAATGATGATGCCCTTCTAGTGTACTAGAAAAATGTTTTGAGGCATCAAGTTACAGCACTTTTAAAATATTACAGTTGTGTTTTAAGTACAGACTGTACGTTCTCAGACAGGACCAAAGAGCGTAGACCTTGCACACATTCAGGCTGAGACAGCAGTACCGCCATTTAAACCAGAGACTGCTACCCCATCCACACCACTTGATGACAGACCAACAGAAACACCAGAGACTAGGTCTTCAGCTGGTGTAAACTGGTGTCATGCCACCAAAATCAATGGACTGGTGCTATTTGCACTGATAGAGGGGGCAAACAGAGGCCAAGAGGATTATCAGGCATGAAAGGTGCTCTACAGGTGGTGAACTGGCACACTACTGTTCTCCTTTGCTCTGTCAATGCCATTCTACAGAAATTATCTGTCAACCAAGTTGAAAACATGAAATCCTAGGATCCTAATTAGTTGCCCCTCTCAAATTCATTGCCACTATGGCACTAATAAGTCCTACGTCTGATGTAGTGGCAGCTGGTGAACTTTGAGGAAAGTGGGGTGTAGCAGACAATAAAAATCATGGCCACTTACCCCCATGGCACCACCCTCACCCCTAGAGAATGGGAGGATCAGCCCTAGGAAAGTTGCCTTCCTATGATGGCTGGGACCCTTGCTTAGCTGGGCCAGTCCTGGGACTGCCTGGACCTCCTTCGTGGGAACCTCCTCCTCTTCTCCCTCCATCACATTCCCCCTCTCCACTGCTGCCTCCTCTTATCCTGCCTGGTGAAGCCTCCTTCAGCCGCATCTCCACCTTCATTGCAGAGGCAAGGCCTCCCTCCAGCAGTTCTGCTGCCTTCAGTGCAGCAGTGAGCCACACAACCCCAGCCACCAGACCCTGAGAGAGTGAGCAAGAACCTTAGCACTCAGTGCTTCCCTGACTCACCACTGGGGGCGGGGGGGAACTCTACAGTCATTGCAGCCTCCTGGCTTGGACAGTGAATCCGGTAGCCGAAATCTCATTACAGATTGCCGCAGCTTTGCCTCCTATCAGGCCTTGACTGCATGGGCTGTGCATGTGCCACAGGGGTTGTGGAGAAGAATGCCCTACTACTCAATATGATTCACGCACAGCAAATCTATAGCAAGCTGTCATTCATATTTAAACACACACACAGGTGGGGCAGTGCCCCAACACCCTCTCTACATGAGATGCAGTTGGTCTGGGATCATTATTATAAAGACACGTGATACAGTTTCCTCTTGCTCACAGTATGGAAGTAGCCCTGCAAGGGTGGGCGTTGTGAGCGTGGATTCCTTTGGGTTTAACACAGTATAAGTGGACAATGAGTTGCACAGATGCACAACTTAATCATTTATTATTTACATTGCAGTAGTACCTAGATGCCCCCCCCCCCCCGACGGGGACCCCATTGTGGTAGGCAGGCTATAAACTGTAAGATAGTGAGAGTTAGTCCTGGCCCTGGCGATGTTACAGTCAAGACCGGTTGGACAAAGGAAGCGAAATAGGTGCACAGAAGGGAAGTGACGGGGCCAGCATCACACAGTGGGGTAGGGACAGAAGCCAGGATGGGAACCCAGGTCTGCTGATTCCCAGTCCCCCCGGGAGGAGGCCCCTGATCTTGCATTTCCCACTGAGCCCTAGCGGCTGGCTGGCGGCCCTGGACGCGAAGTGACAGAGTTTGTCGGAGAGGGCTCCCACAGCAGCAGAGCGGCCCCTCTTCTCCAGGCCTGGGGAGCACCTTTAAGGGCCCTAGCCAAAGCCAGACATCTTGTGGTCAAGTCCATGACCCGTGATCCTTCCCCGCGGGGGGTGGAGACAGGGCGGCGTCGGGGGGCCGAGGGGGGGGGGCTGATCTCTGGCTCAGTGCCCCTAGGGCACCCTGCCAGGGGGCGGGACTTTGCCCGGTTAGTTCTCCCGCCTGCCGCTTTTGCACGGCGCTGTGAACCGTGGCAGAGGAAGTCACAACGCCCCCAGCGCGGCGCCCCAAGCCGCAAGCGGCTGCAGCGCCTGGGGGGCGGGGCCACGCGCCGGCGAGCGGGGCTCCTGCAGCGGGCGAGGCCAAGCCAGCCGCTCGCCCGGCCCCGGCTGCGCCCGCCCCCTCCGCCAAGCGGCAGCGCCCGGGCGCGGCGGAGTGCGCAGGCCCAGGGCGAGCCGGGCTCCGGCGGGCGGGGACACGGTGGCCGAGCGCGGAGCGGGGATGGGAGCCGCGCGAGAGAGCTGCAGCTCGCCCAGCTGCACTTGCTCAGCCGGCGGCAGGGAGGCTCAGGTAAGCGCGGCCGAGCAGTGCGGGCAGGTCTGCCCTCGGCGTCGCTGCGGGGTGAGCCGGCCCCGGGGAGCTCCTCGGTGCCCAGGGTCTGTTGGTCCCGGCTTGTGCGGATGCACTTGCCCCTGGCAGTTTTGCAAAGCCCGGGGGCGGCGCTGATCTGAGCACTTCCACTCGCCGCCGGGGTGGCGGCCCGTTTCTGTGCTAGTGACCGGCGGCTCGGGCAGCAGATCCTGCCGCTGGCGTTTACAGGACGGTGTGGAACTTGCAGGCGAGCCCCCTCCTCTCTGCCCGAGCCCTGGCGGGCTGCAAAAGGCTTCGGCGTGGTTGCCCACCTCGGCGCCACGGCAGCCCTGCAAAGGGAACGGGGCTGCTGTGTTGGGAGGCGCCGCCGGGTAAAGCGCAGGGCAAGCCGAGGGCGCTTTCGTTTCATGTGCTGGTGTTTAGGAGCAGGGTCCGGCGGGGCGAAGGGTGCGTCGGTAAATTACCCCCCGCGGAAGAAAGGGAGAACGAACCCGCGGTTGCTGGGAGCCGGCTGCTTCGCAAGCGCTCGGCAGCAAACCTCGGCGGGGCCGCTTCACCGCCTGTGAGCCGCCGCCGGGCTTCAGCACCATGGAGAGCTCGCTCCAGGCAGCGACAGGCCGGCCGGGAAGGGCACTGAAGGCCACTTCCTCCCGCAGAGCCGAAGCGTGCAAGGAAACCAGTTGCTATGGGGATTGCACTGCTTCCCTCCTTGCTGGTGGCCTCGGTGGTACTGGGAGATTTACTCCTCTCCCTGCTCCGAAAGCAAGTAGTAATTCGTGCGTCGTTTGTGTCTCCTGTAGAGTGGCCTGAAGAGGCAAATATGGTCTTCTCCCTTGGTGGAGGGCGTTCTGCAATGTTTATCAGCTGATCAGAATAAAACTAAGCCTCAGCCATCTCTGAGGTTCTGCTGATACCTTAGTGAATATAATTAGAGAAGGTGGAGAAAGAACTCTAGTAACTGAATGGTAAACAAATCTCTTTTACAGGGGCTATCCTGCCTTCCTGGGGCAGATGAAGGGTAATGAGTGGGGATTGCTGATGTGATTAGAAGGGCGGGGGGGGGGGTGAATTCCTTTGCAACAGATATTCACAGGAGCTATATTATACAGTAAATACTTAGGACGTTTTTCTGGGGAGATGCCTTCCTTAATTGTTCCTAAAGGCATTTAAGTATAGGAAACTTGAAATCATGATTGCTTTTGTTTACAGGATGGTGCATTATATTGTAATTACTCACCAGGATAAAATGGATTTAACCTGTTGCAAGAAGCATTATTTAAAAGTTGTGAATCACTAAGTGTGAGACTGTGGCATAACCATGAGCCCTTAGTAAAGAGTACTGCCTAGTTGCATTGATCTCGCATAGTCACAATATGGTCTCTGAAAAAAGAAAAGGAGTACATGTGGCACCTTAGAGACTAAAATTTATTTGAGCATAAGCTTTCGTGAGCTACAGCTCACTTCACTGGATGCATACAGTGGAAAATACAGTGGGGAGATTTTATACATAGAGAACAAGAAACAGTGGGTGTTACCATACAGCCTGTAACCAGAGTGATCAGGAAAGGTGAACTATTGCTAGTAATAGCTCACCTTTCCTGATCACTCTGGTTACAGGCTGTATGGTAACACCCATTGTTTCATGTTCTCTGTGTATATAAAATCTCCCCACTATATTTTCCACAGTATGCATCCGATGAAGTGAGCTGTAGCTCACGAAAGCTTATGCTCAAATAACTGTGTTAGTCTCTAAGGTGCCACAAGTACTCCTTTTCTTTTTGCAGATACAGACTAACACTGCTGCTACTCTGAAACCTGTCAATATGGTCTCTGCTTCCCCCTTCTTGACTAAGGGAAGTAATTCGTGCCATTTCTCCCCCGGTGTAGTTTACTTCCTCCTTTGTGCTGCCTTAGCTGAAGTCAGGCTCCACCCACCTGCAGAGAATGGGGAATAGTAGCTGGTCAATCTCCTGAGCACAAAAGGCCTATGCAGAAAATTAATGGGGTGCATTATGTCCCCATTCCCCTCTGTATGGCTGTATGACACAGCTCACAATTGACTCCCGAAACAAAAAAAGAGACCTGTATATAAAAGGCATGAAGCAAAGCCCACTAAAGTCAATGGAAAGACTCCCATGGATTTCGATGAACTTTGGATCAGGCCCAGCCTGCCTTGCTTGGGTCTCTATTCTAAGGGAACATTTGGTATTGATATTCGATTTTTGTAAGCATCAAGATTATCCCATGAATTATTATCCAGTATCTATGTTATTTACTCCAGAATTCACTATTTCTAGGGGTTCTCTTTTTCCTGTAGGTAAAGATTGGAAAGATGAGCCTTTAAACAGAAAGGTCAGAGTGTCTAACATCAGGAGGAGGAGAAGGACTTAAAACGTAAGAACCCCTTTTAATTTGTGTTTTACATTTGCAGGTTCATGGTTATGTATGTGCATGTGCTGAGAGAGCAACATCACACTTCCATTTTCTTCTGTTTTAGCATAGCTTTCAAATTCAGTTTTCTAAAAGGTAAACATTTAATACTTAAAACAATTAATTTATCTTGAAGCAGTTTGAAAATTCATTCAGTAGTTTCTCCTGAAATATGCTCAATGTTTCATCCATCTATTCACAAAACTGATCACCACCTCCTACCCCTCTCCTGCTGTATCAGTGCAGTGTAATAAAGCACAAAATAAACACAGGATAGTCTTTATGTCGGGTATAAAGTTGCTAGGGGATTGCTACAATGCAGCTGCATGTTCTGAAGTTCTGATTGTAACTTCTCTGTATTTCTAGAGATTGGTAATGATTACACTGGTCCACAGTTATGCCGTGAAAAGTTCTAAAGATTAACAGCTGTCCCTTGGTTTTATACAAGCTCTAAGCTCAGACCAAAACATTGATTTAGGGTAACAATGTTTACCCTAGTTTTGGGCAAAAGATCTCTAAACATAGGCTTTTAGGCCCAGATCCTTCAGGGTATTTAGGCACCTCACTCCCAGTGAAATGAATGAGAGTGAGGTGCCCAAGTACCTTTAAGGATCTGGCCCTTCATACCCACATCCACAAAAGTGAAGCCTATGCCAAATCATTCAACACCCCAACACAGTAGCTGTCATTTATATTGATCTGGTACAAATGGGTGCCTTTGAACACTCCCCCACATATTTATTGTGGACTCCTTTACTTCACCTCACTTCAGCATTCTGTTCAATTTCCCTGCCTCATTCTCAAAAAGCAAGAGCTACATTCATGTTGCAGCTCAGAAGACAGACTACACTACTCCAAATCACCACTGGGGGCTGAAAACGTCTTCAACCTCTCCTTCCTCTGTCTAGGAACTGATAGTAGTATCTTTACATGAAGAACCAGAGGCCAGGATAGATTTGCCCCCATGTAACAGCTTATTTGTTTGAGCAATGGTTAGGGGGAGTGTGTGGGGGGGGCAGGGGTTATAAATGTGTTCAAGAAAGCATCCAGTAGGCCTGGCTAAGTTTAATCAGATGTTTTTTAGAATGAAAAGAAATAAAGATCATGATTTGATGAACGAGCTGTCACAACTGTAATGCTATGCTCCACTCTTTTGACTAAAATTCCTTTTTGTCTGATAACCTTCATTCTGTGATACACTTATCTACATTTTAACTCATAAATAATCAAATGCAACTATTAGCATTCTAGATTTCCACTCTAACCTTGTTTTAATATAGAAAACAATCTACATATAAAATAAGTAATCCCAGGTTGTGTGATTATCATGGGTTAATCCCATAGTGAGGAATTAGATTTTACAACGTATGTCCTGATACACAATGAGGTTAGTTCACAATTACTATACAGTACCTCTTTTTAATGTGGCGCATAGTTAATTTATGCTGATCTTTACAAATTAGTCAAACCTTATGTTTTCTCGAATTAATTACAGTAAATTACAGAAGAGAATGAAGATCACTAGAGATATTGGGCCAGATTCACTGATATGCTCCAGTTGCCTTGCATGATTCTGCTGATGCAAAGCAGCTATCAACCAAGCTTAACTTCCCCAGGGGGCTGCTCTGTACCACCAGAACACCACAAAGCAGCCAAACACACTAGTCAAACTGACCCCATTAGGACTCATTCTCCCCTTCCACTGACCTTGCATTGTCCTTTACACCTCTGTAAAGTGAGAGTAAAATACTTCCATTCTGATCTCACTATGCACAGGTTAAAAAATGATTATACAAGTTGCAAGCCAGTGGAGACTCACACATACAGTTTATATGAGGAGACAGTTTTGTCCTGTGAGATATGGCACTTGATTGGGAGTCAGGAGATGATTTGGTATGGGAGGGATGGCAATCTGTTTACTGCTCTGCCAGTAATGCTCTATATTGACCTTAGTCAATCCCTTTAATTTGTGCGTTCGCACCTCCATTTTTTTGGCACACCTTCAGGTGATCTCGAGACACTTTACAAACACAAATTAAGCCTCATAATAATTTGCATGTGCCTCAATTTTCCACATCTGGTAAATGGGGATAATGCTGCTTACCCCTCATTGCAAGGCACTTTGAGGTATATTGATAAGATATTATTGTGTCTCATCTTTGAAGGAAGATATGACCATATGAATCTAGGAATGAAAGCTATGGTAATTCATACAGTCACTTTATAGTCTAGTGCAGTACACTGTCTAGTGCAGAGGATTAGAGGCCATGATTCCTGAGTCCGTTTTGGACTCTACCATTAACTTATGTGGTGTTAGGCAAGTAAGTCATTTAACTTCTCTATTACTTGCTTTACCCATCTATAAAATGGGTATTGATAGTACTTACCTACCTCACAGGGCTATTAAGATGCTTAATTAGTGTCCGTAAAGAAAGTATCTTGAGATCACCTCAGCATGTGCAAAATATTTACGTTAAATCACTTCTCCCTTATTGCATATAGTTTTACCTTCTTTTTTAACATTCTGAACCCTCAGTGACTCCTCATGGAAAATTTTAAACATTCTGCTTATGAATTATTATTACTATTATTTTATTGTCGCATCCAGGAGAGTTCTGGTTACATATAGTCGTTTTTGTCTTCCTTCATTGTTTACTAGGAATATTTGCATGAAAACAGTATGTTTGGGGTGGGTGAGAGAGGATTTGCAGGCCGAGGGGGCGTGGGGGGTTGGTTTTTGTTTTTTTTAATGTTCTTCAGTCGAAGTCATTGTCTTCTGTAACATTACAGCTACCTAGTTGCTGGGGAGATGGTTGTGATGTCACAAAGAAAGGACTTTGATTGCAGGTATGGAAACAGCAGGAACAGCAACTCCTAAGGAGCAAAGATCCCCCATACACACAGAGTGAATGAAATAAAAACCTGAACAACAACAACTGTTCTAGAAACGGAATTCTTTATAAACAATATTTTTCGGAGTTTTCCACAAGGCTTCACTCTATACATTTTCATTCATGTCACTTTTTTGTGAGAAAAATAAGATCAAAGTTTATAGTATAGTAAAATTAATTTCCAGATATTACAGTGGAAAATGTCAAGGTTAGTGACATGTCAATTATCCTATTTGTAATGCCTATCTAGTAATGCTTTGCAGTTGCCCAAAAGATTTGTAAGAAGACATCTTCATATCCATGCAACTCTATCTCCAGAGAAAGGCATGTACCCATGTACCACACATCTGCAAGGTCTAGACTGAAAGACAAAGTACAATTTACTTTGTCTTTCAGTCTAGACCTTGCAGATGTGTGGTTCTCCTTGAATCAGACAGGCAGGATAATGACCAATAACCACATAGAATTGTCTTGCTTTCTGGGGGCTGCTTCCCACTTTATTGTGTCTGATTTCAAGACATCTACCTCCCTCTCTAATTAAGGGGAGTCTCTTCTTGAAAACCATTAGGCCTGGAGTCTGTGCCATCTCAACCAATCAACAACAAGCAAATCAGTCAGAAAAACGAGAATAATATTTCTTTGGCTTGATCTGTGAGGAAACACCCTAGGGAGGAAGAACAAGAGTCTTGAGGCTGACGGGGAAAAAAAGAGAATGGGAATCTTTGGACTCCAATCCCACTCCCCACAGGGAGAGCTTCTCACAGAAGTGCTGCTCTAAGCACTCTGAAGTCAAGGGCTGCATCCGGAGATGTCCGGATGCTTAACAGAGAGGGTCTAGGAATGCTGGGTGGCAGCTTTGCAAAGCTTGTTCACCAGCACCTCCACTCTCTAGTGCAGGAGGTGGTCATGGAGCAGGCTCCAACTCTCATTGGACAAAGAACTTCCACATGTTGCAGGCCTCCTGGATACTGGATTTGATCCATTTGGCCTTGATATGTCGGGATGCTTTGAGGCCTTTCCACAGATATTCTTATGAGACTATAATGGCAGGAATACATTAAACACATTAATACCAGGGGAATAGAAAAGCTACTACTATCAGAGAAAAGTGCATAAGATTCCTCAACACTGAGCCATGAAAAACAAAACAACCAGTGGATTACAGGATTCATGTCATAGTGATGCCAATTTCTGTACCTACCAAGAGCTGAATTCTGCCATTGTTTTTAATTAGCATGCTCCAGATCTTTACATAATTTCAGTGTGAGTCATGCAGTATTTGTCCATCTCATTTAACATAGGGGGAGCTGGTATTCTGTAGTGAGTGAAATCATTGCACTGGGGGTATTGCACCAGTTACTGAAGGGGATGGGGGCTAGTAGCCTATAAAATGCAAGAAAAGGGGGTTGGAGTACCTTGTTAAAACTAACAGGTTAGGTATGCTTGCATTGCACTGTTTTAAGAAGTCAGGTGTGTTACTTGAAGCTGATGTTAGGTCTCACTCATACCTTTTGGTTCATATAATCCTACTAAATCCAAAACAAAGGCATTATAATACTTCTAAAATACTCATCTACAGATGGCATATTAAAGTGGCATACTCATTTTTAAAAGGCCTGATTGACCTCACTTATACAGGTGTAAGTCTGCTGAATTCAGTGGAGTTACAATAGTGTAAAATAAGTGTAAGTGAAATCAGAGTCAGGCCCTGGATATTTAAAAACAGAAAATCTTTGTTTTACTAGTACTTTATTACAATGGAAAGAATTTAGGACACTGGATTTACTTTTTGCAGTGGGTGAAATCCTAACCCTTTTGCAGTCAGTGGTGCCAGGCTTTACCTCACAAATTTACTATCGGCATTTGGTAAATTAAAATAGGCTTGGTAGTTTGTAATCATTTTCATTTCTGATTTTCAGACAGTAGAACAAATGTTCCATCTTTGAGTGTATTTTTATTCAGAAAAATTAATTTAAGGCTAGTCTTCATGACCAGGACCCCCGTGGCTATTTATGTCACAGTTATATATAATCCCACAGTTATGTCTCTGTTTTACAAGTTTAAGAAAAAACAAAGTCATCAAGAAGAGTTTGTGAAATGTTCCAAATTAGCAGATAAAGCTAGCAAGCGATGCCTACCATGACTAATAGTAATGGTGTTTGTATCAGAGATCGAGGCACTCAGCCCTGCAGTCATGCAATGCTGCTTTAAATTTACATGAAATTAAATGATATTTCATCATGCATTATGGCACTAGAAACACTACATGTAAAAAACAACTTTGCTGAGTGTTCACACACCCGTCTTTAGAGTGTAATCCTGCAAGGTGTCAAGGGCTCTCAGTACCTACTGACTTTAATAGGAGTCGAGGGCCCCCACACCTGCCAGGAGTGCTCAGCATTTAGCAGGATCAAGCCCTTACTTTGGGAGTGTGGGGTGGAGATGACTCTTTCCAGAGCTCATATCAAGGGATCAGTTGCAGCCCATTTTGATTTCCTTTTTGTAAAATCGCATAGTGTCACTAATTGGATCTGTCTTGTGTGAAATCTCTCATTGCAGGTGAGAAGGATGAGCTCATATGTGGATATCTGCAGCTCCAAGCAAGCGCAGAGCGGCACGGAGGGAAGTTATCAACGCTATGGAGTTCGATCCTATCTGCATCAATTTTATGAGGACTGCACAGCTTCAATTTGGGAGCATGAGAATGATTTTCAGATCCAGAGGTCACCTAGCAGGTGGAGCTCTGCATTCTGGAAGGTACAGCTCATCATTCTACAGAAACTATTATTTACTACAGGCCCAGTTTTCAGTGCTGAACACCCACCCTTTGCAAATGAGGCCCTTTTAACATATATATCTAGTTGGGCATCAAAAATTGAAGCACACAAAATCAAGTCACTTTTGAAATCTTAGCTATAATTTGTAAAAGTGTAGAGAAATGACTCTCAACACATTCACGCATAGCTTTCACTGACATTCATATAAGCATACGTGGATGTCTGATCAAACTATCAGGGAAACAATAAGGGCTTGGTTTACTAAAAAGTTAGGGATCCTGTGGAAATCAATCCTTGCACTTATTATTTAAACTTGGCAGGAAATGCAACAGTTGTGACTTATTTCTACCACACCGTCCTTTTAACCTCTGCAAGATAAAGACATTTCATGGACAGAAAACAGGAGGTGGTCACATGTAGTGACCCCACCATGGGTCATCAGCAGGGTTTGAATCCGGGACTTTCAATGCCAAAGCTCAGAGCTCCACTGCCTGTGTTAAAGAAGGAGCTTTGTCACCTAGTAGCAGTAATAGGTTAAGAACATAAGAATGCCCACACTGGGTCAGACCAAAGGTCCATCTAGCCCAGTAGCCTGTCTTCGGACAGTGGCCGATGCCAGGTGCTTCAGAGGGAACGAACAGAACAGGTCATCGTCAAGTGATCCAGGTTATCTTTTGTGTGATGGAACCCCTAGAGCGGGTACACGATACACGCTCACCGCCTCTACACATGCATATTTCTTTTCCCTGGAAATTCCCATCCGTATGTTGATTTAAACAAAGATTAGTTGTAGAAACAATTCCAACATGGCAATTCATTAACATATTTGAATTCTATGAATCAGGGCTCAAAAGACGATGTCTGCTTCCTGGTAGGATTGGCAAATATTTGTGTAGACAGTGAAAATGTTACAAACGATGAGGCCACATTCATTTTTAACCCTGTTTGTGTTTTCCAGGTCGGACTCATCTCTGGGGTGGTTTTTATGCTGATCGGGTTAACAGTTCTTGTCGTAGGTTTTCTTGTGCCACCGAAAATCGAAGCCCTGGAGGAAGAAGATTTTGTTGTTGTGGATAACCATGCCATTCAGTTTAACAGAGCCCTTGATATATGTAAGCTGGCAGGAGCGATCTTATTTTGTATTGGAGGGACCACAATGGCAGCATGCCTGTTGATGTCTGCTTTTGCTAAAAGCTACTCCAAAGAAGAAAAGTATCTTCAGCAAAGGTTTAAAGAGAGAATAGCAGACATAAAAGCCCATGCACACCCAGTCACAAAAGCACCAGCACCAGGAGAATCAAAGATACCTGTCACTTTGTCCAAAGTTCAAAATGTCCAACCTTTATCAGAAACCTGACATTTCCCTTTTTAATTTATACATCATTTAATTTGAAAAGGTCAGCCTTTGTGAGCATACGAATTTGTGTTTACAGTACAGCTTCAAGTACTCTGCTCTGTAAGAGGGGAACAGATTGGAAACCTTATCTAGCAGAATTTAAAGGTTGGCAAATGAGGGAAGTTTAGGTGGTTAGTGCTTTGAATAATGTATTTACATGTTCAAATATATGAATTGTGTAAAACAAGTGTTCACCTATGTTGATCTAGGTCAACCTACCAACACGGCTACGACAACACTGGAGGGAAAAAACAGTTTTTAACTTACCAAGTTTCTGTGTCATTTGAGAAAAATGGGCATTTTGATACCAATTGTATCGTGGCCATCCAAAATTATGCTCTGTTTAAAGTTAATGTGGTGTACTTATTTTTTAGCTAGGGTAGTTTTTAAAACATTTGTTTAGACTTGGTGTTCTTTCACTTTCCACTCCTGATGTACATGGGGTAATATCCTGCCCTCTTCACCCATGTTGGTAGTCCTGTAATTTTCGGTAGTCTCCATACAAATAAGAGTGTACATATACAGTCTGTGTCTCTCACGCACAAGAAACTCTGCTGCCCCGATTTTGATTAAGGCACAGATCAGCCAACAGTGTTTCCATATGGGAAACAGACATCATTTATGCCCAAATTTGCCACCAGTCCACACGGACCTGGTACTCTCCGTCTTTTGTAAAATCACCATATTTATTTAACAAATGCAAAATAAGGAAAGCAAGATTATGAAACATCCTATTTTAATTAAGAAAAAGAACTCCACATTTCCCCACTGGTTGTTTGGTGTGGTGTCTGTCATCCTTAGTCTTTGCCAAATGTCCTTAAAACTCATACAACACATTTGGGCCTTGGCAGGATGGAATTAGACTATGGTTTAAAGCAGTGGTCACCAACCAGTTGATCGCGCTGGACTGGTCGATCCTAGAGGATCTCCCAGTCGATTGCAATCTCCAGTGGCAGCGCAGTGCGGCTGCCTAAGGTTACCCCGCCCCCACTCCCGGAAGTGGACACTGCAGCCCGGGGGCAGGAGGGCAGGGGTCTCCCTCCGTATGCGCTGCTCCTGCCTGCAAGCACCGCCCTCGCAGCTCCCATTAGCCAGGAGAGCTGTGGGGGGCAAGAGAAGGACAGCATGCAGAGCCACGTGCCCCCCGTCTTCCTTACCCCAGTGGGCGCAGGGGCGCATTGTCCCCTTCTGGGAGCGGTGTGGGGGCGGGATAGGCAGGGAGCCTGCTTCAACCTTGCTGTGCCCGCTGCCGACTGGGAGCCACTGGAGGTAAGTGCTGCCCTGTGGGAGGCTGCACCCCAACCCCCATCCCTGAGCTCCCTCCCGGAGCCAGCACCCCTTTCCCCCTTCTGCGCCCCAACCCCCCCCACACTCCAAACCTCTGCCCCAGCCGTGACCTCCCTCCCAGAGCCAGCACCCTGTACCCACTCCTGGTACCCACTCCTGCAACACTCTGCCTCAGTCCAGAGCCCCCTCCTGCACCCCAACCCCCTGCCCCAGGCTTAACCCAGAGCCCCCTCTCACACTGTGAACCCCTCGGCCCCAGCCCAGAGCCCGCATCCCCTCCTGAACCGCAAACCCCAGCCCGTGAAGGTGAGTGAGGGTTGGGGAGAGCAAGTGATGGGAAGGAGGGGATGGAGTGAGTAGGGTGGGGCTTTGGGGAAGGGGCGGGGCCTTGGGGAAGGCTCAGGGTAGACCCTGAGTTGCCCTTAGATTCAAAAAGTGATCTTGGGGGTAAAAAAAGGTTGAAGACCACTGTGGTTTAAAGTGAAATTCCTAGCCTGCTGTGTCCTGTCTCTACATAATCCCATTAGTTGACCTTAAAGAACCTATCTAAAGAAATTTTAAAATGTTGTTCTATTTTTATAGGTAGTAGAGTAAGCTCTCCTTAATTGGAATACATTTGTCTGGATGCTTACCTGAATATTTGTCCTGTCACTAAAGAAACTTAATTTTGTTCTCATATGAGGTAACTAGCTCATCCTCTTAATCTGTGGATTTAAATTAAAGATGTATAAAGAATGATGTGACCTTTGTATTCTCTGATAATATGTTCTACCTTATAGTTCTGTCTATTTTTTGAATGGATTCAGTAAAATTATATGAACAAGCCAAACATGAATTTTGTGGCAAGTCCTTTCTAGTAACCGTTTTCCTTTCAAAACATAAAATATCAGTTTCAAAGATGAATCAGCAAATGAAGTCATGTAGCTGCACAGCACAAGTGAACCTGTTTGTGTTGATACCCTTTGTGCATGAAGTGCATTTCCAGTTTCATGCATAGTGTGGAAATTGATGACAATGACATTGAATCAGATTCAGGATGGAAAACTCTGGCTATCCAGATTAAGTCTGGAGGTGGCTGTGCTCCATACCTTCCTCATTCAAAAGTTTTGGATCTGGAAAACCTTTCATGGACTTTGGAGTGCAGAAACCAGAAGGAGGGTTTTGGAGGTTTTCTTTGAGCTCAAACTGGAATAATAGTTATGAATGGTGGGAGAAGTAAGAAAACTGTACTTGACGATGCTAAAAAAAATTTCAGCCAGACACAGCAAGGTAGATCGCCGTAGCAGCACATATTTGAAATGCCTAAGGACCAACATTATGAAAGATGGACAATGATGACACCATCACAAACAAGAAATTGCACAGACTGAAACAGAATAAAATTCTGTGTACAACTGGCAATTTACTGGCACCCACAACTTGGAGTGCAAAAGCATATAGCAACCCATGTTCAAAACAAGAGTGTAGTTCACAGGGAGGAGAGCATGAGTGGGTAATAGGTGTGGGACACAGGCAGGAATCAGATGTATGTACCAGATGCAGTTTTGTGTGCCACACTTTAAGAAAGATGGGGTCAAACTGGGAAGAATCCAGAGGAGAGCAAAAAAATGATAAAATGTTTAGGAAAAACCTGACCTATGAGGAAAGGTTTGTTTACTCTTGAAAAAGATGAATGAGTCTTCATATATGTTAGTGGCTGCTATAAAGAGAAGACTAACAATTCTTCATGTCCACTAAAGGTAAAATGAGAAATAATGGGCTTAATCTGCAACAAGGGAGATTTAGGTTAATTAGGAAAAAAAACTTTCTAACCATAAGGAATGTTAAGCACTGGAATAGGCTTCCAGGGAGATTGTGGAGTCTCTGTCATTAGAGGTTTTTAAGAACAGGTTACACAAACACCTGTCAGGGATTATCTAGGTATACTTGGTGCTGCCTCAGCAGAGGGGGCTGGACTAGGAGACCTCTTGAGGTCCCTCCCAGCTCTGTGTTTCTCTGATTATATAAAACAAGCAAAGACAGCAGGTGTTTCATAAGGGGGAGAGGGGAGTTCTGATGATTGCTCATACGGTGTGTGATAAACATCAGAACACGATAGCTGCATCATTCACTGTTGCTTGTTCTTTAGGCTATGCATTATAGCCAAGAGGTAGAACAGCAGCATAAGTCTTTATTGAGCTCTTTTCATGTCAGAGGGAGGCTTGTTTACTATGTCCTTCCTTCACTGCTGTCAGGTTGTTAGTATATGGGCAGCAGGGAGACAGGACACTAACTTCAATGTAAAGTTTAATTAAAGATTGTGAATAGTGAAAATGTGACATTGCAGATCTTACAGTATAGCTCACTACAGGAGATTAAAATGATGGTTCTAATATCTTTTAGCTACTCCTATCTCTCCTCTAACCTTTTGTGCTTACATGTGAGATCAGAATGAAAATCCAACTTTCAAATGACTTATAGTTTTTCCACAATGGCTGCATGGACACAGAATGTTCTTAAACATGCACTTTTATCATCATCTAATCATCTTTGACTGGAAGGAGAGGTGATCCAGCAGGCAATGAGCTATGTTCAAGATGGGCTGGTACAAACACTGAGCATTCTACCATATTGCCCAGCCCCCTTCTTGGGTTAATATGTTTTGACACTGTAAAGATGAGTCACTATAGTAGCCATATGTTAGGAAGAAGCAGGCCTTATGGATATTACTGAAGCCTGCCATGCTGAGAAGCATGTTTGGAACCCACAAGGTGAAGGATATTGAAGGGGGAAAAGGGTAACACTGCCTCTAGCTAAGGTTGAACACTTTCCTCTGTAAGACCTTGTTTTCAGTCACTTAAAACTTTGCCACAATTAAAAACTGTTCAAGCAGAAATTTTCCATGACAGATGCCTGCCTCAGGTGGAATTTTTTGGAAAGTTTCAGCAAAAATGGCTCTGTCATTTCCAAGAACCAGTTTAGAGAATATCATTTTGCTTGCATTAAACAATTTAACAGTCATTTCATTGTGGAGCTCTAAGTCTTTCCAGACTTAGATAGCACTGGCTCCAGGGATGTACTATTTGCCATCCTTGAGAAAAATCTACCAATGTATGGCCAAGTTATAAGCCTCAATAAATCTCAGTTCACACATTCTCAGTAGAGGATGGTTAGATTTTGGCAGCTAAATTCTCTGAATTTCACATCTGCACTGAGCATGCTCCATCTCCGCACTGCTCTTATGTGCAGACCAGACTGCACATGCGCCATATCCACAGAGCAGCTGAGCGGGCTGCAGGAGCTGCAATTGCTCCTTCCTCGCAGCCTGCGGTGGCTCCACCCACTGGAACTGGGGACAGATAAATAGTTGGTCCTGTGCTCTGAATGGCATCCAGGCAGTGTGAAAAGAAAAGAGGAAGCGGCATGACTAATACAGAGGGTTGAGGAGCACAGGGCATTGATGAGTGCTACAGAGGGGTAGGTTGAGTGTGATAGGAGCTGTGAACGGGGGTGGAAATAGGAATAAAGACAGAATGGACAGGAGCGATGGCGGGGAACAGGAGAAGAGAGGGAGAGGTTATGAGAGCCGGGGCAGAACGGTCTATAACCACTAGAACACACTCACTTCCGAAACCTGGAATTAGGCTACATCTACACTATGGAGCCTATGCAGGCATAGCCATGCTAGCACAGTCCCCTAGTGTAGATGCAGCCTACACCAACAGAAGGTGGAGAGGTGAAGTACAGGACCACCACCTCCCCAAAACAATTTTAGCCACATTGACAGAAGCCCTCATCCATCAACATAGCTGTGTCTACACGGAGGGCTCTGTAGGTATACCTATATGGGTCAGAGATGGGGTTTTTTTTACAGCCCTGAGCAGCATAGCTATGCCAATAGAACTTTTAAGTGTAATCCATGTTCTAAACACAGGATTCCAGAGTCTCAACATTCCTCTGCCATCTGGCAAAGAGTTGCAAAATGAACATTTCTTCCCTCCACTCTGGTTAGTCCACATGGGGATAATGGCTACCACTTGAGCTAGGGATCTAATCCAAATTCTATCCATAAGTCTCATAGCAAATGAAGGATCCCAAATAACTAAACACAGTTCTCACTGCTCTCCAGCCTACCACTGCTTCCTCGAGCTCTACAGTCCCCATTGTGAACCCCATCAATGTCTGACACTGTCCCTCTTCTGCCCAAGTATGGGCCTTGGATTCAGCCTTCCTGGGTCCATGAAACACTTCCCAGGCCAAGGACTGGATACCATCACATTCACAAGTAGAATGGAACATCTACAACGCAGGTAAGGGCCATCTTAACAGCAGAAATATTCCCCACCCGTCCTGCTCCCCACCCAATTGCCTTTTATAAAATTCTTATACATATTCTGACCATTTTCATTTTTTATTCTATCCTTCTTAGAGTTAGAATTACAAGACCTCTTTTACCGTAAGAGTACTCACGCTGCAATCTGCATGATGGAAATCAAATTTTCCCATTTCATTGGTTGCTTTTATTGTGTTAATTTGAATGAACACACACACACACACACACGATGGTTGGGTCTGTTTTCCCTACTGCATTACACAGTGACTTCACTACAGCATCTGTGTTTTCTCCCTGAAGGTTCTATTGACCCCTTTATCTGCCTTTCATTCCCACTGTGGTGATTCACTGGCTAAAAACAGGGAAACACAAATGCCCTCGCATCCTCAGCTGAATGTCAGCAGATTTGCTGAGAATTTATGGTGCAGCCCCAACATGACATTTTTAATTGTGTGTTTGCAAATAAATGGCTATTCATAGAAACAGCAGTGATAAGAGATCAGGAGGACGGACCCTACCACTTCACGACTGTTTGGCCTACCAAACTGCAGAAAGGCAGCAGTGTATGAACAAGGGGAGGAACTTTATCCTGGGTAATGTAAAGGAGGGAAAGCCAATAGCAAATTACAAGAATCTAAGCTGTAAACATTTCAAGAGCTCTTCTTTATCGGTGGGCTAATAGCAAAAGCAGCAATTTTAATAAAATGAAGGTATTAGGGTGTAGGGCCACTCAATGTTAGCAGGTCACCCTGACATTATACACCAGGATGCCAGATAAACTTAGTTCTCACAATCAGAGTTACATCGACTATGTAAGAATATGATGCCCTTGATCTCCAGGGTGAGGGCTTGAAGGCTCTCTCTACCCCTACTTCATTAGTAGCTAAGAGCAGTGGTACATTTAGAGAGTACATCCTCTTCAGAGGTTCTTGGGGTTAAGCTACTTTAGAAGGCCACATACTGCTTGAGGTAATTATGTTTTGGGTACTGTAAGTTTGCTCTTGTGGTACAGCTTGTCTCTTGGTGACATTGACACAAATGGGAATGTACTGTGTGTGCTTACGGTAATCTCACATTTCAGACATTTTGAGACGACTAGTGCTTCTTATGGGGCTCTCAGATGCCTGTGTAAACAGCCATCTGTGTCTTCATTTTCAGGTCTGATTTGGGAGATTGTTTATATTAATATAAACAAACACGCTGAGGCTCAGTTTAGCTCTCAGGTAATTTACAATGAGTCTTTCTTTTCCAAACGAACTCTCAACACCAACTTGGGTAAGTATTTGTAACATAAATGCAAAGAGAGAATCAAATAAATATGGAAAAAAACATGCTGTGAATATTTCAAATTTTTAAATCTTTCCAGAACTTACATTTTATTACACTGGTGGATTTTTTGCAAATAAAGAGGGAATATTATATTTAAACACTACCTATGAGTTAGCCAAATTATCTGAGATATGCTACTCTAAGAATTAGATTCTAGATGAGATGCTCCTATGTTTTGACTAGCTAAATGCACCTTCCAGCCTCGTATCACCCAGAGCATCTATTCTGATGGAAAGAGGCCAGGCTGAAACTGGAGTGTTTCCCTATGCCAGCTCTCAGAACTACTTTGGAATCTGCTGCTCCTATTCACTATGTCTTTTTCGGGAGCTCCACATTCCCTGCTTGAACTTTTGTAACCCCACCTATTCTGACCTTCTTTCAGTAAGCGTCATGGATAGTGGAGCAGAACTAGTTGCAGGTGCTATGAAACCCAGGGTCAACCCAGTGTAAGCTAAAAGAGGGGTGCTGGCTGACAGCCAGAGGAGGGCGGAGTAGGCTTTTTTAAATAGCTAGACATTTCAGTCTAGTGGCCATGGACAATGGAGCATGCATGTTTGGGAGTTTGAGTTCTTTCTACTTAAATAGTTTTGCTGGCACTTGCCACGTACTTTCACTGAGAACAAAGGAGGGTGGAGAGTATTTTCACTAGGAGGGTGGTGAAACACTAGAATGCGTTACCTAGGGAGGTGGTAGAATCTCCTTCCTTAGAAGTTTTTAAGGTCAGGCTTGACAAAGCCCTGGCTGGGATGATTTAATTGGGGATTGGTCCTGCTTTGAGCAGGGGGTTGGACTAGATGACCTCCTGAGGTCCCTTCCAACCCTGATATTCTATGATTCTATGAAATGTAAAAGAAGAATTTGTTCATAAATGCGACGTCTTCTCTGCTGGCCCTGACACAGCTATTGCTCAGCTAGGGCTGGTGAAAGTGCTGCTCTCCCTTCTCTCCTTTGGAGGAGGGCAAGTATTAAACTTAAAGTATTAAAGTATTTGTTTGCTGCCAAGGTGAATGGCCCTCGGGTTCTAAATAATGCAGGGCTCCTTTCAGTATCCCCAAGAAGCACATATTGGCAGAGCATACCGACCGCATCAGATCTATCCTGGCAGGCTCACTTCATGAACTCATTATCTCCTGTAAATAAACAAACCAGGCAATAACACAGTGTGTCACTAAACAATTTAGGCTGGGATTTTCAAAGGAGCCCAAAGGATTTAGGTGCCCAATTGCCATAGAAATTCAATAGGAGTTGAGCAACTAAATCCCTTGAATTCCTTTGAAAATCCCAGCTTTATTCTCCCTCCAACAGAATCATTGTGTTCCTGTATTCAAGGTGTCCTAAAGTGGTTCATAACATTACAGGTTTAGCAGCAGAAGCCCAAAGTATTTAGCTAGACAGTGATGATTTTTCCCCCAATTCCTACTCCCCTGCTTTTCTCCAGTGACAATACTGCTTAGGATTCCTGTAGGTGTCCCTCCTTCATTCTGCATCCATGCTCTACCATCAGCCCCTAACAAAGTGGAGAAGCCAAAGAATCCAGCTTTCACCTCCATCTCTGGCTGTGTACACAGTGTTACGAAAACACTCAGCAGAGGCAGGCAGGCTGTACAAGAACAGAGGCAGAACCAGTAGGAGAGAGATCAATCTAATGATGGCAATATATGCACCAGTGAAGACAGCTAGAGGAGAGGAACCACCAGGTTCAGAGGATATCTTCACATGCACAGAGACAAGGTGTGCTCACGTGTGTTCGTGGTAGGTGCAGCCACCAAAAGTTGCCAAAGTTCCAGTTTCTGATTTGTGTTGAAGCTTTATTATATGTCCATGTTTTGAGTGATGTACTAGAGAAAGAAGGATCCGCTGCCACATACTTGTTCCATTTGCATAGCAGGTAATGGGCTTTCAGAAAGCTAGAAAAACCACCTGGAAGAAGTTTTAAACAGGATTTTCTACCTAACCAACCATCATCTTTTTGAAACAAGATAAATGACTTGGCTGTGTAGTGCTAGGCCTTGGCTTGTATGAAGTGTATTGAAGAACAGTAGCAGCCTTCGCCATTTCTGTTTCTCCATTGGCCAGAAACGGATTTTATAGCAGGACTCCCATGTAGACAGTTAGTAGGAAAGTAGCCCAGTGAGTTAGAACTAGCACATTGCACTGATATGAGAAACAAGAACAGGACTCTAATTTCACAAGCTGGGGTGGTGGTCTAATGCTTGAAAGAAATTAAGCACTTGGATGTCAGGGAGGGATGAAATCTTCCATCTAGGAAGCCCCAACCTAGATGAAATATGGAACAGCCTGGGCATCATGCTCCAGTACAGAACTGGGAGAACAGTTGCGGCAATCCAACAACCAGAGATGCTTAGATGTTATATGGGAGTGAAGTTGTGGCCCTGGATAATGGAGTAAACCTGAGTGAAACTTTAGAACCAGCTTTTGATTGGGGGTATAGGGAGCAAATATCACTAGGGAAAGCCCATGCTGACATGAATAAAAAGGTACAAATAAATTTTAAACATATGGTAGCAAGTTAATAAGGCTTCACAAATCTGGGTACTCTGAACAGGAGAAGGAGGGGGATTTTACTTACCCGTACGACATTAGCTGCATGGCTATGCTTTTATTTCCTTGCTGTACCTCAGTTTCCCTCCACTGGAGACTTCCCCAAACTGGTAGCGTAATTTAATTTCACCCTCTGGTCAAGTCCAAGTCCATCCCATCTGGGCCAAACAACTGTCCAAAGTCCTACCTCTTTCTTGTCTCCATGCTGGGGCTCTGCAGAGACTCTTCCTCTCCTCAGGTGCAGACCTTGCTTCTTCCAGGAAGCTCAGGTACATGTCTCCCCTCTGCTCAGGGCTCCAGCCCTGAGGTACTAAGGCATCTGCTCCAGCCTTAGACGTACACTTCACTATTCCCTCAGAGCTACTTCCTACTCTGGTTTGCATACTTCTTAGGCCTTAACCCTGGCCCTTGAACACATTGTTTCAGCTTATCCTACAGAGCCTCACTAGCAGGCTCTTGATCTAATTTTCCTTCCTAACCTATTCAGCCAAGCCTCACCTAAGCCCTATCCCCAACCCCCTCACAGAGAGCCAACAGGAATCCCAGGGAGCTTCACCAAGACCATCTCCAGCTGAGGGGAAGGGAGCTCTTTTTAGAGTTCTTTCCCCCTTCCCCAACAGGCCTTGCTGTAGCCTGCAATCACCTGATCTGGGAGGAAAATCAGACCCTGAGCTCCTCTTAACGATTCAGCTCGACCTGTGATAGGGAGGTGAATCAAGTTAGGGGTTAAGGCACAAATAGGTGATTTTGCACTACAACTAAACCAAGGGTGCTGACCTGGTTACAGTAGGGTTAAAATTTGTTGCCTGAATGGGATTCAATTGTATCCAGGGTAAAGCCAAGGCCCATTAATGGCACCAGTCAGAACCTATCACATTACAGATTTGATTTTGTACCACATGCTGGAACCCCAGACAGTGGTGTTGTAACCAGGTCCTCTGACTAGGTCACAGTCATTTAACATGGGTTTGTCTGGTTTTTTAAATTACTCACTTTTATACAGAGAACAATCTGTTTATTAACCTTGATTATTATTTTTTTTAGAAGTGTAGTGAGTGTTGTTTTAGTATCCTGTTCAGATCTACTCTTGTACATTTTCTATACATAGATGAAGGTATTAAATTCCAATACTTTTTTATTTCAACGAAGGGGAATTGTTTCTGAAAGAGGAATAATGCTTATTTCCACATGTGTAACTGAAATGCTCTTATACTGTATAGTATGTAGCTTTGAAGAACTGTAAAAAATCCCCCTATGCTATGAAGAGTTGAAAGTCATGCCATGTTTCTTAGGAAATATAATTCTCCTTAGAATTTTGAAAGCCTTTGGCTTGACCTCTGATCTCTATGTCTCAAAGTCATGACAATGTGAATTGATTCTGAAGGACTGCATAGTCAGACTGGAACTCCTCAACTATTAGTGTCAAAGGTCACTGGAAAGATAACTATATTTCTCAATTTGCTGATATGACCTATGACCTTCTTGTCAATTTTGGTACTCTTCATATATTTCCAGTCTTCAGAGGGTTACCTCAAATAGGTTCAAACTTATGAATCATGACACATGCAAACTATCCCATTGACTTCAGGGTATCAGGGTTCATCCCTTTGTTTATATTCAGGCAACTTTCAGATGTATTTCATTGAGCTGTTAAAATACGATAGACTTCAAGAAGTCAAACTCTTGAGCAATTTTCACACTTCCATGTTGCCTCACATACCTCTGGTTTCCCTCACAATGTTGGGTCTACAACAGAATAAGGGGAAAAAATCCCACACATAACTGAATGAAGGCATAGAATTCTCTTTATAAATAAATAGGTGTTTTCTGTTCACAAAAGCATTCTACCATTTTACAATATAATATTTGATTTATATATTTGTTTTGCAAAGTATATTTTATTTAATGCCTGTTTTTAAAAATATCATGTACCCATATAAGACTGTGGTGCAGGTAGGTAAAGGATAATTGTTATAGCTACTTTCTTTCTGGACAGAAGGAAAATAGGAAGGTATCCAGCTATGAAAGATATTCTTGGACATATTGAGCCATTTCTTTGACACCACTTGAATTGCCACTTGATTTCTCATCTACTGTAACTTGATGGCAAGCATCTTATTTGTATTGACTTGCCTTGGAGGGAAACCGTGCTCTTCCTTTGTAGATGCCAAGGCTCCCTCTGGCATCAGAACTGGTGTACTCCCTTTGAACAGGGAAGGAGAAAAGATTTTTGAAGGCCAAGTGGGGGAGGGGTGATTCTTTGTGCAGCAAGGTGTACCGTGGGGCGTTTCTCTGAAGTAGGGAATGGGGCAGAATTGCTCTGGTCTCCCTGCTGGAGATCATCAATCAGTGCTCAGACCATCTGCTTGTGGTGGGTGCGGTGGGGAGGGGTTTGGCTTTGCTCAGCCTTTTCTCTTCTTTCACTTTGGAGACTGGGAAATGTAAGCACCTTTAAGTCAAATTCCAAATAGGGAGCGTGAACAGAGCTAGGATTTCAGGGGTTTTTTTCCCCATGCAAACATTAAAGTAACATTATAACCACACTATCTACATAATTACATGAAAGACACAAGAAAGTAAATAATACATCAAACATTTGAATGGTGTAAGCACCCGTGATTTAAAGGCATGTTCTGACTTAAATATACATAATATTGTAGCTAGAATTCAGAGCCTAAATATCTTAGCCTACCACTAGAAAGCCCCACTACCACCAGTTCTAAATGTATTGAATCACTCTGAAAATTTTCTGGAGTCACACTAAACAAATTTATGGGCCATCTCCTCAGCTGGTGTAAACTGGTAGAGTTCTATTGAAGCCAGTGAAGCTACCCTGATTTACGCCAGGCCTGGACTGCCCTGAGCAGCCAGAATAACTGCCCCCTTAAAAAATTTAAATTGTGGAGGAAAAAAATATATAGGGGTTTGGAGCCTCTCTCTTTAGATTATTTTACACTTACTGAAGTAATTTAAACAACTGGTCCAAGCATACTCCACATCCCTGCAAGCATACACCAAAGGACAAGTGACGAAAATTAAGGCCTGGGGCCCAATTAAGCACCTTCTTGACCTTTTGCACTGACTTCCATGGGGCTAGCTAGTGTGCCCAGTTAAGCATGTGAGTAAATTGTTGCAGGATTAAGGCCTAAGAGTAAAATGATCCTATAAAGAAGGCCACATCATATCCCTGATTTGAAACCAGCGGGGAGCTCTGCAGTGCTTAATTTGTAATGAAAGAGGTGGCCAGACTCAAGCAATTTTTTTACATTTATAACTGATGTAGCAAGCCCAGAGGTGCCGAGGCTATGAACTGCCAAGCCCTGGCACAAAATAAGCGCTGGAGCTCTGCAGTACAGGATATGCCAGGAGTTGGCTTCAATCAGTTTAAAAGAGCTACGCCCTATAGTTGTAAAGGCTTTAATTATCTCCCAGAATTTTCCAGCCCCATACACATCTCTTTCTGAGCTCCTCATCCATTGACAGCGTCTCTGCCAGGTCTAGGCTGTTCTCTTCCTCTGCATTCAGGGCTCAATTCTTCAAGAGTTCTGATCTCAACCCAGCAAAGCACTGAAGCATGTGCTTAAAACTTTAAATTATGTATAATCCCTTTTCAGTAAGTAAAATATAATGAGAAATACCATTAGAACCAGTACTAAGTACAAGGAATAGCAGCTGAAACCAAAAGCATCTTACTTTCCATTAACAAAGTAACAGAAAGCTTCAATCACACATTATGTATTCACCTATACATAATTTGATGCATACACTGATGTGCCCATAAACAATAATCCATAAGCCGGTGAATGGTTTTACTAAATACTGGCATGTCTAGAGTGCTTTGTTTGGCTAGAGGCTACATAGCGGGATTTCAACCACCCAAAATGATATGTCTATGAACAGTATTCCTATGCAATTGCTCCTCTTGTGATTATTTAACAGTTATATTGCAGTAGTGCCCAGAGTCCTCACCCATTGTTCTAGCAGCTGTACAAATACCGTAAGTGATAGCCCCATCCCCAAACAGCCTACAATCAGACATGGTGGGAAGTAGATGAGTAATAAAAATGTGATATTTAGCACAGGCTAGCTGTGTGTGGAGTTCTTAGCCAGCCACTAGGAGGATATCTCCAATCCTCCTGTGCACTACTAGACTGCTGTTGTGGTTTATGAAATAAGTAACTTTTATAGTAAAATAATTGTAATAACATTTCTTAAGGTACTTTATTTGGTATCTGACTAATTTTAAAGGCCAACTTAATGGGTGTTTGAGCCAGACATTAAGATACCCATGGCCAACGCTCTTTTTCAGTATTTTGTACGGACTGCCATTTTAGGGGGGTATTTCTTTTCTGCTAACAGACAAGAAATATTTATTTAGCTTTATTTTAGATTGGATTTTTTTTAACTTGTCTTCACTTTCATACACTGAAATTGGTGAGGCAGTTCCATTTCCTTATATGAACTTACTTTATTTAGACCCAATTCATCATAACATGTAGGCATGTACTTAACTTTGAGTGCATGCTGTCATCCCATGGGACTTAAGCACATGATTAAATCCTTTGCTGCATTGGTGGCTTAATCTCCTCCTTTAACTGCCTACAATGTGTACAGATTAGGAAGGCACAGCTGATTTGAACATTTCCTGGCCTATCCCTAGTGAACAGATAAAGCTATTGTTTAGCTTTAAACAATTCAATAAAGTATTTGTTGAATGCCAACTATGCAGAACAAATATAAAGTCCTGACCTGAACTGTGCATTTATAAGCACAATAATGAGATGCCTCCTTTCCTAATAGCTAAGATTTTCAAGTAATCGGTGATATCTAATTGTTGGTGTCCAAAGGAAATATCTTCAGTAGGGTGGTCAAGGGTAAACAGAGTTTCCCTAATTCTCATTTGGGGAACACGGAATTTAGTTTAGCCACTTCTGTTATCCCTACACCACTGAATATTTTAAAGGGAACACTCTTAATAAGGCCACCCACTCTAGGATTCAGTGATATAAGATCTATCACTTTCACTGTGATGTCATAAGAACTACCAGTTACAGACTATGCTTATCCTTTCTCTGCAAACTGAAGAGTACCTGGTACAACATTCATGTTCTGAATGATACTATATATCACTACAGGAGATGACATACTGAAAATGCCTATATTTTTATTTTCTAAAGAGTCTTATCTGCTATCCTGAAGAAACGTATGCTCAGATGTTTCCTAGGTAAGCAACAGAGAGAAATTTATAAGAATGAATGAAAACTGCCTGCTGTCAGACAATAAATGAAATAAACTTACATTAGAGTTAACTATATACTATCAACGTGAACTTTTTAAAACTGACTAATTTGAAAACAAAATTCAGTTTAACCCTTTAAATAGCATGTCCTGAAATTTTTTAAAAAATGAAAAAATATGAAAGTTTATGTTCTCCCATTGATGTTTATAAAAGTCTTTTAAGAAAGGGAGGCACTGACTTTACAGGGAAACAATGCCACTGACTATACAGCGTGCTGCCAAATACACAGAATAAACAAACTAGAAAAAGAGAAAATATTGTTATCGGGATCTTCATGTACCTACTGTTAGATACAAAGTTTTCACACAAATATGTTTTTGAAATTGTATCTGTCCCGTTAAAGTTTTCACATTTTCTATCTATTTGTTGATCCTAGGAGTAATAGGAAAAATCACAGGTACTGAAGATGGAAAGTACCTATTAGGTCATCTAGACCCTAATCCTGTAACAAGAGGTGCACCTCTGCACCACATGGATCCCACTGACTTCTGTGGGGCTCAGCATAGGTACAACAGTCACATGATCAGAGCCCTAGCTCCCAATTCAGCAAAGCATTTAGGCATGTGCTTAATACTAACTAGGCACATGAACGACCCAATTCTGACTGAGCAAAGTGTGCTACAACAGCCATTTATTTGCTATGGTTTTTACAGAAAGTAGAGCATATGTACCCAGAGAAGATACAGTTGGTTTTTGGTAGCTGATAAAACAGGAGCAAATTAACTAAATGCAACCAGTATAACTATTGGAAGATTAATTGTCAGAGTGCCTAGAGGTCTTCTACAGATCTTTTTAACCATTGCTTAAAATATAAATAAAATACATTTAAGCATGTGCTTAACTTTAAACACATGCTTATGTCCCACTGAAGTCATTGGGACTTAAGCAAAGCACTTAAGAACATGCCCATGCACTTTGCTGACTAAAGGTGGTGTTAAGCACAAGGTAAGGGCTTTGCTGAATTGGGGACCCAAGTGCAGAATTGTTCCCAACAGGAATATTCTCCAGTGCTTTGTCCAGCCCAGTTCAATAAACCACACCCAAATCTAAACACTGTAAAAGTTTATATTTGAGTTCTAGCAATATGTACAGACTTTGTTCCTCTGGTTTTTAATGTCACCTTTTATATATCTATCTATCTATTGCTAACACTCTGAGATATATTGGAGGGTCAACATACATTACTTTTCCATTGGGGGGAAATATCGAAATATCTGCTAGAGAAAATATAGCAGTTTAGGTGGTTTTCAATTACTGTGAATGCTTTTTTACATTTTTTTAAAGTTTGTTTCAGCAGCTTAGAATGAACTTAAAAAAATTAACTGCAGGATAACCACAAAAAGTGAGTGTTTAGTAATAATTTGCTAGCATTAACAAAAAAACCTACTCAAAATCAAAACCAAGAAACCTCTATCACATATCTATAGATAGCTAAAATATGGCTAAGATCCGAGAAATTTTCATTTCTATGACTTGCAACATAGTGGCATTATCTGTTGAAGTTTAGAAAAAAAATAAAGACAGTAGGAATCCATGTAATAAAGACAACCAATGTTCTGGATGATGCTCTTACGTACTAGTGCAAATGAAACCTCAGCGTATCTGGACCCATCTTACTGCAACAGGTGAAGTAACATTTTTAAACTGTAAGGACTATGCTCAGGATTAATACATAGAGCCCTTATAGCAGAGTTTTGTGCAAAAAAACTAGTGGGCCAGATCACCAAGTGGTGTAAACAGAGATGGCTCCATTGACATCGGTGGAGCTAAATTGAGTTATGCCAGCAGAGGATCTGGGCCAGTGTTTTCATTTATAAATTAGTTTCTCATTGGCTGATAAATCAGCCGCAGTCCAACTTTTCAAAACTAAAACAGAAGTTAAATTTTCTTCCATTAATCTGTTAATCTACTACAGAGATTTAAAATTTCTTAATATTTGTTGTAAAAAGTTAGTTAAAATTTAACATTGTGACTGGGTAAACTTTCCAGTTTTGAAAAGTGACATATTAGCTTATGGTTTTATATTTGAATGAAGCTGTCTTACCTTATAGTAAAGCTGGGTGAATAACTGATTTCTTGTTCTGCTGGCTGTTCAAAGAAAAAGGATTCAGTTCGACCCAAACCAAAACTGATGAAAACTTCAGGTGAATCAACAGTTGACAGAAATTTTGTTTTGTCCACTAGGGCTGTCAAGCAATTAAAATAATTAATCGCAATTAACCGTGCGATTTAAAAAATTAATCGTGATCAATTGCGCAATTAATCACGCTGTTAAACAATCATAGAATACAATTTATTCAAATATTTTTGGATGTTTTCTACATTTTCAAATATATTGATTTCAATTACAACACAGAATACAAAGTGTACAGTGCTCACTTTATATTTATTTTTGATTACAAGTATTTGCACTGTAAAAAAATTAAAGAAATAGTATTTTTCAATTTATCTAATACAAGTACTGTAGTGCAATCTCTTTATCATGAAAGTTGAACTTACAAATGTAGAATTATGTACAAAAAAACCTGCATTCAAAAATAAAACAATGTAAAATTTTAGAGCCTGCAAGTCCATTCAGTCCTACTTCCTGTTCAGCCAATTGTTCAGACAAACAAGTTTGTTTACATTTGCTGGAGATAATGCTGCCCATTTCTTGTTTACAGTGTCACCTGAAAGTGAGAACCGGCGTTTTCATGGCACTGTTGTAGCTGGCATCATAAGATATTTACATGCCAGATGCTCTAAGGATTCGTATGTCCCTTCATGCTTCAACCACCAGTTTAGAGGACACGCATACATGCTGATGATGGGTTCTGCTCAATAACAATCCAAAGCAGTGTGGACAGATGCATGTTCATTTTCATTATCTGAGTCAGATGCCACCAGCAGAAGATTGATTTTCTTTGTTGGTAGTTCGTGTTCTGTTGTTTCCACATCGGAGTGTTGCTCTTTTAGACTTCTGAAAGCATACTCCACACCTCGTCACTCTCAGATTTTGGAAGGCACTTCAGATTCTTAAACTTTGGATCAAGTGTTGTAGCTATCTTTAGAAATCTCACATTGGTACTTTCTTTGTGTTTTGTGAAATCTGCGGTGAAAGCGTTGTTAAAATGAACAACATGTGCTGGGTCATCATTCGAGACTGCCATAACATGAAATATATGGCAGAATGCGGACAGAACAGAGCAGGAGACATATAATTCTCCACCAAGGAGTTCAGTCACAAATTTAATTCATGCATTATTTTTTAACGAGCATCATCAGCAGGAAGCATGTCCTCTGGAATGGTGGGCAAAGCATGAAGGGGCATACAAATGTTTAGCATATCTGGCATGTAAATACCTTGCAATGCTGGCTACAAAAGTGTCATGCAAATGCCTGTTCTCATTTTCTGGTGACACTATATAAGAAGAGGGCAGCATTATCTCCTGTAAATGTAAACAAACTTGATTGTCTTAGCGATTGGCTGAACAAGAAGCAGGACTGAGTGGACTTGTAGGCTCTGAAGTTTTACTTTGTTTTGTTTTTGAGTGCAGTATGTACAAAAAAACCCTAGATTTATAAGTTGCACTTTCGCAATAAAGAGATTGCACTACAGTACTTGTATGAGGTGAATTGAAAAATACAATTTCTTTTGTTTATCATTTTTACAGTGCAAATATTTGTAATAAAAATTATATACTTTGATTTCAATTACAACAGAGAATACATATATGAAAATGTAGAAAAACATCCAAAAAATTAATAAATTTCAATTGGTATTCTATTGTTTAACAGTGCGATTAAAACTGTGATTAATTGCAATTAAGTTTTTTGAGTTAATTGTGTGAATTAACTGCGATTAATCAACAGCTCTAGTTTCCAGCAGTCACTTCTGGAAGCAAAGGAAACAAAGGGCTAGGTACACAGAAGAGCTAGAGGAGGAAGCGATATGGTTTAGTCTCCTATAACTGTCAGCCGAGTGGTTAGGGCACCCTCCTGAGATGTGGGAGACTGATCTCTAATCCCTGCTCCACGACAGGCAGAGGCAGGAACTGAAGACAGGCCTCCCACATCACAGGTAAGTGCTCTACTACAGTGCTACTCAAAGTGGTGGTCCGTGGACAGGTGCTGGTCTGCGAGCCATTGGCTGCTGGTCTGCGCGCACGTTGGAAAAAAAAATTTGCCAGTCCCCCACATCAGATAGCTTGAGAAGCACTGCTCTACTCAACATCACCTCCTCCAGCCATTTTGTGAATGGTCCTAAGTCGGCCACAAAAAAAATTGTCTGAAACTATTCAGCAAATTCATGCCATTTGCTTGACTAGTTTGTAGTCAAGTGAAACTGCATTTTTCAGCAAATAAATCATGCGTCTGAAAAATGTTACCCAATTCTATTCTATAGCCCAAATCCTGCAAATGATTCTATGTGCATGCAGACTTCCTGCATCTGTGAAGAGTTCTACTGAAGTCAGTGGGTCTTTCTGCAGCGGCAGAGATCCAAGTACATGGATCAGGTTACAGTACTGAAGTCTCTCTCCCCCTCTCTATTTATAGTGCTATTTATGTGCTTTTTGTTAACAGAACCACCACTAATGCTGCTGCTTTATTGGAAAGCCACTATAAAGTTTGGAACATCTAATTAGGATAGATTCTCGACTCCAGTTTTATGTGGGTGAACTCCATCAAGAGGAGAATCTGGCCCATTACCTCTAAATTATAAGCCTGGAAATTAAGTATACCTCATATTTTTAGCTGTTTATTAATCTAAGAAAAACATTATACATTTTTTCCATTAGAAGTCACAAAAATGTTCTTTTCTAAACAAAATTGCTGAAAAACTCTGATGTCTAACATGCTTTTTTGGAGCACACTGGAAGACTAACACATGGGGTTGATTCTAGTACTATCATCTGATAACGAAGAAGGAATAGCTCACTTATTTATAGTATTTCTAAACAGAAACCCTTACATTTTCCCCCTAAAATCTCATCAGTAAGCCACATATTGTGAAAATAATTAAATCTTCCTTTTAATAGGATGTTCATTATCTGTCCATCCATATGGCATTATCATTTCAAGACTCAATAGGTGGTACTCAACTGTATCTTTACATTATAAATTATCAATCACAGATAACAACATGCTTTAAATGTCAAATATTACAATCCTTCATTTTTTGCTAATCTACTTTTTAAAAAGTCTATGCTACAGCAGCATACTCATTGGTTTGGTCATTTTTTTCACTTTCTTGTGGGCTGGTGACAGTTACTCTTGGATTTGATGTTTTTTCCAGATGAAAATCAATCTAGAGAAAAAAGGAACCAAAAATCGATATTTTAAGCTTCACAGATAACAGACTTCATTGCATGTCAACAAATGTACAATTAAGTAGGCCACACTAGAATTTCTACTAATTTCTACGAGCTAGTCACCAACATAACATTCTTGAGTAGCTTATACAAACCTGGGGTCTTCCCATCAGGTAAGGATAAATTGGAAAAAAGGTGAAAGTACCAGAACCTTTGCTCAAATTAGAATATTTTTTCTGTTTATAGCCCCATCTGAGCAAACATCCCTTCTAAATTGAACCTCCCAAAGATGTAGCCTCACTTTGTGGCATAAACCCTCTCATATTCTCCACAGCATTCCAAAAAGCATTCCATCAACATATCAAGCACAGAAAATAATAAATCCTACTTCTGATGAGAATGTCGTTGCATATTTATCTGGTAATCTTTATTTGAAAATGTCCTTGTGTGTCATACAAATGGGTCAGAATAAATCCCAAATTTAGAAGTATGGCAGAGACTATCCTGAGCATCACATAGGTGCCGACTCCGTGGGTGCTCCGGGGCTGGAGCACCCACAGGAAAAAGTTGGTGGTTGCTCTGTCCCCACTGGCAGCTCCCCGACCTGCCGACCCGCCCCAGCTCACCTCCACCTCCAATCTGCCTCCACCTCCTCCCCTGAGCACGCTGCCGCGTCCTGCTTCTCCCCCATCCCTCCCAGCGCTTGTGCCGCGAAACAACTGTTTCGCGTGGCAAGCATTGGGAGGGAGGGGGATGAGGAGGAATGTGGTGCGCTCGTGGAAGAGGCAGGGCCAGGGTGGGGATTTGGCGAGGGGTCCAACAGGGGCAGGGAGGGGCGGGGTTTGGGCAGGGATGGGGACGGGGACGGGGGCAGGGCCAGAGGTGTGAGAGCACCCACCGGCACCAAGGGAAGTTGGTACCTGTGGAGCATCATGGGAGGTACAGGAACTTTCACTTCTTAATGGTATACAATAGGACAGCTGGCCCCAGTTGTCCTATCCCTGACTCTGAGGAATCCAGTCAGGGAGTGCCATGTTAAGTTTACAACCCATGCACCACATAATCTCAGGAAATCTATCCACTGCTCAGGTTACCGAACACTTGGGGCTTTTCATACGTGACACAGACATTTTTGATTCCATTTCCTGCTGATGAAGACCCTCTCCTATCAGCAAATGGAGCAGTACAGCATGAGGCACCTCTCCCTAAATTTGTGGCATGTCCCACCCCTTGTCCTAAGGGACGAGACTTGTGTTTTAAAATCCCATGAAGAGAAATCCCCTGTCTTTAAGATTCTTGTTTATTTTAACAGTCCTTTTCTAGCTGAAAATATAAAAATTAAATAAATCAATAAGACTTCCCTGAAATGAGGACAGCAACACTTATTAAATGCAACCTCTGTGCAGGGCAACTCAGCCAAACAAACAAGGTACTGGTTTCATGAACCAGTAGACATGCTTGTGTGCATCCCACTGTCCCCCTGCTATGTCTGACAGAGGAAGTGAAGACTGAAATATACAATCACCCTGCTCTTCTTGAGAGTGCAGGAGTCTTGTATTTCTAGTACCCCACTTACCCACAAAGGCAGGACAATGACCTGCCAGAGTGATGGAGCAACAAATACATTCTTTGCCAGTTGAAGAAAGAATTCTGCAGTTGTAGCCATAGGATGAGAGGGGTTGTAAATGAGCGGAAATCGCTTTCCTGCAAGCTGAAACTCCACGAGACTCCAAGGGCCTCATCGTGGTTGAGCTGGACTACAATTGCAGTACAGAGCGCTAGTGCTGAATGAATGAGGCAATATCTATTTTTTTTTAAACAAAATATTGAAAGAATAAGCGGTTACCTGGCTTTGATTGTCAAAGTCCTCCGGTGCTTTTGTTTCTTCTTCAGGAGGAAGATCATTGTGATCATTAAACGGCTCCATTTCCTCACCATTTTCTTCATTAGTTTCACCATTTAAGTGGAAAGGCCCCTCTTCCTCCAGCTGTCCAAGATTCTCTTCTTCCTGCTCTTCTTCATAATTCTCATTTATTTGCTCTTCATTTTCTTCTATCTCATTATGGAGAACATTTCCATTAACGGCCTCCCCCATTTCCTCTCCCTGATCTCCATTCAGTTCTCCCTCATCTCCCTCTTCTTCATTTTCTTCCTCATCTACCGTTTCTGCTGGCCTCTGATGAAAGCAAAAGCAGAGTTGTCATTTGCAAACATCTTTTATCAAAACAACCCAAGCAATGTCATAATATGGTAGACCCCTAAGTCATAATTGCATCATCATAAAGGATTGCTATACTATTTTACACCAAGGAAGTTATTTATATAAGTGGTCTAAATATATTATCAGCCCAAGAATCATGTGTCTCAGCAGCTTCTCTCTAACGAAGGGGGAAAGTCCGGTTTATTCACACCATGAGGAACATGGCAGGAGGTATTGTGGGTGTGGGAATGTATGAGGGATCAACCACTCCTCAATCCCATATTCCCCCTTCTAGAGGGATGAGGGTTAGGATTTGCATGGTAAGAAGGAACAGTGAGTGGGACAGGCAGGGGGTGGGACGCACACACATCACCCTCTCCTCAGCCTGCAGAGATTACTGAGGAAACAAAAACAGCCCTTGGCTGTGCTACCTCTTCTGTGGCTCCCCTGCGCTATCACCTCCATTAAGGAGATAAGGAGGTGGACAGGAGTCCCAGAGCCATTGTGGAGGCACAGGGCCTCTGAACAGATGAAGTCTACCTACTGCAGATGCCCCAGAGAACCTGAAAACAGAGGTGCCATATACCCTGTCCCAGACTGCTGGCAGATCTGGTTATGGTAACCACTATACTGCACAACTTTAAGTGGGGAAAACTTAGTGTTTAATACAGAGCATTCATTTACCTACATTTTCAAGATTTCATAAGAAATCTACTTCCAGTTCCCATGCTCCAAATTTGAAAACCAATGGGCCAGACTGTCAGAAGTGCCTAGCACCCAACCACTCGCACTGAGAATGGTGGGAGCTACTAAGAGCCAAGTACTGCTAAAAAGTCAATTTAGGTGCCTACACAGGAACTGAGTTCTTCTGAAAAACCTGGCTCCAATTGTTGGAACTGAGAACTTTGGAAAAATCTGATCCTACTTTTTAAATGTTATTTTGGCATCAACAAAATATTATTTTGTGCATACCAAATAAATTCTTCATTTCAACATACTCTCCCAATTTAGTAAGGGTGGATTGTGACACTCTGCACCACATATTCACCATAGTAATATGATTATGATATAATTATGTAGCATCTTGTACAATATATGTCATGAGAGGTGTCTATGGAAAAGTTATGGTTTGTTGAATATGGTTATCCTATTTGTATGAATGTATCATTTTGTATCTGGAGTTATGAATATTGACTATGTATTTGTATTTCAAATGTGTTTGCTCCTGGGTAACACCCAAAATTTCGTTTGCATTCAGGCTAGCCAGCACGTCATGAATGGGCTATTCAAGTTGAATGGTCCATCAACAAAGACAATAGGCCATGGAAAAGGCTTATCCTCACCTGAGGACCTTTCAGACAACCTATGAATAATGGCTGCAATGACTCATTGGAGCATGCAAGGCAGGATGGATTTGATTTAAATCATGGAAGACTCGATTTAATCATGGTTTTCTACATAAAAGTGCATTCTTGTTGGTTGTTATAACCTTACTACATATTCTTCACAACTCAGATAGATGTAAGTTTCATTTTTAGAAGGTACACACTATACATTTTTAAACATTGATTTATTTTGAAAACTTTTCAGATTAGTTTTACAGCTATATCAGAAAATGAATGATTGTTTGGTTATTTCATTTACCAAAGGTAATTGAAGCAGATATTTATGAAGTCATTGGGAAGTGAACTATCTCCAATTCAACAGGTTAATCATTAATATTTGGAGAATGTTCTTGCCAGGCTGTATTAGGAGGAGAACATCACTAGACAGACATTTAAATTGTTTTATTTAACTAAAACAACAACGTTAAGTATTCTGGATTTTTTTCTTCAACAGCAAACATATAATATTTTTACAAAACAAGCATATGTCCCTCACTTCTCACATGAATCTCCAGACTTCTTTTCCTTGTCCAGATCTATTACGCCCCCAACAATCTTCTATTAGTTGAACTTTCTGAAACTTTGCACTTTTAGAGAGAGGTAAGGGATTGACTCTGTGTACACAAATTTGCAGAGGGACAATAGAGTTTGAGGTCTGTTATTTCTCACCTCTGTATATTATTTATTTATTTTAAAACATTTTTGCTGTTAGCAAGCATGTTACCTCTGGAGACACAAATCCACAGTTTGAGAACTGCAAAACTAAGCATCTCTGATAGTATCTTCTAGACTGAGCACTGAGTCCCATTGGGTAGATAGAAAGATTTACCTAAATAATCTATACAGAAGCCTGTGGAACCCCCGTAAAATTGGGTCCCTAATCCATGAACTATTGGAACTCATTTACAAAACTTTTCTTAAACATTACATGAATATATTGTCTCATACTACAGAATTAGAATTTATAATCCCTATTCCATGATGAGATATCTTTGAGCTATAATGTGTCTTAATTAAAACTATCTTTAGATAAGTTTTTTCCTCAAAAAGCATTTTATCAAAAAAATCCAATTTAAATTAAAAAATCCAATTTAATTTTTTTTTTTTAAATCATTGATTTTTATCCACCCTGATGCAAGGGCTTGTCACTAGATCACATTGTATTGAACTCCTTTTTGGTAGCTGTATTTTTTCCACTAACTGAGCTGGGAATTTGTCTTGGAACAAAGGGGTTCCCGCTCTATGAAAGAAGCTGTAAAAGGGGAACATGACATCACCAATGGGTCTCACTCCCCACACAACAGAACACCTGGAAACACTTTAGAAAAAGACCGAATTGGGAAAATGCTGGTCCCAGGCTGGAAAAGAGGATTCGTGCCTATGTATGCAAAACCTAACCTGCTTGTACTAATAGGGTGAGACACTGCTTGATTCAAATCCTGTCTAGTGTATAAGACTTGGGGTATGTCTACAATGAAAAGATGTCGACAAAACTTTTGTCTTCCACAGGTACTTAAAAAAGCCCTCCCACGAAAGACAAAAGTTTAGCCGATGCAAGTGACAGTGTGAGCGGTCTCCTGCTGACAAAACTAACGCCGCTTGCGGAGCTGGAAGTATTTTGTCAGCAAAATTGCCAACAAGGAGCGTTTACACACGCTGACTTTCAGCAACAAGGCTGTGTCGACACAGTCTTGTCGCTAAAAGCTGGTGGTGTAGATAAGCCCTTAGATTGTGATTTTGTTTATTTCTTAGGTAATCTTCTTTGATCTGTATGCTATTACATATTATCACTTAAAATCTAACTTTCTGTAGTTACTAAATCTGTTTTATATTTTTACCTAAAATAGTGTGCTTTGATTGAAGTGCAAAGGGAAATCTGCTCAGGAACAGGGGTCTAGTGCATTGTCCACTCTACATGGATGGAGGGGTGGACTGGGTAATAAATTCATACTGGCCATGCTCAGAACGATATAGCTCTGGGATCCAAGGCTGGAGAGCTGGGGGGTATTCTGGCTGGAGCCTTTCTATTGTTGGGTTATGAAGTGGCTGGGAGAGCATTCATGAACATGGCTGGGTGTGGATGTTTGTATGAGGGCAAGCTTGGAGGGCTTTGCAGCTTGTCACACTGTCACAGTGTGAAAGGGAACCCAGACTGGTGAAACAGAGGGCTCAGAGGTACTCCAGTTCCAGGTTGCACCCCGGGGGAAAACCCATGACAGGGGTTTCTGATCAGGAGATGTCATATGACCTACAAGGTGGTCATGAAAGATCAGGGAACAGGCAATCTGATTTATTGCAAGGAGACTAGTTTCATGGGTTTTATTTATAATTCTTCGCATTGTATCACTTATAAAAAAGTCACCTTTCACCCTTTCCCACCAATACAAAAGCCACTGTAAAGCAAAGCCCTCTCTTCTCTGACCCTTTCTGTGTTTGTGCGTAAACACACACAGGCCTCGTTTATATTCAGAATTAGCAATAGTGGGAAATTTCCCCAAAATGTTCCTTCTGTAGACCGGGCACAAGGTGGAAGAACAGAACCTTGCCCTGGGCTCTAAGGAAGGACAAGCAAGTCCTCATTACTGATAAAGTAACACCATTTAATCAAAGAGTTTTAAAGATTGTATTTGCATCAATCTAGATTATGTCAATCCTTTCCTAAATTCAACTGGCAGAAAGATCACCTTGCCATTCAATGAACTACAGTGTCCCCACTGCAGAGCTGGCTTAGATATTTTTGTTTAGATTTTCATTCTTTATTTCCAGTCATCTCTAGAGATAAGTGAAAGGAGTGATGGCCTCCCACTTCTTCCATTGAGCTTCATCAGAATCTAAAGCCAACTAGCACATTTCATAAGATTCTTATTCAGCCAAGGATATTTGGAATGTTATGGCCATTAGTGGATTGTTGAGATAAGATGACAACTGCTGCAGAATCTATTTTAAAAAAGCCATAGAAAAATCTATTAACCTTGCTGCTGACAACACTAACACACCAAAAAAAATGCTAAGTGTGTATTAATAAGAGGCATAATAAGAATGTTATTAAATGATCAGTGGCTCCTGATCCAAATGTCTTGCCTTTTCCATAACATTTATATAGCTCCATAATACAATTATATTCCTTTGACACCATATCATATAGAGCATGTCATTTTACTGCAATGAGCCACAGATTCACCAGCTACCAGAAATATTATATCGTAGCCTGACTAGCTAGACAAAGACTCAAAAAGGTGGCTTTTAAAGCACAATGATCTCAACATGTTCCTTACTCATATATTCATGACTCTATTTTATCTGATAGCATCAAATTGGCCCTATTACTGCTAAAATAAAAACTAAGCAACACAAGCCTTTTTATACACCTTTAAAAGGAGCCCAGTATGTCACAACTAACAGCTGACTTGAGCCAACTTTTGTAATTGCCAGTACTCTAAGATTACACAGAATACTTGATCTTAGAAGTTACCTGCTATTCAGTCTCCTCTGTGTTACTTATTAATGTATTCCAGTAGCTTTTCACAATGGAAATTTTTATCACCCTTCCCATGCTTGCATTGTTTAAGAAACCACCAGATTTAAAAATCAGCACGATGTTCAATTTCAAAATTCTTAAGACTGCCGCCCAAAGAAGAAAGCTCTCACAAGGCTTCAAAACCACGACCCTTCATGTCCTGTAGGCCTACATGCTTGTTTCTCTTCAAAAGCCTAGGGGGGAAAGGGGCTTTGGAGCACATTGAGAAAGTTAACAAATATGGGTTCTAATAGACTAAGTGGGTGGAGGAGAAAATGAATTCCAGGAGTAAGGTACCCCTCATTGAAAAAAACACATTTTAACCAGTGGACCTCTACATTATTTAGATCCTAGTCTACTTTAGACACTGTCTCTTCATAAAAAGAAAAGGAGTACCTGTGGCACCTTAGAGACTAACCAATTTATTTGAGCATAAGCTTTCGTGAGCTACAGCTCACTTCATCGGATGCATACTGTGGAAAGTGTAAAAGATCTTTTTATGCACACAAAGCAGGAAAAAATACCACCACCACCTCACTCTCTTGCTGGTAATAGCTTATCTAAAGTGATCGCTCTCCTTACAATGTGTATGATAATCAAGTTGGACCAAACCTACTGACCGCTATTCCTACCTACATGCCTCCAGCTTTCACCCTCACCACACCACACGATCCATCGTCTAGAGCCAAGCTCTGCGATATAACAGCATTTGCTCCAACCCCTCAGACAGAGACAAACACCTACAAGATCTCTATCAAGCATTCTTACAACTACAGTACCCACCTGCTGAAGTGAAGAAACAGATTGATAGAGCCACAAGAGTTCCCAGAAGTCACCTACTACAGGACAGGCCTAACAAAGAAAATAACAGAACACCACTAGCCATCACCTTCAGCCCCCAACTAAAACCCCTCCAACGCATTATTAAGGATCTACAACCTATCCTGAAGGATGACCCAACACTCTCACAAATCTTGGGAGACAGGCCAGTCCTTGCCTCCAGACAGCCCCCCAACCTGAAGCAAATACTCACCAGCAACCACATACCACACAACAGAACCACTAACCCAGGAACCTATCCTTGCAACAAAGCCCGTTGCCAACTGTGCCCACATATCTATTCAGGGGACACCATCACAGGGCCTAACAACATCAGCCACACTATCAGAGGCTCGTTCACCTGCACATCCACCAATGTGATATATGCCATCATGTGCCAGCAATGCTCCTCTGCCATGTACATTGGTCAAACTGGACAGTCTCTACGTAAAAGAATAAATGGACACAAATCAGATGTCAAGAATTATAACATTCATAAACCAGTCGGAGAACACTTCAATCTCTCTGGTCACGCGATTACAGACATGAAAGTTGCGATATTACAACAAAAAAACTTCAAATCCAGACTCCAGCGAGAAACTGTTGAATTGGAATTAATTTGCAAACTGGATACAATTAACTTAGGCTTGAATAGAGACTGGGAGTGGCTAAGTCATTATGCAAGGTAACCTATTTCCCCTGGTTTTTTCCTACCCCCCCTCCTCAGACGTTCTTGTTAAACCCTGGATTTGTGCTGGAAATGGCCCACCTTGATTATCATACACATTGTAAGGAGAATGGTCACTTCAGATAAGCTATTACCAGCAGGAGAGTGGGTTTGTGTGGGGGGGAGGGGTGAGAAAACCTGGATTTGTGCTGGAAATGGCCCAACTTGATTATCATACACATTGTAAGGAGAGTGATCACTTTAGATAAACTATTACCAACAGGAGAGTGGGTTTGTGTGTGGGGGGGTGAGAAAACCTGGATTTGTGCTGGAAATGGCCCAACTTGATTATCATACACATTGTAAGGAGAGTGATCACTTTAGATAAGCTATTACCAGCAGGAGAGTGGGGTGGGGGGAAATATTTTTTTCCTGCTTTGTGTGCATAAAAAGATCTTCTACACTTTCCACAGTATGCATCCGATGAAGTGAGCTGTAGCTCACGAAAGCTTATGCTCAAATAAATTGGTTAGTCTCTAAGGTGCCACAAGTACTCCTTTTCTTTTTGCAAATACAGACTAACACGGCTGTTACTCTGAAACCTGTCTCTTCATAGGATATTGAGTGCATCTAACATTTACAACTGCAGCAGTATCATAGCCCTGGTCTACACTAGGACTTTAGGTCGAATTTAGCAGCGTTAAATCGATGTAAACCTGCACCCGTCCACACAATGAAGCCCTTTATTTCGACTTAAAGGGCTCTTAAAATCGATTTCCTTACTCCACCCCGACAAGTGGATTAGCGCTTAAATCGACGTTGCTGGCTCGAATTTGGGGTACTGTGGACACAATTCGATGGTATTGGCCTCCGGGAGCTATCCCAGAGTGCTCCATTGTGACCACTCTGGACAGCACTCTCAACTCAGATGCACTGGCCAGGTAGACAGGAAAAGAACCGCGAACTTTTGAATCTCATTTCCTGTTTGGCCAGCGTGGCAAGCTGCAGGTGACCATGCAGAGCTAATCAGCACAGGTGACCATGATGGAGTCCAAGAATCGCAAAAGAGCTCCAGCATGGACCGAACGGGAGGTACGGGATCTGATCGCTGTTTGGGGAGAGGAATCCGTGCTATCAGAACTCTGTTCCAGTTTTCGAAATGCCAAAACCTTTGTCAAAATCTCCCAGGGCATGAAGGACAGAGGCCATAACAGGGACCCGAAGCAGTGCCGCGTGAAACTGAAGGAGCTGAGGCAAGCCTACCAGAAAACCAGAGAGGCGAACGGCCGCTCCGGGTCAGAGCCCCAAACATGCCGCTTCTATGATGAGCTGCATGCCATTTTAGGGGGTTCAGCCACCACTACCCCAGCCGTGTTGTTTGACTCCTTCAATGGAGATGGAGGCAATACGGAAGCAGATTTTGGGGACGAAGAAGATGATGATGATGATGAGGTTGTAGATAGCTCACAGCAAGCAAGCGGAGAAACCAGTTTTCCCGACAGCCAGGAACTGTTTCTCACCCTGGACCTGGAGCCAGTACCCCCCGAACCCACCCAAGGCTGCCTCCTGGACCCAGCAGGCGGAGAAGGGACCTCTGGTGAGTGTACCTTTTAAAATACTATACATGGTTTAAAAGGAAGCATGTGAAAGGATTACTTTGCCCTGGCATTCGCGGTTCTCCTAGATGTAGTCCTAAAGCCTTTGCAAAAGGTTTCTGGGGAGGGCAGCCTTATTGCGTCCTTCATGGTAGGACACTTTACCACTCCAGGTCAGTAACACGTACTCGGGAATCATTGTAGAACAAAGCATTGCAGTGTATGTTTGCTGGCATTCAAACAACATCCGTTCTTTATCTCTCTGTGTTATCCTCAGGAGAGTGAGATATAATTCATGGTCACCTGGTTGAAATAGAGTGCTTTTCTTCAGGGGACACTCAGAGGAGCCCATTCCTGCTGGGCTGTTTGCCTGTGGCTAAATAGAAATGTTCCCCGCTGTTAGCCACAGGGAGGTGGGAAGGTTGAGGGGGTAGTCACGCGGTGGGGGGAGGCAAAATGCGACCTTGTAACGAAAGCACATGTGCTATGTATGTAATGTTAACAGCAAGGTTTACCCTGAAAGAGTGTAGCCACTGTTTTATAAAACGTGTCTTTTTAAATACCGCTGTCCCTTTTTTTTTCTCCACCAGCTGCATGTGTTTCAATGATCACAGGATCTTCTCCTTCCCAGAGGCCAGTGAAGCTTAGAAAGAAAAAAAAACGCACTCGCGATGAAATGTTCTCCGAGCTCATGCTGTCCTCCCACACTGACAGAGCACAGACGAATGCGTGGAGGCAAATAATGTCAGAGTGCAGGAAAGCACAAAATGACCGGGAGGAGAGGTGGCGGGCTGAAGAGAGTAAGTGGCGGGCTGAAGACAGGGCTGAAGCTCAAATGTGGCAGCAGCGTGATGAGAGGAGGCAGGATTCAATGCTGAGGCTGCTGCAGGACCAAACCAGTATGCTCCAGTGTATGGTTGAGCTGCAGCAAAGGCAGCTGGAGCACAGACTGCCACTGCAGCCCCTCTGTAACCAACCGCCCTCCTCCCCAAGTTCCATAGCCTCCACACCCAGACGCCCAAGAACGCGGTGGGGGGGCCTCCGTCCAACCAGCCACTCCACCACGGAGGATTGCCCAAAAAAAAGAAGGCTGTCATTCAATAAATTTTAAAGTTGTAAACTTTTAAAGTGCTGTGCTTAAAGTGCTGTGTGGCATTTTCCTTCCCTCCTCCACCACCCCACCTGGGCTACCTTGGTAGTCATCCCCCTATTTGTGTGATGAATGAATAAAGAATGCATGAATGTGAAGCAACAATGACTTTATTGCCTCTGCAAGCGGTGATTGAAGGGAGGAGGGGCGGGTGGTTAGCTTACAGGGAAGTAGAGTGAACCAAGGGGCGGGGGCTTTCATCAAGGAGAAACAAACAGAACTTTCACACCGTAGCCTGGCCAGTCATGAAACTGGTTTTCAAAGCTTCTCTGATGCATACCGCGCCCTCCTGTGCTCTTCTAACCGCCCTGGTGTCTGGCTGCACGTAACCAGCAGCCAGGCGATTTGCCTCAACCTCCCATCCCGCCATAAACGTCTCCCCCTTACTCTCACAGATATTGTGGAGCACACAGCAAGCAGTAATAATAGTGGGAATATTGGTTTCGCTGAGGTCTAAGCGAGTCAGTAAACTGCACCAGCGCACCTTTAAACGTCCAAATGCACATTCTACCACCATTCTGCACTTGCTCAGCCTGTAGTTGAACAGCTCCTGACTACTGTCCAGGCTGCCTGTGTACGGCTTCATGAGCCATGGCATTAAGGGGTAGGCTGGGTCCCCAAGGATACATATAGGCATTTCAACATCCCCAACAGTTATTTTCTGGTCTGGGAATAAAGTCCCTTCCTGCAGCTTTTGAAACAGACCAGAGTTCCTGAAGATGCGAGCATCATGCACCTTTCCCGGCCATCCCACGTTGATGTTGGTGAAACATCCCTTGTGATCCACCAGAGCTTGCAGCACTATCAAAAAGTACCCCTTGCGGTTTATGTACTCGGCGGCTTGGTGCTCCGGTGCCAAGATAGGGATATGGGTTCCGTCTATGGCCCCACCACAGTTAGGGAATCCCATTGCAGCAAAGCCATCCACTATGACCTGCACATTTCCCAGGGTCACTACCCTTGATATCAGCAGATCTTTGATTGCGTGGGCTACTTGCATCACAGCAGCCCCCACAGTAGATTTGCCCACTCCAAATTGATTCCCAACTGACCGGTAGCTGTCTGGCGTTGCAAGCTTCCACAGGGCTATCGCCACTCACTTCTCAGCTGTGAGGGCTGCTCTCATCTTGGTATTCATGCGCCTCAGGGCAGGGGAAAGCAAGTCACAAAGTTCCATGAAAGTGCCCTTACGCATGCGAAAGTTTCGCAGCCACTGGGAATCATCCCAGACCTGCAACGCTATGCGGTCCCACCAGTCTGTGATTGTTTCCCGAGCCCAGAATCAGCGTTCCACAGCATGAACCTGCCCCATTAGCACCATGATGCATGCATTGGCAGGGCCCATGCTTTCAGAGAAATCTGTGTCCATGTCCTGATCACTCATGTGACCGCGCTGACGTCGTCTCCTCGCCCGGTATCGCTTTGCCAGGTTCCGGTGTTGCATATACTGCTGGATAATGCGTGTGGTGTTTAATGTGCTCCTAATTGCCAAAGTGAGCTGAGCGGCCTCCATGCTTGCCTTGGTATGGCGTCCGCATAGAAAAAAGGCGCGGAACGATTGTCTGCCGTTGCTCTGATGGAGGGAGGGGCGACTGATGACACGGCTTACAGGGTTGGCTTCAGGGAGCTAAAATCAACAAAGGGGGTGTCTTTACATCAAGGAGTATTTCAGGCAGGACTTCACGGAGGGTTCCAATAAGAAATGGTGCACCTAAGTTATCGTTTTTATTGGAACAAGGAGGTTAGCCTGGCCTCTGATTGATACATGGCTAGATTTACCTCACTGCACCTTCTCTGTGAGTGACTGCAGTGTGACCCAGAGGAATGAGTCCCCTAGACAGGGGAGGAGGCAAATGAGTACAAAACAAATCTGGTCTATTTCTTGTTTTGATCCACTCCATCTATCTTTTACATCTTTGGCTGGCAGCAGACGGTGCAGAAGGACTGCATGCCATCCACATCTCACGGCTGCTCGGCAGAAGATGGTACAGTACGACTGCTAGCCATCCTCATCTCTTGCCTGCCTGGCAGAAGATGGTACAATACGACTACTAGCAATCCTCATCTCTTGCCTGCCTGGCAGAAGATGGTACAGTACGACTGCTAGCAGTCCATATCGCCTGCCCGCTCACCATAAGACGGTTCAATAGGACTGACTGCAGGACTAAAGAGAATGACCTAGTCAAGTCACTCCAAATTTAGTCCCTGCGCCCATGTCTGTCCAGGCGCTCCCAGCCGACGTGGCCAGGAGCACCTCGGACACGACGAGGACGACTACCAGTCGTATTGCACCATCTGCTGCCAGAAGGCAATGGGTTGCTGCTACTGTGTAGCAAAGCCGTACCGCATCTGCCAGCACCCAGGAGACATAGTGTGACGGTTACCTGAGTGGGCTCCATGCTTGCCGTGGTATGGCGTCTGCACGGGTAACTCAGGAAAAAAGGCGCGAAACGATTGTCTGCCCTTGCTTTCACGGAGGGAGGGAGGGAACGGGGGCCTGACGATACGTACCCAGAACCACCCACGACAATGTTTCAGCCCCATCAGAGTGCTCCATTATGACTGCTCTGGACAGCACTCTCAGATGCCCGATTGTTTGCCGTTGCTCTGATGCAGGGAGAGGCGACTGAGGACACGGCTTACAGGGTTGGCTTCAGGGAGCTAAAATCAACAAAGGGGGTGTCTTTACATCAAGGAGTATTTCAGGCAGGACTTCACGGAGGGTTCCAATAGGAAATGGTGCACCTAAGTTATCGTTCTTATTGGAACAGGAAGGTTAGCCTGGCCTCTGATTGATACATGCTAGATTTATCTCGCTGCACCTTCTCTGTGAGTGACTGCAGTGTGACCTAGAAGAATGAGTCCCCTAGACGGGGGAGGGGGGGAAGCAAATGAATACAGAACAAATCTGGTCTATTTCTTGTTTTGATCCACTCCGTCTATCTTTTACATCTTTGGCTGGCAGCAGACGGTGCAGAAGGACTGCATGCCATCCTCATCTCTTGGCTGCTCGGCAGAAGATGGTACAATACGACTGCTAGCAATCCTCATCTCCTGCCTGCCTGGCAGAAGATGGTACAGTACGACTGCTAGCAGTCCGTATCGCCTGCCCGCTCACCATAAGACAGTTCAATAGGACTGACTGCAGGACTAAAGAGAATGACCTGGTCAAGTCACTCCAAATTTAGTCCCTGCACCCATGTCTGTCCAGGCGCTCCCAGCCGACGTGGCCAGGAGCACCTCGGACATGACGATGACGGCTACCAGTCGTACTGCACCGTCTGCTGCCACAAGGCAAGGGGTTGCTGCTACTGTGTAGCAATGCCGTACCGCGTCTGCCAGCATCCAGGAGTCATAGGGTGACGGTTACCTGAGCAGGCTCCATGCTTGCCGTGGTATGGCGTCTGCACAGGTAACTCAGGAAAAAAGGCGCGAAACGATTGTCTGCCCTTGCTTTCACGGAGGGAGGGAGGGAACGGGGGCCTGACGATATGTACCCAGAACCACCCGCGACAATGTTTTAGCCCCATCAGGCATTGGGATCTCAACGCAGAATTCCAATGGGCAGCGGAGACTGCGGGAAGTGTGGGATAGCTACCCACAGTGCAACGCTCCGGAAGTCGACTCTAGCCTCGGTACTGTGGAAGCGCTCCGCCGAGTTAATGCACTTAGAACATTTTCTGTGGGGACACACACACTCGAATATATAAAACCGATTTCTAAAAAACCGACTTCTATAAATTCGACCTTATTCCGTAGTGTAGACATACCCATAGAGAGAGTATATCTAACAGACTAGGATGTAAATCATTTAGGGGCCCAGAGGTTAAAATATTTAGCAGTTTAGAGGCTAGAGCAACACCTTGAACTCTGCCCAGAAACTTACTGAATGCCAGTGCAACACTCTCAGTTACTTTCAACCGGTAACATTCAGGTCACATCTCGTTTTGACTGAACTGTATGGGACAGCAGAACTATATTGGTTAAGCATTGGACCGGTCCAAAACAAGGTAAGAAAAAACAAATCCCATCATTGTGAACAAAATATTTTAACAGTGACTGAAAAACTCCTAGGATATTTTTTACAGCTTAAGTACATTGCAGCATTCACTGTTACTATGAAGGACAAAAATATAGTCAGTCATTTTTACAGCAAACAACTGAAAAGTGATGTGCATTTATCATTTTTCAAGCTGGCAATACCTAATTAAGGATGTTTATAGTGTACATTTAACTTATCATCCCCACAGGAAAGGGCTTTTTTTCTCATGCACTATTTATGCAAACTGACCTTAGTTCCATGCAAAGATGTACATAAGTCTAAAACATTGGTCCCCAAACTTTTTACCTCATGCCCTCCCTTACCCCTGTCCGCCCCCTACCCCTCGGAACCAGGGGCAGGAGTGGGAGACATGGACTGGGATAAGGGGCCCGAGGCTGGGGTCACAGCTGGGGGCAGGAGCAGAGCTGGGTGGTGCCCCTGGCCACCCCCCCATGGGGGCTGGCGCGGGACTGAGCCATTCCCCCCAAAAAATGTTCTTTGACACCCCCCTAAGGGGGTGCACCCCACCATTTGGGGACCTCTGGTCTAAAATATAAAGAATTATATATAAAATGGCTCTTACAGTGCACAATAAGTCTGTGACAGTAGAACCTCAGAGTTACAGACACCTCAGGAATGCAGACTGTTGTAACTCTGACTTTCCCTTTTTAAAAAAAAATAGTTTATGTTTAACACAGTGCTGTGGTGTGTGGGTGTCTGGTGCTTCCTGATTGCGCTCTTCTGGTTCCAAATGAGGTCAGTTTGTAACTCTGGTGTTCGTAACTCTGAGATTTTACTGTAGATGGCTGTAGGCAGAAACTGGAGGCCAAGTTACCCACCCAGTTAGACATTATTCCTGATATACTATGTGTGATATTTTCTAGCAAGAAATCATTTCAATCAATTAACCAAATGGCGATGGAGGCGCTTGCTGGGTTTGGCTCTGGATCTTCTGATCTTGTCCTGTCACTTAGTATGGAGCAGCTGATGTAGACAATGAGAAATGAAAACATCAATTCAATGTTATTCAGTCTTCCTCAGTGCCCACATTTCATTTTTTCATTTAAAAGTGTTGGTCTAACAGCAGTTCTATGTATCTGCAGCTTCACAGCAAGCCTGATGCCATTAAATATGCCCATGAAGCAAACTTGATGCCCAAAACATGGCAGCAGCAGCTGCTATACAAGTGGCCACATCTTTTAAGCATTCTCCAGCACTGTCTATGACACTGCCCAAATATTTGAGAGATGTCACCTGCTTGATGTCCCATCTAGACAGGTTAATAATGAGCTGGTTGTAATCTGGAGCTGGAGGCTGCTTGATGGCAATGGACAGGGAGTTTGTTTTATCTGGATTGACAACCGACCAATACACACTGCTTTTTCCCCCAGACAGATCAGCCATCAGATGCAGCGGTTTTCCAAACTGAGCCAACATCAGCGAATTAGTAAACTTTAACACATGTGGGAATGCAGGCAAGATCAGGTCCTGATCCAAAGCCCATTAAGGTCAATGGGAGTCTTTCAACAGAGTTTAATGGGCTCTGGAGCAGGTCCCTAGTGCATAGGTGTACATGAGTGTTCATTGTGTACCTATGGAAGACATTACAACCCATAATTCTCAGATGACTTAAAATCAGCATAGCTCAATTCACTTCAGGGGAGCAATGCTGATTCACACCAGCTGAGAATATGCCTACTACGTCCTAACAAAGGATTAGATTAATTTGCAAAAGTTAGCCAGAGTCTTGATAACACTGGAAATGCCAAGAAACATCTTATGTTTTATTGTGTAGTTGCTTCTTTGGTGCATATATTTTCTGGCTTTGAGATATCTTGTGCTTTCCATACCTACCTTAGAGTTCTCCCCGAGCCTGCTCACTTAGTTTTACCTGCCAGCCTCTCACTGGTGATTAGCGCCAATCTTCAAAATAACCAGCATACAGCATTTCCCATGGACAGTTTTTGTGGACAAAGTAATGCCTCAGTGCCACAACGCTGGGCCATTGATATTGGTGTTCGACAGTGTGTGATACTGCATCAATGTGAAACCAAGCTGCACTGAGACGCAATGCTAGTCCTGTCAAAATGCTGCAATGCAATGTCTGGGAGCCCAACATTTATTGAGGACTTTAACTTTGGCACAGATGAGGGCCCTAATCCTGCCACTGGACCTGGGCAGGCAGACCCTTTCATCTGAGTGGAACACAATGGGGCTTACAGTCAGTACATTGGCTTGCAGGAAGCAGCATAGATCCATTAAAACTGGGACTATCCCACCCACATCAGAAAAAATGGCAATCCTTTCACTTAGTGGAAGCTGTGTCATTAAGCACAATGCATGGTTAAGAGGGGCAAAGTAGTTCCACAAACTCAGCACAGACTTCACAAGGATTCAGTACACTTCAAATCCAGACAGTCAATGAGTTGTCCTAACCTATGACGAGCGACTGAGCCAGAAGCATGACTTACTTGCTAGTGTATATCACAGATGAACAGGACTCTCAGTCAGTGCTGGCTGTACGAGTGCTTAAGGGTCAGCCTACACGGCAGCTGGAGGCATAATTTCCAGCTCAGGGAGATGCACAGATGCTACCTTTGACAGACCTAGCACACTAAAAATAGCATTGTAGCTGTAGTAGTCTGGGCAGTGGCACAGGCTAGCCACTCCAGTACAATCCTGCCCAGGACCATAGATAAGTACTCTGGCAGCTAGCCTGTGCAGCTGCCTGCACTGTGGCAGCTACATGGCTATATTTAGCATCCTAGCTCAAACACAGCTAGCCTGTGCATGTCTATCCAAGCTGGAAATTTCACCTCCCAGCAGCAGCGTAGACGTACCCCAAGAGACAATTGAGTAAAACCAGTGTTACACAGCAGAAAGGATGAAAGGGCTGCCTCACCCCTCATGAGAATGCAAGGAGAGTCAGCTGTGATCAACAGTGGCTAAGAGTGAATAGTTGGCAGTGGCCTATGTGAAATGAGTTGGCTGGTGTTATTTTCCCCGTGGACAGGCGTCCACATCACAAAATAACACTAGCACAACTGGCACCCTTGTTGGCAGTTTCAGCAAAGGTCAAGGATTGAACAAGCAGGGAGACAACTACCCTCTAGCTCCTTGAGTTAGTTCCTTCAGATGAGAATTAAGGCATATTGATAGAGCAGCTTGGGGAAACTTTCACTGCTACTCCCCATAAGGTACCTGTTTGAGGTACCTGATAAGCAGAGGAATTGAGCCTCCAGAGCTGTCAATACAGTATCTTTAACAAGCACCAAACTCACACCAAAAAAAATTAGAAGGGGTGGGGTGGGGAAAGAGGACTGAATAACAGACTTGAGGTATTCAAAGGACTGATGGGAAAGGGATAGGCCTCTGCCTTTTATAGTGGTATAGCTAACTGGTCTTTTGCTTCCTAGAGTCATAACAACTCACAGTAAGGAGTTTTCCTTTTGTATGATGGCAAGAAAGAGGAAAGATGTATCACAAATAGTGCAGAAATTTTAAAATGAAGTGGGCTTATCTGTTTTTAAAAAGTAACATTTTCACAATTCACTAGTTTTATTGCACATAGCTTAGAGAATTACAAGGCCTGATATTCAGACCAGGCTTCCATTTTTGTGGGCACAATTCTATGCTCTTAGTAAATTGTCAATGCAAAATTGTGCCTACAAAAAAAAGCTTGAGGCCAGATTCTTATCTGGTGTGAAACTATGTAGATCCACTGATGTTAATGGTGCTAAGTCAATTTACACTGGCTGAAGTTCTGGTCCCTGGTTTACAAATCAGGCCCCTGGTGGTTTAAGAGCAGCTTAATGTAGAGCAGGAGTAAATTTCAGTTCACATTCAAGAAGTACGGTTGCTTGGTAGTATTTTGAATGTTGGCAAAGGATCTTAAAAAGGAGGAGGTATTCTAATTGCACACATTATGCCACCATTCACTAAGAGTTATGGTTACCAAGTGCCATCAAAATTCCAAAACGCAATCAATTATGAAGATTTTCTAAAGTGACGCATTTTACTTCCAATCAGTTGGTTAGTGCATGGCTGCTATTAATATATTACAGAGTCCAACATCATAGAAATTCTTTTCAAGGTAGATATTTTATATGGGAAAAATACATTTTTACATACCAAGTAGAATCCATTTTAATGTCAATCATAATTTTGTTTTACTGAAACCATTTCCAAATGTTTACTCAGACAATGGTTACAGACAATGAAGTAGGCAACAAAATCTTAATGGTCATAAATAGCATGGCGTGCAGATCTCATGAACAGAATACAACATCAGGCTTACTTAGCTTGAGACAACAACCACCTTTAAAATATAACTATTACTCAATGAATAGTGCTTTATAGATATGTTGCATACATTCCAAAAGCAAAAACACTTTGTTCCAAATCCAGTTAGGGTTGCTAAGTGACAACATCACTTACAAAACCCAAGCACTTAAAAGCAAGGAAATGAACGTTAAGGACTCAGTCTTAACTTCCCACATAATAAGTATGCTGTTATTACTCAGTATAAAAATATGTGTTTACCATCACGAAGCCAATAACTTGAAACGCTGAGCCATTTGGGTGTGTTTTTATATATGATTTTGTTGTACTGATTTCAGTATCTAAGCATTTAGGGCTGGATTTTCATAAATGCTCAACACCCACAAGTCCAATTGCAGTTAGTAGGAGCAGTGGTGCTCAGTACCACTGCAAAAAATCAGGCTTTCAAACTCTCTTCCTCAGTTACATGGAAAAGGGATCTCTGCACATTCCCCCTAAGCCAGAGGTGGGCAAACTACGGTCCACGGGCCACATCCAGCCCGCGGGACCACCTGCCCGGCCCTTAAGCTTCCGTCTGGGGAGGCTAACCTCTGGCTCCTGCCCCGCCCACCTCCCAGGCTTTCCAATAAGCCTGTCCTGCCGCTCTGAGCGGTATGGTAAGGGGGTGGGGGAATGGGGTAGGAGGTCCCGGGGGGCAGTCAGGGGACAGGGGGCAGTTGGATGGGGAAGAGGTTTGGGGGGGGTGCAGTCAGGAGACAGAGAGCGGGGGGGGTTCAATAGGGGGTGGGGTCCCAGGGGGTCGAGGGGTCCCAGGATGGGGGGGACAGGGAGCAGGGGGGGTTGGATGAGGTGGGGTCCTAAGGGGGGGCAGTTAGGGACGGGGGTCCCGGGAGGGGGCAAATCAGGGGACAAGGAGTGAGGGGGGGTTGGATGGGTCAGGGATCCCGGGGGGCCTATCAGGGGGTAGGGGTGTGGATAGGGGTCAGGGCAGTCAGGGGACGGGGGGGGGTTGGATAGGGGGTGGGGTCCTGGGGGGGCAGTTAGGGGCAGGGGTCCCAGGAGGGGGCGGTCAGGGGACAAGGAGCAGGGGGGGTTGGATGAGTCAGGGGTTCTGAGGGGGGCAGTCAGGGGGCGGGAAGTGGGAGGGGGCGGATAGAGGGTGGGGGCCAGGCTGTTTGTGGAGGCACAGCCTTCCCTACACAGCCCTCCATACTGTTTCACACCCCGATGTGGCCCTTGGGCCAAAAAGTTTGCCCACCCCTGCCCTAAGCCAAGGCCATTTTGGTAAGGAATGGAGGAAGAATCATTTTACCAGATCCTGGAGTTCTTTCATGTTTGAGAAGTAGCCACGCTAGTACACAAGTCAAAGACATTTTTTTTCCTCCATCTGTTTCACTGACAGAGAATCATGTCTGTTTTTAATTAGTGACTGTTTGAGTCAGTGTTAAAACATCTACATTTCAGATTTTGTGAATCCATGTGATTTATTGGGCAGACATAGGGATAATGAAACGTTAAACAGCTGGCAAACAATTCAAAAGGAGCTATTTTGAAGTCTCAGCAAATATTTGTTTGACATTAATCATACAGTTTTCAAAAAGTATTTAACAGGCAATGAAAATTAAACCTAAAAATTTGAAAGTCTACGGATTTTTCTGGATTTTTGGGGGAGGGAGGGCTTGGGCACACTAGAAAGAGGAAATCAAAATCAATTTTATAATAGGACTGTAGTTGCGATCTTAACTTTGGAGAACTTACCACCTCTCAATAATAAAATCACATACACCCATAAATCCAGGGCTGGAATCCTTGTCAAACAGCTTTAAAAAAAAATAATTGAGGAATGCCTCAGCTCCTACTTCCACTTCCTGGTTTAAAACTGGGCCTGGAGCCACCTGCTGGGGACACTGCCTAATTTAGAAGAACACAGCAGTAACTGCCAGCATCTCCTGGTTCCTATCTTTGGACACTACAACAGTTAATTTGATATACTGCTTAGTTCCGACTGTTTTACCTCCTCTAAGATTCCAGTGTGCGGGACAGACAGAAGAGCCAGATTCTTTCTGCTTATGGAAAGGAAAAAAAATAGGGGAGTTTTCCTTTACTGTTTTTAACAAAACATTGTATTAGTATGTTTTAAATATATTAAATAATAGCAGCATTACAATATGAAGAGGCCTTACCTAAACTCTTCTGTCAGAAAAAGTTAATAGTAATAATAATAATAGGGACATTTAAAACACCACCCTGGTGTTCACACATTAGATTAGTACTTCAAGTTTACCTGACGAAGCTCCTACTATTTTGTTCCCCATCACTGAGAAGATACCTTACTAGATAAACTGTTTTTCCCATCCCTTTGTCCAACTGATTTCATAGCATGTCCCCAGTGCGAAGCTGGAGAAAGCCTGTATTCCACACAAAGGCACTGTGCATTTTGTATTTGGAGCCTCCAGTCTTGGTTTGGAATGTAAAAAAAGAATATGTGCCATTTAAGAGAAACACTGGTTTTTCCTACTTGATTTTCAATTACCACTGGCATCTAGCCTACAGTGAAGTAAAAGGCAGCCATTTTAATGCACTCAGCTGGAAGTCAACATTTTGCAGCACAGTATATAAGCATGCATCTAGCTGATATCACACTACATTTAGTCAATGGCTAATCTGGCATTTGTTCAACTGTATGCTATAAATGGTAAAACAGAGAAGAAGTAACAGCATCTTAACCACTTCATTTCTGGTGGCTGGAGAACATGGTGGTGTTATCTGAAGTGCCAGCATTCTAATGAAAAGTTGGCACATATATAGTAGTGTCCCACGCATAGAGGACAGTACTGGTGGTGCATTTTGTCCCATATTCCTGGCACATAAGGCAACAGTGCCGCAGCCAAGGTTAACAGAAAAGCTTTTCAGCACAAAGTTGCTGTTGAAGATGATCAATAAAGGTCTAATCCTGCAAGGTGATGAGTGCTTCCAAGTGGTGCTGAATGCCTCAGTTTGGTTAGGTCTCAGATGCACCTAGCCCCTTGCAATATTGGCCCTAAGAGAATATACATATTGTTTGAAACTTACAAAATATCTACCGATGTTAGAGCTTCTCAATCAGAGATGAAGAGTGGGGAGTGTGAATTTTGGGCTTTTTCCTTGGAAAGCATGAAATCAGAAGATTCTTCATGGGTGGGTGTATGTGCGCGGGGGGAAAAAAGGATACTTGTTATCAAATGTGATGCCAATTTCCAGCCCAAGTTGGTAGTGACTGAAAGGTGTTAGCATCTGATGGCTGTACGGTGATCTTTGCAAAAGAGGTTAGTGGTCTCAGACAGTTCCTTGTGTTACAAAAGTCATCAGCATGATTAACACTTGTTGGCAACTTTGTTGGCAACCTCAGCAGACAGACCAAGTGCTAAACTGGCAATGCAGAATAAACTATTCTCTCATCCCTATAGAAGGCCCCCATCAGGTTGTGCTGAGGCACACTGGCAGGGCTGTATACAGAAGCTTGCAGAGCTGCTGCTTGTGCTGTACCAGTATAGGGGATAAGTAAGACTTCAGTCTTCAGTGCTGTCAGGTCGGCACCTTTCACAAGCAATAAATTCAACATGAACATTAGAACAAGACAGTTCCTGATGACAGAATGCATTGCTGTCAAACACTCCAGAATGCCCACAGGAAGCCTCTGTGGAGGTCAGTAAATGGACTGATGATCTCACTAATTTACTATTAGCAAGCCAAGACCAAGACAGGATAATTCAGGCTGCCACAAGAAACACAGATGAACTAGACGGGACATGAGGTGTTGTTTTATCCTAACAGTAGTATCCACAGAGACCTAACTATCACAAAGGCTACTTCTCTCTCAACAATGATAGTTGCAACCAACAGGGAGGCTGAGGCGGATGGTGGCCCAGGTGAAACTCTTGAGGTTGTGGCAGGGTATTTTCAGTGGAAGGACCTTGGCTGTGGAGTTCCTTACATCAGAGAGCAGGATAAACAAAACTCTTGCTACTTTTAGAGCATAGTACAGAATTCATGCCTCTCAGAGAACTTTCCTCAGTTACAATGGCAGCAGGATAGTCCAGCAATGCTTCCACCAGAAAAAAATCACCAGGAGTGACCCCACTTACAAAAGCAGCACAAAACAAAGGAGGTGTGGCGAGTCTGGTCCTTTTTCTGATAGAAACGATGCTGTTCTTAATATTTTCTGTGGCAGCTAGGTATTTTGGTGCTACACATATTAACAATGCCTAGTCTGAAATTACTACACTACATAACATAAATCCTCCATTTATCTTCCCCAGAAACCTTTACCTTTTTATCCACTGTGTTTGAGAACTAATCAACAGGCCTAGCGTTTTTTTTATCTGAGTCAAACAAAATTTAGAAAATTAGCCTCTAGATAAGTAAGCACAAAAAACAACAAGCAGACCAGGTTTTCTGGCAGAGCTGGTTACATAACGATAACAATATATATTCACAAATATATGTGTTAATAAGTGGTTTGATTTCATTCCACTACTGTTTGTAGGTTCATACTAATCATTATTCTTGGGCATTGAGATGACAATCAGATATTATTTAAAATGGTTGACTCCCAAAACATGCAGAGATAATTGTTGGTCTGAAACTCCTACCAAGTCCATGTTATTCATTATTCTCCAGCAAAGATTGGAAATACTATCTTAGGTGGCTAATCAAAGGAGGGCAAACATATCAAAGACAAACAGTCCCCATATGCTAAAAACTATGACTGTTGATTAACTCACACGATTAAAAAAAATTAATCATGATTAATCACAGTTTTAATCGCACTGTTAAACAATAAAATACCAATTGAAATTTATTAAATATTTTGGACGTTTTTCTACATTATAGTGATTTCAGTTACAACACAGAATATAAATTGTACAGTACTCACTTTATATTATTTTTATTACAAATATTTGCACTGTACAAATGATAAAATAAATTGTATTTTTCAATTCACCTCATACAAGTACCGTAGTACAATCTCTTTACTGTGAAAGCGCAACTTACAAATGTACATTTTTTTTACATAACTGCACTCAAAAACGAAACAATGTAAAACTTTAGAGCCTAGAAGTCCACTCACTCCTACTTCTTGTTCAGCCAATCACTAAAAGAAACAAGTTTGTTTACATTTACGGGAGATAATGCTGCCCGCTTCTTATTTACAATGTCATCTGAAAGTGAGAACAGACATTCACATGGCACTTTTGTAGCCAGCGTTGCAAGGTATTTACATGCTAGATATTCTAAACATTCGTATGCTCCTTCATGCTTTGCCCACCATTCCAGGGGACATGCTTCCATGCTGATGATGCTCATTAAAAAAATATATGTTAATTAAATTTGAGACTGAACTCCTTGGGGGACAATTGTATGTCTCCTGCTCTGTGTTTTACACTCATTCCGCCATATATTTCATGTTATAGCAGTCTCGGACGATGACCCAACACATGTTGTTTGTTTTAAGAACACTTTCACTGCAGATCTGATAAAACACAAAGAAAGTACCAATGTGATATTTCTAAAGATAGCTACAGCACTCGACCTAATATTTAAGACTCTGAAGTGCCTTCCAAAATCTGAGAGGGACAAGGTGTGGAGCATGCTTTCAGAAGTCTTAAAAGAGCATCATTCCAATGCGGAAACTACAGAATCCAAACCACCAAAAAAGAAAATCAACCTTCTGCCGTTGACATCTGACTCAGACGATGAAAATGAACATGCGTCAGTCTGCACTGCTTTGGATCGTTATCGAGCAGAACCCACCATCAGCATGGATGCATGTCCTCTGAAATGGTGGTTGAAGCATGAAGGGACATATGAATCTTTAGTGCATCTGGCACATAAATATCTTGCAACGCTGGCTATAACAGTGCCATGAGAATGTCTGTTCTCATTTTCAGGTGACATTGTAAACAAGAAGCGGGCAGCATTACGTCCTGTAAATGTAAACAAACTTGTTTGTCTGGGCGATTGGCTGAACAAGAAGTAGGACTGAGTAGTCATAGAATCATAGAATATCAGGGTTGGAAGGGACCTCAGGAGGTCATCTAGTCCAACCCCCTGCTCAAAGCAGGACCGATCCCCAATTAAATCATCCCGGCCAGGGCTTTGTCAAGCCTGATCTTAAAAACTTGTCTTGTAAGTCTTGTAAGCTGTAAAGTTTTACATTGTTTTATTTTTGAATGCAGGTTTTTTGTACATAATTCTACATTTGTACACTCAACTTTTATGATTATTTACTACAGTACCTGTATTAGGTGAACTGAAAAATACTGTTTCTTTTATTTTCACTGTACAAATATTTATAATAAAAATAAATATAAAGTGAGCACTGTACTCTTTGTATTCTGTGTTGTAATTGAAATCAATCTAGTTGAAAATGTGGAAAACATACAAATATTTATATAAATCGTATTATCTATTATTGTTTAACAGTGTGATTAACCACGTTTAATTTTTTTAATCACTTGACAGCCCTACTAAAAACTATTTGTCCACACTTTTGGCAAATACTTATACATACATGAGAAGTAAATCAGGACTGGCTCATGAGTAATTCATAAACAGGGAAGGGATATGTTTGCAGCAAAGAGTTTCACCAGGTCTATTCTCTACTTCAGGGACATAAAGATCTACTTACTTGCAGAGCTGGCTCAAGACATAAAATTTTAATTTTAAAAAAACACAATGAGGTGGATACCATGCATTTCCAAACTAGGTAAAAGGAAATAGTGCCTATAAAACATAACAAGCTCTGCCAATTTCATAAAACTCTACTTAGGAAACAGTGGGACAACTAAATATCATGTTTTCCACTTCAGGTCCAGCACTGTACGTACAGATTTAACAAAATCAAATAGACATGAGCCTATTTTGCCATTCAGAGGCAATCTAATGTGGTGCAAGACTGCAAGAATCCTGGCCCTGATTCTAGTCAGTGATCTAGCCCCTTTACATTGCTCCGCTGGCACAGAGGGACCAGAACCCAGGTGGATCTATGCAGTAGGGCAGGGGTTGGCAACCTGTGGCACACGTGCCAAAGGCAGCATGCAAGCCGATTTTTACTGGCATACTGCTTCCAGCCAGGGTCCCCAGCTGGCAGCGGGCTGAGTGGGACTGGTGGCCAGGACCCCAGCTAGCAGGAGCCGACGGAATTCCAGACTGCCAGCAGGTGAGCCGCTGCCAGTCTGGGCGTCTGTCCGCCACCCTACTCAGCCCGCAGACGGTCTGGAGTTCCAGCCACTGGCCCCGCTCAGCCTGCTGCTGGACTGAGTGAACGGAACCCCAGGCCAGCAGCAGGCTGAGCAGGGCCGGTGATCGAGACCCTGGCTGGCAGAAGCCGGCGGACGGAACCCCAGAGCGGCAGCGGGCTGAGCCGCTCAGCCCACTGCCGGTCTGGAGTTCCAGCCGCGGCTCCTTGCCAGTCGGGGTCCCAGCCACCAGCCCCGCTCAACCCGGTGCCGGCCTGGGTGAACAGAACCCCCGGCCAGCCACGGGCCCCTTGCCAGCTAGGGTCCCGGCCATCGGCCCCGCTCAGCCTGCTGCCGGCCTGGGGTACCGGCAGCCAGCCCAAGGCTCTGCTCCTGGCCTAGGCCCAGAGTTCTGCAGCCGCCCCCAGCTGTGGCCCACTGACCCCAGCCTAGGGCAGTGAGGGGTGCAGACAGGGGCAATAGGGGGCACAGCTCAGCACCCCCATCTTAAATTTTTTTCCAGGCCACTGGGATATTTTTAAGTCCTGGTTTGCTGCTTATATCAGACCACGTTTGACCTTGTGCGTGTCCTCTGTCGCCATTTCTTTTCCCACTGAGAGTTGAGGGGAACATTTGACAAAATGGCAGCTCCTAGGAAAGCAAAGTTAGATGTCCGTTCATTTCAGCCTTCTTGGACAGACACATTTGGATTTATTCAAAAGAAGGACCGTGCAATTTGTGCTTTTTGTTGTGAAAGTGTTGTTTGTCACACATCAAGTGTTCAACGACATTTTGAAACGAAGCACGAGAAAACCTTTCTTGAGGAAGTAGACAAGACTGAATCAATCAAGAAGGCAGTAGCAGGATATGAGAAGCAAAGCAGTGTTTTTAAAAGCTTAAGTGTAAGTAAAAATCAAGCTACAGAAGGAAGTTACAAGATTGCACAGTGCATTGCAAAAAAACGGAAAGCCGTTTACAGATGGGGAATATATAAAAGAAGTTTTTCTCAGCAGTTCGGAGATTTTGTTCAATGATTTGCCAAATAAAGATTCGATCATATCTAGAATAAAAAAACTGCCTGTCTCTGCCAGAACAGTTGCAAGACGCATAAGCAAAATGGCAGAAAACATTAAGGAAAAGCAGACGACTGCATTAAAAGACACAGCAATGTTTAGCGTTGCAGTTGATGAGAGCATGGATATAAACGACATTCCACGTTCAGCAGTTGTTGTGAGATATTGTGCTTCCGATGAAATCCAAGAGGAACTTTGTTGCCTAAAACCCCTGCATGGCACAACAAAGGGGGAAGATACAGTGGAAAGTTTTGTTAATCACTTTGAAGAATGAGGAGTTGACATCAGAAAAATATTTTGTGTGACAACAGATGGTGCTCCTGCCATGGTCGGAAAACAGAAGGGATTTGTAAAGATACCTGAAGATCAAATTGGCCGTCCGACTGTCAAATTTCACTATATCATCCATCAAGAAAAGTGCCTGTGTGCTAAAATTTCTAATTCAGAGCTTAATAATGTGATGAATACAACCGTGTGAATTGTGAATTTCCTTGTTGCTCGATCTTCTTTGACTCACAGACAGTTTCAAGCACTGCCAGAAGAAATGGACAGTGCTTATAACGACATTCCACTTCACAGCAACATTCGGTAGCTAAGTTGTGGCAAGGATTTGGTGTGCTTTGTAAACTGTTTTGAAGCAATCAAGGCCTTTTTGTAGGAAAAAGAACAAAACTACCCCAAACTGGATGATGACAAATGGCTGTGTAAACTCATGCTTCTAATTGACATCAACACTCACCTAAATGAACTTAACCTTTGTCTCCAGGGTGAGGGCAAACAATTCTGGATCTTTATGAAGCTTGGAAGGCATTTGTTGTAAAACTAGCAGTTTTTTCTCGGGATAATCAAACTTCTACTTTCTGCTACTTCCAACACATAAAAGAGCTTTCAACACGTTGCACTGCCAGTGTCGATGAGATTGGAATGTACATGCAAGAACTGGAATCAGAATTTTCTGACAGATTTCAAGATTTCCAGCAATTTGGCCCAATGCTTTCTTTTCTAATTAAACCTGAAAAGTTCAAGTGACTTGGATTCGTCTGTATTTCAGTGGATGGGTGCTGAAGATTTCAAAAAGCAGCTCATTCAGTTAAAAAGCTCAGAATTGTGGGCATCAAAGTTTGTAGATCTGCGGAGTGCATTTGAAGCTACCAAGAGAGATCATGGGCCTCTATTCTGACCTGCTGGACGTCCCTGCCACTGAAATGTAACTGTTTGAAGAAAATTGCGTTTGCAATGCTTTCAGCATTTGGATCCACAAACCTGTGCGAACAGGTATTTTCGCACATGAAATCTGTCCTCAGTCCCTCTCGGTTAACAACTGATCACTCAGAAGCTTGTTTGCAGCTTAAAGTATCCAAATACGTGCCAGACAGTGGAAAACTCAGCAAGGAAAAGCAAGGGCAAGGATCACACTAAACCAGTGGTTCTTAACCTTTACTGCAGCCTGCACCCCTTTGCTTTTCAAAATATGTTCTCGCACCCCTTATCAAAAATTACACTACAATTAGCTTAAAAACTGAAAAACTTTGTTTGTATATTACAGTAATCGTTAACAAATGTATAATGTTAATAAATACATAGGTTTGATGAAACCAAGTAGTTGCACTTATGTGCCTGTGCTTAATTTGTGTTTTCGATGATTTACCTTCTAAAAAAATCTCACATTTCTCGCACCCCCAGAAAGGGCATCTCACACCCCCAGAGGGTGCGTGCACCCCAGGTGAAGAACCACTGCACTAAACTAATAAGATCTGCATTTTAATTTAATTTTAAATGAAGCTTCTTAAACATTTTAAAAACCTTGTTTACTTTACATACAACAATAGTTTAGTTATATAATACAGACTTATAGAGAGAGACCTTCTAAAAAATGTTAAAATGTATAACTGGCACGCAAGGCCGTCCCTAGCTATTTTGGTGCCCTACGCAGCCCCCCGTGGGGGGGTTGGGTGCTGTGGGGTCCCAGGCCTCCATGGGCGGGAGTGGGGGGGGCTGGCCCTAGGCCTCCATAAGGGGGACTGTGTGGGGCCCCGCCCCAGGCCTCCACGGGGAGGGGATGGGGGGCTGGCCCCAGGCCTCCGTGAGGGACAGGGGCTGGAAGCTTCCTGCGTGAATTGGAACGACCCCGCCCAAGCCTGCTCCGCTCTCCGGCTCCCAGCCGTGCTGCCAGCAAGGGCTGGGGGGGTGGTTCCCCCCTTCCCCCCAAGCCTGGGAGCCAGGGGAGCGAAGCAGGCTGGGGCCGGGTCACTCCACTTCCCGCAGGAAGCGGCCAGCCCCCATCCCCCACGGGGGCCTGGGGCCAGCCCCCACTCTCCTGCCTGCAGAGGCCTGAGGCCCCAGGCTGCTCTGCTTCCCTGGCTCCCGGGCTTGGGGCGAGGGGGAACCGCCCCCCCAGCACTTGCCAGCGGCACGGCTGGGAGCCAGGGGAGCGGAGCAGGCTGAAGCCGGTCGCTCCACTTACCGGTGAGTGCGCGCCCAACCGCTTCTGGAGTCCTCAGGGGAGTGGGGGCGGGGCGAGGGCGGGAAGAGGCGGGGCTCGAGCAGAACAGGGGCGGGAGCCTGGGGAAGAGCCGGAGCAGAGGCTGGAGCAGCACGCAGCTGCGCAGGGCACCAGGAAATTTGGGGCAATCAATTTCCTGGTGCCCTACACAGCTACATGCTTTGTGTATGGGTAAGGACGGCCCTGCTGGCACGCGAAACCTTAAATTAGAGTGAATAAATGAAGACTCAGCCCACCACTTCTGAAAGGTTGCCAACCCCTGCAGTAGGGAATCCTTCTGACAGAGCAGGGCTCCACCTGCTGGCATAAGGCTGAGTGGAGCAGCCCAGTTCTGCCTTTCTTCAGCAATATGGGGGAAAGGATTATTGCTGAAACATACTATGCTTTGGACAGTCTGCGCTAGTGGTCCATAGGTGTCTTAATCAAGATCGCTGTAATGTACAGCAACCTCGGCAGTTTTTGTGGGTGAGCCAGGGGAGTAGATTTGGGATTTTAGGGAAGGATTGCAGTGTTACGCTAAGAAAGAGTAATAGCGGGAGAGGTGAGGGCTTAAGAAAGGGGGAGGGGAGAGAGAGTGAAAACATGAGGAAGAAGAGAACACAATGCAGGGAAAAATGAAGAAGATGAAGGAAGAGAAAAAGGATACCCAGACATGCAAGAGAAAGAAAAGTGGGGCTAAGGAAGGGAAAAGAGAAAGAACAAATGCAAGGGAGACATCAATTACAGTTTAAAAAAAGTAGAATGTTAAAGTATTATACAACAGTGATTGCTTTGTCTTTTGAAGTATACCAGATGGTACCAAATGGCAGGTACTTCCCAAGAAGCTTTCTGGGGTGGGTGGGTGGAGACCAGCAGATCCCCTTTATTCACCCTTCCTCAGTCTTAGTAAACTACTGATGTTTTCTAGGCATCTTGAGGGATGGTCTACACTTTAAAAGTCTTTTTTGCTGGTAAAGCTTATTCTCTTTGGGAACTAGTTTAAGCTATGCCAGGAAAACAACCCTTTCCAGTATCAGCAGCTTCTCTGCTAGTGGGGCTGCTTGTAAAACTCTACCAGTACCGCTATTCGGGCAAACCCTTTCAAATGTAGACAAGGCGCAAATAAGCGGGGTGAGGGCATGGTTACTGGAAACAATGCTGTACACTTCACCTCAGGACACGGGCTTCTTTTTACAGTAAACATCCTCTGAAGACTTGGGGGGTATTTGAGTAGATTTTGGGAGTGCAAGGACTTTGCACTGATACATAGGAAACTGTGATGGGGTGGTGTGCCCTCTTAAGGGCAGTGGTACCTAATGGTCAACCCATCCCACCATGTGATTTGGCCCAGTAAGGTTTTAAAGGGCCTATACATATATGAGAGGCCTAGGGGTTATTGATAGAGAAGACAGTCAGGGGTGGGGTTGTCTCCTGAACCATGATGAAGAGCTGACTTGGACTCTTATAGGGACCCAGAGTGGAGTGACCTGGGGTTACTAACAGGGTAAGTCACCTTTTACAGAAAGACTTAATAAATCAGACCCCACAACAAGGTGTGGGGGTTGGGTTTTGAACCAACCTAAGTCTGGTAATTGGTTAAAAGAACATGTGCAGGCATGGAAACAAGAGAGCATGCTGGAGAGGCCTATCTCTTGACAGAAACAAATAACTGGAACTCAGAAAGCATTCAAGGAAAGGGAATGTATTCAAAAGCAGTGCAATCTTGTATACAATGCTGTACCAATGAACGTTACAAATGAACCCTGTAAAAAAAATGCAGCCGGCATCAAGGGAAGTGACAAAAGAAAAACACAAGATTTGTTTTCCACATTAGTCATTCGTTCAAAGCTTAAAGATTACCTGATCCACTGGAACCTCTACCTGAGTGTCTTCATCTTCCTGGATTTCTGCTGCCCCCCACATTTCAGACCGTTTTTCACCAGCTTTGTAAATACCTTCATCTACAACCAGAAAGAAATACTGAGTAGACGTAAAGACCAACTGTGACACTGTGTGGCGCCACAACTGAACTGCACCTAAATTCTGCTTCTAAGAAGAGCTTTCAAAGCTTACATACCATTTCCAGAGTAACCCTTTTAATGGATTTTAAATGTCTCATTATGTTCAATTTTGTTTCCTTTGTTTCTAATTACAGTTATACACACGCTACATTATGTAGCGGAGGAAGGATAAAGAGAGAGAGACCTGAACAAACACCCTGGATCTGAACTCCCCTGAACTCTGGGGAAGCTCAGAGGTGAACCTGATCTTTACAACACAGACCTATCACACTTCATATTAACAATAGGATATGCATATACATTTAAAATTATGATATTAGCTCATGATACATGAGCTAATAAAATTTTCATTGCTAAGGAAAACATCACAAGCTCAGAAGAAAAAATAAATGTGGTGAATTATTGTAGCTGTGATGTTACAATTTAGGATTTACAAAGATAACCAGGGGAATCAACTGCAGTTCCCCGTTCAGAGCCTGAACAATAGAAGAAACTCTACATTTCTGTTTTGCAAGGGCACTGGAAAGCCGCAGAGAGCCTGCCCAGGACCGTGGAGAGGGTTGTGTCAGCTCGGCAAGACTAATAGGTCCGCAAGCAGATAGTCGATTCCCAACCTTATTCTAGTTCACACCGGTTTTACACTGGTCTTCATTTTATTTGATTCATTTGTTCTTGTACTCTGCAAGTAACTTCCAAATGCCTTAGCCAGGCACATTTTTTGTACCAGAAAGCTGAGGAGGAAAAAGTAGAATGACAGATATAGTCTGTATCCTCAAAGAGTAATAAGGGTTTAAAAAAAAGAAAACACAGTTACTTACTTTTCGTAACTGTTGTTCTTCGAGATGTGTTGCTCATACCCATTCCGTGCTAGGTGTGTACATGCCACATGCGCTGTTGCCAGCGATCTTTCCCTTACTGATATCTGTTGGGCTGCATGTGTATGCGCCAATATAAGAAGCACCAATGGCCCTATGCCATCTCAGTTCCTTCTTGCCATTCAACTCCGACAGAGGGGGAGGAGAGTGGGTCATGGAACGGACAGGACCAACGCATCTCAAAGAACAAGAGTTTTTAAAGGTAGGTAACCGTTTTTTCTTCTTTGAATGCTTGCTCATGTCCATTCCATGCTAGGTGACTCACAAGCGGTACCCCAGGAAGTGGACTCAAAGTTAATGAATGTGCTGACTGCAACACTCTTCTCCCAAAACTGGCATCGTCTTGGGCCAGGGGCTCCAGAAAAGGCACCAGAAAAGGGCCTGGCTCATCCACTTTTCATCATGGTCCTGGCCCCCTGTGCCTCCTCTTCGTCCCCAAAGCTGGAACCTGGCCCAGGGAGCTGTAGAGAGCTGCAGGCCTTCCACCTGCCCAGGGCAGTGGGGTGGTAAGAGCAGCCCCCAGCCTGTGTCCCCGCCACTCGGACCCCCCATCCAGGGCAGGTATAGGGTCCGTGGCTCCCCACTGCTGCCCAGGCAGCTCTTACCATGGCCCAGTTGTGGCTCTTTGGCCCCTGAAGACCCACCTCCAGGCTACCCTGGAAGCCAGAGCCAGGTCAGGCTAACATCAGCATGGGCAACTGTGGAGAGCCATGGACCCTCCACCTGCCCGGGGTGGTAGGCCAGCGGGGCGGAGACACAGGCCAGGGGCTGCTCTCAGGCCTTTCCACCCCAGGCAAGTGGAGGGGCCCAAGAGACCTTGTGCCCCCCCCACTTTTGGGAAGAATCCTACCTTGGGCCTGTTGGGTGATGGTGTAGTGGGACATGAAGGTATGAACTAACGACCAGGTTGCAGGCTCTGCAGATGTTCTGGATTGGTACCTGGGCGAGGAATGCTGCTGATGAAGCCTGGGCTCTTGTGGAATGAACTGTCACGATGGCCGGAGGCAGGATGTTCACCTGCTCATAGCAAGCCAGAATACAGGCAGTTACCCAGGACAAGAGATTTTTTGGGTTACCACAGGTAGCCCTCTCATCCTTTGTTATTGCTGCAAAGAGCTGTGTGGATTTCCAGAAGGGCTTAGTCCTCTCAATACAAAAGGCAAGGGCCTGCCTAATGTCCAATGTATGAAGCCGTCGTACCTCAGAGCTTTTGGGAAGAAGACAGGTAGCAAAATGACCTTGTTGTTGTGGAATTGTGCCATCACCCTTGGCAGGAAGCTGGATGGGGGCGCAGTTGAACCTTGTCCCTGAAGAACAATGTGTAAGGTGATTCTGACATAAGGGCCTTGATCTGAGTGATCCTTCTGACTGAGGTGATTGACAACAGGAAGGCAACTTTCCAGGAGAGAAATATAGGAAGCATGATGCCAACAGCTTGAATGGGGGCCCCTAAGTCTCGACAGGACCAATTTTAAGTTCCATGGTGGGTAGGTCAGTTCGCAAACCAGAGGATACAGTCTTTCCAACCCCTTGAGAAACTGGGCTGTCGTGTCGTGAGAGAACAATGATCTGTCATTCTCTGGGGAGTGGAAGGCTGAGACGGCAACCAAATGAACCTTAATAGATGAGAGTGCTAGACCCTGGTGCTTTAGGTTGAGCAAACAGTCCAAGATAGACTGAAGAGAAGATAGAGATGAAGAGAGATCCCGTTGGGAGGCCCACCAAGTGAAATGTTTCCACTTGGCCAAGTAAGTAGCCCTGGTGGAAGGCTTTCTACTACCTAGAAAGACCTGTGGAACCTGTTCCAAGCAAGCCTGTTCTTCAGGGTTCAGCTATGCAGCATCCATGCAGTTAGGTGCAGGGAGGGAAGGTTCGGGTGAAGCAACCGGCTGTGGTCTTGTGAAATCAAGTCTGGGCGAAGCGGAGCTGCCACCAAGAGGTCCAGAATTGTGCCAGATCAATGCTGGTGAGGTCACACTACTGCTATCAGGATAATTCTTGCCTTGTCCCATTTGATTTTCAGAAGAACCTTGTGAACCAAGAGGATCGGAGGAAGGTGTACAGTAGGCAGCAGTGGCACCAGAATCAGGGGAAGGGGGCTCAGGACCCTCCCACTTTTAGAAAGTAGGGTGGCCTGGCACATCTACTTTTTGCAGGGGTGGACCCTGCCCCCTACCCCTCCTCCTCTTCTCCCCAAGGCCCCACCTCCAGCATGGAGCCCAGCCAGGGAGCCCGGGCAGCTCTGGGGAGCTGTGGCAGACACTCTACCTGTCCATGGTGCAAGGGGGCTGAGAGCAGCCCCAGCCCGTATCCCCATCTGGCCAAGAGCAGGTGGAGGGTCCGCAAATCCGTGCAGACTCCCCAGAGCTGTGCGTGTGCCTGAAGTTCGCTGCAGACACCACCAAGAACCTCCAGGGTGGGGTAGGGGAGCAAGTACAGGTCATCAAATCTGCTTTCCCGGTACATCATAATTTCTCTGTCCTCCCTGAAGCGGGGGTCAGAGAAGAAAAGGTTTGCCAGAGGGCCTTGACTGGCTCCATTACCACCTCATTGATGGGCAGGGCCACCTTGGATGGAGCTGCTGCATCCAAGATATCAATAAGGCTGTATGATGTCTCTTTGAGCTCCTCCATCTGCAAGCCCAGGTTTGAAGCGACCCGCTTCAGAAGGTCCTGAAATCATCCTGGGCTGGGACCTGCAACAGCCTCATCTGGGGAGGACGAGGAGAAGGCTTGCACCAGAGAAGGGGTTCCTTCCGTTTCCTCAAATACGTCCCCTAGAGGCATCTCTTGGACTTCGGCACTGGGGTCAGTACCAGAGTCGGGATCCGATGCTGAGCAGAAAGGAGCAGTAGCCCATCTCTCGGAAACCATCAAGTGGGAGGAAGGCCCCAGTACTGGGGGAAACCCCCAGGGATTCCAGTAGGGCCACTGCATCGACAGTGACCCGCTGGCCAGGTACCTGCTGTGGGACTGGCTCTGAAGCTTGGGGGGGGCATAGGCTGGGTACTGATGGTGGGGTTTTGGCGGTACATCATAGGGTTCTCCTTCGGACTCCGAAGAGGATTCCTCTCTCGGCAACCATGGTGGAGTGGTAACAGCTTCCACCTCTATATGGTGCCAGAATTACAGGGAACAGTGGCATGGCCAAGGATAGGGATGCTGAGATCATGTGGGGCTGGCCCCTAGATGATGCCAGGGGGCCTGGTGCCGGGAAGGCACCTGACACACTCTGTTCCCTCCTGCTTCCAGATGCCAGAGCTGGTAGGTGCCCCATTGGGGTTGGAGGGACCAAAAGAGAGAGAGACTCCAGGGTTGATGGCACCGTCAGTCTGCTGGTACCGTGGTGGTTTCATGGTCTGAAGTCCCGACAGATTTGTCAGAGCAAGAAAGGGTCTTCCAGCAACAATCCCAGGCTGTACGAAGGGACTGAGAGGATGCGGGCTGGCGGCACCCCTTATACCGGTGCATATGCGCGCAGCTCCACAGGGTGCTAGAGTCGGCCCAAGAGATATCACTAAGGGAAAAAACTCTGGCAACAGTGCACCTGGTGCACACACACCTAGCCTGGAATGGACATGAGCAAGCACTCGAAGGAGAATGATGGGTACCAGCATTCAAAACCAGTGGGGAAAGGTTTGCTCTGCAACTTTCTGATGAGCTATGCGAGACTGATAGATATCCATTTCTGATATCCCCAAGTGTTGATTGTACCAGCAATGAGCATTGATATCACACGTAGGAAGAATTTCCCATGATCGTGTCATAGCAGCATGTGCACCAGTGGAGCACAAGTACAGAAGTGCTGTGATAATGGACTGAAATCAAAATCACGTGTGTAAAGAGCATGCTTGTAGTAATGAGAGATTTTAACTACACAGGCATAAAGTAGGGCACACTAAGTTAAGAGAACACATCAATAAATATTGAGTGAAATCCAGCAGATCTACTGGAGAAATTTAAAGTGTGTATAGGTATCTACATCACCAATCAGTAAATAAAAAAATAATAAAAAACCCAAACAGTGGAGTATGTCAGGTACAAATATCAGTTAGAAAGGAAAATGGATGTGTTAGAGAATAACAGTTTTAGATGTGCTCGTGCACACACACTCTGCAGAAGGCTGCCTATTGATACACTAAAGGCACCTTTGACACAACCTAAAAGTGCCCCTATGCAAAACAACATTCCAGCCTAACTCAAGTACAGCAATACCATTCAATATGGCCCGTAACCAGCAACCCAAGTAAACACAAAGCTAAAACCATCCCTCTTCTCCAACAATTCACCACCCTTACTATTCGGCTCCATTGTCAAGTGCCTAGGGGGCAAGGAGGGAAGACGAGCTTTGCAGCATGCCCTGACGGTCATCAGATTCAGACCCTTTTTTGACTAAGGTGTGGCAAGGAGCAAATTTCAAAGCAGGAGGGCCCTCACAGAAAACGTCCTTTCAGCAGCCTTATTTATACCAACTCTGCTTCTGTGCAAGTGTCTCTGTTGATCTCAGCTGTGATAGCACGGCATGTGGAGAGAGTATAATATAAAAAGAAAAGCACAGTTAGAGAGTGAAAAAGGAATTTTCTGCATCGGGAAATCACCAGCTGGAAAGGGCTGCTCCATTTCATTCGCCTAGATACGAGTAGCTCTGCCTCCAAAGGATTTGTGCTTAGCTCTCCTATCTTGCAATCCACCTTCTAACCCCGGGTGACAGTTTCCTTAGTAGGTACTTCCAAACTAAATTGATTCATTTCTGAATGTACAACTTAGACATAATACCTCAGGTGGGTCTTCTAGATTCATATAGAGTGACCCATAATTTCCACACCAGCAGAAAAATTGCTAGCCTGAGCTCCCATTCCCATATAACATCTGCTAGGTTAGTTTAGCAGTTAAGCAACTGATCTTAATTGGCAGAGGGTGCTATTTCACCCAGTTCTTTGGCGCTGCTGCTTCTTGAGCTAGCCTTGTGCTCCTGGTGCTCCTTTGCTTGTTGATGTAAGAGACTACAGTCATGTTGTCTAGATGAATTGGGAGATATAATATCTGTTTCTTGAAGGCCAGTAGGGTGACTCTCTCAGCCCAGAGCTTCCCTGAAGAGCTGTCCCTTAAGTAGACTGATGAAGTAACTTCACTTGTTTGGACCAGGTTTCTTGAACTACAAAGTCACTCCCCATCTCAGAGGCTGGTATTTAGTATAAACGTTATTCCTTACAGGTCCTGCAATAACATCCCTCTCTTCTGGCACACAGTCTTCCAACCAAAACACACATTGTCTGGCCTCTGGAGACAGAAGGATCCTTGCTTGTAGGCCACTGTCCCTCAGCTTCCACTGAGCCAACAGAAGATGCAGAAAGAGTATGTACATGTTCCTGTCCCTCTGGTCAATAGCAGAACAGCAGAGAATCCTGCCTTGATTTCCCTCCACCTGGGGTGTAAACAAGCCCAGACCAGCTTGAGATATTAGAGAGCATCCTCCACAGAGGGTCTCCTTTATTTACCAGAAAGTCTTTAACTGAACAACCTCACACAGACATACACAACACCTTTCTACCTCAGCTTCCTGGCTGAGGGGCTCAGTCAGTCCCAGTCTATATGTCACTTGTCTTGAGTTTAGTATTTGCCTCTGTCCAGTAGCTCTGTCTGGTTGCTGTTGTCTCTGAACTCCTGATGCGGTCTAGATGGAGTTTTCCTCTGATGTCCAGGTCCGTGAAGGTCTCTCAAAAGGCTGTTCCAAACACCAGGAAGAGTTTTCTGGCCTCTCTGCCCATTGTGAATTCTCTCCTCCCTTGAAGCAGTTCTTCCAGGCTCCCTGGCCTGGTAGGCTCACCAGGAGCTTTCTGTTTCCAGGATCCCCCTTTAGGTTCTCTGCCCTAGAAGCATCGTTTCTGTTTGGCTCATATTCCACCTACCTCCATCTCCTTACGCTGGGAGCACAGCTTCCACTTAATTCGAGTGCGCACTCTCGCTCTCTCTCTCTCTCCCTCTCCAAACAGCACAGCTTTTGTCTGGTTCGGACTCTCTGGGAGCTTCAATCTGCTGGAGCTTCCTTTCTCTTCTGAAGTCTCTCTCTCTCTAACTGAGGTCCTTAGCCTTTTATCATGCCCAGGTGCTTCCCTGCCTAATTAAATGCCTCCAGTTACTCAGTGATTTAACAACTCCCAGATTGTCCCAATCTCTCTTGTGGAGCCTGTCTGAGGTAGGCTGGGCCTCTGATGCCTTTGGAGGGACAGCTACCCTCTGACACACGCGTAAGTGATGGTGCCACAACTACCGCAATGCTGTTAAAAGTGCTGGAATGGCATTTCCGAGCATTCCGGCACAACTTGAACTCTGTTTCTGGCCCAGGGAACCGTATCTGGGAAAGCTGTAATTCTCCCCAAGGGCTGAAGACTCTGCTGGATTGAATGCGCTTGATCCCATCCAAAGCTGCCAGACCTCTTGATGACTGGACTATAGTAGCATTACCCCACAGCTGCCAGTAGTGGAACTGTATGACTCGTTGCAACAAAGGGACATTTTAGATTTAAAAGAAGGTAGTGTAAAAACTTCAGAGGAATTGTGGCACTCAGTACATCTGAAAACCAGACCCATAAGACAGTGGTTCTCAACCTTTCCAGACTACTGTATCCCTTTCAGGAGCCTGATTTGTCTTGCCTACCCCAAGTTTCACCTCACTTAAAATCTATTTGCTTACAAAATCAGAGATAAAAATACAAAAGTGTCACAGCACACTACTACTGAAAAATTGCTTACTTTCTCATTTTTATCATATAATAATAAAATGAATTGCAGCCACCAGGTTGAGAAACAATGATGTAATATATAGAGCAGTATAAACAGGCCATCGTCTGTATGAAATTTTACTTTGTACTGACTTTGCTAATGCTTTTTATGTTGCCTGTTGTAAAACTAGGTAAATATCTAGATGAGTTGATGTACCACATGGAAGACCTCCAGACGTAGACATACCCCTGGTTGAGAACCACTGCCATAGGGCCCAGGATCATTGCTATTGAAGAAAAAGACACATTAGATCATGTCTATCCCCCTACAATGACTGGCTCTCATTAAAGGACATATCAGATATTAGAATGATACTGCACTTGGTTATGTATATTTCATAAAACCCAGTGGGGCTCAACCCTCAAGCGGGAAAAGTATACACTCAGGGCAGATGAGAAGCAAAGGTGTAGGGGAAGGAGGGGCATGAATGTGTCTTTCCACAACCTTGATCCTCAGCCCGTTGGAGCTGAAATGACTACCTGTGAAACTTACGGCAGCTTCAGGACTCCTCTAAATCACACTGCCTGCAGCCAGCAGCCACAGTAGCCCAGGACCTGTCAGAGAGTCTACCCCGTTCCTCCCTGCACTCTGCTGGCTATGCTGGCTTTGCACCACCTGAGGATTCACCTGTGACAAGGGGTACCCTCAACTACCCCAACAGGGACACTCCAACTGCTTTGGGCTGCCAACTAAACCCTAAAGAGGGAAAATGTAGATATAAATTAGTAACAAATGTCCTAGAAAAACTATAGCTATCTCAAAATATTCTGAGAGACATAATTCACCAAGGATATTTTTGCACCGTCTAAACAAAAGGATGTTCATAACACAGTGCAGATATGCCATTTAATAAATGGGGATACATTTATCCTGTGGAAAGAACCCCAGGAACTGCATATTTGGAACCTCTGAGCAAAACAGAAGAGCTGAAATGCTAAGACACTTTCCTGCTTGATGCGGTTCAGTATTTCAGTTTAGCCTGACAGGAATCCTTTTGTACACTTTGCTAAACAAGAACATTACATGCATGGTAAATGAGTTACACATTCAAATAACTGGTAAGAAATCTATATATTTTAAATAATTAAGCATGGCAATTAATGCCTCTTGTATAAGCTCCTTTCCTAACCAGCAATAACTATAAAAAATTTATTGTAGCACAAATTATAACATTATACACAGCCATTTAATGCACTTCAGATTTGAAACTGATTGAAGTTTAGCAGTAGGGATAAAAAAAAGTCATTGTAACAGTGGCCTGCCCTGAATATTTTATGGAAATCAGAGGCATTTATTAACTGTAAGCTCTGTATATAAGCAAGAAAGTTAATATGACTATAAAAAAATTAATGTGAATTACCAGACTCTGCCTCATAAAATGCTAAGTCAAATTAAAAACAAAATGTAAAAAATCTGTGACTCATTAAATCTCAGATTGCTATGAGGGATGGAGAGGACCTAGGATTCTATGCCAGTCGATGACAATTTTCTTTTTGAAAAAATCTCCAGGCTGCATTGTCGTGGAAGATCCATGATTTTTCCTTTAAATGGGTTTGGTGGTAGTTCATTATGTGAAGGGAGAAGGAATTAAACAGAAATTCGTGGCAGGGAACCTGAATATAAAAAATACTTTTCTTCATCTCATGCTAATGTGGTCGACAGGATCAAGCTTTTAAACATTTAGTTGCTTGCTTCAGAATGTACTGAATTCCTAATAAGAATTCACTCAGCTATAGATTGCTGACATCAGACTATCTCAATGGAAATTGCAAAAGGTGCTTACAGAAGGCTGACCTTGTATGAAGCAGTCTCCTTTATTGATAGGAATGCAGTGAATGCTAAAGCAGAGAAAATGGTGCTTCACTTGTATGCAATAGTTCGTTATGAAAGGATTACGTTATTTATCTTACAGTTCGGGCTACAAAAAGAATGGGTGTGATATTTTGGACTTGTTTCCCCCTCCTCCCCCGCCACTTTCTTTAAACATTCCCCATATTCATTTTCTCTCTCCGCTTGTAGGTGTCTAATTTATTCATTTATTGCTCAAATGACAGTTACAGACCATTAAAGACTATATGTATGTTACAATAATAAAGTATCACCTGTTTAGTCTAGATCTGTTTTGATTTCTTGTCAGTTTTAAAATACATCACTCTCTTAGCTCCCTAGTGTAACTCATCTCGCATAATGGCAAAACTGTTGTACAGGACCAGATGAAGCACTGCAACTTATATTCTAATTTACTCTATATAGGGTCTTATTCTGCATTTATCATTGGAGTATCTGAGTGCCTTCCAGTACTGCATTAAGCAATATGACTCATCCTATCCCCCAGGCAGAAATGTGTGTACAGTGGAGTGTTTTGGTAGGGTAGGGTAGGTTTTTCTTTTTTATGTACATGTTTCTATGTTTATATTAAAGAAGACAACGTTGAAAAAGTGTGCCTTGCACTAGGAACAGAAGGTGGTGAGGTTTGTTGCAGCTGTAAGACTATATTCAGTGTCACATGATTGCTACTAATGAAGCATTGTGATATAGACTAATTGTAAAACAATGATCTTATTTCCTGCATTGGTTGTAATTACCGCCCATAATAAACCTCCAAGTCCAGGGAAATCTCTGCAAATAAATATGATTATGATTTCTCTCTTACAAACAATAAATAAACAAACATGACTTTCTTCTTTACTGAGTTATTGTCAACACTTCCCTTTCTTTAGCATAGTTTCATATGCATGATCACTTGTCAATGAGTTGGTCATATCAGTATGTTTTAACAACAGATTTTTATAAAACAACTAAGAGTCAACATGGTATAAACCTGGTCATTAACATTTTTAACTCTGAATATCAGCCATGCACTCAACTATCCCAATGATTACATTATGCTAAATGCACATTCTCTTGGTATTAGTGGCACTCATTCTTAATGAAGAGTGAAAATAAATGCACTTCTATAGAAGAGATGTGTTTATGGAGATACAAATGTAAAGATGATGCATACTGAATGCCTACACAGTATTGATCTAATACCCACCAACTCTTACTTTCTTTTTTATCCACCTCCTAATCGTCGCAAAATAAAGTTCACTAAGGTCTCAGGCTGAAGGAATCACTTTCATTCTTGAGGGAAAAAATGGAGATTCTGGTTTCTGTTTTGTAATCAATGATGGTTCAAATGTACTCAGCTTGTGATTTTGAAATTAAATTCCTGTAGTTGCGAAAAAAATCTATAAGAGCCATTAGTGATTATGAAAGGCAAAAAATAACGTGACCAGTAAGACCGGTCACTTCTCTAGGGGGACCCAACACATTCAGTGACAAAAACCAACCAGCACATAGAGTAGATACTTGCAAAATATGTGTGGGAAACCACCACAGATATGTAATATATGGTTTTATGGGATGAAAGATTGCTCACCAAGTGGGCACTGAACAACATAAATGTGAGGGATGTATACCTGAACAGCTTGCACACTTCTTTTCCTTTTCCAATCACATTTTACAACTGAAGTATTTTAAATTGGCTCTTATTTCCTAAGGCTAAAATAGGATTTTACTGTCTAGAAATGGGCTAAACTACTAGTTGCACAATAGGTGCCAACCAAATAAACAGTGGGGTAAAATATCTAACTCACCATGGATGGAGGAGATATCACAACAACATATGCTTTTGGTATCACTTTAATAAGCCCCATTATTGCTGAGGCAAAGCTGCAGTCATCTACAACTCGAAACCTCACTGACATTTCCAGTTGCAGCCACCGTAAGAAAAAACATGTGCAGTATTGCTTATGCTATTACCAGTGTAACACAAATCCAATCATACCATTATCATGTCTAATAGGTTAGAAAAACTGAAGCGCTAGCTTGCAGTCTACCAGATTTGTCATAAACACGAAGGGGTTTAAACATAAAAAAGTAAGTAATTCTTCAATCATCTTGATTTTATGGGATTGTGACATGCATGAGTTATGCTATGTATGGCATACCGGTGAAACACTGTTTCGAGTATGTCCGTTTTAAAAAAAAAGCAGATTCAAAAATAAAATATGGCTAATCTTGCAGTCTGAACTGTGCTGGAAGATTTAGGTTAAGCCTTTAAGTATTCTATGGACATAATTCTTGATTAATTAAATCCTGGAATCAACCTCCTTCAAACATTTGGCACTTATGTACTCAAACAACAGAAGAGCAGATTCTGAGCTTGAGGAGCAAAAACACATTGTCTCCAAAGAATATTTAGTTTTTATTCACTTCAGTATATTCCAAAGTGTGCACATTTCAATTCTGTGTATAGTTTATTTGGTCCAAATTAAAATGAATCCAATAGCAACTTCTAATGTATATAGCACATTAAAATATGAAGACTCTTAAAGCACTGTACACAGGAAACAAACATCAGGAACACTACACAAGATGTGGCCAGTGAGCGGATGTGGTGCTATTTTCAAATATGCTGTTAAATGTAGATATATTTGTAAATTGTAAATCCATAACTGCTGTCTATTCTGTTCATTATTTGGATTCCTGCACACTTATATTACTTTCTAAAAGCTTTACAGTTCACATTTAAAGTTGTTAGTGTTCATAGACGTGCCCGATTGGTACAAGTGAAATGTGAAACCCTGTATTTATTACAGTACAGGTAATAACGATACCTAATACATAGGTTTTCTTAATGGCAGCCTCTTTACTATGATTGAGTAGAAGGTCTCTCTCCAGCTCCTGCCCTTTTAAAAAAAATATTTTGAACAGCACAATCACGGAGTAGTGAATTTCTTGGAGATGTGCAGATAGTCTGAGTCATTCAAATTATTTTTCTAAGAACTCTTTAGAAGAGGGGTAAGAGGACAACCCGAAGGGAGATCAGTGGACTGATCTCTATGAAAACTAGAGTTAATTTTGGAGGAAAGCTAGGTACCAAGTAGGTGGATACTTTGACCTGGTGTAAGATCAGGAAAGAACCTATAAGAAAAGAACTGCTAATTCTCTCATCCTCCACACAGAGGAAATGACCAACAACATGGCCATCTCAACTGAAAGTCACCCAAACACAACCTCAAACTTATGAAGAGCTTATGCAAAAGTATTTTTGGAATCCAAACAAACAGTGGACCTATAAGAGAGATTCTTGTCTACTCTCATGAATCTGGTGACTAGACGCTAGTGTAATCGTGTGCTAAACTGTATTATACTGTTCAGCCACTAGGCACCATGTGTAATATATTTAAATGAAGCTCACATCAGCCATTCATGGCAGTTCATTAAAGGATCTTATGGAAGACACATCTCTGGTGTATCTCTCAGAGAAGGAGGCTCTGTAGCCAGTCTACATCTGGTACAGGAATCTCAGCTGCTAGCAGCAGGCCCGTCACCTATCTTGTACAAAGTATACATGACAGTGAGGTCCCAATGGGAAAACAAGCCATGTTTGCTTCCCAGTGGACATATTCAGGTAGAGAGATAGCAATATGCAGAAAGGTGATGGCTAGAGCTATAGACATTAGGGAATTCTCCAGGTCCCACCACAGGTATAACTGTCCAGGGTGATTCCATGTTGATTTTTCTGTATTCTACACTGGAACTAAACCTCTTCAAATTGAAGACTGGATGCAGAAAATCATACGGCCCCCCGCAAGCTTTTTGTCATCACAAACAACAGATCACAGACCCCTACAAAGCAATCCTTGATTGGCATCCAAAGATGGTTCTGCTGTAGGTCCAGCCACATTGTTTCTTGCTTCTCTGGCTGATAAGAGATGGGAGCTGGCACAAATCAGTGAGAATTTGGAAAAGACTATAAATCCACAAATATCCAAATGAGATCATAGATAGCACCCAGCTATCTTTGGTAATCTGCCCCCACTGCTTATAGGAAATGGAGATTTCCTCTCACTGGAAGCAGAGATGGGCCTTGCTTCCCTGGTATTAAAAACTCTCCTTAACCAGCATTGTGCACACCTGCTGCCACAGGTCTATTCCTCAGGACTCTTGCCCAGTTGGACCTTGGGGACTATGACTTCTACTAACACTTAAATGGGAATCGGAGGGGCTGGATGATCCTGGAGCAGGAAAGATAATCAGCTTCTTGGGCTCCAAAAGGATGTTCATTTCATCACGGAGGCTCTGAAGAGCTTGATGCAAAGCCTCCCCAGAAAACTTCTCACCTTTAACAGGAGTAGCTATGAGCGGCTGCTTGGTCTGAATCTCCTGGAACTGTAGCCTTAAGAGGATTCTCCTCTCTTGAGCTGTTCATAGGTATCTAGGTGACCACTTCCAAGGAGACATCATTCATGTAGTTGGAAATGAAGTGGAGGCTGGCCCAGGCCTCCTTCGCCTACTTGTGACCCAATCAGAATCCTGATCCACAGCCTGCTGCCAAATAGTTAATGCTGTAAGAACTGCTCCAAAGAACATTGAAAGGACAGGACAGGAGCCACCACTGCAGGATGAATATGGGGCAGGTTCATTCTCCAATCCCTCTACACTAGGGCAGGATTAGGGTTTCAAAATAAGACAAATTGCAGTTGGTTGGTCACATTAGTAAAACATTTGGGAACCACTGCTCTAATGTATCCCAAGTAGGGAAAAAACGGTACATTAAATCTTTTAACCAGGAAGGCAGTACAAAAACCACACAGATCCATTAGAAATCAGCCTAGTGGCAACCCTAGTTCAAACTATGATGATTGGGACCCTCTCCAGCATTGTGTCTGACTGAAACACTGGGGAAACAGGGCACCAATCATCCAACAGAGATCCTGCTGGAGGAGGAACAGGCTAGCTATCTGCCTTAGAGTCACTACAGCGTAGGGCTTGTGGACTGGGGGATAGAGAGTCAGAAAGCGGCCTGCTCACCCTTCCCATCTTAAATTTCTCAAACACATAATTGAGGCAGATCACAAAGGCAGAGAGAAGCTGGAAGGAAAGCAGGAACATGGAGTCCATTTACCTGAACTCACGCTCATCCAGATCTGTGCCTTGGCCCCAGTGCCTGCCATGAGACATGCTGCTTGTCTGATGTCTACTTAGCAGGGGAGCTGCATCTTATTAAGCCTCCTTTCCCTCTGGTGAAGGGCCCCATGAATTACCAGGACTGAACGAAGCCTGCCACAAAATGGCCGCAGGTCCCTCCCTAGTCACTGCAGTACCTTATGAGCTACTCCAATCCCGCTGCTCACACCACAACTGCAGAAGCCTGCAGCAGGAGTTCCTGTCTCACCGTAAGGTAGGAGACGGGCTGAGAGAGAGAGAGATGGTGTTAGTGGAGGGGCTTTTCTGAGCTCCGAAAGCACAGCATCCAGCTAAGGGAATTGGAATTTCATAGAATGATGTCACAGACAGCAACAGCCCAGATTCCAGACTGGGAAGATTTCAAAGAAAGTCACCAATTTGAATGGTAACTGGATTTTGTTTTAACTAAGGTTTTTAAGTAACAAAGAACTTATAACAATAAAACACAAAGAGTGAAAAACAGTCCCCCTGGAAAAGGAATCCATTGCACTATTGTTAATTTTGCCCAATTCTCAGTTACGCAGGCCTCCTCTACACTGTCATAGCAGAGTAAATGAAAACAAATCTAAATATCTTTAAACACTGACCCCAGAGACACTGTATTTTAAAATGCATGCAGACCACTGTACACCTGCGGGGTTTTTTTGTAACTGAGTTTAAGATTCTTGTCCTTCAGTCATAGAACAGCCTTTGCATTAACTTGTAATGAATACTTAAAAGAAAAAAAACAATATTCTTTGTTCTTGTCAGTTCTTGTCACACTTTTAATATAACGTACCTAGTAATCGAATGTAAATTTCTTTTTGCTTTTAAAAAAGTCATAATCCACAAATCAAACATCAAAACCACAGTTAGAGCTTTTGAAGGAGCATTTAGACATATATTTTACTGATCTGGCCAAAATGATAACTTCCAACTCATAAATAAAAGTTATATTTCACATTCCTGTTTTGACTGGAGAGCTATGTTTCACTAAAGCAACTACAGAGATGAGAAATATGACTTTAATAAGGTATAAAAACTGAAACAATTTTTTAGCTATTAAGTTTCCTTGGTAGTGTGGCCTGTTTAAATGCCTAGCACAACCTTTTGAAAGGCAAAGGTGCTGCAGTCTGTAAAGGGTTAACAGGTTCCCGGCCTGCCACATGGGCTAAGAACAAAAGGAAAGGGACGCTGATCAAAGAGGAATGGTATGTCCTCTCCCCTCTTAGCTGTCAGGGAAAGCCTATGGGAATTATTTTCCAGGGTTTTTCAGGAAGTGGTTAATACATGCCTCCTTGATTTTTTTACCCCCTGGCCCAGTTCACAAGCCAAATATTTCTTTATCTGCCCATCTGACAGAGGAAGCTACTATACTAAACTGCTAAAAGGAAAGGAGTACTTGTGGCACCTTAGAGACTAACCAATTTATTTGAGCATAAGCTTTCGTGAGCTACAGCTCACTTCATCGGATGCATACTGTGGAAAGTGTAGAAGATCTTTTTATACACACAAAGCATGAAAAAATACCTCCCCCCCCCCCACTCTCCTGCTGGTAATAGCTTATCTAAAGTGATCACTCTCCTTACAATGTGTATGATAATCAAGTTGGGCCATTTCCAGCACAAATCCAGGTCCTCCCCCCCACACACACACAAACCCACTCTCCTGTTGGCAATAGTTTATCTACAGTGACCACTCTCCTTATAATGTGTATGATAATCAAGGTGGGCCATTTCCAGCACAAATCCAGGGTTTAACAAGAACGTCTGGGGGGGGGGAAGGGGAGTAGGAAAAAACAACTGCTGCCCACTGTATGGGCGCACTGCTCAGATATGCTAGCACACACAAAAAACCTGTCTGCTCAGCCCTTCCTTTTGCTCAGCCACTTCAAGCAGCCTTGACTCCCATATTAAGAGGCAGAATGGGGAGCTCTGTTGGGTGCTCTACTCTGTGCAGACCAATAAGAGGTCCAAAATGAACAGACTCTGACATTCTAAATCAGACACACTGAAACAAGTAGGACTGGTTCTCTGGGAGCTGCCAGAAGAAGCCTTCTCCATCAGAGACTGGAAGAGAGATTGTGGTGATTGCAAGAGGAATAGGAGACCGAGCGAGTACAGCACCACAGAGGAGATGAGCATGGTGAGGGAATCATGGAATAAGGAAGAGCAGAAAAACAAAAGCAATACTTTGCACTTCTATAACACTTTCCATCTAAGGACCTCAAAGTGCTCTGCAAACATCAGTGAACAGTTTCTCTCAATGCTGATGTGAGATGAGTATTTTTATTCACATGCTTATGCCATGGTAGTGTAAAATGGGAAAGCCAAGGTATGGAAGTTAAATGATTTGCCCAAAGTCACACAGGAAGTCTGTGACAGAACTGGAATATCTCTTGCATTGCATCCTAGTCCTAATGAGAGGAGCAGAGAGCAAGGAAGGGTATGGAGAGAGGCAACGGCAAGTGAGAAAGCAAGTGGATGGGAAACTGTGGATCACAGAACAATGGGGGAGGAATGGAGCGGTTAGAACAGAACAGAACAGGATGGATGGTAAGGAGGGGTAAGAAGACATAAAAAGTAGTTAAATGGATGGAAAGAGAACTAGGGAAAGAAGTTATGAAGCTAAAATCATTATAATCCTGGAGAACTCAGATACCATAGTGTTAAGTACTATAGAAAAAACAAAAACAATAATTAAAAACAAAAAGCAAACAAAAACCTACCCACAAATACACAAGAATATCCTGCCTTAATATCAGGCACAAAAGAGAACTACAGGTGAGAACTGTTGCAAATCTCATAACTTTAGGGCCTTTAGGGCCATTTTTTGCTGCATTTAGCAATGGTCAGCTAATATAGATGGTGCCATAAAAAGCATTTAGTGCTCACAGCAGCTATATATTTGTTGTATTTCCTGTTTTGATTATAGGGAATACTGTAAGTACTGTCAATTACTGCTACATGTAAAAAAAAAAATTCTCTCTCCAAGCAAATGGTAGCAACCGCAGGTTTGGGAGCCCAACTCTAAACTATCTGAGTCCCCTCAATGAGGTGTGAATAATACCATGCACACCAATCGAATTAATCTCAGTGGGATATGAACTCTAGTCTAATTAAGGCTATCTGAATGCCAACATTATTAACCATAGTCACATTTTAAAAATTGTTTATTTTTAAAAAGAAGGAAATTAAATGCAGAAGACTCCATATTAATGCAACATTTAAGCTTTCATCAATATAAAATGACAGTGCAAAAGTTTCTGCAGCAATATTAAGTCAACTATATGTATATCTTGTATATTTTGGAGTATACATTTTATAATGGACAGAAACATATATAAACTACATTTTAACCAGCAAAATATGAATAGGAAGTAATACATATATGAAATATGTCCAAGTTAATGTTGCTGTAGGAACCAGAGCTTTTATTTCTTGGTTTATATTTTATCTCAACTGTGCTATAACTTGAACATTTGCATTAATAGATTTTTTCCGTTTAATGTACTAAACACACATAAACAGAACATATATTCAAATATATGCTGAATAATTGATAAGAAGCTGAACCGTCACTTGAAAGACAACCACAAAAAATTGATGTGTTCAAGAATGATATACTTTCTTGGATTTATTGACTTTCATTCCAAGAGTAGAGGTTATAAATTGTTTTATATCAAATATGAACTCTTTATTCCATACTGTTTAATGATGATTCAGAGAGTGGCAAATGTGAGAAAATTGCCATTAAATGTTAAATAACAGCACTGAATGAAGCTCTATGTTTTCAAGATGACTTGTGTGGTAATTTATATATTTCAGTTTTGGAACAAAATTTAATCTCTCAAGACACAATATATTAGGCCTTGATCCTCCAAAGTCGAATACACATGTTTAACTTTAAGCATGCAATCAGTTTCACTGAAGACAATGTAAACATGTGTGTGATTGTAGGATAGGGGCCTATTCATGACAGCATTTAATCACATGTTTAACCATTTACAACACACACTTTGCTTCTCTACAAAAGAAAAAGGACACTAAACTTTCTAACCTACTACATGCCACAAGGGGCCACAGCAATGGTTCCCTCAACCCACCCAACAATATTGTTAACCTATCCAACTATACTCTTAGCCCAGCAGAAGCAGCTGTCCTATCTCGGGGCCTCTCCTTCTGCCCCTCCACCCCCATGAACATGATACAGTTCTGTGGTGACCTAGAATCCTATTTTCGACGTCTCCGACTCAAGGAATATGTCCAACACACCTCTGAACAACATACTAATCCACAGAGACCTCCCTACCAATACTACAAAAAGAAGGATTCTAGGTGGACTCCTCCTGAAGGTCGACACAGCAGACTGGACTTCTACATAGAGTGCTTCCGCCGATGTGCACGGGCTGAAATTGTGGAAAAGCAGCATCACTTGCCCCACAACCTCAGCCGTGCAGAACACAATGCCATCCACAGCCTCAGAAACAACTCTGACATCATAATCAAAAAGGCTGACAAAGGAGATGCTGTTGTCATCATGAATAGGTCGGAATATGAACAAGAGGCTGCTTGGCAGCTCTCCAACTCCACTTTCTACAAGCCATTACCCTCTGATCCCACTGAGAGTTACCAAAAGAAACTACAGCATTTGCTCAAGAAACTCCCTGAAAAAGCACAAGATCAAATCCGCACAGACACACCCCTGGAACCCCGACCTGGGATATTCTATCTACTACCCAAGATCCATAAACCTGGAAATGCTGGGCGCCCCATCATCTCAGGCATTGGCACCTTCACAGCAGGATTGTCTGGCTATATAGGCTCCCTCCTCAGGCCCTGCGCTACCAGCACTCCCAGCTACCTTCAAGACACCACTGACTTCCTGAGGAAACTACAATCCATCGGTGATCTTCCTGATAACACCATCCTGGCCACTATGGATGTAGAAGCCCTCTACACCAACATTCCACACAAAGATGGACTACAAGCCATCAAGAACACTATCCCCGATAATGTCATGGCTAACATGGTGGCTGAACTTTGTGACTTTGTCCTTACCCATAACTATTTTACATTTGGGGACAATGTATACCTTCAAATCAGCGGCACTGCTATGGGTACCCGCATGGCCCCACAGTATGCCAACATTTTTATGGCTGACTTAGAACAACGCTTCCTCAGCTCTCGTCCCCTAACGCCCCTACTCTACTTGTGCTATATTGATGACATCTTCATCATCTGGACCCATGGAAAAGAAGCTCTTGAGGAATTTCACCATGATTTCAACAATTTCCATCCCACCATCAACCTCAGCCTGGTCCAGTCCACACAAGAGATCCACTTCCTGGACACTACAGTGCTAATAAACGATGGTCACATAAACACCACCCTATACCGGAAACCTACTGACCGCTATTCCTACCTACATGCCTCCAGCTTTCACCCTGACCACACCACATGATCCATTGCCTACAGCCAAGCTCTGCGACACAACCGCATTTTCTCCAACCCCTCAGACAGAGATAAACACCTACAAGATCTCTATTAAGCATTCTTACAACTACAATACCCACCTGCGGAAGTAAAGAAACAGATTGATAGAGCCAGAAGAGTTCCCAGAAGTCACCTACTACAGGACAGGCCTAACAAAGAAAATAACAGAACGCCACTAGCCGTCACCTTCAGCCCCCAACTAAAACCCCTCCAACGCATTATCAAGGATCTACAACCTATCCTAAAGGATGACCCAATACTCTCACAAATCTTGGGAGACAGGCCAGTCCTTGCCTACAGACAACCCCCCAACCTGAAGCGAACACTCACCAGCAACCACATACCACACAACAGAACCACTAACCCAGGAACCTATCCTTGCAACACAGCCCGTTGCCAACTGTGCCCACATATCTATTCAGGGGACACCATCACAGGGCCTAATAACATCAGCCACACTATCAGAGGCTCATTCACCTGCACATCTACCAATGTGATATATGCCATCATGTGCCAGCAATGCCCCTCTGCCATGTACTTTTGGCAAACTGGGCAGTCTCTACATAAAAGAATAAATGGACACAAATCAGATGTCAAGAGTTATAACATTCATAAACCAGTCAGAGAACACTTCAATCTCTCTGGTCACGCGATTACAGACGTGAGAGTTGCAATATTACAACAGAAAAACTTCAAATCCAGACTCCAGCGAGAGACTGTTGAATTGGAATTCATTTGCAAATTGGATACAATTAACTTAGGCTTGAATAGAGACTGGGAGTGGCTAAGTCATTATGCAAGGTAACCTATTTCCCCTTGTTTTCCTACCCCCCCCCCCCCAGACGTTCTTGTTAAACCCTGGATTTGTGCTGGAAATGGCCCACCTTGATTATCATACACATTGTAAGGAGAGTGATCACTTTAGATAAGCTATTACCAACAGGAGAGTGGGTTTGGGGGGGAAGAGGGGGGGAGAAAACCTGGATTTGTGCTGGAAATGGCCCACCTTGATTACCATACACATTGTAAGGAGAAAGTGAGTACTTGTGGCACCTTAGAGACTGGCTGGTTTATTTGAGCATGGGCTTTCGTGGGCTACAGCTCACTTCATCGGATGCAGCCGATGAGGTGAGCTGTAGCTCACGGGGGCTTATGCTCAAGTGGATTGGTTGGTCTCTGGGGTGCCACAAGTACTCCTTTTCTTTTTGCGAATACAGACTAACACGGCTGTTACTCTGAAATTGTAAGGAGTGTGATCACTTTACATAAGCTATTACCAGCAGGAGAGTGGGGTGGGAGGAGAGAAAACCTTTTGTAGTTATAAACACCCATTTTTTCATGATTTGTGTGTATAAAAACAAACATCTTCTGTATTTTCCACAGTATGCATCCGATGAAGTGAGCTGTAGCTCACTAAAGCTTATGCTCAAATAAATTGGTTAGTCTCTAAGGTGCCACAAGTCCTCCTTTTCTTTTTGCGAATACAGACTAACACGGCTGTTACTCTGAAACACGTTTAACTTTAAGCAAACATGCACTTGAAGTCTTGTCCACATACAAAAATTGTTCCAAGCACACTAAAGTGGTTTAGAAATTGATTTAGTTAAATTAGTGCATCTCTCTTGTGTGGGGACACTTAAATCAATTTAGGAGTGCCTGGCACTGATTTAACTTAAGTTCATTTCTTATCAACTTAAACTAAATAAGTGTAAGGTAGTCTTAAATCGATGTAGTTACATTGGTACAACCTGTGTCCGTAGACAAAGGCAGAGTCCCATTGATGTCAATGGGACGTAAGCACATCTTTAAAAAGATAATAATGTGCTTATCGGCTGTCCTGAATAGGAATGGGTTTAAACACGTGCTTGAGTGCTTTACTAAACTGGGGCTTTACATTGGTAACCCTCGCGCACACCCACAGCCCAATACTGGCCCTCACTACCTCCCTCCCATTGTAGCTTCCCACACTTCCTCCTGTGAAAACCTTCTGTGTGTAGTCCCTTTCACCACAGATTTCTTAGCGGCCAGGTGTGCTGATGCAAGTGGCCATGTTATGTGCCACCAGCTCCTTATTCCAGCTGACAGAAAAGCATAATCTGACAAGCCATTTTGGTCACTGATGGAAAAAAATGTGGAGTGGATACCCTGTCAGAAACGGACTGTAGGGATGTTCGTGCATTGACCCGCCCATTCAATAAAATCATCTCTTCCTTCCAATTCAGTATCATCTCCCACTTCCGGTGCACAAAAGGGAGAATTTGACTTAATATATTTGGAAGTTTCCTTCAGGATAAGAGTCCTATAATGTAATATTTAAAAGAAAACATTCACATTTTAGCACAAAAAGACAATCAAAGTACCTGTTTAAAAAAGTTAGATTCATCAGTGTGTTTAAAATGATTTACAATTCCCACTCTGGGAGCAATACCTCCGGAGACTAATACAAGTTAAATAATTGACTTGAGGTAAGCCAGAAGGGGTTAAAAAAAGACTACTTTTTATTTCACTGTCCCAATCAACCTCAAAAAGGCTACCTAATTACCAATATTCTTCACTAACAAATGCATGCTACACTTCAAACGTCTGTTCTCCTGAGTCACTGCCAGCATCCCTCTAAATATGAATTTCCTACAATTTACCTTTTACAAGAACACCTATCAGCTGCTTCACAGCATGAAAAGCACAAAAAAAGGCATTAGGAAAACATTTCTGTAGCAAACCAGACTGATACTGCATTTACATGGCAAAAGAAAACTATTACACTGCAGGCAGTAAAAGCCTCATTTTAGAGATCTTGGGGGAAAAATAACTTAATTCACTTCTGCCCATGCCATTTGAGAACTGTTACATTTCTTTCTGTCAGAAAAAAAATGAACATTTCACCACCTACTGCTTAAAATCCCCAATTAAAGCTATTTAAAATAAAAGTCTATATTATTCAGAAAGTCAGTGTGTAAATAAGAACATAGAAACTGCTTTACTGGGTCAGATTAATGGTCCAGCTAGTCCAATAGCTTGTCCCTGACAGAGGTCAGCACCAGATGCTTTAGAGGAAGATGCAAGAACCCTTCAGTAGGCTGATGTGGAATAATCTGCCCCCATGACGCTCTCATCCTAATCCCTAACACTTAGAGACTGGTTTATGCTCTGAAAAATGAGGTTTTATATACCTTCCAATATTTGTTAGCATTAACTATTATAACTCTGGATATTCTTATCCATATAAATGTCTGATCCATTTTTTAATCTTGCTAAATTTTTGGCCTCAACAAAATCCAATGGCAATGAGTTCCACAGTTGTGTGAAAGAAAGCATTTCCCTTTATTCATTTAGAATTTGCCACTTTTAAATTTCACCCAATATCCCCTTGTTCTTGTGTTATGAGACTGGGGGAACAAAAGTGCCTAATCTATCTTCACCAGGCCAGTCATTATTTTGTATACTTTTATCATGTCCCCTCTTTTTTATGGTAAACAATCCCAAATTTTTCAGTCTCTTCATATGTGTTTTTCCATGTCCTTAATCACATTCTTTTTCCTTCTTGGAACCTCCTCTAAATCTGTAATATCCTTTCTGATATGGGGTGACCAGTAGTGCACACAGTATACCAGCAAAACCAGGTCACACCACTGATTTACATATTTTCCATATTATTCTCCATCCTGCTCCCTATGCATCCTAAAATATGACTTGCTTTTTTGACCACAGATGCACAATGAAAAGAGGTCTCTATTGCGCTGGGTACAGTGATTCCCAGGTATCCTTCCTGAGCTGATACAGTTAACTTAGAAATCTGTAAGGTAGATGAGTTGCACAACTTTTTCCCACCAATCTGCATCACTTTGTATCAACACTGAACTTCATCTACCATTGCATTGCCCATGCACTTATCTTGGTTAGGTCCCTCTGAAGTTTCACTTGATTAACCTAAAAAACTTAGGTTTCAGAGTAACAGCCGTGTTAGTCTGTATTCGCAAAAAGAAAAGGAGTACTTGTGGCACCTTAGAGACTAACCAATTTATTTGAGCATAAGCTTTCGTGAGCTACAGCTCACTTCATCGGATGCATACTGTGGAAAGTACAGAAGATCTTTTTATACACACACAAACCATGAAAAAATGGGTGTTTACCAGTACAAAAGGTTTTCTCTCCTTCCACCCCACTCTCCTGCTGGTAATAGCTTATTTAAAGTGATCACTCTCCTTACAATGTGTACGATAATCAAGGTGGGCCATTTCCAGCACAAATCCAGGGTTTAACAAGAATGTCTGGGGGGGGAGGGGTTAGGAAAAAACAAGGGGAAATAGGTTACCTTGCATAATGACTTAGCCACTCCCAGTCTCTATTCAAGCCTAAGTTAATTGTATCCAATTTGCAAATGAATTCCAATTCAACAGTCTCTCTCTGGAGTCTGGTTTTGATGTTTTTCTGTTGTAATATCGCAACTTTCATGTCTGTAATCGCGTGACCAGAGAGATTGAAGTGTTCTCCGACTGGTTTATGAATGTTATCATTCTTGACATCTGATTTGTGTCCATTTATTCTTTTACGTAGAGACTGTCCAGTCTGACCAATGTACATGGCAGAGGGGCATTGCTGGCACAGTGGGGGGGATGGGGAGAAAACCTGGATTTGTGCTGGAAATGGCCCAACTTGATTATCATACACATTGTAAGGAGAATGATCACTTTAGATAAGCTATTACCAGCAGGAGAGTGGGGTGCGGGGAGAGAAAACCTTTTGTAGTGGTAAACACCCATTTTTTCATGGTTTGTGTGTATAAAAACATCTTCTGTACTTTCCACAGTATGCATCCGATGAAGTGAGCTGTAGCTCACGAAAGCTTATGCTCAAATAAATTGGTTAGTCTCTAAGGTGCCACAAGTATTCCTTTTCTTTTTGCTAAAAAACTTAATAATCTGCAAATGTTGCAACCTCACTGCTCATTCCCCTTTCGAAATTATTAATAAATACATTAATCAACATCAGACCAAATATTCTGCTGTTAACTTCTGACATGGTGAAAACTGACCATTCAATCCTACTCTGTTTCCTGTCTCTTTGCCAGTTTTTGATACATGACAACAGTTTGCCTCTCACCTCATGATTACTTAGTTTTTTCACAAAAAGAAAAGGAGGACTTGTGGCACCTTAGAGACTAACAAATTTATTTGAGCATAAGCTATCGTGAGCTACAGCTCACTTCATCCGATGCATTCAGTGGAAAATACAGTGGGGAGATTTATATACACAGAGAACATGAAACAATGGGTGTTACCATACACACTGTAACCAGAGTGATCACTTAAGGTGAGCTATTACCAGCAGGAGAGCGGGGGAGGGGAGGGGGGAAACCTTTTGTAGTGATAATCAAGGTGGGCCATTTCCAGCAGTTGACAAGAACGTCTGAGGAACAGTGGGGGGGGGGGGAGAATAAACATAGGGAAATAGTTTTACTTTGTGTAATGACCCATCTACTCCCAGTCTTTATTCAAGCCTCAGTTAATTGTATCCAGTTTGCAAATTAATTCCAATTCAGCAGTCTCTCATTGGAGTCTGTTTTTGAAGTTTTTCTGTTGAAGAATTGCCACTGTTTAGTCTGTAATCGAGTGACCAAAAGAGATTGAAGTGTTCTCCGACTGGTTTTTGAATGTTATCATTCTTGACGTCTGATTTGTGTCCATTTATTCTTTTACGTAGAGACTGTCCAGTTTGGCCAATGTACATGGCAGAGGGGCATTACATTTCAGGGCCACTGCACCCAGTTCCCCTCAGTGGTCCAGCAAGGACACCAGCTCTCAAGTTCCAGCTCTCCACCTGTTGCCTTTCTTGAGTGGAAAACCATGTCTCACTCCCTTCTGATGGGCATGTTTCCAGGCCGCACAGTTCTGTGTCTTCTCTGTGTTATTCCCAGCAGAGACAGGCTGCCCAAGCACACCTGCTTGCTTTCTCCTCAGAGACAGATAGCTGTAATAGCTACAGTTCTAAGTTACCCACACAGCACATTTTTATGGAAGCCTATTTATAAGGTAAAAGCACTACAGAGAAAACATTTTTAAAACAATAAAAGAACCTGCACACAAGCTAAAAAGCTTACCAGACATCACCCCAACTCTAACACGGGCTCTGGCAGGAGCAGTTCTTCAAAACCCCATCCAAGGGGTTTCCTTTGTGGTCACAAGTCCATCAGAGCCTCAGCTCAGAACTAGCACCCAGTCTTACGGGGCCTCAGTAGGCCATGTCTTTCCAATCCTTCCATAAGGACTGGGGCCTCTGTGGACCAGGGGTACTGCCCTTTTGCTGGATCAGGTAAAAGGCCTTGAGCCAGTTTAAAACCAGACTATTTATCCAAAAATCCTTTCTTTGTCTGTTGGTCCCTAGAGTATCCAGTCCGAGTTAGTATATGTGAACCTCGCAAGGAGGTGGCTTCAAAGGACAGATAACAGAGGAAGTACATCAGCATCCCCCTCCTACTAGAGAAGGTACACACAATGCCACAATAACACATACACAATCACATTTTTAATACAATGAACCCCAAAGGTATTAACCCTATCTCCATAAGGTTTATCTTAATTCCATAAATTCCATTTGTTCGTGGTATATAGTACTTGATATATTGGCAGTCTGTCTCAGCCTCTTCTAAGGGTGGGGAGGGGGGGAAGGATAGCTCAGTGGTTTGAGCATTGGCCTGCTAAACCCAGAGTTGTGAGTTCAATCCTTGAGGGGGCCATTTAGGGATCTGGGGCAAAAAAAAAAATGGGGATTGGTCCTGCTTTGAGCAGGGGATTGGACTAGATGACCTCCTGAGGTCCCTTCCAACCCTGACATTCTATGATTCTATGTCTACGCTGCAGCTGGGAGCGTGCCTCCAGCCGGGGGAGACAAACACACGCTCGCTTCGCTCCAGGTAACACACTAAAAATAGCAGTGTGGACGTTGCATCATGCGTGGTGGCACTGGCTAGCCACCCGAGCTCAGGCTCAGCTAGCCCACACCACAGCTTGCGCAACAACGTCCACACTGCTAACTTTAGCAGAGTAGCTCACACAGAGCTCCCATGCATCTGTCTATGGGCTGCACTGCACACTGCCAGCTGCAGTGTGGACACATACCCTGAGGGATCTTGTCAAAGGCCTTTTGAATTTATAAACCAATTCTCCTTTATCCACTACTTTATCATCATCACTATTTATTTGTACGTATTACCACACTGACACTTCCAAAGAATTCTAACAGATTAGTGAGACATATTTTTCCTTTGCAGCAAACCATGTTGGTTAGACCCTATTTAACTATCTACAAGATAGGTGCAGACATTATCCTAGTGAATCCAAAACCTTTCTGCAAACCCTTTGTAATAAAAAACATACCCTGAAAGACTCCATGATAGAACAGCCACAATGGATTTTAATTAGGGCTGTCAATTAAATGCAGTTAACTCACGCAATTAACTCAAAAAAATTAATCATGATTAATAGCAGTTTTAAACAATAGAATACCAATTGAAATTTATTAAATATTTTTGGATGTTTTTATACATTTTCACATGTATTGATTTCAGTTACAACACAGACTACAAAGTGTACAGTACTCACTTTATATTATTTTTTTATTACAAATATTTGCACTGTAAAAATGATAAACAAAAGAAACAGTACTTTTCAGTTCACCTCATACAAGTACTGAAATGTAATCTATTTATCATGAAAATGCAATTTACAAATGTAGATTTTTTTGTTACATAACTGCACTCAAAAACAAAACAATGTAAAACTTTCAAGCCGACAAGTCCACTCAGTCCTACTTCTTGTTCAGCCAATCACTAAGACAAACAAATTTGTTTACATTTACAGGAGATAATGCTGTCCACTTCTTATTTACAATGTAACCAGAAGGTAAGAACAGGTGTTCACATGGCACTTTTGTAGCCAGCATTGCAAGGTATTTACGTGCCAGATATGCTAAACATTCCTATGCCCCTTCATGCTTCAGCCGCTATTCCAGAGGACATGTTTTCATGCTGATGATGCTCAGTAAAAAAAAATGTGTTAATTAAATCTGTGACTGAACTCCTTGGGGGAGAACTGTATGTCTCCTGCTGTTTTACTTGCATTCTGCATATATTTCATGTTATAGTAGTCTCGGATGATGACTCAGCACATGTTGTTCATTTTAAGAACACTTTCACTGCAGATTTGACAAAACGCAAAGAAGGTACCAATGTGAGATTTCTAAAGATAGCTACAGCACTCGACCCAAGGTTTAAGAATCTGAATTGCCTTCCAAAATCTGAGAAGGATGAGGTGTGGAGCATGCTTTCAGAAGTCTTAAAAGAGCAACATTCCGATGCAGAAACTACAGAACCCAAACCACCAAAAAAGAAAATCAACCTTCTGCTGGTGGCACTTGACTCAGGTTATGAAAATGCACATGCATCAGTCCGCACTGCTTTGGATTTTTATCAAGCAGAACTTGTCATCACCATGGACACAAGACCTCTGGAATGGTGGATGAAGCATGAAGAGACATATGACTCTTTGAGCATCTGGCATGTACATATCTTGTAACGCTAGCTACAACAGTGCCATGTGAATGCCTGTTCTCACTTTCAGGTGACATTGTGAACAAGAAGCAGGCAGCATTATCTCATTCAAATGTAAACAAACTTGTTTGTCTGAGTGACTGGTTGAACAAGAAATAGGACTAAGTGGATTTGTAGGCTCGAAAGTTTTACTTTCTTTTATTTTTGAGTGCAGTTATTTTTTGTACATAATTCTACATTTGTAAGTTCAACATTCATGCTAGAGAGACTGCACTACAGTACTTGTATTAGGTGCATTGAAAAATACTATTTCTTTTGTTTTTACAGTGCAAATATTTGTAATAAAAAATAAATATAAAGTGAGCACTGTACACTTTGTATTCCGTGTTGTAATTGAAATCAATATATTTGAAAATGTAGAAAACATCCAAAAATATTTAAGTAAATGGTATTCTATTATTTTAACAGCTCGATTAATCATTATTAATTTTTTTAATCGTGTGACTAATCGCAATTAATTATTTTAATCTTTTGATAGCCTTAATTTTAATTTAGTTCTTTAGCAGACAAAACACAAGAATATTTTCTATGAACACCTTCAGTGCACAGAAACACAGATAAGCAATTGGAGAATAGGAAAGATATGTCATGTATTCAGACCAAGATGACAGAGTTTATGGTAACTTACTACTTACAGCTTTCACAGGAGAATGTCTATTGCTTGTTGTTAGTATTGTGTTAATAGGCCCTAATCCTGTGTAGGCCCCAGAGCCCGCACAAAGACCTATTGAAATCAAATAGTGTTTTACCCTTACTTTGAACTAGGGTTGCCAACTTTCTAATTGCACAAAACCGAACATCCTAGCCCCACCCCTTCTCGGAGCCACGCCTCCTGCTTCGCCCCTTCCTTGAGGCCCTGCTCACTACATTCCCCCTCCTTCTGTAGCTCACTCTTCCCCACCCTCACTCACTTTCACTGGGCTGGGGTAGGGGGTTGAAGTGCGGGAGGGGGTGAGGGCTCTAACTGGGGGTGCAGGCTCTGGGGTGGGGAAAGAAATGAGAGGTTCAGTGTGTGGGAGGGGGCTCTGAGTTGGGCAGGGGGTTGGGGTGAGAGAGGTGGTGCCCGGGATGAGGGGCTTGGGGTACAGGAGGGGGCTCCAGGCTGGGGGGTGGGCAGAGGGGTCAGGGTGTGGGAGGGGGCTCTGGGCTGGGGCAAGGGTTTGGGGTTCAGGAGGGGGTGAGGGCTCTGTTTGGGGGTGCAGGCCCAGGGGTGGAGCTGGGGATGAGGGGTTCAGGGTGCAGGAGGGGCCTCCAGGTTTGAGGAGGGCTCAGGCTGGGGATTGGGGTCAGGGTTGGGGCGCAGGCTCACCTCCGGCGGCTCCCGGTCAGCAGCACAGCTGGGGGGCTAAGGCAGGTTTCCTGCCTGTCCTGACTCCGCGCTGCACCCCGGAAGCAGCAGCAGGTCCGGCTTCTAGACGGACACGTGGCAGGCGGCTCTGTCTGCGCACTGCTCTTGCCCTCAGGCACTGCTTCCGCCGGTTCCCAGCCAATGGGAGTGTGGAGCTGGTGTTTGGGGCGGGGGCAGCACACAGAGCACTGTGGCCCCCCTGCTTAGGAGCCGGACCTGCTGGCCACTTCCGGGGTGCAGCGCAGAGCCAGGACAGGTAGGGACTAGACTGCCTTAGCCCTGCAGCACTGCTGACGGGACTTTTAATGGCCCAGTCGGCGGTGCTGACCGGAGCAGCCAGGGTCCCTTTTCGACTGGGTGTTCTGGTCGAAAACCGGACGCCTGGTCACCCTACTTTGAACTGGGATAAATGAATATAAACATGCAGAGCAACAGTGAATCAAACCCATTACATTTAATGGCAAAAGGTATATCATGGGACAAAAGAGCTTGTGTCTGCTCTGGAGTGTGGTTTGTCTTGGTTTTAACAGGTAATCACTACTAGTCTATAAGAATTTGTATAAAACAGGAATCATTGATAATCATGATAGCATAATGTTCAATATTTCATCTTTTAGGGAATTCTGATTGTCAGAAGCTCTCCCAAATTGTACCAGCAAGTGCCTGAATCACATGTACAAATGGTTGCATGCTAAAAATGTTGTGAGTGCAATTGATTACACTTTATTTGAAAGGATTTTTGTTTCCTGGTGCATTTGAATTTCCAAGAAGCTTGCCTTTCATTTCTATGAAAAGAGATCAATAATTATCTGGCCTTTGGCCATGACTTGGCATATTGTGTTACACTGGAATAATGTGTTATACAATGGAAACAAATTAGTATGCTGCTCAGGTATACACTCCAGCAGAAACATTTTCATCACACAATTTTTTTTAAATGACTCCCCCTCCCATGACGAGAAACAGAATTTTTCAAACTTAGCTAAATAATTGTATCTGTAACTCCAAGTAATTTCTATCTCCCTGAAAGCCACTATTTTATCCAGGGAAAATATTCACTGAATACATCATTACACTTAATTTCAAATATGACTGCAAGCTAGTATTTGTTATGTGCCACAGGCAATCTTATACATTTAAATTCTCATTTTTGACGATGAAATAGATTAAATTGTCTATAGCAAATTAATTCATTATAATATGTCAAAAATATATTTTGATGTGCCATGTTCATACCATCAGCATACTCAAGCAGTACTGTGAAGGATTTATTTAGAGGACATGCAACAAAATGAATGCACCAAGCCTAAATTAAATATACACTGCAATGTTTACATATGCTGCTGTAGTATAGTTAATGCTATCTTCTCTAAGTGCTGCCACAGTCTCCTCTAAGTTTGATTGTGTGTTTTATTCCTCTGTGGGAAAAGAGGATTTTCTTTATTTTCCAGGATAATATGGGAGCATTTCTCTAAAATCAGAATGTGAGCAAATACCTTTCCTAACCTGCTTTAAAACAAAAGCTACACACAGTGGAAGGTCAAAAAGGCACCCCCTTCCTGGAGTTTAGCTTTATTAATAAAGTAGTTACTAATAACAAAGTTTGGCTTTAGCCTTCTCCCCAGGTTTGGTGGTGGCAGTCACCCGAGCTTCCTGCCTCAAGACTTCCAAGATACTCACTCTCTAGAGTGTTTCTTCTACTTCCCTTATATTTAAATGGGAAAATGAGGCACCTGCCTCAGTGAGTCAGTAGAATCCACTCAACCTTTTCCCAACAAGATCAACTCCTGATAACAGGAAGGGGCTTTTCGAACAAACGTCAGAGGATTTAGGAAATGAATGGGCAGGGAAACTGAATTAACCTCTCTCCTACAGAGACACGCACCCCAGAACTTTGTTTAAGCACATGTGGCGCTGCTGTCCTTGCTGTATCTCTTCTGTGGATTGCATAGTTTAAGTTTTCGGGGCTCTCAGGCACTTTTATGATCATTACAATCATTAAAAGAAAATAAAAAGGACACGTAGAAGCAGGGCCGGTGCAAAGATATTTTGCGCCCTAGGTGAAACTTCCACCTTGCGCCCTCCCTCTCCCTCCCCACCCCAACCTCCAAAAACTAGTAAACTTAGCATTATAAACAGCCTGTCAGAACAGGTAATGGCTGTTGTAATGTTTCTTTTTTACCTTTAAGGCATTTCAATTGTTTGCCATTGCCTCTGATGGTGTCCCATTCAAAGTCTTACTATTGTGCAAAGCTAAACAATTGAGCCTTGCATTGCACCACCAGCCAGGTTAGGCAGGGTGACAAATTCCCCTTGCCCCAAAGGGCCATTATCCCCTGGTGACTAATTTCTACTCCAAGTCTGTAAAGCAGACTTTTAAGGTAAATACATTATTCCTTCAATATTATCCATGCACACATCTCACAAAGATTCTCACTCTTGACAAGTTACCAGCCTTGTGTAGATCCCTTCCATGTTCCTCTTTGTGGGTAAGTGCCCTGTAAGACACGTGCGGGGTGCAGTGAGTTTGTCAGGCCTGTGGTGACAGCTGTTTGTGAAGATCAGGGGACCCTTTGCCAAGGGATGCTGGTGTCACAGTGAGCTTGGGGTGGCTGACTGTATGGGGCAGGGCACTGAGGTTGGTGGGGCAGGAAACACTCACTGGGCTGGGGGGCAGGCGGTGCCGGGATGGGGCAGGGACAGGTACCTGTCAGTGTCCAGCGCTTGGTCCGCGCCAGGGCCAGCAGCCTCTTCACCTCGGAGTCTCCCCCGCTTGCCTGGGGGCCAGTCCTCCTCTCAGGCTCTGCCACTGCCGACACGGCCACCCGGGAGCACACGGGCTGGGGGGGCCGCCACAGAGGAGACGCAAGGGGCCGGGCTCAGCTGGGGCACCACACCTGCCGGCCAAGAGCAGCAGGAACCGGGCGCCGCTCAGGGGGAGCCGGGCAGCCCGAGCCCAGGGCGCCTACACTCCCCGCCTGCCCCCGCTTTTTGGCGCCCCCAAATCTTGGCGCCCCAGGCGGCCGCCTAGTTCACCTAGTGGTTACACCGGCCCTGTGTAGAAGAAAATCTTACTACAAAACGTCTGCTGAGTATCCTGTGTAACGTCAAAGCAACTTCTATGTGACAAGAACCACCTTTTATTTAGAAAAATGCCATGGTAAAACTACTACCTTCCAAGAGTGAACAATTCAAACCTTCTAATTGAAAGAATACCTGCCATCAGCTACTCAAATAAAATGATATGTCTGGGACCATAACTAGCAGCTGATCTTAAATCAAAATCTAGCAACGCTGGCATTCTACTATTTGACTGCTTTTGACAGCAGAAAAGATCATACGTCAAGATGGGGGACAAGTACCAAGAAAAGCCGAAGAAATGAAGCCACAGCACCATGAAGTGGCCAAAATGAAATCTGAATCTTCTAACTAAAAAGCAGAGTTAAGCTTAATTGAAAAAAAGTGTAAAAATATATAATGGAATAATAACGTAATCCTTGTTAAAATACATGACAAAAAATTATTTTGAACTAGCAGTCACATGATGAGAATCATGCAGCTGCTTCCTAGCTATTCTTTCATTTCATCCGGTTGAACAACTGTCAGAGCATTCAGTAAAGAAAACATAATTCCATGGCTGATGGCAAGAGTGAAGTCTGCAACTGCTTCTGAACAGTCCTTAACTAAAGACTCACCAGACTGGAGTATGCTTTTCTCCTGGCTCATCGCCAAAGAGAAATGTGTATTTACAGTCTTAGGACCCATCCAGCAAGTCAATGGGGACCCATGCGAGTGCAGAGGTTTCCAGGAAGGGGACCTTAGACATTGCTTCTTCTGTTAGCACAGCACTACTGTGCTTTCAATGTTGGCTCTCTAGTGTCATTTAACCACAGGCAAAATCCCATCTTTACTGTAATGGCTGTTAGAAAGGATTCAGTTTGAACACTGAATGGCACTACTGCCTGACAAGCTGTGTGTCTGATCACAACATCTGTTATTATTTAATTAAATATTAGATTTTAATTTCAGCATGAAAAAGAAATGATAACGGGACACTTTTGAAAAAGTGTTGGTGAGTCATTTTTACCCTGCACAGGCCTCTTAGGAAGGCTATGTTTTATGGATCATTCTGCACATGGGCCAGTTTTTGAGGTGTGGCTTGCCATCTCAAATTGTCCTGCAGTCTGCATGACCTATCAGGACAGAGTCAAGATAGCCAGCAGGTGGGGGAGAATGCTCAGGAGTCTGGGCATCGATGGCTGCATGTGTGCCTCTTCCAGCAGCGACCTGCAGGGCCGACCGTGAGGATGCCTCCGCCCCAGCTGCAGGCGCTCATTTGCAGTCATTTCCCACAGCAGCTGCCTTCAGGGCCCAGCTAAACCCAACCTACAGACAGGCACACCTCCTTCTTCCCAATCCCCTACCACCAGCAAAGCCTTGGATTGTCTGTCTTCACACTTGGCTTTGTGTGCCTTCAAACCAGGGTTCAAATAAGGGGAGCAGAGAGGGAAGCACAGTCCTCCCTCCTTCATCTAAAATTAGAGAAAGACCTGCCCTCTCCTCAGTATAGGAAGCTCAGCTCCTTCAGAGCTCGCCCTTCTCTTTGCCTGATGCAAGAGTCACCAGGCAGAGAAATCTGACATGGAAGCAGCATGGAGCCAGCTGATGCCTGGTGGGGGAGCTTCTGTGGGTCCCAGCCTTTCCTGCCAGTGGGTGGAACAGCAATAGCAACCAGTACAGAAAGAGAGATGTCCCAGGGGAGAATCCTATGTTTGTTTCCTATCCTCTGAAAGACAGTTTGGTTTCCAGCCAGCACCCCATGTACTAAAAGGAGAGAGAGGGGAATAGGGAGGCTGCCCCTCTTCCTCCCCTTCCCTATCTGAGGGAGAGGGGGAAAAGGCCATAAGAAGCCCCTGCCACTTGAAGCCAGATGCCCCAGCCTAAGAGTAGAGTCTTCCTTATGATTGTGATACGGTGTAGTAACTAAGGCACCAAAATTATGAGTTATCATTTTAAGAATATTCCAGGCATCGAGGCCTTTTAGAGAAAACAGAACAGAGGGCTAAGAGAATAAAAACCCAATGGCTAGATTTTTTCAATAGTCTGAAAAAACTCAGACTTCATGCAGACTTTCGCAAAGACACTTCCACTTTTTCCCTGTCTATCAATAAATAAATTAATTAAAAATGAAATTCATATCAAACTAAAGTATTATATGATGTGCCAAATACAGAAGAAAATGATGGAACCTATTAGCCAGGGTGGGCAGTGATGGTGTCACTAGCCTCTGTTTGCCAGAAGCTGGGATGGGACAGGGGATCGATCGCTCGATGATTACCTGTTCTGTTCATTCCTTCTGGGGCACCCGCTATTGGCCACAGGCTACTGGGCTAGATGGACCTTTGGTCTGACCCAGTATGGTCATTCTTATGTTCTAAAATTATAATTAAAATGTGTATAAAAGTGAATTTAATGATAAATTATATAGTTTTGGGCAAAATATTGTAAATTAATTACAGGATTTACCTCCCGGGCAATCCTGTTTGAAAGGAAAGGGGTTGCGGTCACATTGGTTTTTTTTAGTTTACATAATAAAGTGACGAAGTAAGGCTGTTTGCAATGAGGAATGCTTGTGCTATCCAGTTAGTGTAATATACCTATGCTGAAAGAGGCAGTAAATAAAAGGAACTAAAACCAAACAGTGTGGTAATAAGGACACTTGACCACAAAGTGGATTAGTCAGAAATGAAATGAACTGTTTGGTAATAACACACAGACTCAACTCAGCCATACATCCCAAGGTCTCACAATTGTTGTTAGAACAAGAACAGAAATGGTAGATTCATACAGCTATTCCTGCCAGCTGGAGAACAATAGTCCTTGAAGTGACTTTGCATTGTATAATGGACTGTCAAAACAAGTTTAAAGAGAATCAAAGAATATGGAGAGACTGGCTAATTAGCTCTGATTAGCAAAGGGGCCCACAGAAAGCGAGTTGTGGAGGAAAGTTGCTAACCAGAGCAAATTAGCCAGTGTTCAAGGTATGTCCCAAGATGGTTGTCTCAACAGTTATAGTCTAACTTGTTTTATACAAGCTAGTGTGACAAAATGTGTTGCACAAAGAGACTGGAAAATTCCAGTCCCAGTTGTAAGAACGCAAAAGCTGATGTCTCATTCCCTGATTGGATGGTGAGACAGGATGACTCATTTTGGTTGGACTTTTTGAATCTTCAGAAGAAATATGGGTCACCATCTGATTGGTCCACATCAGCATCTCCAAGAAGAGAGATGAAGTGAAACCACACAGCAGAAACAGGATAAAACAGCTCATCTCCTTCAGCACATTGCTTCCCACAAGCCGAAGACAACTGGAGGAGAAAAGACAGAGGTCCTGGGCTGGCCACGTAGGTGTCCTCCTGGTGATATCAAGTACCTATCTTGGTTAGGCATTTCCTATTTTCCAGCTATTCGGGTTGCCTGCTAGTGCACTAGAAAAAGCCTATAGTCATGTCTGCCCTTTGCATTGCCTGTGTTCGCAGTGTCAAATCCTTCTGTGAATGAGAACTGAACTGAAAGCTGATGACTGAGCAAAGATCTGGTGATAGTAACACAGCCTCTCTCTCGGATGATGACCCAAATCAGACAACTGACCAATTTCTGAAACTGTGTACCTACTTGGTACACTATCTGCTTGTTTATGTAATCTAAAGAATATAAGAACGACCATACTCGGTCAGACCAAAGGTCCATTTAGCTCAGTATCCTGTCTTCTCATAGAATCATAGAATATCAGGGTTGGAAGGGACCTCAGGAGGTCATCTAGTCCAACCCCCTGCTCAAAGCAGGACCAATCCCCAATTAAATCATCCCAGCCAGGGCTTTGTCAAGCCTGACCTTAAAAACTTCTAAGGAAGGAGATTCTACCACCTCCCTAGGTAACGCATTCCAGTGTTTCACCACCCTACTAGTGAAAAAGTTTTTTCCTAATATCCAACCTAAACCTCCCCCACTGCAACTTGAGACCATTACTCCTTGTCCTGTCCTCTTCTACCACTGAGAATAGTCTAGAACCATCCTCTCTGGAACCACCTCTCAGGTAGTTGAAAGCAGCTATCAAATCCCCCCTCATTCTTCTCTTCTGCAGACTAAACAATCCCAGCTCCCTCAGCCTCTCCTCATAAGTCATGTGTTCCAGACCCCTAATCATTTTTGTTGCCCTTCGCTGGACTCTCTCCAATTTATCCACATCCTTCTTGTAGTGTGGGGCCCAAAACTGGACACAGTACTCCGGATGAGGCCTCACCAATGTCGAATAGAGGGGAACAATCACGTCCCTCGATCTGCTCGCTATGCCCCTACTTATGCATCTTTATGCATCCGATGAAGTGAGCTGTAGCTCATGAAAGCTTATGCTCAAATAAATTGTTTAGTCTCTAAGGTGCCTCAAGTACTCCTTTTCTTTTTATCTTCTGACAGTGGCCAATGCCAGGTAATCAGAAACAGAACAGGTAATCATCAAGTGATTCACCCCCTGTCGCTCACTCCCAGCTTCTGGCAAACAGAGGCTAGGGACACCACCCCTGCCCATCCTTTCTAATAGCCATTGATGGACCTATCCTCCATTAACTTTTCTAGTTCTTTTTTTAATCTTGTTATAGTCTTGGCCTTCACAACATCCTCTGGCAAGGAGTTCCACAGGTTGACTGTGCATTGTGTGAAAAAAAATACTTCCTTTTGTTTGTTTTAAACCTGCTGTCTATTAATTTCATTTGGTGACTCCTAGTTCGTGTGTTATGAAGAGTATATAACACTTCCTCATTTATTTTCTCCACACCAGTCATGATTTTATAGAGCTCTATAATATCCCCCGTTAGTCGTCTCTTTTGCAAGCTGAAAAGTCCCAGTGTTATTAATCGCTCCTCATATGGAAGCCATTCCATTCTCCTAATCATTTTTGTTGCCCTTTTCCGAACCTTTTCCAGACCCTGGTGAATTGGCATGTAAATAGTTGATCAAATTGTCTTGTGATCTAGATTTGGATTGCTCTTAATTTTTTGATAGCAAAACTGGAGCTGATAATCAGTTAGCAGAAGTGAGGCCCTATTTTGAGGGACTCTTATTTAAAAATCCAAACAAAGTCACCTTCCCAAAATAGTAATTGAGTATAAGTGTTATTTTCTATTGTGATCATGTGATTTGATTCTGAAAATCTGAATGGTTATATTGACCAGTTTTCTAGTCTGTTAACCAACCCAGAGACCAATACTATTTTTGCTTCTTGTTTCCTATACTATTAGTTGCTATTATTAAGGATATTTAATAAACTCTATAAAACTACGTTCAACTCTCAAGACCTTTTTCTTTAGTTAAGCAATCAAAATTTAAAGAACCCTAAGAAAGATTGTACAGGTAATCAGTTAAGCAGTCTGGAGAAATATCTCCAGAACCAGAACCTTTACTTATGAAAATCCTCACTCCAGACAAACTGAGACTATCAAATCACTGGGTCAGAGTTATATGGATCAGAGAAGACTGTGTACACTGATTCCTTAACTTGGAACCAGGAACATCTGGTCCCAGAGGTTCAGGTTCAATCACCAAACAGGAGAGTGGATCAGTACACCTGGATTTTGAGAGCTACTTTAAGACCTCTGCATCAAAGTCTCTCAACACCACTGAGTCTTCTTTTCTAAGGAGAAGAAAAAGGTATGAAGGCCTCAAGTTAACCAGGATGCAACTGTCTGAACAGAAGAGAATTTCTGTATTCTTGGAGTCTGATCTGAGGACTTTGAGTTCGAGGTCTCCGAGTCCTTAAAAACTGTAAGCCAAACAGACAAAGCCTTCTCCAAGAGTATGGCCTCTCTTCTTGCTTTTAACACCAAGGGCAAAAACTACAAAAGTAAGAGACTCCTTGCAAGATATACCCTTCCACAGAGCATTCCAGGCTCTTAACATCCTAGTCTGTGGCAGACACTATTTCATTAAGTGCAGTGCTTCAAGGTTTCTCCAGATCTACCATAATTAAGGCTACGATTTGGTCATGGATATTTTTAGTAAAAGTCATTGACAGGTCATGGGCAATAAACAAAAATTCACAGAAGCCATGACCTGTCTCTCACTTTTACTAAAAACATCCCTGATAAAATGGGGAGGGAGGAGAGTCCAGCACCCTCCCTCCCCTCACCCCACTCCTGCAGCAGCTGGGAGGTGCAGAGTCCCCATTGCCCTGAGGGGCTGGAATGGAGGGGGTCCCCACACCACCTCTGCTGGCGGCTGGGGAGTTGTGGGAGGCCCCTTCCAGCGGCCACTGAGTAGCTCTGGGATCCCTCTGCTGCTGTCAGTGGCAGCTGGGCATCTCAGGGGTCCCCGGAGGCGGCCAGTCAGTTGCAGGGGGTCCTGACGCCTGTTGGGCTGCTGCAGGGGTTCCCTGCTGTTTGTGTGAGCGTGCTCAGTACACCCGAAGTTGCAAATTCAGTCAGATAGTTTTTCACACTACACAGCAGCTGGTCAGTTGCGGAGCCCGCAATGTCACGGAGGTCACTGGAAATCAAGATTCTGTGACTTCCTCGACCTCTGTGACATAATCATAGTCTCAACTATAATTAAATCCTTATCATAATCTCATTTAATCACTTGAACTACTCCCTACTGAATAACTGGTAGTATTAAACTAAATTACATAATCAGGGATAAGAAAATTGTTTAAAAAACTTCTTTAGAAGTGAAAAGCTGGGACATGAGAACAGGTAGGAGGCAGAGCCTTTGATAACTTCAGCTGAAATTTCAGAATGGGGAATCAAAGGGTGAATACCCTCTATCAGCTAAACCAAATTGCCAGATTGCATGTCATGACAAATAGCTCGTAAGAGGGGAATTTGCAGAGGCAATTTCAAGAAAGGGAACCTATGAAAATGGCCAGTTCTGAAAGGCAGACAATAAGATTGCCCTTGGTCACTTTCAGTATAATAAGAAAATTATCTCTCTGTCAAGAAACAAACATAATTTGAATATGACCCATAAACAATTACGTCAACCTATAGTAACATCAGTACTAAAATTCAAGGGCATTAATTTCACAACAAAAATAAACCAGCAATTCTACAACCTTCTTCAAAGAAAGATACAGTTATACTACAAAGTGATTCAGAGTAAAGGGTTTCATCGATCTTTCAATGGCAATTTTCAAATCTACTCCTCAGAATCAGGAAGTACAATTTGTAAATCACAATCCAGTACCATTGCAGATGCACTATTGGATCCCATATGCTAAAGTTATAAGGCATGATGCATAACTATCCCACATTTAAACAGCAGTTTGGGGAAACATCAGAAGCTATGAAAAGTGTAACTTATTTTTGCTGACAAATATTAATTGCTCCATGTTAACAATTTTTGAACCATTATTAAGAAGAAAAAATAGCACACTAATGTATCAACAACATCTGTACAAAGTGGATGTTCTTCTAGACATAAAACAAATTCTTACACCGTAAGGGGAGGAAAGCAATTTTCCAAAGAGAACATTTATTATTAAATTTCTAAATTGCTGCCATGACACAGTGGGGAAGCAAATCAGAAGTTGCCTCCAGCAAGTCTGAAGTGTGATTAGTCTCTGCACCTATTGGCTAATTGGAGTTCTACATTTGTTGTATTACCTCTGGGTCTAAATCATTTTGTTTTATCAGAACCAGGCGGCCAGCATGGGATCCTCTGGGACATTGTAATGTCTTTGGAGCAGGCCAGCTTTTTTTTTTTTTCCCTCAGTGCAGTACGATGACAAAGGGATTCTGACAGTGCTTTTCCATTGGTTATGCCTATACCAAAAGCATAACAGGTTGGACAACCCTAAGTTATTTAGCTGACATTATATCTGGCATATACCAGGTTAGTCTGTCTTTTATAAACTGAGCTGAGGCTGTGAATGCTACATACAGATACATTTGATATGTGATGATTTGATCTGGAAATTAATGTGGCAGACAAAGTACACTGAAAATATGATGACCCCTTGGGATTTACACCAATGTGCAATTCCAAATTTTCACTGGTATAACCAAGACCAGAATCTGGCCCTGAGTGTTCAGGAACCTACATGATGTTATACTTCACCTAAGTACTCACCATTATCTTGAAGGATATAAGTTGTTGCTCTTATATTTTGCTTCACTTTTATGGGTTTGTTAGAAAAATTAATCTTCTCTTGAGTCTGTTCTCTCTTTTCCTTTCTCTTTGGAGGCTGAGGAGATGACACCATGTCCCCTGCGTCACGGGAGCCAACAGTAGATTTAGATTGGCGATCGTTTCCCTAAGAAAAGTAATTCAGAATTTTCATTGGTGAATACAGGATAGATTTTTTTTAAGGTTTCAGAGTAGCAGCCGTGTTAGTCTGTATTCACAAAAAGAAAAGGAGGACTTGTGGCACCTTAGAGACTAACCAATTTATTTGAGCATAAGCTTTCGTGAGCTACAGCTCACTTCATCAGGTGCATTCAGTGGAAAATACAGTGGGGAGATTTATATACACAGAGAACATGAAACTATGGGTGTTACCATACACACTGTAACCAGAGTGATCACTTAAGGTGAGCGATTACCAGCAGGAGAGCGGGGGGAGAGGGGGGGGGACACCTTTTGTAGTGATAATCAAGATGGGCCATTTCCAGCAGTTGACAAGAACGTCTGAGGAACAGTGGGGGGGCGGGGGGGAAATAAACGTGGGGAAATAGTTTTACTTTGTGTAATGACCCATCCACTCCCAGTCTCTATTCAAGCCTAAGTTAATTGTATCCAGTTTGCATATTATCTATCAAGCATTCTTACAACTACAATACCCACCTGCGGAAGTGAAGAAACAATTGACAGAGCCAGAAGAGTACCCAGAAGTCACCTACTACAGGACAGGCCCAACAAAGAAAATAACAGAATGCCACTAGCCATCACCTTCAACCCCCAACTAAAACCTCTCCAACGCATCATCAAGGATCTACAACCTATCCTGAAGGATGACCCATCATACTCACAGATTTTGGGAGACAGGCCAGTCCTTGCTTACAGACAGACCCCCAACCTGAAGCAAATACTCACCAGCAACCACACACCACACAACAGAACCACTAACCCAGGAACCTATCCTTGCAACAAAGCCCGTTGCCAACTGTGTCCACATATCTATTCAGGAGACACCATCATAGGACCTAATCACATCAGCTACACTATCAGAGGCTCGTTCACCTGCACATCCACCAATGTGATATATGCCATCATGTGCCAGCAATGCCCCTCTGCCATGTACATTGGTCAAACTGGACCGTCTCCACGTAAAAGAATAAATGGGCACAAATCAGACATCAACAATTATAACATTCAAAAACCAGTTGGAGAACATTTCAATCTCTTTGGTCACTCGATTACAGACCTAAAAGTTGCAATTCTTCAACAAAAAAACTTCAAAAACAGACTCCAACGAGAGACTGCTGAATTGGAATTAATTTGCAAACTGGATACAATTAACTTAGGCTTGAATAAAGACTGGGAGTGGATGGGTTATTACACAAAGTAAAGCTATTTCCCCATGTTTATTCCTCCCACACACACACACACACACACTGTTCCTCAGACGTTCTTGTCAACTGCTGGAAATGGCCCACTTTGATTATCACGACAAAAGGTGCCGTCCCGTCCCGTTTCCCTCCCCCACCCCCCCGCTGGTAATAGCTCACCTTACCTGATCACTCTGGTTACAGTGTGTATGGTAACACTCATTGTTTCATGTTCTCTGTGTATATAAATCTCCCCACTGTATTTTCCACTGAATGCATCCAATGAAGTGAGCTGTAGCTCACGAAAGCTTAGGCTCAAATAAATTGGTTAGTCTCTAATGTGCCACAAGTCCTCCTTTTCTTTTTGCGATTTTTTTTAAGTTTCACTGTAAGCTACCTAAGTCATAGTTTATACAGCCAACAAGTATAAAAACAGACATATTCACAAGCTACCAGTGCTTTTAGATAATATCTAAAATAATCCAAGAAACCCTAACCTTTCATCAACCTGTTGTCAACTCAAAAAAGAAAAAAGGCAGTTCACTTAACTCAATTAATGCTGTGAATTTCCTGAGGAAAATCAGGCATGCCCTCTTTGATACAAGATTCATTCATGTGAATTAATCCATGCATACACACATAGCTGTATTTCCTGTATGCATAGACATATATAAAGTCATTGGATGTTCATAACCAATGTGATTGGAAAATAATTGATCACATGACCAAAACTACATTTGTATGTTGTTCTCCTAAGTGGCAACAGCACATGGCAGAGGCACTGGCAGATATCTCGCATTAGCACTGATGTTTTTCACTGTAGACATCCTGAAAGAGGCCAGCCACCCTGCTGCTTCTGAATCACCTCTCCATTTTGCCTCGAGAAACTAAGCTGTGGATCTGGCCCCATGTCTCCTTATGGAGACTTACCATGGCAAATTCAGAAGACATATTTGAAAGTCATCTTTGAAGGAAGGCAAAATGACACAATAATGCATATTAAAGGGACATCTAGAAGCTGATTTTCACAGGAGCCCAGTCCCTCACACCTCCCACTGACTTCATTTGGAGTTGTGTCAACCTAATAATTTTCTCTAATTAAGCAGCATGCACTTTTTCCCTTTAATTAACCACATTTAAGTTTAACACAATCTTTAGCTTGAAAAAAATGTGATTTCCACGTGTTTTTTCCTTAGTTTAAACCAGTTCACAATAATTTTTATTAAAATTATACCATAAATATGTATGCAGCATACATTACATATCTCAGACACATACAATGCCATTTAGTTAAATCACAAAGGACAAGTAAATTCCACTCGGCACTTTCACTGGGTGCAGCTGTTTGAACAATTCAAACTATTTAAATCTTGGACACTAGAGGGCCCTGTAATTCTACAAAGTGCCAACGTGGGCGGACTAGACAAGGACAGCATGTTTTTTCCCCCGCTGCTGCAGTTGAGAGGCAATACCTGTCTTTAACATAGGTCTCAGGACTGACTTCACTACAATAACCTTTGCTTTAACAAAATCCCATACGTATTATGCACACTGGCATTTTTTTAAATAAAAACAATAGGTTCATTGTGATTCTTCTGATTTTTATTTAGTCACTAGAAATGTCACCTTGTTTCATTTAAAGATGGCTTTTTAGTTTACTGAAGAATGAACGAGATAGCCACATTTCAACTTTTCTTTCAGTGCCTACAGATTCCAAAATTCATAACATATTAGAGAGTGCTGGTCCATATCAGCACCAGCAGCAAAACTTTAGGTGCCCATTAAGGCCAATGGAATTCCAATGATATACACTAGCTGAGAATCTTGCCTCAGATCGTTAATATCAATACTGCACATTCCTAGAAAGTCTTTACATATATTAAAATGTCTACTGTGCATCAATGTGTCAACTGTGAATTTTTTTAATCTTGTCTGCGTTACTTCTCTACATGGGATACAACCATAAAGGAGATAAATTCTGAATGTTAGCCTTTATTCTTGTTACCTTTTCTCGCTTTTTTTTTCCAGACTTGTTATGGTTAAATCAGACTAATAAAAAAAAGCTAGATTGCTGAAATTTACATACAGTGAACAAAACAAGGAAACTGAACTTTATACTGATGTTTGTATCTTCTATTGAATTTAAACTGAATTGAGCGGAGGCTTTTTTTTTTCCAATTGTTTCATATTTTCTTTGTGTTCCATTAGGAGTTCTTTTTGGGAGGGGGTCGGGGGGGAAATAGACTACAGGGTTTATGCTTATAGACTGTGGGCCTGATTTTCCACTCCCTTCAGTGTCTGTGGTCATTTACCTCTTTGCACAGTGAATGCAAGCAGGGAATAAAATACTACCATTCTGATCTGGCAGCATTTTATACCCACTCTGCACAGATGTGCAGGTCAGACTAGGTGATCATGATGGTCCCTTCTGGACTTAAAGTCTATGAGTCCGTGAGGTGTAAATGGCTATACAGGGTGTAAGGCAGTAGAGAATCGGGCTGTGAAGGATTCCTAGAGCATTGGACAGGCAACTCTTTTACGACCTGATTCAAAGCCCATTGAAGACCATGAAAAGACTCCCACTGTCTTCGCTGGCCTTTGTACGAAGTCTTGATTGTGTATTTTCCTTAGTTGCATAAACTGAATTAGAAAAAGAGTCAAAACTTACAAGGATAGTTTACCAGAATTATGAGAAATATCTCAAAGCAACACTTGGTCTTTGGCTGTGTTCCAGAGGATGTTGTACAAAATAAAGAGACCATTACAGCAACAATATTTTCTGATATATCTTTTGTCTAATTGACATGTGAATAGTTCCATATTCTTCAAGCAGTAATAAATATACCACCAGGTGGCTCTGGGTTTTATTATCACACGTTTAATTGAAACCCAAAGGATGGTGACTTTCCACCTGTTGGAATGAAGCACAGTTAGCAGCAAAAATCTTATTGTGACATTTGCTACTTACACTCCCTTTAGATTTTCGGGATCCCACAACAGGAGGCAGTGAAGAGGCTTTGGAACTGCAGAAACAAATAATACCTTAGGATTCTAAACACAGTCTATAATGTAAACACTATATGTGCCTTTATTATAATAAACAATGGTTTGTTTACCTAACTATGGCAACACAGTTAATTATTTTATCCAATCTACTATTTTACTAAGAAATCCCACTGATACCAATGTCAATTTCCTATTTACTAGGTTGCAGTTAAATGCCTAATCTTTAATTTGTGCAAACAAATGTATTGTAATTCCCATAATGTATACTTCAGTGGTTCTCAACCAGGGGTATGTGTACCCCTGGGGTATGCAGAGATCTTCCAGGGGGTACATCAGCTCATCTAGATATTTGCCTAGTTTTACAACAGACTACATAAAAAGCACTAGCGAAGTCAGTAGAGACTAAAATTTCATACAGACAATGACTTGTTTATACAGCTCTGTATACGATACACTGAAATGTAAGTACAATATTTATATTCCAATTGATTTATTTTATAATTATACGGTAACATGAGAAAGTCAGCAATTTTTCAGTAACAGTGTGCTGCGACACCTTTGTATTTTTAAGTCTGATTTTGTAAGCAAGTAGTTTGTAAGTGAGGTGAAACTTGAGGGTACACAAGACAAATCAGACTCCTGAAAGGGGTACAGTAGTCTGGAAAGGTTGAGAACCACTGGTATACTATATATCCTGAAAAATGCGAGGAGATATTCTGTTAATCTGTGCAAGATCCCCCTGGCACCTATAATTCAGAGTATCTTCATTGACTTCAGTGGAGCAATGCCGATTTACACCAGCTGAGGATCTAGCTCAATTTCCCTTGGGCTACACCTACACAATGGGCTAGGGGTCGATTCCCCTGCTCGTGCACACATACTCCCGCTAGGTCTCATTGGTGGGTATGTACTTGGCACTGCTCAGCCATGCCTCCACTACCACTACCCATGCTACCAGAGCTACGCTGCTCTTTATACTCACGCTAGCTCGGTGACAACTAGCACAAGTATAGGTACACCAGCAGGGGAAATCACACACCTAGCTCGTAGCATAGACATAGGCTTAGGCTATGCTTTGCACTACCTTTCCATTAGTGCCTCAAAAGTGTTTTCCCCAGAATATTTTGGGTTACTAATTCTCTCTGTATACAGTTCACTAAAGTCAGTATGTATTGTACTGGGGTTAATTTGTAAAATACAAGACAAATTCTGATATCACATCAGTTTCTCACTGGCACACGTCCAGTGATCTCAGTGGAATTATTCCTGATCTAGACCAGAGAAAGAGAGAGAATTGGGTCCACGTTTTTCTAAAGAATTTAAAAGATCGGTCCAATTTTTAAATTACAGTGATCCATCAGATACCCATTATGAGCTCAATCTTGCAAACATTACCAGTGTAGTGCTTATTACCATGTATAGTCCCATGGAACTCAACGGGACTACTAATCGTATTTTTGCACCAAACCCCACAGTGGTCGTAGGATCAGGCCCTAAAAGAATACTCATGTGACGGGGCACTGGCTGGTCATTGGTGAACAAATGGTTAACTCCAGCTCAGCTCCCTTTTCTCCTTGCACAGGTAGTCAGGGGAAGGGCTGGAAGAGTGTGTAGTTGGGAAACAAACAAAGTGGGGTGAGGGGGAAAGAATACCTTTAAGGAAGGTCATGCTCCACACCTGAGTCCTAGAACTGGCTTACAGCACCTTTTAAAAGAATGCATGCTCCGCACACCATACAAAATATAATGGCCCTCAGCCATTGTAAATCAGCATAGTTCCATTGAAGACCACAGAGCTATGTGGATTAACACCAGTAGAGGAAAAATCTGGATGGGCAGGGCTGAGCCAGAGAATCTCTCTCACGGTGTTCATGTTGTGGTACATAATCTCTCACTTTAATGGTACTTTTATGAGAGAAACACATCCTCCCTTCCTCTCAGTTTCCTTCCTCTCTCTGTTAATCTTTGTCCCCTTTTCTTTCTTATGGACTTCAACACAGGTTTTTCAAAAAATATAAATAAAGGTCTGCTTCTGTGTTACATTTTGTGTGTCTCAAATAATGATTTGTGTTTTATTGAGTTTGGTTTGTAAACACAATGACACAAGTAGTATGAAAACACACACACATATAAAGAAAGCTTACCCCTGAGGTCTTCTTATTGTAGACTTGCTAAACAGTAGATCACCATAAGGCAACTTCTTAAACCTGTCTCTGCCCACTGCGACATAGAACTGCCCATTCTCCAGATCTGACCCACTCTGAACAAGTTTTCCATCTAAAGTATAAAGCCTGGCAAAACATTAATTGCAGTTTCAATTAGATTTCCTAAGTGCATTGAAAAGCTAGAGTAACCTATCCACTTAAAAATCATGACTGATTCTTTTCATCCTTAATTTACTGGACTTCAAATGCAGAGCTATAACAGTTGTCATACAAATACCACTATCCCCCCAAAGAATCAAATACAAGGAAAGAAATATCCCAAGTAACCATCCACATCACAACTTGGATCAAGCCTCACGGTACTTGGGATCCAAGCAGGTGAGCAGAGAAATCGAATTTGGGACTGAATTGTCATGGGTGAACTGTGACAGCTAATGAAACAAAAACTATTGGAAGCAGATAGAGGGTTTCCTCTATCCAGTAACTGGAATAAGTATAAGAACTACTGGATTTCTGTACTCACAGAAACGTTATGCTCTGCTCTCTAGAGCTACATGTGATCTATTACACTGGCTCTCAACCTTTTTCTTTCCAGGACCTTCTTTTCCAGGATCCACTTCCTGTTCAGCTACATGGAAAAGGCAGGTAGGTCATCACCCCAAGATTCAGAATTCATTGTCTATTCATTTCAAGTGTGAACATGTGTAGTACTTTTATTCACACAGGGTATCTATGCTGGGATTTTTTTGTTCTGGTGGGTATTGTTAATATATTATCAGGTCACTTTTACATTATAGTAGTGTTTCTCTGCTGGGTTTTTTTTGTTCTGGTGGGTATTGTTAATATATTATCAGGTCACTTTAGATTATAGTAGTGTTTCTCAAACTGGGGTCCGCAGACCCCTGGAGGTCCCCAAGGGTGCCCCAGGGGGTCTGCGGGCCCTGTTGATCAACTCCTCGCCCTCTCTCCTGGCAGGGGGTCTCCGTGCACTGCCCACTACCCAGGCGCCGACTCCACAGCTCCCATTGGCCGGGAACTGCAGCCAATGGGAGCTTGGGAGTGGTGCCTGCGGGAAGGGGCAGTGTGCGGAGACCCCTGGCCCCCCCACCTAGGAACTGCTACCAGAGAGATGTGTCAGTCGCTTTCTGGAGCCGCCTGAGTTCCCAGAGTCCCTCCCGGAGTCCACACCTTGCACCCCAATCCCCTAGTGAAAGCCTGGTGAAAGTGAGCGATGGTGGGGGAGAACGAGCGACAGAGGAAGGGGGGATGGAGTGAGCGGGGCCGGGGCCTCGGAAAAGGGGTGGAGAAGGGGCATGGCCTCGGGAAAGGGATCAGGGCGAGGGGTGGCTTGGGGGTCCTCAAAAAATTTTAAATCAAAATGGGGGTTCTTGGGTTGCTAATGCTTGAGAACTACTGCATTATAGCAAGGAACAGTATGTAAAAACAATTAAAATACCAAGAGCTTATGTCTGTTGGAATCTTTACCATAATAATCTCGGTATACAGCGTAACAGATTATTGTGTCTACACATGCATTTACTGAGGGTGAAGGAAGAAACTCGTTGCTTGGGGGTTTCTATTTCTCTTCTGTCAGAATCACCTTATTTCCAAGTCTCTGATTTTATACAAGAAAGACCACAAGGGCAGAGGGGGAATCACTCTATACTGACCAGGTTCTACCCTGTGCAGCACATTCCACAACTCAACAACAGGAGCATGTTTACATAATTAAATTTACATTCAAACATCTGTATTTAAGAAGCCTTCTAGAGGGCACGTGCATGTTTCACATTTGGGGACAATGTATACCTTCAAACCAGCGGCACTGCTATGGGTACCCGCATGGCCCCACAGTATGCCAACAATTTTATGGCTGACTTAGAACAACGCTTCCTCAGCTCTCGTCCCCTAATGCCCCTACTCTACTTGCACTATATTGATGACATCTTCATCATCTGGACCCATGGAAAAGAAGCCCTTGAGGAATTCCACCATGATTTCAACAATTTCCATCCCACCATCAACCTCAGCCTGGATCAGTCCACACAAGAGATCCACTTCCTGGACACTACGGTGCTAATAAGCGATGGTCACATAAACACCACCCTATACCGGAAACCAACTGACCGCTATGCCTACCTACATGCCTCCAGCTTTCACCCTGACCACACCACACGATCCATTGTCTACAGCCAAGCTCTACAATACAACCGCATTTACTCCAACCCCTCAGACAGAGACAAACAGGTACAAGATCTCTATCAAGCGTTCTTACAACTACAATACCCACCTGCGGAAGTGAAGAAACAGATTGACAGAGCCAGAAAAGTACCCAGAAGTCACCTACTACAAGACAGGCCCAACAAAGATAATAACAGAACGCCACTAGCCATCATCTTCAGCCCCCAACTAAAACCTCTCCAACTCATCATCAAGGATCTACAACCTATCCTGAAGGACGACCCATCACTCTCACAGATCTTGGGAGACAGGCCAGTCCTTGCTTACAGACAGCCCCCCAACCTGAAGTAAATACTCACCAGCAACCACACACCACACAACAGAACCACTAACCCAAGAACCTATCCTTGCAACAAAGCCCGTTGCCAACTGTGTCCACATATCTATTCAGGGGACACCATCATAGGGCCTAATCACATCAGCCACACTATCAGAGGTTCGTTCACCTGCACTTCCACCAATGCGATATATGCCATCATGTGCCAGCAATGCCCCTCTGCCATGTACATTGGTCACACTGGACAGTCTCTACGTAAAAGAATAAATGGACACAAATCAGATGTCAAGAATTATAACATTCATAAACCAGTCGGAGAACACTTCAATCTCTCTGGTCACTCGATTACAGACCTAAAAGTCGCAATATTACAACAAAAATACTTCAAAAACAGACTCCAATGAGAGACTGCTGAATTGGAATTAATTTGCAAACTGGATACAATTAACTTAGGCTTGACTAGAGACTGGGAGTGGATGGGTCATTACACAAAGTAAAACTATTTCCCCATGTTTATTCCCCCCCTCCACCCTCCAGTGTTCCTCAGACGTTCTTGTCAACTGCTGGAAATGGCCCACCTTGATTATCACTACAAAAGGTTTTCTCCCCCTCCTCCCCACCGCTCTCCTGCTGGTATTAACTCATCTTAAGGGATCACTCTCCTTACAGTGTGTATAATACCCATTGTTTCATGTTCTCTGTGTATATAAATCTCCCCACTGTATTTTCCACTGAATGCATCCGATGAAGTGAGCTGTAGCTCATGAAAACTTATGCTCAAATAAATTTGTTAGTCTCTAAGGTGCCACAAGTACTCCTTTTCTTTTTGCGAATATACTGACACAAGCAAATATTATTAATTTCTCAACAAGGCCACCTTAACAAGCTTTTTCCCAAATGATATATACAGATATGTGCAAGATGACAGAGCTGAGCAAAGTCAGAAAGTTCTGTATTTTATAAAAGAGAAAAAGCTACTTTTCCCCATAATTCTTTTTACACTAACTTCCAAGAGTCAGTATTAGTCAGATGAATCCATTGCCGTTAGAGGCCAGACACACACTTTGTTTAATCTTGCATGAAATTAAAAAAAAGGCACAATTTGCAAAAACACTCTGACATATTTGTGTAACCCATAATGCATTATTAATCCCCCCAGATGTGGAAGTTCCTCCGTTTTCTAGGTGTAACAAATTGTATACTAACATAGGCAACTTTTTAATTCTATTTTATATGAATACCAATCTCAGCTTTTAAAAAATAAGAATGACTTTGCTGTTTCCTTGCATATCTAGTATGTCATCCCAAATGCACTTCCATTACTACAAAGTATACTTAGCGGTTATTTTTTAAATACAAACATTTAATGGTAATGGCAGCACTTGAAAAAACACTTATGCTTCATTGCCACATAAAAGCCACCAGTAATGATGAAACATTAATGAGCAAACAAGCCCACAAAGACAAGGAAACCTAAAATCAATACGGAAACTCATTTCTGAATTCACCTCATTGTGTTTGTTAGACCACACAATGCTTGGAGAACCCTGGAAAACAGGAAAATTAATAAAAAGAAAAGGAGTACTGGTGGCTCCTTAGAGGCTAACCAATTAACTAACCAATTAACTAACCAACTAACCAGGAAAATTAATGTAGTTTAGGAAATAGAACTCTCCCATATAAATGTCAGTGGGTGTGGATATGGGTGTATTAAATAGATCTTTAACGTTGTCTAATGTATACTTTTATGCTTTAAATGCCATTTTTGTTGTTCTTTTTCAATGTTGTCAGCCTAATGAACCACCTGAAAACCTTAACAACAAATATCTGGCAGCCTCTAGTTAAGTTTCTCACTAAAAATAATAAAGCCTGATAATTGAATTAAACATAATCAGCTGTTTAAAGTGAAAACAATAACAACAATGCATTTAGCAAAGGAACTTGATTAAAAAAAATTATTAGACCTGCCAAGTATCACATACGTTGTGTGACATTCATGCCTACAGCTTTTTCCCCATCCACCCAGTCATACCTGCCCACAGCCCAGCTGGTTTCTCATGTATCCCTGTTAGGCATCAGAGATACCTCTGCAGTGATTCCTTCTGGGGGATGCTGGGGCAGCTACTCTGCAGAGGGCCTCACTCTCTGCTTCCCTTCCTGCATCTGAGCCAGAGGTGGTGGCAGGGACATAAAGCGAAGCACTGGTGCCTAGGCTTCTTGCCTTCCACAACCTTGCCCACCCATCCAGCTGCTTCAGGCTCCCAATTACCACCTCCCTCTTCCCCTCACCTTGCCTAGATACGCCTCACTTCATCACCAACTCCCCCAACCAACTCACCTGTCCTGGCATACACCTCTCCCCCACATGCCACACCTTCCCCCTCACCTCCAGGCACCCTGTACCTCCCCACCAGAGGCCCCTCAGGCACAGGCGATGCATGGGGGGGCGGGGCAAAGAGGGTCAAATGGTCCCCTTCCAGATTTTTGCTTGGTCTGCTGGGTGGAGAGAGAGGGGCTCTGTCCTTCTCCCACTGCACCTGTCCCCCAGCACACTCAGCCGCTGTCCCTGGCAGCCGGGCCCAGGTAGGGAGCAGAGGAGGCAGGACCAGCCACTTCCCACACCCACCACTCCGGGTCACTGCTTTGTACAGCACAGCAGCAGCCTGCAAGAGCCTGGCTGGGGAGATGGCGGCAGTGGGCCACCCCCAGCTCGGGCCTGGGTGGAATATGCCAGGGGGCAGGCACAGCAGGAGAAGGACAGAGTCGTCCCCCCTCCTGGAGGTAACTCTGGTTGGGCTGGGAGAGCGTGGTCAGGGCTGTCCCTAGCTATTCTGGGGCCCTACACAGCACACCCCGCGGGGGGAGTGGGTGGGGGGACTGGCTCCAGGCCTCTGCCGGGGGGGGGGGGGCCTGGCTGGCTTGAGGGGCAGGAGGGAACCGCTCCCCAGCACTCATCAGCGGCGCAGCTGGGGCCAGGTCACTGCACTTCCTGCAGCCAGTGAGTGCAGGCCCAGCCCTGCTTCAGTCCTCAGGGGCAGGAAGAAGTGGGAAAAGGGCAGGGCTGGAGTGGAGCAGGGGTGGGAAGAGGCGGGGCTGGGGCGGAGCAGGGGCAGGGGCCCGGGGAAGAGGTGGAGCAGGGGCTGGATCAGCATGCAGCTGTGCAGGGCACCAGGAAATTTGGTGTCCCAAATTTCCTGGTGCCCTACGCAGTTGCGTACTTTGCGTATGGGTAAGGGCGGCCCTGAGCGTGGTGGCCCCAGGTTGGGGTCAGGGCAGGAGAGGTTGCTGGGCAAAGGAGACAAATGGGGCGGTGACATGTCCTCCCCCTTAGATTGTGCCCCTCCTGCCAGCATTAGGAGGCATGCGTTGTTTACGTCAGGTACTGCAGATAGGTTCCCATCTATCTTTCTCATAGACTCCCCTTCTTCCACTGCTCTGCACATATTTGTTTGTGATTCCCCTCCTTCCTGCACCTGCCACCACTCCTGGGGAGTGTGGCAGGGAGAATCAGTGACTTGATAAATGTCATGCATGAAACTACACAAAACTTGGCAGCTATGTTGTTAATGATGCGGAAAAGAAAAACACCACACATGTAGTGTCATTCTCATAATTCTGTTTTTTCTTGTTTAATAAGAAGTTATATCTTTCTGGCATCAATGGTCTCACAGGATGACAACACAGGGACTGTAAACCACAGCAATTAATTTGTAACTTATTAAGGAACAATGATCACTTTACTAACTTATTTAATATGTACTCCTAGCATTTTAAGGAACAGAATATGAAAACTAGGTTAATAGGAAACCAGAAGAGGAAAACACTGAATGGCTGAAATGCCATGCATAGGCGCCGACTCTGTGGGTGCTCCGGGGCCGGGGCACCCACAGGGAAAAAATGCTGGGTGCTGAGCACCTACCAGCAGCTTCCCTATCAGCTCTCCCTCACCCTCTCCCAGTGCCTCCTGCCCACTGGCGGGCCCAGCGAATCAGCACCTTCCCATCCTTCCACCTCCCCAACCTGCCTCCTACCCGCCGCGATCAGCTGTTTCACAGCGCCCAGGAGGCTTTGGGGTGGGAGGGGAGAGGAGCGAGGACACAGTGCGCTCAGGGGAGGGGGCAGAACTGGGTGGGAAGAAGTGGGGCGGAAGTGGAGCGAGGGCGGGAAGAGGCAGGGTGGGGGTGGGGCCTTGGGGGAAGGGATGGAGTGGGGGCGGAGCCTGGGGCAGAGCCAGGGGTCGAGCACCCCCCAGCACTTAGGAAAGTCGGGGCCTGAGATGTCATGTGCATTTTTATCATCTATTCTTGAAAATAACACAAAACACTGAACTGCAACCATAGTTACCTATAGAATAATTTATACCTTACTGCACGTAATTTGCTTATTTGTTTCATCAAGTAGTGACAAAGAGCAAAGTTCTAATGGTTTATTAATTTCAAAACAATCTGGAGGTGGAAACAGAGGGCCAAGTCTTCAGCTGGTAAAAAGTGATATCACTTCACTGGAGCTACAATTTACACCTGCTGAGGATCTGACCGAGAGAGTTGTCATGTATGTTTACATCTATTTTACTGTATATAACAACTTAGATGTCCCAAAAAACACTGTTTTGTGAATCTAGTGATGTTGACAGAAACATGGGGCCGGGAATGATGGAACTGGATGGAAGCTAGCTGGCGGAGAGTCAGCCCACACAAGACTGAGGTTACACAGTGGGGGAGACTTTTTCATCTCCTATTATTTTGGGGGGAGTTTCTCTTTTTGTGATACAGCTTTACAACCTGAGGGTCTTACTGACTCCCACCTGCTCCAGAATGGTTTAGTAAGCAACAGTTGCAAAGAGTGCTTCATTGATACAGGGCTGTGACCTTTTCTCTCAGATGCAGACCTTACCTAAGTTAATCATGCCTTTCCCATCTGGAAAGTGGATTACTGAAATGTGCCCTACATGGGGATATACTGGAAGGCCACAAATTTTGTTAGTGCAGAATTTGGCAGCCTGCTTACTTCACAGTGTTTCCCATAGAGAACACATTTAATCTGTGCTCAAGGACTTGAACTGGCTCCCAAATCATTTCCAAGTGCAATTAAAGGTGCTGATTTTAAGCTTTAAAGCCCTAAACGATTTGGGAACTATCTACCTGAGCGATCATCTCTCTCCTAATCGATATTGTGTCAACGGAGATGAGCTGAGATGCTTGTATAACTTTGGAACCTGCTTCCCACCTTGGTCTGACAGAGATTGAGCTGGGTGACTTTCTGAGCATACTGCAGGGTCCAAGTCATCAGAAAATGGTGGGTTGTGGATAGAGTGAGTTGAAATAAATTAGGTGGGCCAGTTTCCCATTGAAAAATGCTGGGGGGTTTTAACTGAAATATTTTGTGGGAACATGTCAATTTTGATAAAACATTTTATGACAAAAGTCAAAACGTTTCATTTCAACAATGTTAAAACATTATATTTTGACTTTGTTTTTTTTATTTTGTTTTGATTTTGTTACATTAAATATTAATGTTAATATAATAATATATATTATATTTTAAATTCTATATGTCGAAACTATGAAGCTAAAACAAACCACTTCAACTGTACTGAATCAATTTTTATGGAACTTTCATTTAAGTGGAAATTCAAAACTTCAGATTTTCATTCTGATTAGGAACAATTTTTTTCAAAATGTCAGAATATCCTGTGGAACAGAAATTCAGTTCCCAACCAGCTCTATTTATAGAGATTTAAAAGATGCGTCAATATGTAAAGTATATATTATAAATATACAACTTCCCCATACCTGTGCACAGCTCCACTTCTGAGGGTTACTTTTTCTGTCACCATTTCAAGAACATGATCCCATTGATTTAGTGTTTTTCTAGGAATGAAGAGGCGCACTGCTGGATTTATAAGGTCTCCATTAGCAATCAGACTGGAAGAATAAAGGAAAGTTAAATAATGTGTAGCTGTGTTTAAATAAAACTCAATAGAAACAAGAAAAAGATGATAGTGGATTACCTCCCCTAACTGAAAATCCTACTTACAAAATAGTGCATGGCTCTTGAAGTGGTTTTCGAAAACGTGCTGACACATTGATTCTACTGTGAGTAACTGGCTTCACCTGGAAGGACAAAAGTATATAGTCATTTATTCTGTCTTTATCTTAGGACAGGATTTTAAAAAAAAATTATTTCATTTTATTTTTACTTAACTCCTCTTTTTCCAGCAGTAGGTTTAACTAACTTCACACTACTGCCATCTGGCACTAAGTACCCTCTGTGGTACAGCAACATACTATAAAAAGAAAAGGAGTACTTGTGGCACCTTAGAGACTAACCAATTTATTTCAGCATAAGCTTTCGTGAGCTACAGCTCACTTCATCGGATGCATACTGTGGAAAGTGTAGAAGATCTTTTTATATACACAAGTACTCCTCTTCTTTTCGCGAATACAGACTAACACGGCTGTTACTCTGAAACCCAACATACTATAATGACTAGGGCCCTTCTTGAGGGAACTATATTAGGTTATAAAACTTGACCTTTTGCCTTCATGAAAACCTTATGCCCCCCAACCCTTATAAAGCTTTCCTCCTATCCCTCCCAATATGCAGGTGTTATGTCACCATAAGCATACACTGCCACAAAATCTGTACTGAAGTTCAGAGCTCTGCAGATGCCATTACTGACTTGTCAGTAAGTGCTGCTGAGTCACACAAGGGTCAGCCTCCCAAACTTCACCCCTGACTTCTGACAGTGTTTCAGTCTTAGTTCTCATAGCTCATGCCTACTGGTTCGGAAAGTTAAACCTGCATCTTCAATTCAGTATAATAGCTAAGTACCTCTAGGCCTCAGAGTTTAATAAATATTTTGCTCTTATACAGCCCTTTTCATCCAGCTCTTTTTATTATCAAAGCTCTTTACAAAGGTTGGTAAGTACGAGCCTCGTTTTGGGAAAAGGGAAAAGATGGGAAAAGGCACACAGAGGTTAAATGACTTACTCAAGTAGAAGCTTGTGGCATTCAAAATAGAATACAGGCTGCCTGATCTCCAGACATCGGCATTAATCACTAGACCATGCTGCCCCCCTTTTTAATAAACACTTTGTTCAAGGTGCTCAGTAGTCATGACATTAATATTGAATAGAAAGTTATCCAATGCTAGGTTTCCATATAGCATTCATCACATTCTTTCAAATTTTCAAGTAAAAAAAATAAACACATAAAAGGTAAACACATCTTCTTCCCCCCCAAAAATCAACTAAAGGGAAGACCTTAAATCTACTATAATTCACAAATCATTGAGCCAGGTGGGCTGAGAAAATCCCAAACAAACATCCAAAAATAAAGGAAAATGTATTTACAATCTCACAATACCCCAAGAAAGGGTTACAGGTTTGAAGGATTCAACACACCGTACTCACAAATAGAAACATGCTTTGCAATACTTATATAGTTAGCACAGGTTACATGCCCAATCATAGGATGAAAAATAGCCCATGCTTTAGTCCCTTATAAGTTTTATCAGTCCTCGTCCACACATAAAAGTTGTATCAATTTAATTAATGAGCCTCATTTCAACTTGGGGAAAACTAACATTTATATCTTCAAATGGCTTTACAAACAAAAATTAATTCAACCTGAAAATGCCCTGTAAGTATTATCATCTGCCTTGTACAGATTGGAAAACTGACAGAGGTTAAGGGACCTACCAGATAGTCACAAATTTTAGGTCAGGAGAGGTTATTATGACCATCTAGTCCAGGGGTCTCAAACTCAAATGATCACAAGGGCCACATGAGGACTAGTACATTGGCCCGAGGGCCGCATCACTGACATTCCCTCCCCCGCTGCCCCTGTACCCGCCCCCACTCCACCCCTTCCTTGAGGCCCCGCCCCTGCCCCACATCTTTCCACCCCTTCCCTGCCCCCATTCCAACCCCTTCCCTGGAGGGACCTCGAGAGGTCATCCAGTCCAGTCCCCTGCACTCAAGTATTATCCCAGGACTAAGTATTAATTAGACCATCCCTGACTGGTATTTGTCCAACCTGCTCTTAAAAATCCACAATGATGGAGATTCCACAACCTCACTAGGCAATTTATTCCAGTGCTTAACCACACTGACAGTTAGGAATTTTTTCCTAATGTCCAACCTAAACCGCCCTTGCTGCAATTTAAACCCATTGCTTCTTGTCCTATCCTCAGAGGTTAAGAAGAACAATTTTTCTCCCTCCTCCTTGTAACAACCTTTTATGTACTTGAAAACTGTTATCATGTCCCCTCTCAGTCTTCTCTTCTCCAGACTAAACAAACCCAATTTTTTCAATCTTCCCTCATAGGTCATGTTTTCTAGACCTTCAATCATTTTTGTTGCTCTTCTCTGGGCTTTCTCCAATTTGTCCACATCTTTCATGAAATCTGGCACCCAGAACTGGACATAATACTCCAGTTGAGGCCTAATCAGCATGGAGTAAAGCGGAAGAATTACTTCTCGTGTCTTACTTACAATACTCCTGCTAATACATCCCAGAATGACGTTTGCTTTTTTTGCAACAGCATTACACTGTTGACTCAGATTTAGCTTGTGATCCACTATGACCCCCAGATCCCTTTCCGCAGTACTCCTTCCTAGGCACATTTCCCATTTTGTATGTGTGCAACTGATTGTTCCTTCCTGAGTGGAGTACTTTGCATTTGTCCTTATTGAATTTCATCCTATTTACTTCAGACCATTTCTCCAGTTTGTCCAGATCTTTTTGAATTTTAAGCCTACCCTCCAAAGCACTCGCAACCCCTCCCAACTTGGTATCATCCACAGACTTTATAGGTGTACTCTCTATGCCATTATCTAAATCATTGATGAAGATATTGAACAGAATCAGACCCAGAACCGATCCCTGCGGGACCCCACTCGTTATGCCCTTCCAGCATGACTATGAACCACTGATAACTACTCTCTGGGAATGATTTCCCAACCAGTTATGCACCCACCTTATAGTAGCTCCATCTAGGTTGCATTTCCCTAGTTTGTTTATGAGAAGGTAATGCGACAGAGTATGAAAAGCCTTACTAAAGTCAAGGCATACCACATCTACCGCTTCCCCCCTATCCACAAGGCTTGTTATCCTATCAAAGAAAGCTATCAGGTTGGTCTGCCACAATTTGTTCTTAACAAATCCATGCTGACTGTTACTTATCACCTCATTATCTTCTAGGTGTTTGCAAATTGATTGCTTAATTATTTGCTCCATTATCTTTCCAGGTACAGAAGTTAAGCTGACTGGTCTGTAATTCCCCGGGTTGTCCTTATTTCCCTTTTTATGGATGGGAACTATATTTGCCCTCTTACAGTCTTCTGGAATGTCTCCTGTCTTCCATGATGTTTCAAAGATAATTGCTAATGGCTCATATATCTCCTCAGTCAGCTCCTTAAGTATTCTAGGATGCATTTCATCAGGCCCTGGTGACTTGAAGACATCTAACTTGTTTAAGTAATTTTTGACTTGTTCTTTCCCTATTTTAGACTCTGATCCTACCTCATTTTCACTGGCATTCACTATGCTAGACATCCAATCGCCACCAACCTTCTTGGTGAAAACCAAAACAAAGAAGTCATGAAGCACCTCTGGCATTTCCACATTTTCTGTTATTGTCTTTCCCCCCTCATTGAGTACCGGGCCTACTCTGTCCTTGGTCTTCCTCTTGCTTCTAATGTATTTGTAGAATGTTTTCTTGTTACCCTTTATGTCCCTAGCTAGTTTGATCTCATTTTGTGCCTTGGCCTTTCTAATTTTGTCCCTACATACTTGTGTTATTTGTTTATATTCATCCTTTGTAATTTGACTGAGTTTCCACTTTTTATAGGACTCTTTTTTGAGTTTTAGATCATTGAAGATCTCCTGGTTAAACCAAGGTGATCTCTTGCCATATTGCCTATCTTTCCTATGCAGTGGGATAGTTTGTTCTTGTGCCCTTAATAATGTCTCTTCGAAAAACTGCCAACTGTCTTCAGTTGTTTTTCCCCTTAGACTTGCTTCTCATGGGACTTTACCTACCAACTCCCTGAGTTTGCTAAAGTCTGCCTTCTTGAAATCCATTGTCTTTATTGTGCTGTTCTCCCTCCTACCATTCCTTAGAATCACGAACTCTACCATTTCATGATCACTTTCACCCATGTTGCCTTCCACTTTCAAATTCTCAACCACTTCCTCCCTATTTGTCAAGATTAAATCTAGAACAGCCTCCCCCCTAATTTTCTGGTTTATCTACAGCATATCTTTTAGAAAGACATCCAGTATTGATTTAAAGACTACAAGAGATGGAGAATCCACCACATAGTTAGGAAAATTGTCCAATGGCTAGTTACCCTTTCTTTAAAATGTGCATCTTGTTTCTACTCTGAATTTCTCTAGCTTCACCTTCCAGTCATTGGCTCTTGTTATGTATTTGTCTGCTAAATTAAAGATCCTTCTCTATCAGAAATGTTCTCCCCACATAGGTATTTATAGAACGTGACCAAGTCACCTCTTAACCTTCTCTTTGATAAACTAGAATTAGCTACTTTTTTCTCTCCCCATAAGGCAGGTTTTCCAAAGTGTGGACACCAGAACTTGACACAGTATTCCAGTAATGGTCTCATTAAGACAGTATATATTATACATCTCCCTGCTTCTACTTGATATTTCCCTTAGACATCCAAAGATCACATTTGCTCTCTTAATCACCACATCACACTGCTGAATTCATTCAGGGTGAATAAATGGGCCCAAGTCAAAGGTTTTAACATGATCCTGTAACTGTCCAACCCTAAGCAGTTTTAAAGAAGGTTTGGTACACAGAGACTTCAGTCTGCTTTTGTACTATGGCAAACATCCCGTTAAAAATCTTGTAACCCTTTATTAAAAATACTAAAAAGAAGGAAAAACAGTTATAGCATTTGAAATGTTAAGTAAGGTTTTCATTTAAGCATCCATCATTCCCTATCACTTTAACTGTAGAGAGCCTTTAGAAGGGGGTGGGAGGGAAACCTTGTTTGACAGTCTATCAGATAATATTAAAGTTGGTAATAACTGTCCTTTTGGGGAGAAGAGAAGCCATTAGTTGAAATGGGCTGGAGCTGTTGTTAAAGTCTGATCCCATTTCCTAAAAGGCAAAACAAGACACATGCAAAAGGGTAGAGAAAAGAAGAGCAAAAATAAAAAGTCCAGCTTCTGTCTCTGATGTTGACTCTCACTTGCAATCTCACTGCTGGAGAAACCCTGGCATGGTGCATGGTCTTATCAGCCACTTCTGAGACCTGGCAAATTGTACCAGCATCAAGCCATTTACAGCATTGCTTTTAGCTGCCTCTTTCTATTTGACAGGTTTCAGAGTAACAGCCGTGTTAGTCTGTATTCGCAAAAAGAAAAGGAGTCCTTGTGGCACCTTAGAGACTAACCAATTTATTTGAGCATGAGCTTTCATGAGCTACAGCTCACTTCATCAGATGCATACCGTGGAAACTGCAGCAGACTTTATATATACACAGAGAATATGAAACAATACCTCCTCCCACCCCACTGTCCTGCTGGTAATAGCTTATCTAAAGTGAGCATCAGAAATGGCCTAACCTGATGCTCACTTTAGATAAGCTATTACCAGCAGGACAGTGGGGTGGGAGGAGGTATTGTTTCATATTCTCTGTGTATATATAAAGTCTGCTGCAGTTTCCACAGTATGCATCTGATGAAGTGAGCTGTAGCTCACGAAAGCTCATGCTCAAATAAATTGGTTAGTCTCTAAGGTGCCACAAGGACTCCTTTTCTTTCTATTTGCAGGCTTAAAGCAAGTTGTGAAATACGCCGTCTTGGCTGGCTAAGCCAGGCTTATTAGACAGAAGGCAAAAGGAGAGAAATAGTAAAAGAGAAGAAATAAGGCGGGGAAGGAGACGAACGCATGAGATGGGGGAGAAGGGAGGTGACAAAATCTCACATCCCAGGTTGTGTTTGGGATTTAGTTGGAGCTGGTGGAGGTGGCAATGCCATCTGGTACCTCTCTCTGGCCTACTCTGGTCAGAACATCTCTCAGGATTTGGACGAAGAAGGTACAGGGTCCCAGGAGAAAGTGGAAGTGGTAGTCATGATGGTGAAACTCACTCTTTTCCTTCTCTCGTATCTCAGTCAGTCAGTGTCATGGTAGGCCCTCTGCTTCACCTCCACTCATCCATCCATATTTTCCCCCCAAACTCTCTTTTTGAGGATCCCAAAAGGGAGTGATGGGTGGAAAGTCCCATCCCCTCATTATTTTGTCCACCAATTAGGCCTAATTTCTGACACACCAATTTTGGTTGATTGATTTCTGGTTCCACACTTTTCTTCTTTTCCGGACATAATCTTAACACAGTCCTTTAGTTATAACAGTAGGCCTTTTGGTTTAGGCTAATTCAGTCTGCCTCGCCTTTGCACCTTTTCCACATCAACATTTGTTGTTGTAGGTTATTCTGACACTTTATAAACTATCTCACAGCTTTTACAGTTGCGCTCATGATTAAGATAAATTTGTAGGCCCAATTATCACAACAGAGTTTATGGCAGATAGTTATTGATTCTGATCCACAAATTGCTTTCAGAGTCACTACTTTCCAAAATACAGTCCCATCATCCTATATATACACCCTTTGTTCACAGATGTATGACCTTGCATTTGGCTGTATTAAAAGACAAATTGTTCAAGTAAGCCCACTTTACCAAGCAACCCAGATAATTCTGTAGAATTGACTTGGCCATATCATTACCGCTGCACCAATTACTGTATCATCTGCAAACTTTACCAGCAATGATTTTATATTTTCCTCCAGATTATTGATAAAGATTTTGAATAGCATCAGGCTATTTGAGTAAGGAAGGTACCTTACGAGAAGCACTCCCTATGGATGATGATTCCCCATTTGCAATCACTTTTTGAGATCTATCAGTTAGCCAGTTTTTAATCCATATAATGTGTACTTCATTGACATTGTATATTTGTCTGTTATATTTATACAGGTATCTTTGTCAGCCAAATTAGTCAATGGTAGAGCTAGGATTAGAACTCAGAAATTCTTGGCTCTATGTTTAATCAACCAGTTCAGTACTGTCACTCAACCTCTGCACATTTTCAGGTAGCCCATTGCTTAGAATTGCATGTTTTGCTATGAAAGGAAGGAGACTCGGGATGCTAGTCACCAAGGGTCATTTCTTGAGAGAATCTAAGCATGTGTAACCCTTTGATTTTTTGCATTGGGGATGGGTAGAGGGAGGGGAGAGGATTTGCCTTGCCATAGCAGGGGTCTGAGGGCTCAAAGATTCCATTTCCCAAACCTGCAGAACTCTTGGGATGCACCACAGATGGGGTATTCTGTGTAATGACCACTCTCCATAGATGTCCTGTCCCCTTCAGCCCATTTTACACTGACTGCTCATCACAACCACTGCTGCCCCAGAAATGGTTTTCAAACTGTGGGGCAGGCCTCCCAAGGGAGGCCCGAGCTGTGTGCTTTATTTATTGTTGTTGTTGTTATGAGCTCTGGCTGTCAGCCCCAGGTAGCTGGGGCTCATGCAGAAGGGCTGTGCACACCTGAGAGACAGGGATAAAGGGGACAGCCAGAGCTCTGCCACCTGAGCTCTCTTGCCCCCCTCCCCCAATTCCTCATTGGGAGGTAGTGGGGCTCCAGCTGTCAGCCCCGAGGTGGCGGCAGCAGCAGCAGCACAGAAATAAGTGTTCAAGAGAACGCTAAGGCTGCTGTGAAAAGTGGTGGGTGGCGATATGTATACTGGGATGGGCGTGGGGGGGGGCAGATGTGTAAATGACTACAGACACAAAGAAGGGGGGGGGGCAATCAAAAAAGTTTGAGAACCACTGCCCTAGAGGGGCATGTCCACACCCTGGAGGAGTAAGCAGTGTAAATGACCTCAAACTGTCTGCAGTAATTGATGCTATTTTGGCATGGGAGAATGGGAGAGGCTGAGGTAGAATTTAACAGACTGCAAAATGCTGCCCATTTAGAATAGCATTCCCCCCACACTTCAGATGTGCATGAAATGACTTATCTGTACACAACAGAAGAATGGAATGTGGGCAGGAATGCCTGCCCTTAACAGAGCATAAGTAAGGGTTGAACATTTTAGTTTTTCCTTTTCACTGTGGCGTTGTTAAAAAGTATTATTTTGTTGTTGTGCCTAAAGTTCCAAATTTATTTACAGTCATTGAATATATTTTTGTGTAAAACCTATTTATGATGTCTTTCTAGATTCCAATCTTCTATCTTTTTTTCCAACATGATGATTTTTTCCCCCTTTAGCAGTGATGCATGTCAAAGAATTTAGTTGGTGGGGGCATGTGGCAACCCCCTGAAGAAACTCCCATGGTTTACACAGTAACCATAAAAGAAGAAAAGGAGTCCTTGTGGCACCTTAGAGACTAACCAATTTATTTGAGCGTGAGCTTTCGTGAGCTACAGCTCACTTCATCAGATGCACGGTATGCAGTTTCCACGGTATGCATCTGATGAAGTGAGCTGTAGCTCACGAAAGCTCATGCTCAAATAAATTGGTTAGTCTCTAAGGTGCCACAAGGACTCCTTTTCTTTTTGCGAATACAGACTAACACAGCTGTTACTCTGAAACCTGTCATAAAAGAAGAGTGGCAAAATTTACCATTGGTAACATTTTTCAAGTGAGCTATAATATAAAAGGCAAATACGTACATTAAAAATGGCCTTATAGCTGGCATTGCAGTAACTGAACACCAAAAGCAGGGGGGATAAAAACAGGTTTTAAAAAATGAAAGCAATTTTAAAAATTAAATTAATTTAAAAGAGAGAGATGAGTCTTTAAAAATTAGAATCTACAGCCACCTATTGTAGTCACTTCCATGGTAAAAAAAAAAGTTTAATACCATATAATAGACTATACTAAAATGCTATACATTAAATAGCCATGCAAATATTAAGCACAGTAGATTCATGACAGGTCCCGTTCAGCCTACAATCTATTTTATGTAATACTATTAATGGAACCGAATTAAAGAGATGGTGTAGCCGGGGACCGTCAAATGACTATTGTTCAAGGCCCAGGGACAGATCCTGCCAACACTACTGAAACTAGCGCTTACTACTCTGAGCAGGCCCATTGAAGTGGTTCACAGTAGTGAGTACTAAACTCACTAGTAACTGTGCATTTTCAGTATCAAACATACTCCCTGCCCACTCAAGCAAAAGAGGCCCACTACAGAGATCTGGCAGGATTTTGGGAATCCATGAGATGGAGCTGCTTTCCTTTGGCACAGGGTAGCTGCAATCTGTGGGGGCTAGCTGAGCCCCAATGTGCAGGAAGCTTTTGGCTACATCCTCAACAGGGGGACAGATCGAATGGCTGAGGAGGTTAGTGCAGCCCTAGACCCCAGAAATGCCTGTGAAAGGAGGTGGGAGGTGAATTCCTAGAACTCCTGTGGATCTCCCCTTCACTAAAGCCGTACTGAGGTGGTCGAGGATATCTCTTTGGAGTCTGTTTTGTTTGCCTGTACTATCTGTTTGTAAATCAGTGTGTGCCTGAATGTCTGATCTAAATCCCGTTGAAGTCAGTGAGAGCAAGGGTTGCCACATAGAATCATCGACTATCAGGGTTGGAAGGGACCTCTGGAGGTCATCTAGCCCAACCCCCTGCTCAAAGCAGGACCAATCCCCAGGTTTTGCTCCAGATCCCTAAATGGCCCTCTCAAGGATTGAACTCACAACCCTGGGTTTAGCAGGCCAATGCTCAAACCACTGAGTTATCCCTCCCCACCTCCCCTGTCCCAGTTTTCCCAGGACTGTCCCTTTTTTGAGATAGCTGTCCTGGGAAATCTGTAAGTGTGTTCAGGGTACACTGCCAGCTGTCCAGTTTTATGGGCTCAGGATGCTCCCAGATGACGTGGGTTTTTGTACCTTAGAGGTAGCAACCCTAGAAGAAGCCTTCCCATGAACTTCAACGGGCTTTGAATTAGACACTGGGACTTTGGGAAATCCTGGCACTCAGAATATTCTACATTACTAGCCTGGGCAGGGTGAGACAACAATAACTTGTTGTGACATCGTTTGTAATTAGCACTTTACAAAGGAGGCTGTATCATTATCCCCATTTTACAGGTGGAGAAACTGAGGTACAGATAGGTGAAGTGATTTGCCCAGCACCATCAAGCACACCTCTGGCAGAGCCAGGAACAGAATCTAAGTCTCCTGAGTGCCAGTCCAATGCTCTATCCACTAATTCATACTGCCTCCCGGAAGTGGATACCTCCCCCAGGCACATCAGCATGAACAGACTCTCCTATGTGTAGTCCTCTGGCCTTATATTATGAAATCATTCACTTTTAGTATTGGCTATCCACTGCCTTTACATCCCAAAACATGGATGCATATTAAAGTTTCTTCTTTCTTTTTAATGAAATTAACCCAGTGATCCCATTTGACCTTCAGCTAGAAGTTCAAAACTACAAAGGTACAAAAAAACAGCACAGAAAGTACTTAAGCTTTCTGAAGTGAGTGTATTTAAAAAAAAATCTTTATAGACTGATTCCTTTCAATGGACATTAGAGGTCATTTTTTCAAAGGCCCTAGGTATTGCATCTATGACTTTTGACTTTCCAACAATGGGGTAATTACACGTTTACCCTAGTTCTGAACATAAATGAGAACTGTGCGCATGCACAATCATTTTGCAGGTGCAATTTTGCAAGCCAACTTTGAAAACATTTCCCAAGGTTACAGTCCCAACTGTACATTCAAGGCTTTAACAGCACAATTCCTTGACCATTAATGAGAGCTGAGTGGCTAACATTCCATGCAACAAGTCTAAAGATTTAACCTTAAAAGCTTCAAAAACTTATTGGTGAATGCTTTTAACAGTTAATACTACTTATGATGAGATGCAAGCTAAGCACAGGTGTAAGCTATTCACTTGCTAAAAAAGCTGAAACTATTTAAGAACATATATTTATTATTTAGATTTTAAGAAACAAAAAACTGAGTGTATCCACTTCCATCAGCTTGTTTCCCCTCATCACACCAAACCCTTCCCATCATGTAACACCTACACACCTTTTCTAAAGGCTGTTCAACATTTTCAGGGCTGACTCCTGCAACTGACAGGCACTCACAGCCTCCCATCTACGTTAATGAAAGTTTCTGCAGGCAAGAACTATATGATTGGGCCCATTAACATCATATATATACTGCAAACATTAAATAACCTACCAAAACCACATTCTTCAATATAGAGTACTTTGTTGCACCCAGATTTCAGTGACCCACACTTCGTTGGAGAGCTAGTTAAAGAAGTGCTCTCTAATCACAAAGAACAAGCCATTTAGGTTATTCCCTAGTGTGTCCAATTAATTACTGTAGTTGTTTCTGCAAGCTGATGAAACCATTAATTTCTAGCCAAGTTCCTCAGTAGGCCACTATGTTGTTGCACTTGGCCCCTGAGGACAGATGCAGAGTGACAACTGCTAAGGGCTCATTTATTATTGAAAGGTTTGTATTTCTGCCAATAATAGACACTATGGCTTCAGCCTGCATGTTTGTCTTTTGGGTTACCCTTTAAACAAAGAGCCATTTATATTCCCAGCAGCCTTCTCTGGTCTATCTAGAAAACAAGATAGCCCCATTTTTAAATGAGCAAATCATTAGGGAATGCAAGATGGGAACAGTTTGGGCAGAGCCATTATATTTTTTCTTTTTACTCCAAACATGACACAAGTAAGATCAAAATAAAACCTACACCGTTCTGCACATCTGATAAAACCAAATGTGCCTTATATTAATGGCAAAAAAGCTACATTAGCACAACATTAAAGGTTGACAGTTTAAGTCCACACACAAAAATCAGAAAGTAGAAAATGTTAAGGTTCCCAGAGCAATATTAACCCACTCTAACTGCACATAATATTTGCCATAGTACACAGAATAGAAGCTTTAGTGATCGAAATATTGCACAAAGTGACCCAGATTGTGTCTAACAAGCACTGGACCTTTTCGGGGGCAGAGCAGAAATGCATTGCTCTATAGCAGTGGTTCTGAAACTTGGTTCATGGCTTGTTCAGGGTAAGCCCTTGGGGGGCCGCAAGACACTTTGTTTACCTAAGTGTCCGCAGGTACGGCTGCTCACCAGGGCTTTGGAGCTGTGCTCCGGCTCCGCTCCAGCTCCAGGCAAAAACCTGCTGCTCCACGCTCCAGCTCCGGGCTCTGCTCCAAAGCCCTGCTACTCACAGCTCCCAGTGGCCGTGGTTCGCAATTCCTGGCCAATGGGAGCTGCAGGAAGCGGTGGCACGGATCGCACCGCTTCCCACAGCTCCCATTGGCCGGGAACGGCGAACCGTGGCCACTGGGATCTGCAAGTGGCCGTTCCTGCGGACGCTCCAAGTAAACAAAGTGTCTCTTGGCCCACCAGGGGCTTAGCCTGAACAAGCCGCGAACCAAGTTTGGGAACCACTGCTCTATAGGGAGTCCCTTTGGCATTCCCCACTGTACAATGGGAACAGACCTGCTGCATTGCTCCTGGGTTTCTCCCTCACCCTTATGTGGACACTTATGCAGCATTGGCAGGTCTGGAAGGGGCAGGTCTTCCCCTACCCTCTTTGGGGTGGCTACCCCATCAAGGTCACCACTACAATTATGCCTTACCCTGGTGGCAAAAGGCAGGAAAGACTCTTTGCACCCAGCTCCACACACTGCACATGCCCAAAGATCAAGCACAATCTGGCTCTGTATATGTGGAATCGGTACAGGAGAAAGATAGGAGAAAAGAATAAACCACAAAAAGAAATGCTAGCTGAAATACTACGGAGTTCTGCACCTGAGTTTTGCACACCATAAGTTTTCAAGCCGGTAAGTATGTAGTCATACAAGCACGCTCACTACAGTGCTACCATTTTAAACAAAGCACAATGTATGTAGCACTACAGACACTTAAAGCCTCATATCCACATTTCTCTCATTTACTTTGCTTTTCTGTTTCACATTTCCCCAACAGCACAGTCTTAACAGTTACCAGTTCACACCTTACACTGACTTCTGCCTAGCCATTGCTAAGCTATCTCTAGGTATGAAAAGAGCTGTATTTTCTGAGAGAGCAATATATTTTAAATACGCAAAACACATAAATAAGAAGCTGGGTGCTCAGCTGGTGTAAAACAATGCAGTTCCATGAAGTCAATGAAGCTATGCCAATTTACACCAGCTGAATATCTGGCTCAGTGTTTGTGTATCTGGTTCAGTGTATGACTAAGAAATTTTAAGGCATACATTGATGTGCTCATATTTCCTTTGTAGGAGAGACGAAAATGGCATAGTGTCTGGAATAGTCTGACCCCTCTGGGGCTACAAAGTTACCTATTAACCCAAGTACAGCCTTGGGTAAATATTTGCACTTATGTTAAGAAGCCAGCACCACTAGAACCTAAATCCTCTAAGGTAGTTTAATTTCACTTTAATCGGCATAGTTTTATTGACTTCCATGAGAATCTAGCCCTCTTATACTTTCATATCCAAGTTCCCTCAATTTGTTTCAAATGGGCCATTTCAAGGCAGTTTCCACCTACCACCTGGTGAAAATTGCTTCTCGCCCCCTGACGGCCCCCCCAGAACCCCTGCCCCATCCACCACCCCTGCTCTCTGTCCCCTGACCACTCCCGGAGCTCCCACCCCTAACTGCCCCCCACTGCCACATCCAACCCCCTCTCCTTCCTGACCACCCCCGGACCCTCTGCCCCCATTCAACACCCCTGTTCCCCGTCCTCTGACTGCCCTGACCCCTATCCACACCCCCGGCCCCTGCCCACCCACCGAACTCCCCTGCCCTCTATCCAACCCCCCACTCCAGCTCCCTGCCCCCCTTACCACGCTGCCTGGAGCACCGGTGGCTGGCGGCACAGCTGCACCAGGACAGGCAGCCGCGCCACCCGGCTGGAGCCAGTCATGCACCGCGCAGCACAGAGCACTGGGTCAGGCCAGGCTCTGCAGCTGCGCTGCCCCAGAAACTTGCAGCACGCCGCCCAGAGCATTGCGCCAGCGGTGCGGTGAGGCTGCCGGGGAGGGGGAACAGCAGGGGAGGGGCCAGGGGCTCAACTCCCGGGCCAGGAGCTCAGGGGCCAGGCAGAACAGTCCCGCAGGCCAGATGTGGCCCGCAGGCTGTAGTTTGCCCACCTCTGAACTAAACCCAACTCAGCTTAGGTTCTGAAATCTGATGAGATCACAACCCCAGGTGGTCATGGCTTCTGAAATTCAAGCATTCACAGAACACTGATTCTGAGGCCTCTAAGGTGTGTATCTTTGAGCCAAACTTTCATCCTTACTTTTTGCAGCATGACTGAGGCTCATAGCAAAACCTAGGGTACTAAGGCTGGGATTTCTATGCAAGTAAATGCCTAAATCCCATTCATTTCAGTGGAATAGGGTGCCTAACTCCCTTAAACCTCTTTGAAAATCCCAACCAGCATGTGCATTAAACTTCTAATAAAAACATGATCAGTAAAAATTATTGTCATTCTTTAACAAACATTCTATATATCATTTATCCTTATAATATAGTCCTTACAGGTATTTGTTAAATATTCACAAAATCTGGCAACAATATATACATACACACTGCTAGCTAATATTTGTACTTACATCTTCCACCGTTAACTGTTGGCAAAAAAAAAAAAAAACAATATGTTTAGCAATTAAATAATTAACTCATATATACAATCAAATGATCTATAATAAACATAAACAAGTTTCTATCTATCAGACAAAAATGCAGCATAAAAACACTTTCTAAGTTTATTTTGGCTTTTACGTTTTAACAGAGAGTGATCTTGTGCTCTTGAAGGTGAAGGACTGAAGCATTAGTTTAACGCTAGCATTAGAACTATGTTAATGATGAATTTAGTGCTCATGAAAATGAAAATTGACAACACAGGGTTGAGCACCACTTGTGAAAGTGAAGCCTGCAATAGCACCACATCATTCAGGCAACCCGAGCAGTACGCAATTCAATGCCTCAAGCTGAAATCACAATTGAGTACAGTTACTGGTATGAAGACTTTCAGCCACACTGCAGGAGCAGCCTATATTGGCTTGGGACTCACAGACACATTCGAAGACTTTAATGAGTGTGTATTACCATTACAGCGTAAAGAAAGAAGTACCTAAGAGTGACATTTGAATCAACAGAAGACTCTGTCTACACTGGGATCAGACCTATGCTTGCTACAGCTGTGTTTCTCACAACCAGAGCCATAAAACCAAAGATATAGCAAATCGTATATTTCTCTTTCCTGTTTGTGCTAATTAAAATGTAAGCTTATTTGTTGATTACCATATTTATAGTTTTAGAATCTATGAATGGTACATTGTATGACGTCACTTTCCCTCTCCCCTTTCCCACACAAAGAGAGGACTTTCTAGTTACAAATAAGAAACTTAGGCCCCAGTCTAGCAAAGTACTTAAACTTCTACTGGGCTGAGCGTATACAGGACTTTACAGAAGGTGCTAAACTCTTTGCGGAATTAAGCTCTTAATGCTTGAAAATTACGCAGTTGATTACATACTGTTATCACTGTATTCTGTGGTGGCACATGCCAATATTTAATCAGACATGAGAAGCAGTGGATTGCGGGGCGGGGAGAACTGCGTCTGGTACATTAGAAAGATTGATTGAGACTAAAATCTAGGTGACTTTTGTCGTCTTGAGGAAAGTTAAAAATAGAATGAAAGCACTCTTCTTAGCTTGTCTTCTCCTTCCAGCAAGTACCAAACATGACCGCACATCTGCAATCTGAAATCCATGCCAAAGGATGAAAGTCTGGCAGCACCTCAACTGATTGCTACACTGATGGAATTCATTTAATCTCTAGCTAAAACATGGCATGACTAATCTGGCCTGCTGCCTTGTCCTATTCAAAACCAACAGCCCAGCAAAGGGGTTGACCTGAACAGCTTCAAGCCTTCCTTCACATATCCGCATGTATGTATAAAGCCATTCTGGTTGGCAGCAAAAAGCCATTCTTTTATCCAGATTCTCAGCTGGTGTAAATCAGTGTAGCTTATTAAAGTTGATAGAGCTATTCCAATTTATAGGAGCAAAGGATCTGGCCCACTGCTACTGCAGTAAGTATTACTATATATCTATGGCAAAACTACTGTCTGTTACATTACTCATGTTACTATATAGCTAAACCTTTTGAAATTTGAAAGATTTCAACACAGTGTTGCATACCAAACTTATCAGCTCATATAATGAGCCATGGTTTGGCCAGTTTGTTACAATGGCCAGTTTGTTAACCCCTGGAAAATTGAGAACAAATGTTTGCATTCCCTAAGGGCAGAGCTGGGGTCAAAAGAACCAAAACCCCATTAACATACATCATCCTAGATGTTCAAAGCTTGTGATGCAAATGAAAGTAGGTTCACAGTTCAATGGTCAAAAGCAAAGAAAGAAAAGATAAATGTCACCTTTATTTTATTTTATTTTATTTTATTTTAAAAGCTATCACAGCACATGAAACCATTTTATCCACCACATAAATATAAGATTTTTATTACTGGTGTTCTTTATGTATGCTTCTTAAAGATATAGGACCAGATTCATCAGCATGTTCTAAATGTTTTGTACCATTCCACTGATCCAAAGCAGTGACCGACCGATTAAACTGGGTTTATGGCTGTATTACATCACTGGATGGTGCAAAGCCACATGGACCTGGCCACAATTTCTTTATCTTTAGCTAGAGGCCCACCTCTATTGGCGTGGAAATAAAGTACTCCTAGAGATGTCTAGAGCTGCTAGCTGTACAAAACCAATGATAATATGCCCTAATAAATTTGTTAGTCTCTATGGTGCCACAAGGACTCCTCGTTGTTTTTGCTGATACAGAATAACATGGCTACCACTCTGAAACCTAGCGCTACAAATTTCAGAGTGATAGCCATGTTAGTCTGTATCAGTAAAAACAACCACGAGTCCTTGTGGCACCTTAGAGACTAACAAATTTATTTGGGCATAAGCTTTTGTGGGCCACAGGGGTTTTAGCCCACGAAAGCTGATGCCCAAATAAATTTGTTAGTCTCTAGGACTCATTAGGACTCCTCGTTGTTTTAGCTCTACAAAGATACCCTTTGAGGGGGTGAGAGAACCTGGATTTGTGCAGGAAATGGCCCACCTTGATTATCGTGCACATTGTGAAGAGAGTTGTCACTTTGGATGGGCTATTACCAGCAGGAGAGTGAGTTTGTGTGTGGGGGGGTGGAGGGTGAGAAAACCTGGATTTGTGCTGGAAATGGCCCAACTTGATGATCACTTTAGATAAGCTATTACCAGCAGGACAGTGGGGTGGGAGGAGGTATTGTTTCATGATCTCTGTGTATATAATGTCTGCTGCAGTTTCCACGGTATGCATCCGATGAAGTGAGCTGTAGCTCATGAAAGCTCATGCTCAAATAAATTGGTTAGTCTCTAAGGTGCCACAAGTACTCCTTTTCTTTTTTTAAAGATACCCTTAACATCCATGGACCATATTAACTCACTGGGTTCTCTCGGCTTCCATGGATGGTCTGGCATTTGGCAGTGTCATAAATATAAAGGGAAGGGTAAACCCCTTGGAAATCCCTCCTGGCCAGGGGAAAGCTCCTCTCACCTGTAAAGGGTTAAGAAGCTAAAGGTAACCTCGCTGGCACCTGACCAAAATAACCAATGAGGAGACAAGATACTTTAAAAAGCTGGGAGGAGGGAGAGAAACAAAGAGTCTGTGTGTCTGTCTATATTCTGTCTTGGCCGGGGATAGACCAGGAATGGAGTCTTAGAACTTTTAGTAAGTAATCTAGCTAGGTACGTGTTAGATTATGATTTCTTTAAATGGCTGAGAAAAGAACTGTGCTGAATAGAATAACTATTTCTGTCTGTGTATCTTTTTTGTAACTTAAGGTTTTGCCTAGAGGGGTTCTCTATGTTTTGAATCTAATTACCCTGTGAGGTATCTACCATCCTGATTTTACAGGGGGGATTTCTTTATTTCTATTTACTTCTATTTTTATTAAAAGTCTTCTTGTAAGAAAACTGAATGCTTTTTCATTGTTCTCAGATCCAAGGGTTTGGGTCTGTGGTCACCTATGCAAATTGGTGAGGCTTTTTATCCAACATTTCCCAGGAAAGGGGGGGTGCAAGTGTTGGGAGGATTGTTCATTGTTCTTAAGGTCCAAGGGTCTGGGTCTGTAGTCACCTAGGCAAATTGGTGAGGCTTTTTACCAAACCTTGCCCAGGAAGTGGGGTGCAAGGTTTTGGGAAGTATTTTGGGGGGAAAGACGCGTCCAAACAGCTCTTCCCCAGTAACCAGTATTAGTTTGGTGGTGGTAGCGGCCAATCCAAGGACAAAGGGTGGAATATTGTGTACCTTGGGGAAGTTTTGACCTAAGCTGGTAAAGATAAGCTTAGGAGGTTTTTCATGCAGGTCCCCACATCTATACCCTAGAGTTCAGAGTGGGGGAGGAACCTTGACAGGCAGCTTACACACAATCTTCTCTCCTGTCAACCAGCACAATCCATATTGAGCATAGCTGAGCAGGAAAGAGGCAGTACCAGGCCAATATGTATTTGCTGATTCAGCAAATCTTCCACGCAGCCTCTGACAGCAAGGCTCCTGGAGAGACCCCAAAAGCATTTAAAGCTGCCCTCTTCCACCAAAAACCATAAAGAAGGCTCCCCTGTCTCCTGCTCAGCTCCAGAGTAAATCTTACTCCACAGCAGCTGCCTATGTCAATAGAAGGGCATTGTCATTTGTACCCTCTGTGCCTGTGTGGGCGTATCTGGCCCCATGTATGCAAGTTCTGGAGGGAAAATTCTATTATATTCAACATGCATCATTGTAAACTCCTCAAGGCAGAGATTATGGGCCAGATCTTCAACTGGCATATACCAGGGTAGCTTCATTGGCTTCAATATAGTTATACTGATTTACATCAGCTGAGGATCTGATTTCATGTCTGTCTTGTCCACCATCAAGTTCACTGTGGGTGCTTAAATAATAATCTAGATAATCACCTGGTGAAACCTCATCAGAAACTAGTACATGGGGAGGGTCTGTTATGAGAAAGGGGCTCAGCAACTTCACTCAGATTTTTCTCCTCATTCAAAATGAATGGACAGACTGGGGGTGCCTTCTACAAAGTGTATTTACTGACTCACCCTTTTCACTTCTGACACCCTCAGATTTGAGCTTCATTTAAGATAAAAGAAAGGTCTTTGTAACCCAAGGCTGCAGAGAAAAGCTTGAAGATGTGAACCATAAAGGTTCAAAAACAAGAAAGCAAATTTTTAAAATTTTTTTTAAAAATGTATTATTTTATATCTCTTGATTTTTAATCCAGTGTCAAGGATTTGTGATTTTTGAACACTTGGGGAAGGCAATGCTGCTTACAGAAAATGCCAGTATTTATAATGTACATGCAGCAACTGGAGTTGTACTTCATTAAAGACTGCAGGACTGGACCCCAAAAAAGGAAAGTATAGTTCTCTGCCTTGAAAACATCAGCCACATTAATTTACCTAGAAGATACTAATTAGCTACCCTTATTTTAAACCCAATACAAAACCTAAAATCTCCAAGGGCTTGATCCAAGCCCATTTAAGTCAGTGGGAGTCTTTCTGTTGATTTCAGAGGGCTTTGGACCAGTCCATAAGTAAGGTCATTACAAAGGTACATGGAATTATAAAAATGAAGATCAGCTCTTCCATATGCACTGCTAATGCACGTGGCTGCAGAATGATTAGCTTTCCAAACTACATAATCCTAATTAGCAGTATGTACAAACCAAAAGATACCATCTGATCAATTCCATACTGATTCCTACTGGTATTAGTTTGATTATGAACACTTGGAATAGTAACTATGTTTGTATGTCTTGCTGTGCTAATTACGTTACCAGGATACCAACTACCAAACAATGCCATGCAAAATTTAACCTATAAAGATGTTCCAGAGGTTTAACAAACATATCAAATGTTTCATTTGCCAGCTTTACCCAGTCATGGATAGAAAGCTAAATCAAAACTTTGGCATCTATACCCTATATTTTGACAATTTCATACTGAATGCGATACCAGCAGCAACATTTTAATACAGTTAATTATATCCTGCTTCAGAAAATGAGGAATTCCATACTCAGCCCCTGAAGCAAATTGTGAAAGAAATCAAGCTTTTTAGATGTGGAGCAATAAAGAACACTTAAAGAGTCTTATCTGGCATATTTATATGGCAGTATGAATGGACATCATGCATACAATTAAATTGCTTCCAAGCATACAGCAATATTTTGTGTATGCTATTTTTATAACAGGAGCTATGATGGCTTATTTCTAAAAATCAGGAAAACCTTGCTTCCGTGAGGATTAGTTCGGCCTGGCAGAGGCGATCCCATCTTCAGCTGCATTCTGAGAGCACCGAAAAATGGGATATTTCAACCATTGCTCAGCTGTTTTCAGAAGTCCTTATCAATATGTTTCCTCTACCGAAGAAATGGGAATTAATTCTCAGTGATCAATGGCTAAAAATCTAAGAACCAGATCAACATCCCACTCACAGTCTCTACATAACAGGAACTTTTTCTCAGTGGTTAGGTGTAGGAACTATTTCTCAGGTAATCCTAAATACAAAACTTCCAATAAGTAGAGAAAGCACGAATACTGGAATTTATGACAAGTATATTTCATATCAATTTATACAATATGTCATAACAAAAGTCTACACAGCATTAAGAAATTAATCAGATGAGAACTGAGCTCCCAATACCAGCTCCCAAAATCAAATTATTACAAATTCATCCAGTTACAAACACTACTTATAGACCAGTGCAGACCAGGAAGACATATTGTAATATCACGACTGTCTACTCTGAAAGAGGCACTGAAAAGGCTCAGGAAGGTAGGTCCAGAGAATGAATTGTCAAACTTTATGTAGCCCTTAGTGATTCTGAAATAATTAAGTCACAACATATAAATGAAAAATGGGATCCAGGATTCCAGAATACCACAGAGAATGGCAGACATCCTCCAAAATACCTATACACATACCGCCTCATTGTGCTTTGGAGAGAATTCCAGTGGAAAGATATCAAATGCTTCTTCTGCACTCTAGCAATTACTAACCTCTGCTGGATAAGATGTGGGCAAATTGGTCACCACACACACATCTTCTGGACCTGCCCACAGACCCACACATTCTGGTCACACACATGAAAGCTCACAGAAATTCTTTTGACATATATTTCAATCAAAACCTCAAACTATTATGTCCTGATGGACACACCTCCAAATGTCCATAACGACAAAGAGTGATACTTGTTCAGAATATTAAGAGCTACTGAAAGAGAATGCATCATTACACTATGGCTGACAAAACTAGAACCTACAACTGAGCTGTGCAGCATGGGGCACAGGTCACTTGCCGGTTTGAACTAGAGTAAATGGTGGATTCTCTGTAACTTGAAGTCTTTAAATCAAGATCTGAGGACTTCAGTAACTCAGCCAGAGGTTATGGGCCTATCACAGGTGTGAGCGGGTGAGGTTCTATGGTCTGTGATGTGCAGGAGGTCAGACTAGATGGTCCTTTCTGGCCTTAAAATCTATGAGTCTATGAAATACAAGAAATTAACGGGATGAAATAAATCCCAGATGGAATCTGAAAGTCCTCGGGACTGTCTGAAGATCACTGGGCTCTAGCCAGTATTCCACTTATAACATATAAGAGACAAGGACAAATGGTAACAGCCCAGAATTAAAACCACATTACCTCACCCAGACAGGACATGCCCATCCATCCACGCACATAATAATACCTGGGCAGAAAGATTCTTCCCCAACCTACTACACATCTACCTACACCATACACAAACCCTACACTATGACAGGTTTCAGAGTAACAGCCATGTTAGTCTGTATTTGCAAAAAGAAAAGGAGTACTTGTGGCACCTCAGAGACTAACCAATTTATTTGAGCATAAGCTTTCGGTCAGTCTCTAAGGTGCCACAAGTACTCCTTTTCTTTTTGCAAACCCTACACTATGAGTTTGTGTACTTCTCCCTCTCTATGCACCAGTATATAATGACATGCAATTTTCTTATGTTCCTGTAAATGCCTTTTTAAAATACACACAACAAAAAGATATTATAATACAAATAATGATAACAATAAACAGTCTCACAGCTTGCCATGAAATCCATGTCAAAAACTGATCAGTGGATAAGACAATTGAAGGTTGTTGCTGTTTAGAAAAAAATTTATTAGCTTTTAAGGACAAATATAATAATATGATCAGCAATGGCCTTAATACAGGACCACCTAGAAACTCTGGAGAATAGATGTCATTCCATATGAACACTTATCATCTTAATTTGCACTTCTCAGTAATGGCAAACTGGTTCTTTATTATTATAGTACATACTCTCATTCAAATAAGGGCTTGTGACTCTCTGTTTTCACAGTAACATGACGTTTAGTTCAGTATGTTCAAATCTCTGTCCTCCATAAAATATCTTTTCTTTTTCAATTGAGTATATTTTTCAGAATCAAATAAAGCTTAAAAGAAACTGTCATATATGGGAGTTGCAAATACTGCATGCAGTTCTTGTCACCTCATCTCAAAAATGATATATCATAATTTAAAAAGGTACAAAGAAAGGCAATAAAAATGATTAGGGGTATGGAACAGCTTCCATACGAGGAGAGATTAAAACTACGGGGACCGTTTAGCTAAGAAAAGAGATGACTAAGGGGGAAATGATAGAAGTTTATAAAAGCATAAATGGTGTGAAGAAAGTGAATTGGGAAGTGTTATTTATCCCTTCACATAAAAAAAGAACTAGGGGTCACCCAATGAAATTAATAGGCAGCAGGTTTAAAACAAACATAAGGAAACACTTCTTCGCATAACACACAGTCAACCTGTGGAATTAATTGCCTAAGGATGTTATGAAGGCCAAAAGTATAACTGGGTTAAAAAAAGAATTAGATATGTTCACGGAGTTTAGGTCCATCAGTGGCTATTAGCCAAGGTGATTAGGGATGCAACCCCATGCTCTGGGTGTCCCTAAGCCTCTATCAGAAGCTGAGATGGGATGACAGGGATGGGAATGGATCACTTGATTATTGCCTTGTTTGTTCATTACAAACAATTAGGCTTTATTCATAATAATCATTTGGTAACTATGTTGACCCACCTTCCCTCCAGATTAGACAGTTAAACACTTCATTTGAGATACACCTGTATTGTAGATCATTTTAACTACAAAAGGAACGTATTCCTTCAAAATGAATTCTGCTGCCAAAAGAACTGGAGGACAGAAAGAGAGGTGGGAAATATATTGCATCAAGGTTGTAGCTTGAGTCAGGGTAAAATGTTTTTACACTACAGTATTTTCCCCATCAGTACTGCACTAACAGGAATGAAGGTATACTTTGTCTGTGTTGGAATAAAAGCCCATAAGGGGCCTGCCACTGTAATTTACAGCAGCCCTGAGGCTGGCATACGATTTCCCCCAGGATGAGGGAGCCGCAGCTGGCTCCTTTGCATTCTCCTTCACCTCCACTACTGAGTCTAGCTAATACTGTGCATAGTTGAGAATCTGATGCCATAAAACTGTTCTTCACACTTCCCCCCCCCCCCCCAACTTCCCAGGAAAACCTCCAAGTGACTATTCTGAGGGTCTGCCTTGTTGCTAGGGAAATTAAGGGATTTTGAAAACTTGATTTTTGACAGGAAGCTAGCTTCAACCTTAAGCCCAGAGGAGCTACCACAATGCTGGGATATGGCAGATGTCCTGTTATTTATCTATCGGGATAAATGAGAAAATGGTGGGGGAGGAGAAGGAGAGTGCATGAATAGGAATCCTGACACACATAAAAACCTTTTTACCCCATCGTTTTCACCAAATTTTCATCAACAAAGTTCATCAATTGGAAAATTGGAAAATTTCGACCAGTTCTAGAGGTAGCCTTGTCACTGCAAGGATACAACATGTCATGTTTCTGGTCTATTTTAAAAAACTGACTTTAGTTCTAAAGAGAAAGCCCCATTAGCCACCCCCAATGAGCATGCTCCTGCTGACATAGCGCTGGGCACACTACTACTTATGCTGGCGTAATTTACGTCACTCAGGGGGGTGTTTTTTCACACCCATGAGCAACAAGTTTTGCTGACATAAGTGGTAGCGTAGACATGGCTCAAGGCTGACTGCAAAGAGTTACACAGGGGTCTCACAAAAGTGGGTGACTGGGCAACAAAATGGCAGGTGAAATTCAACACTGATAAGTGCAAAGTAATGAACATTAGAAAAAATAATCCTAACTACACATATATAATGATGTATTCTAAATTAGCTGTGACCACTCAAGAAAGAGATCTACGCGTCACCTTGGATAGTTCTCTCAAAACTTCCACTCAATACACAGCAGAGATCAAAAAGGCTAACAGAATGTTAGGAACTATTAGGAAAGGGATAGAAAATAAGACAGAAAATATCATAATTCCACTATATAAATCCAGGGTGCACCCACACTTTGAATACTGTGTCCACTTCTAGTCGCCCCATATCAAAAAGGATATAGTGGAACTGGAAAAGGTTAGGATGAAGACAACAAAGATGATCCAAAATATAGATCAGCTTCCATATGAGGAGAGACTAAAAAGATTAGGGCTGTTCAGTTTAGAAAAGGGACAACTGCAGGCGGGGGGAGATATCATAGAGGTCTATAAAATCATGACTGGTGTGGAAAAAATGAATAGAAAAGTGTTATTTTTCGTTTCCCACAATACTAAAACCTAGGATCACTCAATGAAATTAATAGGCAGCAGGTTTAATACAAAGTAAACAAGAGGAAGTGCATTAACCTGTGAGACTCATTACCATGGAATGCTGTGATGGCCAAAAGTAAAACTGGGTTCAAAAAAGAATTAAATAAATTCATGGAGGATACATCCTTGGCTATTAGCCAAGATGGTCTGGGATGCAACCCAATGCTCAGGAGCTACCCTAAACCGTTGACTGCCAGAAGCCAGGAAGAGAAGACAGGCTTGGAGCTCTCCAGCTGCCCTGTTCTGTACGCTTCCCCTGAAGCTTTGGTACTGCCCACTGTAGCAGGCAGGATACTGGCTACATGGACCACTGGTCAGACCCAGTATGGCCGCTCTTGCATTGCTTTTGTGTTGAGGGATGAGGGTGCCCTGAGCAGTTCCATCTTCTTTCTAAGAAGGCTTTGGAAGAGGTGGAACTGATGGGGAGGGCAGACGTTTCTCACCCTCCTCAGCACAACAAGAAGAGGCAAGGCAGTGTCCGTTGTCTTTAGAAAAAAAGCTTCCCTTACCCTGATGGTAGCCAGGAGCTGTTTGTGAAGCCACCAGTAAGCTCCTTCGTCAACATCTAGGACTAGGAAGCCCTGATCTGGAGGGTGCTCTAGTGGAATAAAATTAATTAATTAATTAAACACAATATAAAATAGCTTCCTCTTCTTTTTTCTTAAGCTCTCAGAAAACTGAAAAGGTAGGCTCTGATCAGTGCATTTGCAGGAGATGAGCCATAAATATCTTTCCTTACCAATTTTGTCCCTTTCCCTTATGCAAATATTGATTTTTTAAAATGAAACAAACTAGGAAGGTTTTATTTATGAAATTCTATTTAAATTAATGCCTTATCATACCAAAGCATCTTTGTGGAACAGCATCAAAAATTCCCACATAGTGCTAGGAATAAAAATGCATGGAAAACAGGGAGAATAAAAACAAAATATTGGTTTTAGGTCCCCTATCTCCTCCCAAAATGTATGGTTTATTTTTAATTTCATAACAATGAAGTGGTGTATTAGCAAAAAGTAAAACAGGACTTGTTTAATCAAAAAGCTATTTTACATAAATAAATCTAGAGATGAAAGTTCTTGGCAGTAACCCTTTGAAAGGAGATTTTCTGAAATGAAATGTTAATGCATTAAAAACAGCTGGTGCCATGTAGCTGCTCTTCCTATCCCTGGATGAACATTTACAGATGATTTGGTCTCATTTTATTTTTAGACTCCTATACTCAAATACATTAATTACACAGAATTATACAGCCAGCTATGCCCGCATTAAATAATCTGAATATTACAAACACAATTCAAAGTGCAAGTAAAATGCAAATTGAGATATGGACAGCCTATTAGAGCTGGTCGGGAAAACAAAACTTTTTGTCTGGAAGGTTTCTCGGGTCCATGATGGAATTTCTGGTCAAAACTAAAGAGAGACGAAGAGAATGAAACCAAATTCCAAAACCTTTAGTTTTGTTTGTTTGTTTTTTGCAAAGCAGAATTCTCATTTTTTGGAGAGCCCTACAGTCCCACACTGACCTCTAAGGCTTATATCAGAGACATGTGACTACTGGGTATAGGCATTTTAACATAACAAGGAAATGAAACAAACTCCAAGATGAATCAGTAAAGGCCTTTCCTCTCAAACCTGTAACAGAATGTAAAGAATAATTATATCAGTGAGGATATAGTGCTGCTTCACCAGTATCTATATCTATCTTCATCTCTAATGCACACAGCACCTTTGCTTATAGGCACTAGATGTCAAATCCTGGCCCCACTGAAGTCAGTGGGAGTTTTGCCATTGACTTCAATGAAGTCAGGATTTCACCCCAGATACAGGAGTAAGTATTACATCACACCAGAATATGCCCTAAAATGAACCCAATGCTCCTCCTTTTTTTGAGCTTCCTACTCACCTGGTTCCAGTCTTCAAAGGCTGTTAACTACTCCACTACTGGGAAAAGCCCTGCTTCAAGGGGGTGTAACTTGCACCAGCATTAAGAGTAGAGAAACTTGTAATCATCCCACTATCCAGTAGTAGTGTATTCCATGGCCAAGGGCCAACTACTCACTGGCTATGGCTACACTACAACGCTTGCAGCTGCACCACTGTAGTGCTGCTCTCTCATCAATTTAATTACTCCAGCCCCCACAAGCGGCTGGTAGCTGAGTCGGCAGGAGAAGCTCTACTACTGATATAGCACTGTCCACACCAGCGCTTAGGACGGTATAACTTATGTCACTCAGGGGGGTGGCTTATTCACACCTGTGAGCAAGTTATACTGACTTAAGCTGTAGTGTATACATAGCCTAAGAAGGGCACCTTTAGGCACCTTTTCAGTGATGTACAATGGGAATTGGGCATGCAATGCTTTCAATAATTAACAGGAGTCGTACATCACAGTGAAAATGTATTTACAGAGAAAATTTCAAATTACTTTCTCTGATTCAGCAATGCAAAGCTCACCCTTAAGATGTGGGAGCATTCTTCTTTGCTCCTTGCAGTGCCCCAATATAAATATGGCTTCATATAGATGCTTAACTGATTTGAAAAACAATCATTTCAGCTCACATTACTCTGCACCATTGTGTTGTGTGTGCGAGATGGACGTTAAGACAAGTGCACCAGTGCGTAAATGCACAAACCTTTTACCCTTTAAGAAGAATTTTACATTCTGACTTGGATCGCAACTGAGAATCAGTATGATGGCTTCACTTTAGTTTCCATTTGTCCACCTTAACAAACCACAAACAAGTCACCTAATTTCAGCCAGATTCACAAACTTTGCTCAGAAGAGACCCTGCACTGGAATAATAAAGATATTGCAGGTCAGGAACAGACTTCATTGACAAATGGTGTGGGAAAGCTTGCACAGTCCATGTTTGCACTGCGGCAACTTCTTTCTTGTGCAAAGTTACTGAGAGTTATATGTGCACCTCAGGGACACAATATAAGCCCTCGGCATAGGTCAAGTCAGTATTTAATTTAATTTTTTTTTTATCTTAAAAAATGCTTCTCTCTTCCTTTTGCTGTGACGGGGTGGACTAAGCCCAGGGACCCTCAGGGTCCTGCCACACCCACCCCAGGAAAGGAGCTGTAGAGCTAAGTCCTCTGAGTGGCCTAGAGAGACTGTGAAGGCCTAGCCAATCAGAGGGTTGCAGGCTAGTATAAAAGGAGCTGCAGTACAGCCCAGAGTCAGTTCCTTGCTAGAGCCAGAGAAGTTCAGCTGGGGCTCCTGGCTGGCTAAAGGGAACTGCAGCACCATGGACAGCTCAGTGCTGGCAGTGACCAGGGGAGCAAGAAGGAGCTCCTGGCAGGCTGCTGGAACTTAATTCAAGACTTCAGCCCTATGGAAAGGGTGACACATTGGTGAAGACTGGGGCTGCAGGGAAGTGGTCCAGGGAACTGAAGTAGTTTCATTAAAGGGACATGGCAGCATGTGGCTGCTATTCTTAGGGTCCCAGGCCAGGACCTGGAGTAGTGGGTGGGCCCAGGTCCCCCCCCCCACATAGGACACTGGGAAAGTGGCCTACAATCGGACAGCAATAAACCTCCAGAAGAGGAACTGAACAGTTAAGAGGCCCAGCTGGAGAGCTGGGGCCTGAAGAGACCAAGAGGGTGAAACCATTGCCTCCCTGGTGATATGGGCCAGGACTGTTTAAAGACTGCAGACACATCCAACCAGAAAGGGGGCTCATAAGAGGTGGGTGCCACTCCGTTACATTAAGACTAAACAAATAACAGGGAAAACGAACTAACTGACTATACAGGGAGATAGTGAAAATACTTTCCTATAAATGACTGCTCAATGTGCAATGTAAGTAAACTGAAACAATATTCCATGCATAGTACTCCTAGATGTTACTTGTAGTAATAATAGGTAAAAGACTCACATATTTTTCACATACAACATTTAAAATAGTTTTTTAGCAAACAGAATGTGTCACATTTTACATTCTTTGGATAATGAAAAAATATCACAGCATCACACCAAATGTCTATCGGGTGCAAATCCTGCTCAACTTTGAGGATCTCCCATTATTAAGTGTCTGTTACCCCAGGTTACATACATTAAACCCCTATTTGCACTGCAAAGAGGGCTTTATACTTCTGGAAGGATAGTTCTTGGGATTGATGCTCTTCATCAGCCAGGAGGTGTTAAAAAGAAACATCGCTGAGGTATGGAAATAACTATTTTTTTTATATCCGAATGCCATGGACTTTCATCCCACAGGAGCATACCATTGCAGAACACACTAGGTTCTGCACAATACTGGAAGTGGTAAAGACTGAATATCCTGCCCCACTTGATACTATATTGTCACTGTTCAAAAGGTACAGATGAGCTTGGAGGCTATGGTTGGGGCTGGCTGAAAATTTTCCATCAAGCTATCTTTGGATAGATAGTTGGATTTTTGACTACATTACATTTTTTAAAATAAACTGTTTGCTTTCACATAATATTTCAAGTATTCTAAAATTTGTCAGCCAGAACATGGAAAACTTTGATTTTTTTTCAACAAAAACTTTTTTCATTTTCATCAAAATTTTCCACAGCAAAGAGCTTCATTTTCTAATCAGATCTAATGATGATAGCAATAAAATGTTTGCACTTTATTGCTAGACCTGCCAGCTGTCAGAGCTGAAAGGAAGACAACCAGTTCATCACAGTCAAGAATTAAAATGTGGAAAGTGTGGATGGGGCTAACGGTAACCTCAGTAGCATCTTCATAACGTTGAAGAACTTGGTTTTGATCATTTCTGAACATGAGATACCAAAACACAAACCAAAATTTTCAATAAGAAATGGAGAGATGACACTAGTATTAATGTTGGATTTTTTTTAAATAGTTGAGTCTCATTACCTCATTATTGACTTCTGCAGGCTTTTTCTTTGCATCTCCTATGTCCAAATAGCTGGGGGAAGAGAAAAGAATAGTATAGGTTACTTATAGCAGCATTTAATCTCAACAAAAAATATTTTTTCTTATATTTAATTAAATTAGCATGAGTAAAATAAGACGTAGGGAGTTTTCACTTATATAATTATAACCAAAGTGTTATACTGAAACAAACTGACTACTTGCAGCACTGAGAAGCATAAAGTGCCCTTAATTCAGGTTTCTAATAAAAAACTTTACCAGATGCCTACAAGTCAGAGACCGATACAAAAGACAGAGGAGGAGTCACCAGCTAGAGTCGGGGGCCCAGCCCTGGTAAAAAGCACAGCCCCTCACTAATCCAGGTCTTAGGAAGAGGCTAAGATACTATTGTGATGAGGATCAGCAAATAGATTAGATGTATAGGTGTTGTGCTAGGATTCCTGTCATGGTGCTAACTCTGGCCCCTGCTCAAGCACTCCATCTTTCTGATCAGCCTCTAGTAGTAGCTGTATGATAAATCTGAAACCTTCCTCCATTCCCCTTTAACTAATCATTTTCAAAATCACTTAAGTTACTTAGGAACCAAAATCCCATTTTCAAAAGCACTTAAATCACTTAGGAGTGTAAGCCCCTTTGACTTTCAATGGTTAGGCACTGTGGAAAATTTTATCTATTGGCTCATGCATTCATGTGACAGAACCAGCTTCCCTTCACAGCTTTTCACTTGTAAGAACAACATGCCTCCATTCACACAGTCTACAGTACATTAAAACTAGGGCTGTCAAGTGATTAAAAAAATTAATAGCGATTAATTGCGCTGTTCAACAATAGAATACCATTTATTTTAAATATTTTTGGATGTTTATTATATTTTCAAATATATTAATTTCAATTACAATACAGAATACAAACTGTAGAGTGCTCTCTTTATATATATTTTTGATTACAAATATTTGCACTGTAAAAAACAAAAAATATATCTTTCAATTCACCGCATACAAGTACTGTAATGCAATCTCTTTATCATGAAAGTTGAACTTACAAATGTAGAATTATGTACAAAAAAGCTGCATTCAAAAATAAAACAATGTAAAACTTTAGAGCCTACAAGTCCACTCAGTCCTACTTCTTGGCCAGCCAATCACTCAGTCAAAACAAGATTGGTTACAATTTGCAGGAGATAATGCTGCCCGGTTCTTGTTTACAATCTCACCTGAAAGTGAGAATAGGCATTCGCATGGCACTGTTGTAGCTGGCATTGCAAGATATTTACATCCCACATGCACTAAAGATTCATATGTCCCTTCATGCTTCAACCACCATTCCAGAGGACATGCGTCCATGCTGATGATGGGTTCTGCCTGATAATGATCCAAAGCAGTGCGGACTGATGCATGTTCATTTTCATCATCTGAGTCAGATGCCACCAGCAGAAGGTTGATTTTTTGGTTGGTTTTTTTTTGGTGGTTTGGGTTCTGTAGAGTCCGCATCAGAGTGTTGCTCTTTTAAGACTTCTAAAAGAATGCTCCACACCTCATCCCTCTCAGATTTTGGACGGAACTTCAGATTCTTAAACCTTGGGTCGAGTGCTGTAGCTATTTTTAGAAATCTCACATAGGTACCTTCTTTGCATTTTGTCAAATCTGCTGTGAAAGTGTTCTTAAAACGAACATGTGCTGGGTCATCACCCGAGACTGCTATAACATGAAATATATGGCAGAATGTGAGTAAAACAGAGCAGGAGACATACAATTCTCCCCCCAAGGAGTACAGTCACAAATTTAATTGATGCATTATTTTTTTAGCGAGCATCATCAGCATGGAAGCATGTCCTCTGGAATGGTGGCCGAATCATGGAAGGGGCATACGAATGTTTAGCATATCTGGCAAGTAAATACCTTGCAACATCGGCTACAAAACTGCCATGTGAATGCCTGTTCTCACTTCCAGGTGACACTGTAAATAAGAAGCAAGCAGCATTATCTCCAGTCAACGTAAACAAACTTGTTTGTCTTAGCGGCTGGCAGAATAAGAAGTGGGACTGAGTGAACTTGTAGGCTCAAGTTTTACACTGTTTTGTTTTTGAGTGCAGTTATGTAACCAAAAAAAATCTGCATTTGTAAGTTACGCTTTCACGATAAAGAGATTGCACTTCAGTACTTGTATGAGGTGAATCGAAAAATACTATTTCTTTTGTTTATCATTTTTACAGTGCACATATTTGTAATCAAAACTAATAATATAAAGTGAGCACTGTGCACTTTGTATTCTGTGTTGTAATTGAAATCAATATTGAAAATGTAGAAAAACATCCAAAAATACTTACTAAATTTCAATTGGTATTCTATCGTTAAAAGTGAGATTAATCATGATTATTTTTTTAATTGCGATTAATTTTTTTGAGTTAATCACATACGTTAGCTGCCATTATTGACAGCCCAAATTAAAACCTATATTCCCACCCAAAAAAACTTTGATAAGGTGATGTTTGGACTGAAGTACACATTGGTTGTTTGACTGCATATTGCCTTTCAAGAAAATTAGAGTTAAAAAAAACAAACCCTCATGCTTAGGAACTTGGGGTTGGACCCCTTGAACAAAGCACCCAAACTAACTTAACTCTGCCCTCATAGTTATACACTGAAAAACTAAGAAAAATATAGGTCTCCCATGTGTGCCAGGCACCAGGAGCTGAGAATGCACAGAGATTTTGGCTGGAACTCTGTGCAGGAACTTGCAATGGTGCATGTGCTGGAGCCCAGGATGCTGCAGTGGGTAGTTGTATCTCAACACAGTGCTTCATTTTGGCACTTCCTGCAGAAGTTAAAGATGAACTGGCAGATGGCTGGAGTTCAAGTGTCTCCTTTAAGCTGTCTTTGCCAGGAGCATCAGATTCATTGGCAGCTGGTCAGTGCTCAATACAGGGTTTTCCCCGTTAGCACTTTCAGTTGGAAGCCACACACGTATCAGCAGGCAATCAGCACTCAGTGCAGGGTCTGCCCAGTGGCATTTTCTGCTGGGAGTTCCACGTGCATCTGCAAGTGAGCTGAGTTCAGTACAGGGTCTCCCCAACAGATTTTCTTGAAAGCAGTCACAAATGTATTGGTAGATGAGCAGAGTTTGATACACATCTCCCATTGGCACTGGAAATAATGGTGCCAAAGCACTAAGGCTCTAGAGGATTGAACTGAAGTATTCAGAGTGCTGGAGTATCAAGATACAACAAGGCTTCAAGGCAACACATCCAACACCAAGGCAAAGCACTGAAACACCAGAGATGAAAATGCAGAGATTCTGCAAGATAAGGGTCAGGTTCCAAAGTAAAGTGCCCAAGCCTCAAAATAAACTACTGAGGCTTCTCCAGGTATAAAGATGCCAGGGCTTACTGAGTGGGGTGGCAACCTAAAACTTACAAGGCTAAAAAGGACAAAGCTGTCAGAAGGAATAGATACCTCACAAGAAAAAGTGTCAAAGGCCGAGAACAAATCGCCAAAGCACTAAAGGCTTGTCCACATGGCAAGGTAGTGCACAGAATCCATAGCGCACTCATCAGCCATGCACTAAGTTGCTGTGTAACTCCTGCTACCGCACTACAGAACTTTTAGTGGGTGCACACTGTGATGGGTCGGGTCACAGACACCCCCTTGGGACTTGCCACCTGATGTGCTGAGACTACTTCTAAGCCCGTTTTCCCTGGCAGCTTGGGACTTCAGTGCCCTGCCTGGTTCGAGCCAGACACGCTAGCCTGCTACAAACACAGACCCAGGTCTGAACTACGTCCCACAAACTGCAGGCTTAACTGAAAACAACTTGAGAAGTGTTCCTGTCTCCAACACCCAGCTCCCAATGGGGTCCAAACCCCAAATAAATCCATTTTACCCGGTATAAAGCTTATACAGGATAAACTCATAAATTGTTCACCCCCATAACACTGATAGTGAGATATGCATAGCTGTTTGCCCCCCCTCCCCCAGGTATTAATACATACTCTGGGTTAATTAATAAGCAAAAAGTGATTTTATTAAATACAAAAAGTAGGATTTAAGTGGTTCCAAGTAACAACAGACAGAACAAAGTGAATTACCAAGCAAAATAAAATAAAACACGCAAGTCTAAGCCTAATACAGTAAGAAAACTGAATACCAACAAAATCTCACCCTCAGAGATGTTTCTATAAGCTTCTATCACTGCCTGATGCCTTCCTAGTCTGGACACAATTCTTTCCCCTAGTACAGCCCTTGTTCCAGCTCAGGTGGTAGCTAGGGGATTTCTCATGACTGCAGCCCCCTTTGTTCTACTCCACCCCCTTATATATCTGTTGCACAGGGCGGGAATCCTTTGTCCCTCTCTGGGTTCCCACTCCTCCTTCTAAATGGAAAAGCACCAGGTTAAAGATGGATTTCAGTACCAGGTGACATGGTCACATGTCCTGTGAGTCCCCCCAACCCTTCATTCCTCCCAGCCTGACTCACAGGAAGGCCTGCAAGCAAACAGAGCCATCCACAGTCAATTGTCCTGGTTGATGGGAGCCATCAAGATTCCAAACCACCATTAATGGCCCACATTTTGCATAATTACAATAGGCCCTCAGAGTTATACTTCATATTTCTAGTTTCAGATACAAGAATGATACATACATACAAATAGGATGACCACACTCCATAGATTATAAGCTTTGTAATGATACCTTACCGCACATACCCGCTTCATACAAGAGATCTTTTGCACGAAGCATATTCCAGTTACATTATATTCACACTCATTAGGATATTTTCATAAAATCATATAGAATGCAACGTCACACATGCATCTAATTAGTGTGCAGTAGGCTACAGCGCTATGGCTTTACACCCCAGCTTGCCACTCACTATTAGTCTCTGTGTGGACAAGCCATAAGATCAAGCTCTATACATACGTACACACACAGCATACATTCATTTAGCACAGTTGAAAATGACTACACAAGCTGGAAGGCAGTAGAGGATCAGGTCTGGTATGTTTAGAAAAGCAATTTTATATAATTGGCAACTTTTCCTCTTCTTGGACAGTGGCTTTACAGTAGAGTGGGATTTTTCAGAAGTGCTCAGCAATGGCCTAATCCTGCTTTCAATGAAGATAGTGGTAAAATTCCCATTGACGTCACCAGGAGCAAGATTAGGCCAATGCTGAGTGCTTTTGAAAATCCCAATCTATATCTATTGCACCATTTTAAAAAAGAATGTATATTGTCAGAAGAGACAGACATGAAGATGGCATACTAATGCGGGAATTCTGCATTACTGCGTGTGCGCAGAATTCATGTCTCCCACAGATTTCTTTGCTTCCCCACAGAAAAATTACTTCCAACGGGGAAGCAAAAGGAAGCTGCAAAAGTGGTCATGCTCCCCTCCCCAGCAGCATGGGCGTGTTGTTTTGCGCACTCAGAGGAGCCGTCAGAGAGGTAGATCACCACAGGGGATGCCCAGACCAGTGGCTCCTACCCTGTGTCAGGCTCAGCTCTAGTCCCAGCTGGGCTGGGGGTGGAGGACAGGACTGCCTCTTCTCCTGCAAGAAGTGACCTGGTCCAGGTCAGATCCACCCTTGGAAACCTCCCCCAGCTGCAAGAAGCACTGCACATATGCCCAGCTTTCTGGCCCCATCGCTCCTCAGCTGTGGGAGGAGGGAGTCTCTGTACAGGGAGCTGCCCCTCCCTCTGCCCAACCCCCATTCAGACCCCCCCTCCCATACCCAAACCCCAGTCCCGAGCCTCACCCCCCTCCACACCCAGAACCACCCCACTGAGTCCCCCACACCTGAACCTCCGCTTGCTGAGCCTTACCCCCTGCATCTGGAGCCCTCCCTGCACTCAGACCCCTTCCCACCACCAAACCCCCACCCCTCATCCAGACATCCACCCCTCCACCCAGGCTACCCTCACTGAGCCCCTTACGCTCAAACCCAAACTTCAATGAGCCCCACACACCCCTGCACCTGGACCACCCTGGCAAACCACCTAGACCTCCACCCTACCAAGCCCCATTCCCCCAGCACCTTGACTTCCCCTGCAGAGCTCCATTCCCCCCACACCCAGAACCCCCCAACACACCCCTGTGCATCCAGATCCTCCCCACTGAGCTGCCTTGCACTCAGATTGTCCACCCAGAACCCTCTCCCCCCACACCTGGATCTCCCCACACTAAGCTCCTCCACACTTGGATTCTGCTGGCTGCCCATACCTGCTGTGCCTTGCATGGAGGGACAGGGCCCTGGGGTATTTCTGGGGCAGGCCTGGCTCCAGCACTGTGTCAGGGTCAGGTGCAGCCTCACCACCGAGTCAATGTCCAGAGGTGGAGGGCTGCAGGGCGATCTCCCATCTCCGTTCAGCTAGTGGCCTGTGCTCCCCACTGCCATGCTGGAGCCTTCACATTTGTTTATTGACAAATAAAATTTGCCAAATTTTAAAATATTGTGTGCAGAAATTTTATTTGTTTTGGTGCAGAATTCCGTCAGGAGTAAGTTATGGGGTCTAAACAGGGTTTGGGGGTTTGAAGTTCAAGTTCTAAAGATGGGAAATAGCCACTTAACCTTAAATATATAATTCTGCAATTATTGAAAGCACAATTCCTTTCTCGGTCCCGGTTGTTCACGTGCTCCCCCACCCCCACAGATTTCTGCTAGGATTCACACCAGAATGTCAGAACCATCTAGTGAGGGCTGCTTCCCTCATTCCCTTTGCCGTGCCCATAAGGTGACCAGGTGCTCCAATTTTATAGCGACAGTTCTGATACTCAAGGGGATATCTTATGTAGGCTCCTATTACCCCCATTCCAATATTTCACACTTGCTATCCGGTCACCCTACTTGCCCAGGAGCTGCCCCGGCCCATGTCTTTGCAGAACTCATCCCTTCCCTGCTCCTCCCCACTGCAACTGGCAGCAGTTCCTGTCCCTTCCCACTCGCTCAGCACCAAAGGCAGCTAACACCTCCAGACTGCTGCTGGCTACCGATATAAGCCAGCCGCTTCCTGCACCCTGGCTGCAGCGCAGGCAGGAGGGAGTGAAGGAGGCATTGTGTATTGTGGGGCCCTCAGGAACCTGCAGGGGTGGTTGGGATCTGGCAGAGGGGAGGAGGAGGAGGTGACACCAAACCCCAGCCCAGGGAGAGAGCGGTGGGGGGTGTCCAGTGCAGCCTGGCTCCTTCCCTTCCCTGCCAGTGCCCAGTGATGCCATCCTGGGCTGGAGGTGACTCCTGCCATGACCTGCCCTTCCACACAGACAGCAGCAGCAGCCTGGTAGATTGGCTTCCTGCACATGCCTCTAGCTGCAGGAGCTGAGGGGCACAGACAGGCCACAGGGGCTCAGCCCACTCCAGACAGCCTGAGCTACCTGCTGAAGGTGGGGGAGGGATACACTGAAGGCGGCGCAGTGAGTGACTGTAAGGCCATGCGGCTTGCGCCCCCACCCTCACCCCCCATGTCATCTCTTCTGACAGGGTTCACACAGAACCTTTAAATTGTGGGGGGCTCCCCAACTATCAACAGTTATGTGTAGCCTCTGTTAAAAGGCCCAAGAGTACGGAACTCACTGTCAGAAGAAATAGAACAAGCACTAACCCTAAGCCCACCACTTCGCCAAGGCTTTCCCACAACATTCTCACAACCATTCGTTAACAAAAAAACAACAACGCTAAGCATGCTTTTTGGTGGCAGGGCAGGGTAGGGCAAGGAGAGAGCAAAAACACTGTCATCTTTTAAATAACAGGAGATACTCAGCTACTATGGTTATATAGAGAGCCATGTACCTACCTGGAATGAACAGAATATTTTAAACATTTAAAAAACCAATCAAGAAACAAAATTGTTTGGAAGGTCTAATCTGCAAGGCTCATCCAACTTTATCATACACACTTCTGCACTGTATTCTTCCAGTGCGGCTTCCCCAAATATTACTGAGCACCAAATGTTCCTCCCAAATGCAGGCAGTTACCATGCAGTGAAAATAATACATTATGCTGCAAGGATGGTGTATCTCTTGTTGTTACGGACTGTTTCTTTTATTTTTGTAAAGTGCCAAGCAGAGATACTAGAATGCTAATTCTATGTTAAGCCTTAAAGAGGGAACCCTCTCCCCACTACACAAAGCTGCATTAAATTTCCTCTGTCAAATTTACTTAGATTTTAAACTCTTTGGGGCAGGGACAGTCTTTCTGTTCTGTATTTGTACAATGCCTGGCACAGTAGTAGCCTAGTCCATAACTGGGGCTCCACGGTGCTGCCACAATACAAATAATAAAGGTTCAATGCGAATGTTTTATTACATTTTGTAATTATTTTTTTCATTCACCACTCACTTGAGTTTCTTGAAGGCCTCCCTGCCACCAGCCACGTAGTGCTCTCCGCTCTGGAGCTCCTCCAGCTGACGGACGCGATGTCCGCCCCGGGGGGTGTAGATGCTACGCACAGCCCCAAAAGGCGCCTTCACCCCACCTGTCACCTCTTTCAGGAAGACCTCGAAGTTGGACACCTTCTTCTCATGGACGACTACCCGGTGCCCCGGGAAGAATGGGTCACCGTTGCGATATACCAGCACACTCTTCACCATCGGCTGTGACAGGCAGGTCGGCTTCGCGGTGGGGCTACTCATGTTCACCTCCTCTCTCTGCTGTGGCCAGACAGTCAGTGCTGCCCTCCGGGCACTGTCTGCACCTGTTTATTCAACAAGAATGTTCCTCTCTCACACACACTGTCAAATACCTGTGATGCATGAACTGTGTACACACATGCACACAATACCTGCACCAAGGACCACCTCCAATAGGCGAATCCCTCTCTAAAGCAACCAGGGAGGGATGAGAGCCTCCCTAAGGTTTCCAGTACAATTCTGTTCAGCCCTTAAAGAGCAACCTCTGCTAGGCAACCGATTCTTGCTGTGCCTGGAGCCTGGGGTGGCTAATACAGATTACACTAAGCCATTCCCAAAAAAATATATATACAGATCTAAAGGAGGAGAAAAAGTGACTGAGCATAGTAAGGAATTCATAGTAGTCCTGCCGGGATCTTTACAGCCTCACTTTGCACTTGCAGCTCTCTTCTTTCATAAGTGGTTTTACTCTGTTGCTCAGGAAACTTTATCCTACTTCTTCTTCCCTCCCCTTCCCACCTCAAAAGAAAAAAAAGAAAGAAACCCAGCCAAGTGAGGACGGCTGCCAGACTGCAACAAACCAGACAGATTAAGCCTAAACACACCAACCAAATCAGAGCGGGGCGAGTAATGAGAAAAGGAGGGAGAGGGGGCTGAGTCACAAATATTTTATTTGGAAAAAATGGCATGAAATTTGTACCTATTTCAGAATTATTCACCTGACCCTATGCAACGGGGAGGGTGGAAATGTTTTCGAAAAATTTCAGAAAACTCATTGAATAAGTTATTTGGTGGGTTTCATTTGCCCACCTCTGTATCAACATAATTATATGGAAACAGTCAGCACCTCCTAGGAGTGCAGGATGAATGGTCCCCTTAGGCCCCCCCATGTGATCAACAGCAGGTGCATCATTCAAACACCAAAAGCCTGGCAGAGGGAAGAAAAGCAGAAACCCGAGTGCAGACAGGGGACAAAGGTAATTCAAGTCAGGAGTGGCAGGAGGTGAGGAATGGAGCAGGGAGCAGCACCTGGCCTGGGGAGGTCCAGGACACACTCTCTCTCTCTCTCTCTCTCTCTCTCTCTCTCTCTCTCTCTCGGTGTATGTGTGTGTCTCTCTCTTCACCTAGCACTCAGCTCTGAGCCACCTGGTGCATGGCACTGCTGCACGCGGGACACTGTTGCTGAGTGTGTGTCTCATCCTCCTCTCTGGGGCTCCCAAGGGTGGGGAGAGAAGGAGGCACAAGCCGTGGCAGTTGGTTCTTGCTGTTGCTCAAGGAGCTTCTCCTGGGGGAGGAGAGGTGGGGGAGAATGTTGTTATTTGCCACAGTTTCCATAGCAACCCAGGTAGCTCAAGAGAAAAGAGCATGGCTGAAACCCCCCCCCCCCGCCCCAGGGGGATGTGGGGGAGGGAACCAGTGTGAGCCTGCAGGGGTGGAGGAAAGCTTGTAAGAGCCCAAAAAGGCGGGGGGGAGGGAGGGGGTGTGGAGAGCTCGTGTGCACCTGAGGCAGGGTGAAAAGATGAACTCTAAGAGCTAAACTTCAGGGAGAAGTTTAAAGTCACCACACCTCTGGCAGGACACTATGCAATGCCACAATTCCCATCAACGCTCTGGACTATGTCTACACAGCAACAGGAACAGTTGCAGAGACTGAGACAGAGAATACAGCCATGCTACGCTACAGCAGATCAGTACTGGGTTTATTATCTTCTTGTTATTTAAATAAATAATGTTTTCTCCTTTGTAACAGACTCCCCCAGAGCAGAGACTGTGACTGTCCCCCCTCATCATACAAGGTGTACAAGAGAGGGGTGAAGGCTCCTTCTTATCTCCCCACATATCTGCACACAAGGGCCGGATCTATGTACCCATTCGTCCATCCCTCTTTTTGAATGTTATCCATACTAGAGAAATTCACTGGATTGAAAGTATTTCTGACGCTGTGAATAATAGTTCAAAAATACCCAAGATACATTGCACAAGGGAAGTCTCAGACTGCATTTTCCTTATTAATGTGCTTCAAACTTATTCAGACAATTTACCTTCAAATATTCTGGTGTGATCTGGGGTGAAATCCTGCCTCCACTGAAATCAAAAGCAAAACTCCATTGACCTCAGCGGGGCCAGGATCTGACCTCCAGTGTCTAGAAGCAAAGATGCTGAGTGCATGAGAACTGCGGATGGATACAGCAACTGGTGAAGTACTATTTTCTCACTGGGTGCTATTATTCTTTACTTACGGTTACAAATTTGATAAGAAAGGCCTTTACTGATTCCTCTTGTTTGTTCTACAAGGAGATCACAGTCAAATGCCTACTCTGTTTTGAGATACATCCCTTCATTAAACATTGTTTGCACAGAATCAGTTTCAGCGCCTTCAAAATAAGAGACACTGAGTTACATAAAATATTGCTGGGCAGTCTCATTTCGAAAGAAGAAGGGCTTGGTCCTCACCGTATCTTCACTGCTTTGGGTTCCTGGTCCAAGACTAGGTGCCATGGTAATACAAATAAATAAAATAATAATAATGATGGGAGGATTCACTAGTTAGTGGTCAGTCCTGCAGCCTTTACTTGCACAAGCAATTCTCCTGACGTTACTGGAACTACTTTCCTAGGTAAGGATTGGGCCTTAGAGTTTGTACAGTGATTCAAAGATATGAAGTGCCATTTAATTGCTAAGCATTATTATTAGACTTTAAAAGGGGCAAAGGAAATTCCCTTCACCATGGAGACTTGGCTATCTCTTTTAAAAGTCTATATAGCGGGGAAAGACTTTACTGGAACAAGAAACATCTGAAAAACAGCCCCTTCATTTTGCACTTGGCACCTCTTTCTGGACTCCTTTTTTGTAGGGATTAGTTTACTCACTCTCAAGAATAAAACAGACTTTTATTGGACTCCTTTAAGACCAGATTCACTAAAAAATACTCCATTGATGCAGCACAGAAGCAAGGACAAGCCAGAACAAATGAAGAAGGGAGTGTGGTGCTCCTGGGGTATGACAGACTAACAGAAGTGGGGGTTTCGGTTTGTTTTTTTTACCGACTCTGATCTGTGAGTTCTTAATTAGGGCTATATTTATTTGATGCCAACATTTGTCTTTTTGTTACTTGCATCTGATGGTTTCTCTTTATATGACATGGACAGTCCATGTATAAAGCAACTGACACACTGAAAATCATTCTGTATTTATATAACATAAATTTTCTGATTTTTTTTCTTTTCCTGGTCTTCAATTATAAGAACATTCACAAGACAACTGGATTGGGTCATGTATCTTTTTGCTGCTTATTCCTCACTTGAATTCAAAAACTTGACTGGGCTATAATCAAGGTATCAGTATGGCTGGGATCAAGTTCTCTGTATATACAGATTAAAAAATCAGAGTGTGCGTTAGCTTGTTGCCTAGATGAGCAATACATGTAATCACGTGTTTCGTAGGGGGACGCTCTCCATATGGCTACATAAGTCTTTTAAGTTAAATTATACATATAGTGTTGTTGGGGTTTTTTCCTTCTATGGTCCTTCTACTGCCTGAATGGGCAAGGTCTGTTCACAACACAAAGTGAAAGTCCGCTCCTACAATGATCAAGTAAGGCAAGAGTAAGCTCATTCCTGCAAATTGAGTTCACTTTGGGTAGATCATGTTCCCTAAATGTGGAGCTTTTTAATCACTCCTGCACTAGGACACAGTTGCCCTAAACACCAGAAATAACCCATTCCACTGTGAGAGGTCAGTTGGATCCTCTAAGAATCAAAATGGCTTCTGCTGAGCTGGAGACTGACCCCCTTGGGGACAACATCAGCCAATCAGAAACCATGTGACTTGCCTAATGTAGCCTGTCCTTCTGAACCAGGATTGAATTCATAACACTCCATGAATAATAGCCTGATAAAGTCTGTGGATATCCTAGGGCGAATAAAGTTTGCAAAAACAATCTATAGAAGGTATTGAGACAAAACAACCCTTGCACAAACTATTCATGGTTTACAGACAAAGTTCTAGCTCAGGCCAGTTAATTTTGAGTACTTTTGACAAATAATTCATATAATTCAACACAAAATACTGATGTATATAATGTACAAATTAAGAATCCAATTCAACTTCCATTAAAGATAACAGAAAGACTCCCATAGAGTTCAGTAGGTCTAATATCAGACCTTAATACAGCAGCAGTGTGGCACATTCATCCTAAATTACTTATAACTTTTCATAAATAAATTACCCTTTGGAATGAAATTTCCCTTTCTTGTTTTTAATCAAAAGATTATTTCTGGTGTGTACAAAATTTGCTAAAATTCTTCATGGACATCTTTGCATTATTGAATAGAATATAAGATGTTTTATAATAAGTATGTTTTATGTTCTGATTACTCAAATTTATTTTTTTAATGGACTTATTCAATGAACGCAAATGCTTTGATATATTTGGACTCATTTTGATGACAAATAGCAAAATTTGTATTTTGAAAATAGCGTGTGCTAGCAACGCATGATTTTCCACTACCTTTTTAACACTGTATGTGTTGCTCTATCCAGACCACTGCACAATGAAACACTGTATAAGCCAGGTAAGACTTTGACCCCACTGGACCTTCCCAAAACCCTGGCTAAAGCCTGACAGAAAATTAACAGAAAATATATTACATTTCATCTAATTTCTTTTATTGGCTTCTTTTTCCCATCGACTGTTGCAAGATCAAAACTGCTCGGTTCCTTCATACCTGGAGATTAGAAAATGATGATTACATTGAACAAACTGATTTCAACACACATGATGATCACAACATACAGGAATTTTTCTCTTGCTTTTTATCTTAACTTTTTATGAAGGAAAAATCACCCCCTGCTGTGAATTGTCAGGAAGGCAGTTAACCATTACAAGAGAGTAATTTCAGGCTGACTGATGTCAGACATACTATTGTTATTGGTTAACAGTTATATTCCTCCACTCATTTGCAACTTCTGATCTAATTTATAAAAGGGAAAACTTCAAAGTAATATTACTGTCCTCCTATCCAGTGCTCTTGGTCTCTGGGTTCACCCAGATATGAAAAAACGTGTCAGAAATATTACTATTTTGTGTGTAAAAGGTAAACGGGTGATGACCTTGATACTGTCCCAAAGTCAGGCAATGAGGTATAATCTGTCAACCAGTTTATCAGCTATTCAATGCCAGATTCAGCCATCCCTGTTGACCTTAGGCCCAATTCTCACAGTCACACGATATCGTTTTACAATGCACTGGCAAAATGAAGGAGCAGAAACAGCCCTAAGAATACCCTTTCTGCAGGGGGATATTCCAGCTGGCACAGAGTTGACATAAGGGATGAGATGCTCATCTACTCCAGCCTCCTTACATTAGATAAAGGGGCCAGAGCTGCATAAAGGGGCCAAGGATGGTGGAGACTTCCCAGTGCAGGCTCTGCAGAAGCCAACTATAAGACTGCCTTCCAACACAAATCCTGGCATATCAAGCATGATCGCGGTAGCTGGGGGAGGTGAGACATGTTATAGATGTGTTGCAGAGATCCTGGGCACTGCTGCAGCCCATAGGCCAGTGGTTCGTAAATTGTAGGGTGTGCCCCTTGGGGGCGCAGCAGGACCCAGGGTGCCACAGAGGGAAGGGAGCACCACCCCACCCTGCTCTGTCCCCAGCTCCTCTCTGGCCCCGGCCTCAGCCACCAGCTCCCAGCCCCACTCCCGGCCACGGCCCCAGCTGCAGTTCTGGGCTGACCACGGCCCTGCTCCCAGCCCCAGCTCCAACCACGGGCCTTCTCCAGGCCACAGGCCCCCAACCCCAAGCGCGGCCTCAGTTGCAGCCCCCGACCCCGACCCGACTCCCAGCCGCAGCCCCCGCCCCAACCGCGGGCCCACTCCCAGCTGCAGGCCCGACAGCAGCCCCGCTCCTGGCCGTGGCACCAGTTGCAGCACTGGCCCCACTTCCAACCACAGGCCCGCTCTTGGCTGCGGCTTCTAACCCCTAACTGCGGCCCCAGCTGCAGCTCCGGCTCCAGTTCCAACTGCGGCCCCGCTCCCGGCTGCAGCCCTGTCCCAAGCCCGGCCACGGCCCCCGGCTCCAACCACAGCCCCACTCCCGGCTGCAGCCCAGCTCACAGTTTTAATCGCACTGTTAAACAATAATAGAATACCAATTTAAATGTATTATACATATTTTGGATGTTTTTCTACATTTTCAAATATATTTATTTCAATTATAACACAGAATACAAAGTGCAGAGTGCTCACTTTATATTATTTTTATTACAAATATTTGCACTGTAGAAAAGATAAAAGAAATAGCATTTTTCAGTTCACCTCATACAAGCACTGTAGTGCAATCTCTTTATCATGAAAGTGCAACTTACAAATGCAGAATTTATTTTTTTACATAACTGCACTCAAAAACAAAACAATGTAAAACTTTAGCGCCTACAAGTCCACTCAGTCCTACTTCTTGTTCAGCCAATCGCTAAGACAAACAAGCTTGTTTACATTTACAGGAGATAATGCTGCCTGCTACTTATTTACAATGTCACCTGAAAGAGAAAACAGGCGTTCACAAGGCACTGTTGTAGCCAGCGTTGCAAGGTATTTACATGCCAGATATGCTAAACATTCGTATGTCCCTTCATGCCTCAACTTTTTACAGTGCCAATATTGTAATAAAAAATAATACATTGTATTCTGCACTGTAATTGAAATCAATATATAAATGCAGAAAAACATCCAAAAATATTTTTATATTTATATATAAATAGTTTTCCTTCATCAGCCAAATTCTGCCCTAATGTACACCTGAGTAATCCCAGTTCTCTAACCGAGGACAGAATCGGTCTCCATGTGCATAATTAGGAGAGATCATCCTTTTTGGATTAATAATATTTGAAAAAATAACTGGATGCACCATGGCATACTTGCGTACACTATGAAATGATTATTGAATGTTGGGAATCATTAAGAAAGGAATAGATAATAAGACAGAAAATATCATATTGCTTCAGTATAAATCCATGGTACGCCCACATCTTGAATACGGCAAGCAGATGTGGTCGTCCCATCTCAAAAAAGATATATGGTAACTCCTCACTTAACGTTGTAGTTATATTCCTGAAAAATGCTACTTTAACCGAAACGATGTTAGGTGAATTCAATTTTCCCACAAGAATTAATGTAAATAGGGGGGTTAGGCTCCAGGGAATCTTTTTTCGCCAGACAAAAGATATTGTATTCATATATAGTATAAGTTTTAAATAATTTTAAACAAACAATTTAATACTATACTCACCAATGATGATTGTGAAGCTTGGTTGAAGCAGGGGCGTAGCAGGGTCAGGGCGTGGGGGCTTGCCCCATTCCGCCCACTGTGCACTGCTGATGGGGAGTGGGGATGGGGGCTTGCCCACTCCCCAGCTGGAACGCCGGGTGGGTGGAGTGGGGCAAGCCCCCGTGCCCTGACCCCGCTTCCTGGCTGGAACGCTGGGTGGGCAGAGTGGGGCAAGTCCCCGTACCCCAACCCTGCTCCCCAGCAGGAGCGCCAGGCGGGTGGGCAGAGAGCAGCGAGCCAAACAACCTTATAATGGAACACTGCACGACTTTAAACATGTATGTTCTCTAATAGATCAGCAACCTAAAAACGAAACAGTGTTAACCGGGATGACTTTAAGTGAGGAGTTACTGTATTGGAATTGGAAAAGGGCAACAAAATGATTACGGGTATGGAATAGCTTCCATATGAGGAGAGATTAAGAAGATTGAGACTTTTCATCTTGAAAAAGAGATGACTAAGGGGATATATCATAGAAGTCTATAAAATCATGACTGGTGTGGAGAAAGTAAATAAGGAAGTGTTATTTACTCCTTCTTGTAACACAAGAACTAGGGGTCACCAAATGAAATTAATAGGCAGCAGGTTTAAAACAAACAAAAGGAAGTATTTCTTCACACAATGCACAATCAACCTGTGGAACTCCTTGCCAGAAGATGTTGTGAAGGCCAAGACTATAACAGAATTCAAAAAAGAACTAGATAAATTCATGGAGGACAGGTCGATCAATGGCTATTAGCCAGGGTGGGCAGGGATGGTGTCCTAACCTATTTGCCAAAAGCTGGGAATGGGTGACAGAGGATGGATCACTTGATGATTGCCTGTTCTGTTCATTCCCTCTGGGGCACCTGGCATTGGCCACTGTCAGAAGACAGGATACTGGGCTATATGGACCTTTGGTCTGACCCAGTATGGCCATTCTTATGAATGATGGGAATCTAATTTTACATTACTGTCATTTAACTATAATGTGTTTGTCAGACAGTAGCATGTTGTATAGGATAAATCAGATTGTAAAAGCCATTCAGTCTTGATGCAAAGGGTGTAAATCAATTGATACAAGACAAACAAATGAAGTCAGTGCACAGTATCCACTTACATCAACTCTGAGCTCAGGCCTAATAATGAAAATTGACAACAACAAAATGTACAGAGAGGGTGAGTGTAAAGTTTCCAACAGAAGTGAATTTAATTTCAGTGCACTCTATTTTGCTAAATGGAATGCCCACAATCCTTTCTTAGACTCACATTGCTCTGCATAATGTATCTAAAAATCAGTCTGAGGAATATCAGCCGGTTATGTACAGCTGTAATTCTGCAGTAATTGGACTGTCCTCACTGACAGTTTGAAGTACACATTATGGGGCACTTTACTCACTCGCACTAACTGGAAGAAATAAAACACTGATGCAGTTGTAAATTTTAAAATCTACGCCACAGCAATTTCACTCACTTATACAATTCCCAAACCAAAAACTCCATTAAAATACAATTAATGTTGTAAACATATATGAACTATTTTTTCCCCAAAATCCTCATCGAAATGTTGCTGTTTAAGCCACACCTGTTGCTGATTCCACTTGTCAGCAACATGGGGTATTTTTAGTGCACTCAAGACTCCTGAGAGATACCTGAGGGCGTAAGCAGAAGAAACTTTATTAACTTTTAGGCAAAAGCCCCCGATGGACAGCTTAGGTGGGAAAGAAGGTGAAAAAACCCTCTTTCATCCAGTTCTGAGTAGAAGCAGCAATGGAAGTGGAGACAATTTGATCAAGGCTTCTGAGGCAATGTCAGTAATTTCTGAATTTTTCACCTAACAGAAGCAAGTCTCAATTAAATGTGAATTTTATGTGTTTTTAATTTTCTACAGGGTTGATTCTCTCTCTCTCTGTGGCTATTTCCTTGCAGGGCATGAATTCTGTGCTCATCCACTAGGCCCTCATCCTGCAAGCTAGAGGCAACCATATTTATTATACTTCAGGGGCAGCTTTGAGCTGGACCCTTTCCTTATTTGACAGAATATGTGCATTCCATTTAAAAAAAACCCAATGCAACAGACCTGCCCAAATGTGTAACCATTGCACTAGATACACACCACTTGACAACAGGTCTGCATACAGTTCTGAATACTAAGGGTATGTCTACACTATGAAATTAGGTCGAATTAATAGAAGTCAATTTTTTAGAAGGCTATTTTATACAGTCGATTGTGTGTCCCCCCACTAAGTGCATTAAGTCGGCGGAGTGCGTCCACAGTACTGAGCGCGTTGACTTTCAGAGCGTTGCACTGTGGGTAGCTATCCCACAGTTCCTGCAGTCTCCGCTGCAGGTTCTGGGTTAAGCTCCCCATACCTGATGGGGCAAAAACATTATGGCGGGTGGTTTTGGGTACATTTCGTCAGTCACCCCTCCCTCCATGAAAGCAATGGCAGACAATCGTTTTGCGCCTTTTTTCCATGCGGGCGCCATACTGCTTTCAGCAAACCATGCAGTAGGACTGCTAACCATCATCTTCAACATCCACCGCTTCCACTGCCACTCTGCTCTCCTGATGCTATGAATCCACTCGCAGGCCCTCTATATGACTGTCATCATCCACCGCTTCTGCTGGCACTCTGCTCTCCTGGTGGTCTCGTAGAGCTGCTTCAACTCTGCTCGGCTGCTCTTGTCTCACCTTACCAAGGCAAGCGTGCAGCCCGCTCAGCTGTTGAGTCCTGGCAGCAGACGGTGCAGTAGGACTGTTAACCATCATCATCGTCATCCACCGCTTCCACTGCCACTCTGCTCTCCTGGTGGTCTCGCAGTGCCGCTTCCGTTGCAACTCTGCTCGGCTGCTCTTGTCTTGCCATACCATGGCAAGCATGCACCCACTCAGCTGTTGTGTCCTGGCAGCAGATGGTGCAGTAGGTCTGCAAAACTGGTCATCCAACCACCGCTTCCCCTGCAACCCTGCTCTCCTGCAGACGCTATACCACAGCAAGCATGGAGCCCGCTCAGATCACCGCGACATTGTAAATACCTCGCGCATTATCATGCAGTATATGCAGAACCAGAACCTGCAAAAGCAGGCGAGGAGGCGATGGCAGCGCAGTGATGAGGACATGGACACAGACTTCTCTCAAAGCACAGGCCCCGGCAATTTGGTCATCCTGGTGGCAATGGGGCCGGCTCATGCTGTGGAACGCCAATTCTGAGCCTGGGAAACAAGCACAGACTGGTGGGACCGCTTAGTGTTGCAGGTCTGGGATGATTCCCAGTTGTTGCGAAACTTTCTTATGCGTAAGGCCACTTTCATGGAACTTTGTGACTTGCTTTCCCCTACCCTGAAGTACAAGAATACCAAGATGAAAGCAGCCCTCACAGTTCACAAGTGAGTGGCGATAGCACTTTGGAAGTTTGCAACGACAGACAACTACCGGTCAGTCGGGAATCAATTTGGAGTGGGCAAATCTACTGTGGGGGCTGCTGTGATGCAAGTAGCCAGCACAATCACTCAGCTGCTGCTATCACGGGTAGTGACTCTGGGAAATGTGCAGGTCATAGTGGATGGCTTTGCTGCAATGGGATTCCCTAACTGTGGTGGGGCCATAGACGGAACCCATATCCCTATCTTGGGACCGGACCACCAAGACAGCCAGTACATAAACCCGAAAGGTTACTTTTCAATGGTGCTGCAAGCACTGGTGGATCACAAGGGACATTTCAACAACATCAGTGTGGGATGGCCGGGAAAGGTACATGACGCTCGCATCTTCAGGAACTCTGGTCTGTATGAACAGGAGCAGCAAGGGACTTACTTTCCAGACCAGAAAATAACGGTTGGGGATGTTGAAATGCCTATAGTTATCCCTGGGGACCCAGCCTACCCCTTAATGCCATGGCTCATGAAGCCGTACACAGACACCCTGGACAGTAGTCAGGAGCTGTTCAACTATAGGCTGAGCAAGTGCAGAATGGTGGTAGAATGTGCTTTTGGACGTTTAAAAGCACGCTGGTGCAGTTTACTGACTCGGTTAGACCTCAGCGAAACCAATATTCCCATTGTTATTACTTGCTGTATGCTGTGTGCTCCACAATATCTGTGAGAGTAAGGGGGAGACGTTTATGGCAGGGTGGGAAGTTGAGGCACATCGCCTGGCCGCTGATTACATGCAGCCAGACACCAGGGCCATTAGCAGAGCACAGCAGGGCGTGCTGCGCATCAGAGAAGCTTTGAAAACCAGTTTCATGGCTGACCAGGCTACGGAGTGACAGTTCTGTTTGTTTCTCCTTGATGAAAACCCACCCCCTTGGTTCACTCAACTTCCCTGTAAGCCAACCGCCCTCCCCTCCCCCCTCTGATCACCGCTTGCAGAGGCAATAAAGTCATTGTTGTTTCAAAATCAAGCATTCTTTATTAATTTGTCACACAAATAGGGGGATAACTGCCAAGGTAGCCCGGCAGGGGTGGGGGAGAAGGGAAGGACAAGCCCACACTGCACTTCAAAACTTATTGAATGCCAGCCTTCTGTTGCTTGGGCAGTCCTTTGGGGTGGAGTGGTTGGGTGACCTGAGGCCCCCTCACTGCGTTCTTGGGCATCTGGGTGAGGAGGCTATGGAACTTGGGGAGGAGGGCAGTTGGTTACACAGGGGCTGCAGTGGCGGATTGTGCCTTTCCTGCACCTCAACCATACGCCGGAGCATATCAGTTTGATCCTTCAGTAGCCTCAGCATTGCATCCTGCCTCCTTTCATCATGCTGCTGCCCCCTCTCCTGTTGCTCTAGCCATCTGTCCTCGAGTTTATTTTGTACTTTCCTGGACTCTGCCATTGTCTGCCTCCACGCATTCTACTGGGCTCTTTTAGTTTGGATGGACTGCATGAGCTCAGAGAACATTTCATCGCGAGTGTGAGTTTTTTGCCTTCTTATCTGTGCTAGCCTCTGGCCCGGAGATGCTAGTTGCAGCGTTGAAACATTTGCAGCTGTGGGAGGAAAAAAAGGGAGACTAAAACTGAAAAAGTTACATTGGCCATTTAAAAGGAGGGGCTGATGTTTTTGGGTTAACACATAGCACGAACCCAACTAAACATCCCCACACCCAATTCTCTGGGATAGCTTCACCCCTCCCCTCACCACGTTGCTAACAGCAGGGATGATTTCTTTTCAGCCACAAGCAAACAGCCCAGTAGGAACACCTCTGATGTCCCCTTAATAAAATTCCCCTATTTCAACCAGATGACCATGAATGATAACACTCTAAGGATAACACAGAGAGATAAAGAACGGATGTTGCTTGAATGACAGCAAACACCGGGACCACACACTGCCATACTTCCTTATGCAATGATTCCAGACTACGTGCTACTGTCCTGCCATGGTAAAGTGTCCTACCATGGAGGAAGCAATAAGGTTGCCCGCCCCAGAAACCTTTTGCAAAGGCTTTGGGAGTACCTCCAGGACAGCTTCATTGAGATGTCCCTGGAGGATTTCTGTCCTATCCCCAGACACGTTAACAAACTTTTCCAGTAGCGGTACTGGCCGCAAATGCATCCCAAGTCTTCAGGGCAAATTAATCATTAAACACGCTTGTTTTTAAACCGTGTATTATATATACAAAGGTACACTCACCAGAGATGCCTTCTCTGCCTTCAAGGTCCGAGAGCCCAGGTTGATAAACAGTTCCAAGCTGTTGGGGAGAATGGTTTCTCCGCTTGCCTGGTGTGTGCTATCATCTTCCTCGTCCCCAAAATCCTCAACACTTTTGCGTGAGACTCCCCCCTTGCAGGAGTCCATGTACAGGGGTGGAGCAATGGTAGGGGCACCCCCTAGAATTGCATGCAGCTCATCGTAGAAGAGGCATGTCTGGGGCTCTGACCCTGAGCAGGCATTTGCCTCTTGGGTTTTTTGGTAGGCTTGCCTAAGCTCCTTAAGTTTCACGCAGCACAGCTGCAGGTCCCTGTGATAGCTTCTGTCCTTCATGCCCTTGGAGATTTTTTCAAATATTTTGGCATTTTGTCTTTCGGAATGGAGTTCTGATAGCACAGATTCATCTCCCCATATAGCAATCAGATCCAATACCTCCCGTTCGGTCCATGCTGGAGCTCTTTTGCGATTCTGGGACTCCATGGTCACCTCTGCTGATGAGCTCGCCACACTGGCCAAACAGCAAATGAAATTCAAAAGTTCACAAGGGCTTTTCCTGTCTACCTGGCCAGTGCATCCAAGTTGAGAGTGCTGTCTAGAGCGGTCACAATGGAGCACTGTGGGATTGCTCCCGGAGGCCAATACCATCGAATTGCGTCCACACTAACCCAAATTTGACCCGGCGATGTCGATTTCAGCGCTAATCCCCTCGTCGGGGAGGAGTACAGAAACTGATTTTAAGAGCCCATTAAGTCGACAAAAATGGCTTCGTTGTGTGGATGGGTGCAGGGTTAAATCGATCTAACGCTGCTAAATTCGACCTAAATTTGCAGTGTAAACCCGGGCTAAAAGAGCAGCTGTAATCAGCACATCAGTAAGCTAAGCTGGCAATTCATGCCTATCTTGAAAGTATCAAGGCTGCATCTAGATCTCCATATATATCTATTACACAGCAACATTTCATTACATTATATTACATATTACAACAATGCTCAACTGGCTATTATTGAGTTCAAGGTGTTGGCTTCACCCTAAAACTATAAATGCGTCCTGTTTATCTGAAGACACCTCTCCAGGCAAGACTGCCATAGTCGCAATCAGTGTAGGTGCTTGAGCTATGTCTACCCGTGTTTAGGCCTGATTCTTCAATTCATTCTTTGTGGGAGGACCTCTGTGCCCATAGAGAACCCATTCAAGATAATGGGGTACCTCGTGAACTACGGGGTCCACCAGCATGGAACAAGTTGCATGATCATGGCCTCAAAGGAGAGAGAGAGATGACTCTAGATTTACTGGGTCCACCAGAACCCAGATTTAACAAACTTGTAGACACTCTGTAAAGCCTGTCTTTTTCTGTGAGTATTAGGAGAAGGAGATGCTGGAGTCATTGATGAGACATAAGGATTTTACAATTAATATAATTGTGATGAGCAAATATTTTGTATGAAATCATGTGGACTAATGATATTTTTGCTGTTGATTTTAGTTCTGACAGTCTATTTTTATTTATTATGAAAGCATCCAGGAGAATGGATAAAAAAAACGAACAAACAAACCCAACATTTTTCCCTTTTGTCCTCATGCAGATTAAAGAACATCAGCTTTCCTTTTATAATTGCCAAGGATTTCTTTCAAATTTGCTAAATATAATTTCCGATATAAACTCTTTAAATACTCTCCCGGTGTTTGCATTCTACTTATTCAGGTGCTTCTCTACAGATTCTACGCGAGTAGCAGTCACTTCCAGGAAACGGTGTATGTTAACTTACTTTCCCACTCTCTTGTATTATCTTCTACAGTGCCTGGTATTGCCATGTTTTGTTTTGTTTAAAGTGTTCCTGGTATCCAAGATTATTAAATTCAATACTGTTGCACATACTGCCACCTACTGTGACCCAACAAAATTAAGGCTAAAAGACTGCCATTTGTTTCAGTGGGCTTTGAATCAAGCCCTAAACCAGCAGCCAAATTCTCCTTTCAAATGCATTTGAGTTCAAGCTGGAATAACTCCCTTGACTTCAGTATACATATCACTGTATAGAAATGGAGGACTGTGAACCTGCTTCGTCATGGCCTTGCACCTTGTGAAGTAATTTGCACTTGTGCATAGTGACTGTAAAACACTGTCATTTTGATTTGGTATGTTTCATACCCCTATACACAGCTGTAAATGTCTTCAAAAAGAGGCGGTGGCAGGGGAACTGAGAGCTGGCTGGGGCCAAATTCTGCTGTCCGTTACACCTGTGTAAGTAGTTTAACGTAACTCAATTGAGAGCAGAATTTGGCCCCAGTTTTCTTACCTCCAAAGTTGCAGGGCCTGATTCAGTAAAACACTTACTGCATGTCCTTATGTCCATCACTATTCAGGATAACACTTAAGCATATAAGCATATGCTTGAAGTTAGGCACATGCTTAGGCACCCTTACTGAACAAAGGCCACAGTTCCTAAGGGGACCATAGCTCAGGGTATTTGCAGTTCTTGATTCTAAGAAACATAGTATAATAACTATAAGCAGCAGCTGGTCAACTGAGGCTCATATTTAATTAGTAATCTACGTTTCCAGCTTGGCTCCACTTTCTCCATTTAATACTACAGGAATTTCTAAGTGCAACATTGATGATAAATATATTGCTAAAGGATTTGGTTTGGGTGGGAGGGTTTCGTTAATTCCAATCTATGTGGCTTGAGTGGAGATGAAAGAAAGGGAATTCCTTTTCAGTATTTTCATTAGAGCTTTGCACACAATAAAATACTTAAAAAGCAGTATTTGGTAATGGGGGAGGAGGGGTTGGTTACTGAGGGCCTCTCCACACCGTCGTTCCTGTTCAGCTGTTAAGTGTGCCCACAGCTGGAGTCACTCAGGAACAGCTTTAAATTCACACCCTGACCTAATCCTCAGTAACTTTCAAGTGTAGCTAAACCCTAATTTAACTTGAGCTTCAACTGACCAGTTCATCTTGGTGCTTAAATGTATGTTCAAAATTTATTTGGTTAAATATGCTTACAAGATCTTTGGATAGGGCAAAATAGCTGTGCTGAGCTCAAACTGGGAAAAAATTAAGAACATCCCATTTCATTGTCAGGTGTTTGCACCCCAGATCCCAGTCCTGCCATCCACATGGGAAGATCCTGCACTGACAAGGAGCAGCTTGTAGAACCAGAGGCCCCCAGTCGAGGCTGCGATATTTGGCTGGCAAACACCAGTTACAGATTTTTCTTTTTCAAATTAATGGGGTGGGGGGACTGCTCCATCTTTAGCTTTATGCAAAAGCTTCTTTTGAAGAAGGGAAAAAAACTTTCAACTTTGGGGGCAAATTGGCCATGAAAATGCCTAGTGAAGAAAAGCTTGACATGGGGCAGGTGACTCTGGGGGCGACACGGTCATTACAACGGTGGTTTAGTAGCCCGCTCGAAAGGGTACAAGAGCGAGATCCGGACAGGTGGGGTCTCTCCCGCCCAGCGGGGCCACCGGTTTCACCGTGTGACCTTGTGCGCGTCATTCAGCTTCTCCGTGCCTGGGTTTCCTCGCCTGGCCAGGAGGGCTCCAGTCGGCCCCTTACCTTGGGGAGCGGTCAGGCCCGAGGGTGCTGCAGGGGGCTACGGGTTAGCAAATGATCGGTGCGGAGAAGGCAGTGGGGCGCTCCCCTCGCTCGGGGACCTAGGGCTCGGCATTGCAAGCCCGCGGGCTTCCCCCGCCCGCGCCCGCGGCTCCCCACCACAAGACCCCGCCCCGGGGCCGGGGCTTAATCCGCGCGGCTCCTCCTCCGCCCGGCTCCCGCGTGTGGGCAGCCAGGCCGGAGCCTCTGGGTCCTGCAAGCGGCCGGGAGCCGGGGCCCGCTCGCCCCCCCAGAGCCTGCCCATGTTCAGCCGCTGGCTCCTCCCCGCCTCGCTGGGCCGCTGGGGGCGCGGGGGCTGCTGCTGCCGCCGCCGCCGCCTGCTCGCCACGGCCGGGCGGGCTCGTCCGCTGGGCGGCGGCGGGCGTCCCTGCTGCGCGGCTCCCGGGCCTGGGCCGCGGCTGGGGGCCGCCGCTCCCCGCGGGCAGCCGTGGCGCTGGGCAAGTAAGTCGTGCCCTGGGAGTGGGGGCCCTGCAGGCGGCCGAGCCGGCCCTGGTTGCTGCCCGGCCGGGGGGAGGCGGGTCGGCTCTGGAGTGGAAGCCCCACCTTTGGTTTCCTCCTCTCGCGTCACCCCCTGGGCGCTTCTCCTGGCCCCGGGACTTGGCTGCTCTGGCGTCGGGAGAGCTGGCGGCAGGGCAGGGGCTGGCACTGCGAGGGGGGAAGAGGCTTTTATAGACCCAGAGCGGCGCTCATCCTCCCGAGCAAGCCTTGAATCCAGGGGGCACGGGGCAGTATTCCTCCCCACTGCCGGTCTCTCACTGCGGGGCGAGGGCGACCGGGCGTCCCGATAGTTGGGACTTTGTCTTATACCGCCCACCCCGATTTTTCACACTTGCTGTCTGGTCAGCCTATGGGGCGTACAGTTATTGTTCCACCCTGTTCAGGCCTGGAAGTGGCTCTAGGGAATAGGTAGTTATAAGTCTATCAGTGTGCGTGTTTTAGGGGGACCAGACAGCAACTGTAGAAAAATCGGGGGAGGGGAATAAGTACCTATATAAGACAAAGCCCCAAATATCGGGACTGTCCCTATAGAATCGGGACATTAGTTAAAATTTGTAAGCACTCAGCGGATGCAAAAACTGTTATTTCTTCCTGAAGTATTAGGCCAGAATTTCATCTCTAGGTGCCTAACCCTTAAATAAATGGCTTGAATTTTGGAGTTGTGGGTGCTCGGCTCTTTTGAAAAGCAGGCCGCTTTTATTTAGGTGCCTGATTGTAAATAGTGGACCTGATTCTGCAATTGACTGCTTGGGAGCTGTGTAGTGGGGGCAAATAAGGCAGAGGGGTGGCCCACACACAGTCAATGGCAGGATTAAGGCCACTGCGATAATTTCCAAACTCTGTTCGAGTAACATCCAGCTAAACCACAAATGGGCTTATGTCTACATATTTAACAGCCAACTAAGGAAATGGACACACTGCTCCTTTGAAGTTCTGGCTGAACCTGTCAGTCATTTATCAACATCGTATGTAGTATGAAATGCACATTAAGGCCTCCATCCTGCAAACACTCACTTTTTTACATTCAAACAAATGGTAGTCTCGCTGACGTCAGTGGGACTACTATGCACAAAGCATGTGAACGTTTGTAGAGCCTTACTGTTATATAGGGAGGCAAGGTGGCCTAGATCTCCGTTTTATACCCTGCTTTGCCACAGGCCTGTTGGGTGACCTTGGGCAAGTCGCTTCATTTCTTCATGCTTCCAGTTCCCCATCTGTAAAATGGCATAATGATACTGACCTGCTTTGTAAAGCACTGTGATCTACTGTTGAAAAGCACTATATAAGCACTAGGTATTATTCATTACCACAGTCCACAAATAACTAATTTGCTCAACAAATGTAGGCCCCAGTCCCCGCAGTGAACTTCATGCAGGCAGACTTGTATAGCTACACAGAGCTCATTGTAGGACTGGGGTGTTGTTCTTTATTGCATCTGCTTTGGGTTCTTAAAGGATACCCCAATTTAATCTAATTTCTATTTTTTTTACCTATTATTGTTGCAAGTAAAACATAAGATTATCACAAACAGGGAAAGGAAATGTGTTTACTTTGCAGACTTGATGGCACTTTAGGTATAGTCAGTTTCTCCTGTTTGTATGGGTCTTTCACACAATAATGGGGAGAAACATTCTGAATAAGAAAACTGGTCATAAAGCCACAAACGTTGGCTCAAGGAATTGTAGTTTTATTAGATTTTAAGTTGACTATGCCTCTTAAATGAGCAGATTGGTTTTTTTTTAAGCAAAATTTTATTCGTTAACTGGGTTCCTTATGACAGTTTTCCACCTAGTGTACAAGAGAAGAAAAAAATATGTATTTATCAAAAGACCGTGTGCTGGTAATAGAAAATTATAACTGCTGTGTTTCTTTCTTCAGATGTATTGGGTCGACACTCAGCGACAGAGGCCTCTCAAGCCACCTTAGCCAGTGTAGTCCCTGTGTTTGCAGTGGTAAGTGTATTGAAAGTTTTCAACAAAGGACAGTTTTTCCAAGCTAATCAGCATGTGTTTTTCTCAAACTGTTATTTGAAAGAACTGGTCGTTCTCCATGATGTGTTGATAATTAGTGGATATTACTAAATAACTGTTTTAAAAACCCTAATTTGAGGGAAAGTAATGTTTATGTGGATATATTTGCAACAGTATTATAATGTGCTAGCAAAATACCAAGATGCTTTTCTTATGAGAAGATCATTCTTGTTAAATCACAATTTAATCATGAAGACACAGTTTAATTCTTGAAGAATTGTTGTAAAATACATGCGTTCACTATTAAAAATACACTATTTTTGCCTTTTTTTTTTCTTATTAATGTAATGGAATGTGGTAGCTGAAATATAGGATAGCCAATGGTTGAAGGAAGAATATCTTTTTATAAGTATGCAGCTGAGAGAACTAGGCTAGCCATTTATAGTGAACAATCTGTTCACAACCTCCTCATTTGCCACTGGAAGATGATGTGATCGCATGTGAAAGCAGATGTAACACCAGCCAGTTGAGGGCATCGGAACACATATAGGTCTTGATCCTACAATGGGGACCACATAGTTGTTTCTTCATATATACAACTACTGGCTTTGAAAACAAATTATGAATAGCTCTTGAATAAGCTACAGATTTCAAGGCAAAAGTGAAAAAGCTTTGATCAAATCAATTCTTGCAGTTTTTCCAATGACTTTAAGTTTACAGAAAATACTAATGTTATGTTAATACTTTGGAATATAAATGAAAAATAAATAAGATGTTAGAAACAAATTATTCCTTGCTTTGTTACATTAGAATGCTATCTATTCTTTCACTTACACATAGTGGAATTACATAGTAAATACCTTTCAAAAATCAGGGAGTGAATAGCCCCCCACAGTTGTTGCCCTTTGCCTTGTAAATTGTTCAGCTAAAACAACACAAGATGAAACAAGAAAACCTGAAACACAAAATGTAAAGAGCCCCTCTTGTGCCAACACAAAAATCTCATTCTCTGTTCAAAAAAAAAAAAATTCCTCCTGAGAAGTAGATATCTGTGTGAGCCAAATATATAGTTCTGAACTTAATTGGTGTACGTCTGAAAAATATTGTAATCGGTGCTGCTTTCCAGGTACCATGTGTAGCATCCACATGTTCAAATGACCTGAAATATGTTGTGTAAGGTATTCATAATTACCTGAGGAGTATTAGCAGAGACAAGGGGTAGCATAACTTGCCCCTCCTTAATAAGTGGACTGATTCACCCCCACTAGAATTCAAAGCAAATATAAGCAATTTCACACAATTATTTTCCTGTATGTTATAGCAGCTTTGTGAGAACAAAATGCCTACTTCTGGTCTTCTCTTTTCTTTTTTCCTCCCTTTAGATGAAATTTGACAAGGAAGGAAATATTACCTCTTTTGGTAGGTAGTTTTCATTTTCTTTTCCTGTTTTGTGCTATATAGAATTGCCTAAGTGGAAGTTTATACTGGACAGAGGGTTCAATTCATGAAGCTTTTGTGGGTTTAGATAACTCTTGGTGTTGCAGCATTTCCCTTGGTTTTGCTTGTCTATTCTACACAACTTCTTATACCGCATTCATCACAGTGGTATCTGAGCACCTTCTAATAGTGCATTAAGCAGTATGACTACCATGTGCCATGTGTGGTTCCGTTTTGCTTTCATCCTTTTCCTCTTTGTCCCAGTCCACCACCGGTGTATATTTCCTTTTTTGGGATACTTTTGTGACATAACACATGCTTTCTCAACTCAGCTTTGCTAATGTGTTCTTCTAACATGAAACATACTGTATTTGCCTGTTATTTTGGCTACTTTTAGACTTTTCTTTCTTAATAAACAAAGGGACTTCTCTTCCCACCCAAGTTCTGACTATTTTGCTGTGCTAGACAGAATTATATTGGGTGATCAAGGGGGGAAGCACTATAGAGTTAGATTCTTTCTGGGACTGCAAAATAGACTAATTCATAATTATAAAACACATTACTTTTCGCAGATATGATTTTTCTTTTTAAATGTCTTCTTGGTAGAAAGAAAGAAAACAGAATTGTACCAGGAACTGGGTCTTCAAGCCCGAGATCTAAGATTTCAGCATCTAATGAGCATTGCAACTAGAAACAACAGGATCATCATTAGAATGGAGGTAAAGTGATATTTTTATTTTCATTAACTTCAGTGGGTTTTAAATCTGTTTATAGATGTCAATAGACATTAAAATACACTTGAACTGTGTCTCAATTGCCAATACAGTCATGTTCTAGTGAGATCCAGGGGCCATTTTAATATTGGCTATCTATGGCCTGGATATAATATTATGCATCTGTCCTTACAGATAACCCTGGCACTGAATATCTAGCGAGCAGAAGCACTTCATGTTGCACTTCATAATAATGCGCTTCTTGTCTTTTGTAGGATGACCATCTCTATTCAATAGGGCCAAAATTTTTCCCTTTGTGGGCATGATGAGAATTTTTAGAGGCACAGGATGAGCAGAGCTAAAAATTTGGAGACTCTTTCTTTCCTCCTATCCCTGCAGTAACTCCAGAAGCCTCCTGGAGTACACTAAAGGAAGTGCTTCTGATGTCAGTCCAGTCCATATACTTTGGGGGTTGAGGGGAATGACCGTGGAAGATAGACAGTTGGGTACCCTGGACACGAGTGTGGCATAAAAATCTAGATAAATAAAAAGTTTTATCATAACAGTCCCCTTATGGGAAGTGGTTTTATTGAAAACTGAACTCTAAAATGCATTAAGTGGCAATGAGAAAATTAGTAACCTCCGTAAAGTATTAGCTGGCTGCCTAACTGCATTCTCTTTTTCAGTTTTTGAAGGCTGTGGTAACACCAGAGTTTCTTCTGATACTAGATTATCGCAATTTGAATATGGAGCACTGGCTGTTCCAAGAACTAGCATCTCAGCTGTCTGGAGAAGGTCAGCTAGTTACATATTCCTTGCCCTTTGAATTTAGAGCCATAGAAGCAATACTGCAATATTGGGTGAGCTGCTGGTTACTTTTAACTACTTTTGAACATATTGTTTCATGGGAATGACCGTATAATTTTCTGTTCTGGAAATATTTAGTTACATTTTTAGGAATATTTTGGGTTTGCTTTGGGCTTTTTTTTTTTTTTCTTTTCCTCTTTTCCTTTTTTTGTTGTTGTTTCTTTTGGTTATGGGGGGATCTAGACGAACATTTAGCAGTGAGAATGAACTATTGGAAAAAATTACTAAGGGGCATGATGGATTTTTCGTCACTTGAAGTTTTAAAATCAATATTGACAGATATATGCTGAAATATAAAAGTTACGGTTTGATGCTGAAATTACTGGGGGAGGTTCTCTGGCCTGTGTTATGCAGTTGGTCAGACTAGATCAGCATTTCCTGAATGCGACCACCAGGGGCTTTTTTTGTGGCCGTGGGTGTAACAAGTTGGGCAAAGCAGTGGCCTGTCCCCCCAGGGCCATCAGCAGGGGTTGGCTCTTGCCCCCCTCTGGAGCCATGAATACTGGAAGAGCAGACAGCCAATGAGTTCTCTACCTTCTTGGGGGTTGGGTGGCTCAGGCTTCAGCCCTGGGGCAGCAGGCTCCAGTCATTGGACTTCGGGCTTTGGCCTAAATACCCTCTAAACTGCGCAGGCTATCAAGAGCTGCACAGGTGGGGAGAGGCGCCTCTTCTGTGGCCCCGCCCCAGCCAGGGAGAGGCGCCTCTCCCCTGGCCCCAGCCCCAGAGCTGCCCCAGTGGGGAGTGGCACTGTCCCCCAGCTCTGGGATGCTGTGACAAGAGAGGGCTGGGGGAAGTCCTGGCAGCTTGCACCCCAAACCTCTCATGCCCAGCCCCACCCCAGAGCCCGCACCCCCAGCCAGAGCCATCAGCCCTCCCCACACTCCATCCCTCTGCCCCCTCCCACACTGTGAACCCCTCGGCCCCACCCCTGCCACACATCACCTCCATATTGGGGCACATAACAAAATTCATTCCACACAGATGTAAACAATTAGAGGGAACATTGGCTCTAGCCCTGGACCCCGGCCACACTGCAGCAGGTGCTGGCCCTGGGCTTACCACCCCCTTGCATTGCCTCTGCCCCCCCCTTGCCTCCCTACCCACCTCCCCATCCAGGACTTTGTCCCTTGGCTTGCCAGGGCTGAGTAAGTCTGCTGTGAAAATTGATATTTGGGTGTTTGTTAACATCACTCTTCACTCCCTCCCAGCTAGTTAGTAAGTCTGGTGTGAAAAGTGATATTAACAAACATCCAAATATCACTTGTCACATCAGCAGACTTACTAGGTGGGAAATCTTTTTAAAAAAGCAAAAGAAACAACAACAAAAAGACAAGAATATGCAAAGCCACCTTATTTGTGTTTCTGTTCTGCTTACTCCAGTAAAGAATAGAGACAACTGTACATTATTTTTATTATTGAGTCTGCAAAAATACCCTGCATCAATAAATTACAATGATTTGGATATGTATAAGTGCATATTTGTTTTTCATAAAGTTAATTAAATATTTTAGGAAAAATTGTCAGAACGGCCATGAGCAAGAGTTAGTGGCCACAATTTGCAGCCACCAAAAAATAATTGTTGAGACCCGGACTAGTTGATCATGATAGTCCCTTCTGGCCTTAAAGTCTATGAATGTTAATGGAAATATGACACCGTTTAAGGTTGACCAGATTTCAGACACATGAACCTCATATCATGTTTATTCAGTAGTTGGCGTAATGTCTCCATTTTATGGAAATTCATTTTGTTCAAAAAATATTGCGGTGGGTAAACTTTTTCTTGTCAATGCTAGCTGTATTCCAGATAGCTCCTGTGTATTGAAAAAGTAGATTGCATACCTGATTGTAACAGTGAATTCTGTGTTCAGTAAGAGAAGTCAGTTGCCCAAACCATTCTAAAAGGATTATTTTAATTCTTATGAAGGATCATGTTATTATCTAGATCAGCAATCTGCAAGGGAGACTTAACATTTTGCAATCTCAGATCATTGAGACGCTGGAAGCGCTAGTGGACCCCAAACTACTGTCTGTGGATAGAAGTAAACTACACATTTTGCTACAAAATGGCAAGAGGTAAATAAGAGTAAGCAATGGGGAATATAGCTGAACTTCAGAAAATTGTGTACAGTATACATTTCCTAGAAAACTTTACTTTTGAGTTGTGCAACTTATTTGTCATTGTAAATTCAAATGCATGAACTATCTAGTTGGAAAAAAATGAAATCCCACTTTGTGGCATTTGTAGTCTACCTTCTAAAACTGTGCATAATGTAAAAAAATTAATACCAGGCAATTTAATATGTACGTTGTAATGTAAAATCAGGAGTTCAAACCATTTGAGTACACCTGAACTTATTGGGCTATGCTGTGTGTCAATACAACAGACAATACAATTGTCTGAATCAAATTACTTGTTTCTCTGAGCGCTCATGAACCCTTGAAATATGTCCAGAATACACAGTTAAATCCTTTTCAGTTAAGGTTTTGGTGATTTTGGGGTAGCTGGTCCCAGAACTGACCAGTACCATGGCTAAATACAAAAGGGATTTAAATTTTCTAAGAAACTTCCCCAGTGACTCATTCTGTAAAGATCCAGGGAAAATGAAAATATTACCTTTACAGTAATGCAAATGGGATTGCCTGTTTGTTTTTTCTTTAGTTTGTCAGAATTAGAAACAGATCTTAAAGTTTTCAAAGAAACAATTCTGGAAATCTTGGATGAAGAGGAATTAATAGAAGAGCTCTGTCTAACTAAATGGACGGATCCACAAGTATTGTAAGTAAAATTGGGTAATCCAGAACACTTTTTAAAATGTGTCTTGTCCAAGGACAACGTGAATACCAGATTAGGTTGCTTCTCTCCCCTCCCCTCGAAAAAAAGATCTGTACAATGTTTTTAAACCATAATGCTTTACCTCTTTTTAAAAGGTGTTTTACCGCATCATCACAGTGTGAGCATGGTGTTAGCAGCATTACTGATACTAGGGTGGAAGCATCGAAGGTGCTCTTCATCCACTGTTTGACTTAGCTGGCCAGCCTTGGTGAACATGAGATGGAAAGGGGAGGAAAAGACAACCATGACTGAATGGGGAAACAGAAGGAGAAATGGAGATGTCAGTTTCCAGTTGAGACAAAACTTTTAAGATACGTTTTTAGAGAGAAAAAAAACCAATATTTCACAAATGAAATAAAGAACCCCACTGAAAATTGGTCTGAGGTGGATCAGTTGCCCTACCTCCCTATATATAAGCTGGCACGCTAGCCTTGAAGCTTACTGTGCCCACGAGCAGCGCTCCCTTGATGGATATGTAACCCCACTGTAGTAGCACTTAGCCCTGTTTTCATAGCCACTGTCAGTACATAAATTAGCGTTGTGGTGTAGCATCCTAAGAGAACCGCACGTCTGGAATAGCCACATGTCATCCCTCCTGTGTGCTGATACAATATCATGCGCACATCAGTGGCCACTTTAACAACAACAAAAATAACCAACCATATGTCCCATATTAACGATGAGCTGCTGGTCTGACCCTTATTTAAAAATCCAGGGCATACTGACTTATTGGCATATCCGACTTGAAGCTAAGAGCAAACTGGCTTCCTGCCTCAGTTCCCATGCAAATAATGCCAAATGACAGTTCCACCCCACGCTTCATGGCAACTTAGTATTATTTGTACAGCACCAAATGCATGATATAGCTCCCTGCCCTGCACAGCTTCAAATCTAAATAGACCATAATTATCCAAAAGGTGGGGTGTGAAGGGACGCAATGTGCGAAATCAAGAAGTGTACCTGAGAAGGCATGGAGGAAGCTGGACGTGAGGTGTATTGATGCCATCAGTGTACTCTCGCACGTTGACTCAAGCATTGGTGCTTGTAGACAGAAAGCTATGTTCATCATATCTTCATGTGGAGATACAGCCAAGCATCAAGGGCTTGTAGGACGGAGGGAGCCTTTTTTGGAGTGGTGGGGGAAGGCAGAGACTAATTTCATGAAAGCAAAGATGTTGGAAGCTACTTCTTTAAATCCTTTGAGTCTGTTGTTCAGTCCTCCTCTTTCTATGGCTATAGAGAAATTTAAAGGCATTCACCATCAAGCCAACTAGAACTGGATTTTGGGTGCTTGGTACAGACAATGTCTGCCACCAGAAACTGAAGACTTCTAAGACTACCACCATCCCCTTATGACGTGCAACTGAAACCTCTGTGTTTGGAAGGTTAGGAAGTGAATAGCCAGCCCACCTCAAAGGGACCCTCTCTTTAGGAGAGAGACTAGGGTCCTTTTATCCCACCCCTTCCAGAGGCCCTAGTTACCTCAGACACATGAGTCCTTAGGCATGGGTCTAGAGATGAGTTTAAGGAAAAACAGCTTCAGAGAGACTCCTTAAATTGCTCCTTGATAAGCTAAGCAAGTTCAACAGTATCCATAGGAGACATTGGAGGGTACCCAGTCCCTCTTGGCAAATAGTGCAGTTAAGGTCATGCCACTGGGTGAAAAAGAGGGATGGGGGTTTATTCCAAGTTTTTCTTGACGTCTTAAAAATACAAGAGGGCCATCGTGGCTCTCAAAGACCTTACTGTTTGCCTAGTCAAAAGAAAGATCCAAAAAGATAACTACAGAAACTTGAATGCCTGTTCTAGAGAAGGTGACTGGCTAGGTCAGTAGTCCCCAACGTGGTGCCCATGGGTGCCTGCCGGGGCATTTATGTGTGCCCGCCTAGCGACACGGTGTGAAAAGTAGTGCCCAGCAGGGAAGAGAAGCCGCGGCCCCGTGCCTGCCAGGGACAGAGAACTAGAGGGCTGCAGGCTGCGGGCACCAGTGTTCTCTGTCCCCGGCAGGCGCAGGGCCACAGCTTCTCTCTGCGCTGCCCAGAACTGCCGCCAAAAAAAAAAAACACAACCCCAAGAATGGACAGAATGCCGCCCCTTAGCATGTGATGCCCCAGGCACGTGCTTGCTCCGCTGGTGCCTGGAGCCAGCCCTGTATGTGAGTATTCTTCCGCTGCACTGATACTGCTGTTTTCTCGTGCTTTGCGATTTATTGTTTTTTTTAACATTTTGCCCCAAAATGAGCGGTTCAAATAAAAGACAACGTATGTATTATATCAGTGCAGAGTGGGAAGAATCCTATTGTTTTATTGAAAATAAAGGGAAATGTGTTTGCTTATTGTGCGGTGGTACTATTGCAGTGCCGAAGAAACATAATGTCGAACGCCATTTCCAAACTAATCACGGTTCTTTTGACATTAGCCATCCACTTAAATCTGAGTTGAGAAAGGTTTGATTTGAGTTGATTAATTTTCTTCTATGTGCCCAGCAATCTGTTTTCACTAGACAAGAGGTAAAAGTCTAAAAGTGCTACTATTGCCTCCTTTAAAATTGCTCATCTGCTCGCAGAGAAGAAAAAACCCTTTCAAGATGGTGAATTGTTGAAGGATGCATTTTTAACTGGTGCTGATTGCCTGTTTCAAGGATTTCCTAACAAGCGTGAGAGTTTGTCAGCATTACAAGATATGCAGTTATCAGACAACACAGTTACGAGGAGGATAAGTGCAATTTTAAGTGACCTGCAAACTCAGCTAAAGGATGACTTGGAAATATGTGACTGGTTTTCACTGCAGTTCGATGAGTTGACAGATATATTGGATACAGTGCAGTTAGCAGTTATGGTGAGGATGGTATTTAGTGACTTCACCGTAAAAGAAGAGTTACTAAAAGTATTGCCTATGAAAGGGTGAACAAAGGGTGAGGATAGCTATAATTTATTCAAATCATACGCAACATCAATTAGTATGCCACTACACAAGCTGTCTGCGATTACCATTGATGGGGCACCAGTAATGATGGGCAGCGCCAATGGATTCATTGCACTTTGCAAGAAGAATGAATCCTTTCTGAACTTTATCTTATCATTGCATTATGCACCAAGAAGCTTTGTGCATCAAAGTTCTTTCTTTTCAACATGTCATGAATATTGTTATTAAAATAATTAACTCTATTTGAGCAAAACATTTGCAACACCGACTTTTTAAGGCCCTGTTGGAAGATGTTGATGATAAACAATCTGATCTTTTCTTGCACACAGAAGTACGATGGCTGAGCAAAGGTAAAGTTCTTGCATGTTTTTTAAGCCTAATTGAAGAGATCAAAGAATTTCTGAAGTCCACAAATCAGAACTTCGAGCAACTAGAAGACTCCAGCTGGTTAATGGACTTGGCTTTTCTTGCCGTCATCACGGACAAATTGAACATATTAAATCTTGAGCTCCAGGGAAGAGACAAACATGTGGCTCAAATGATAGGTTCTGTAAAATCATTCACAGCAGAAACTGATCTTGTGGATGTCACGTATGAAGACGAAGTCTCTCGTACATTTCCCAAGTATGAAGAAAATGGTATGTGACCGTGCTTTTAACCCATCACCATTTGTTATCCACATTCAAACACTTCTGGAACAATTTGAAAAGAGATTTCAGCAGTTCACCATCATTGAGCCTGTAGTTGCCTTTCTTGTGAATCCTTTTACTTGCCAAATAGAGGTAACAGAAATGGCTACATCAGTTGCGAGTCTCATTCAAGTAAGAACAGAAGAGGTGGAACTGGAGATTTTGGACCTTCAAAATGATATTGTTCTAAAATCCTGCGTAACAGATAAAAACTTTTGGAATCTGGTTGACCGAAAAAAGTTTCCTGCCTTAAAAAATGTAGCATACAAAATAAAATCTTATTTCGGTTCCACTTATCTATATGAAGTTCTGTTTTCAACAATGAACATCATAAAAATCAAAATGCAGATCTCTGCTTACAGATGCCCATCTTGACGATTGCTTCTGAACGGGAATATCATCCTACTCTCCCAACTACGAAAAATTGGCTGAAGAAATGCAGTGTCAAAAATCACACTGACTTTATTAGAAAAACCATGTGAATTAATGATACCTATATTCCATTAAGTGCTAATAAGCGCGTATGATTAACTTGTGTTTACCTTTTTTTCATGTTTGTTTGTTTGTTTATTGAAATCCGGATACAAGTAACAATACAAAGAATATTTTTAATTAACCATAACTCGCTATCTATGTTAAAGTAAGAATAATAAATATATTTGGACCAGCAGTTCAACAATGTTTTATATATAGGACTGAAATATTACTAGCTTCATTTTCTGCTACAGCTAGTCTACATTTTTCCAAAAAACTGTCCAGTCAAAAAATAATTTTACTTTTTTAAAATAAGAAAGATGAAAACTGTTTGTGATATTTATTTTGTAAAAACGCATTAATTTTTCTTCCAGGTAGATAAAAAAGAGCAAATTCACATGGTAAGGTGAAAGAGTAATTGCCGAATAATTGAATTAATACCTTTTACATGTAAAATTACCTTTCTCTTATGGATTCCTATACTATGTAATATTAAATATGATGTTTTTCGTATTATTTAATGTACAAATACAAAATAAGCCTTGAAAAATTGCTGGTGCCCGCCACACTCTTCTGAAAACATGAATGTGCTCTTGGCCACAGAAAGGTTGGGGACCCCGGGCTAGGTGCTCTGGGCCTTGTGGATGCTACCAGGCACCTATGATTCATCCAGTAGGACTGAGATCTCTCAAACTTCAAGAAGAGGGATAGTGCCAGCAGTTTCACATACTGACTGTTGGGCTGCTATCATCAGATCCTGGGTGCACAAAATGCTTCAACGAAAATGCTTTAGTTATTGTCGATGTGCAACTAAACACGTGTGTAAGTGCCAAGTAGATTTCAATGTTATGTATAGAATTTAGACCTCACTGTATGGAGGAACAGAAGGGAGTGTTACAGCATTACCGTCAACTTCCACCATTTGAGGGTACCAGAAAATTAACAGTCTCCCTTAAAAATGTCACAATATGATGCTGGGACACTAATATTTATACATTGCCTGTGCATGTTTATAGCATGGCAAATGTTACCCATTTTACTGACCAAAGTAACTGACTTTTTTTGCTCTTCAGCTAATAGAAATTGGAAAAGCACGCACCTTCTTTTCCATGACATTCTTTGTAACAGCAAAAGTTCCCCATGTGCCCAACTGGATTTTGCAGCAATGTTGTAAAACAGGACTCGTGGAGTTTTTTTTTTTTTTACCTCGTCACTTCATTCTGGGCCCATGCTTCAGAACATGTAAACACGTTGTTAAGCGCATTGCTGATCTCTAACTAGAAAATACAAATTGTTGCTCACAGTGAGAAGAGCATGTCTGGAATTGACCATGCAGAGGAAATGGAGCTGCTGCTGGAGAATTATTACAGACAAGCCGAAGATCTCGCTAATGAAGCACGTGAACTCAGAGTATTGATTGATGATTCCGAAAGTATCATCTTCATCAACCTGGACAGGTTAACTATACTTGTGACACATAGTACTTGTTATACTGCCAGAAGCTTTGTAGAAATTAGTGCTGTTTTACCCTTTTTTGAATTAGAGTCTGAGAGCAGACATTGGGAACCAAAACTGGGAGGATCTTATTCCTTGTGGTTCTGGGGAGGTAATAGATCAAGGAAAGACCCAGATGTTCATGGGGAAAATATAACTTATTTATGAAGAAATGCTATGTAATGCAACAAAACTGAAACTTGAATTGACTCTTACATGGAGGTTGCACTTAAGTGTTGGCGTCTGCCTTCAAGAGCATGTCCCTAATTTTTCTGGGTCACATCTTCTGCTATCCAATAAATGTTGCATCCACATTAAGCATGATGGTACAGTAATCAGCTTAGTTTGCATCAAATATTTAGCTTTATTAAGACTAAACTATTGTAAATAAAAGGCTGAAATTTGTTATTACACACTAATAATCTTTTTCAGTTTTCTGTATTTAAAAATAATTTATACAGTCTTAACATTTTGAAGTGTATCATATAAGCCACTGTTGAGAAGCAGTGTATGATATTCTTTCCTTCTCCTCAAATGGGGAGTTACCTCTAGACACATTCACAGTGGACACTCCCATCAGGAGGCCAGCAAGAGTTGAGAAGAGGTGGATTCGGAGTGTCCCAAAGTAGACTCTGCTTTACAGTCCACAGCATTTTCTGACCCTCTACTTCTTTGTAAGTAGACTTGCAAGGTAACAGTAAATGTATCTTTTAAATAATCATTTATAAATTCCTATAGTTAATGGTAAAAAAACAAAATGTAAGTTTCCATAAACTTTTACTGTTACTTTACAGGCATACTTATAATGGGTGTGACCAGATATCCTAGATCCTGCTCATTGCAAAGCAGAGTCTGCTCCCTGAGATGTGCACTGCTGTTGCAGTTTCAAAACGTCTCTTTGGAGAAAAATCACCTGATACACTAGTTCTTGTTTCTGTGTTGCCTAATACTAGTGTGAGTTGCTCCATCAACTGTTCTGATGTAGTGCATGCTGCATAAAACTTTACTACTAGACAGCAAGTAAACATCTGTGTTCATCTCCTAAATCTTTCTCCCTTCTCCAGCCACCGTAATGTGATGATGAGACTGAACTTACAGCTGACCATGGGGACTTTCTCTCTCTCTCTTTTTGGACTGATTGGAGTAGCCTTTGGTATGAACTTGGAATCCTCCTTTGAAGAGGTGAGAACCAGTGCTGCTTTAGAATTGGTTTTATAACTACTGACAGACAACACCTGACTTAACCCAGGTTTTCCGTTAAGTAGAACACTCTTCACTGATAAGACTCCAAATTTATACTGGTGTAAAGTGAGAGAATTGGGCCCACTGATTCCAGCTTTAGTGCAATGACTTTCTTTTGTGGTGAATTAGTTCATGGCTTGTTCAGTTATGCCTCTGCTGCAGGACATTCTTCTGGATGATCAGGAAGAGTAATACTCTAGGAGGAAAAGGTAGGACAATACTGTACTTGGGCATGGTGGCTGACAATAGGCATGGTAATGTTCAGCCATTCATACTTCTGAAAGGTCTTCGAGTTTGTATTAGCATCACTTTCATATGCAAAGGTTTAAATTGGTTAAATCATTTTCTAGACTTCATGGTGGAGCCATGACTCCATTGCAAATTAAATAATTACACTTAGGCTATGTCTACGCTACCGTGGTAAGTCAACCTATGCTATGCAACTCCAGCTATGTGAATAATGTAGCTGGAGTCGACGTATCTTAGGTCGAGTTACCATAGGATCTACACTGCAGGGGGTTGACTTACCTTACTCTTCTTGTCAGAGGTAGAGTACAGAGATCGACTGGAAAGCAATCTGCTGTCGATTTGACGGGTCTTCACTAGACCCACTAAATCGACCGGTGGTGGATTGATCTCAGAGCGTGGATCTGGGCTGTAGTGTAGATGTAGCCTTAGATTGCTGGTAGCTGTCACACTTACGTGCATTACCTTAAAAAGGAAGAGATTTCTTCTTCGCCACCTTCACACACAAAAAATTAGGTGGGGGGAAATCCCTACATTCTTGATAAAAACAAGAGCTATCTTTGAAAAGAGCCATGCATGGGCTAGTGTGGTAGTGAGGAACATTAAGTGCAGAGGCCAGCACACGAGTGCTCTGGAAATGATGGTGTTTCAAGTGGATCACTTTGCCTTGCAATAACCCAGAATCTCAGCTAACCTTTCCCAGCCAAGGAAGTTCACCATACTGTGAACTTTAGAGGGGACAGGGAGGGGTTTAATTTAGAGGTATGGGAGGGAATCCACTGAGGACCCTTCCACCACAGAAAGAGCTGCATGATTAACGGCTATTTTTTCCATTGCTAGGACAACAGAGCATTTTGGCTGGTGACAGGGATTATGTTTTTGGGAAGCGGCCTTATCTGGCGGCGTTTGCTTTCATTCCTTGGACGGCATCTAGAACCTTCACTACCTCCCCAAGTACGTATGGCTGGCTAAAGAGTTCCCACTGCCTTCTGCATGCACAGTACCACTGCTACTTCCTGTGTTTGGTGTGTACTATGGAATTTGTAATGGGTGTGATCAAGGGACACAACTTCCACTTTTATGGAAGTCATTGGTTAAATCCATGTCGCTCAACTTGGGAGGGTGGTAGGGTAGTCTTCCCTTGGCAGGCATAGGGGGAGCACAGGACAGGGCAAAGGAGAGTTGTGTGACCCAAGATGTACTGCTTCACGCTGCAAGTATTTGCTGCTGCCAGAACTGACGTGGCAGGCAATACCTTGAGAGCTGCCCTTAGTGTAACTGGTAACAGGAGCGGCTCACGTGTACATGGCCACAACAGTCCTCCCTCTGCTTCTATGGCACTCAGCTCAGCCATGCTGCTGTTCCACTCCTCCCTACCCCTCACCCAGAGGTAGCTTGGTGCTGGAAAGGGGGAGCTATAAACAAACAAGTCCAAGATAGAAAAAATCACAGCGGGGAGCTTGGTGGGGAACAAGAACAAAAGACTAGCCTAAAGAGCACAGAAAAAGAGAGGCTGTCACTTGTGCTGGTGCCAGGGGGGCATCCTGACCCTCCAGGTACTTGCAGCTGTTCCTCCTCAGATGCACTCCAGAATCCTTTGTGCTGACTTTCATAGCTTTTCACAGCTTGATGACACTTCAAAAGAGGCTTCCTGAGAACTGGCAGGCACTTGTATACGCCATGGCCCTTTTTTTTTTTTTTTTAAATAATCATTAGCTATTGTGTGACTTGTCTAGGTGCCCACGTTGCTGAAAAAAACTCATCCAACAGCTGGAAGAATTGAAATAAAAAATGACCTTAAAACAGAAGCCTTTACATCAAGCAGAAGCACGCTGACAAATCGATAGAACAGGAGAAAGCAACTGGCTTTTTTTGTTACATGGTGAACTGTACACATACTTGCACACCTGTTTTTCCTATAGTAAAAATTAAGAATTTTTAAACTCCTAGAATGTCAATGTATATCTTATGCACCAAAATGTTTTTAAAGTTGATATTTAATGGCACAAAAGTCAGTAAATGCAGAGAGAATATTCCCATAGGATCCTTAATTTTTTTTCTCATGTGTTACAAGAGGATTTTGCTAGACTACAGCATGATGCCCAGCTTGCAATTTCAGGCTCTTACAGTTTGAGGTCTTGCATTCAAGGATTAGTCAGGCCCAGCCTTCATTAGTTAGGCATTGACAGGATTTAAGCCTAGGGCAGTAGTGCTAAAGATAGAGGCTAAAATTAAAAACAAAAACTAATATACTTGTCCTCAATAGGAGCTGGTTTGATTTTTGAAAATCAGGTTAATCATTCAGGAGCTGAGAGCTGGAGTTAGGAGCCAAACTTTAGGCCTTTTTTTTTTTTTTTAAATGTAGGGTGGTTGTTTTTTCCTTTTTTGTTTTTCAAGGTTGCATTCACGCTCTAGAGACTAGGATCCCAGAAGCAGGAATCAAACTCACATTTCTTGCAGAGCACTAAGCCAGCACAGCCAGACCAACAAATACAGAAAACTGCTTTGGTTCTGTTAAATGAAAAACGAACAAGTTTTGAATGTCCAGTGCTCACCTATTCAAAGACTAAGCAGGCCCACGTGGGCTTAGTTTTTAACATGAGAACAGCAGGGCCTTTCAGACTGGTAGCAGATGCACATTTCAAGTATGCAACCACTGCCCTTTCAATTGCAACTGACTAGGTGTATTTACACGTGTAGTATAACAGATCCGTATTCGATTAGTAAGATCTTACCTTAGAGCCTGATCCAACTCCCATTTAAAAAAGAAAAGTCAGACTTTTTTCCTGACCTGACTCGTTTCCTTTCATCTCCTTCTGAAGACATAAATGACCAGGATCATGAAGCATACTGCAGCTGTCTTGCAGCTGATTTCATTACCACACGTGGTGGGTGAGATTAGGGGCAAATGTGGGGTGAAATCTGTCTGCAGGTCAGGGGAATGGGAGGTAGTAGCAAAGTTATGTAACTAAGGGGTACAAAGATCAGGTTTGACTATCAAAAAAGTGCTGATTTGATTCCTGCGACGGTGGAAGAGAGTTAAATGCCTGCTACTTCCACCCACCTGCTATTTGCCTCTCCTGAGGGCCTTACCCCACTGTGCAGAGTGACTGTAAAACCCTTCTAGATCAGAATGGGAACACTTACACCTGTGCCAGGTACAGTTAGATAGCTCTTTAGCCAGCAACTTAAACATTGTGTAAACCACTGCCCACCTGACAGGCTGAAAAATTTATTGTAGCAGCAAAAGCGTAATTAAGTGCTCAGGTGAACAGAAAATGGAAACTAAAGAGTTCAGAAATTGTTATACTTCTGCAAGCGTGTTGTCTTTCAAAGTAAAATCCTGTGTGGCATCTAAGGATTATCAACTAACTGATTTAACTTTGTGCACCCTTATACTTTCAAAGCATAACATCATATAGGATAATGCTGTTCTTTCTCTATATTCTACTTTAAAGGTAGTAGGGGATTGGGTGGCAGTTGAAATCCCCAGTGGCTAAATCATTACCATCTGCTGGTTGTTAAGTGACCTCTAGGAAGTGGTTTGGTCTTGATCCAGCTCCTAGTGGGGAAACTGTTCACAAAATACGAACACCCATGAGGTTGAGGGCTAATGTTGGCATACCCAGAGAGGGGAATGAGTGAATGGGTATGGATACTGACATTCTGACTCAGGAAATGATCCCTTCAGGTCAGGGTTTTGAAATACATTCGCAGGGCTATTGGGAAAGCTTGCATTGTTGCTTCCCCAGCTGTCTTTTCTCTGCCGCTACAGGGCATTATTTTGACTCCTTTCATCTGTACTTAATTGACTTATGTGCATTAAAAGCATTTAAAATAAGACCACTAGTTCTTTTACAGGACTGCATCCATGTCATGGGAGTTACCCAAGTCCAGAAAACCACTGGAAGTTTAACACCTGTCCCATTTACACTGCAAAATGTAGGTGTGGTAACAGAATTCTGAGCTCAGAACTAAGAAACCGAAGCCCAGGGTGGTTGATAAGGTTTTGAGTGAAATTGCCACTGAACCAGACCTGTAAACCCCACTGTCAACTGATAATAGAGACTCCTAAAGTGTAGTTGACAAATCTGCACTTCATTTGTAATACTCAGGACTCACAAATAAAATGCCAACTGATTTTATCCTTGTGTTTGGCAAATTGACCTCTTTGGTTTTGCTGACTTAACAATAAAAGGAGTCTGTTCAGCTTGAATAAACTTCACTCATTTTCTTTACAACACAATTGACCACAAAAAGCCTAGTGTTTTCTAGCAGTGAGGGTGAAAAACCTAAATAAGGCAATCTCCAGCTTGTCAGTCTGCCTCCTAAAATCATTTGTGCTTTCCTACATCTGACTACTTCTATCAGACTTGTTGACGACAGGGATGTGCTTTCAAAAATGGCAAGTTGCAGGATGGCTCAGGATCCTGACAGGGAAGGTGTTATCAATGAGGAAAAAGTAAAAATAATGGCCTGGGGTCGGAAGGAAAGTGCACTGTGTTCAGCTCACCCACCCTGATGCCTTCTAGTTCTCCAGCTACTCCTTGAGTTCCATCACTTATCCAGAGGGCTTTTTAAAGTGTGGGTGTCATTTTCTTTTCCTATTTTATCAAAACAAATTCCAAACAGTTCCTGGGTGTAATGTTCAGCACAACATGCTCTCTTCCTATTATTGCCACAGAGCTCTTGTTTAAGTACTTTCTCCTCCTCTCCCTCTCAACCAATCTCTTCATTTATGCTGTCCAGCTATTTGGTTCTTGCTAGCTCTGATTTTTATTGCTTTATTTAGGTAGGTTAAAACGATTATGCCCAGTATGGATGCCATGGCAAACGATGATGTAGTTTAAAAAAAAAAGAAGCAATTCTAAAATTCAGCTCTTACTCTTCTGTTTTAAAGCTAGAATTATCAAGAGCTGGAAGATTCTTTAAAACTGCTTCCTGAAAACATTGAGAAAGTAAGAAAGATTTTGACTTGCATATATATATGTATTCCAAAGAGGATGATTACTGTTTAAAATTCTCCAATACTTTGCTACTGGCTTGTACCACACAAAAAAAATATATCATAGTGTCATAACTTCTGACCCCTCCCCCACATATACACCCACCAATGGTTGCAGACCTAACCCACAAACAACGAGGTCATATGCTGTTGCTTAAGTATGTTGTTTAATTGTGTATGGATACACACTCAGCATTAACCTACCCCTTCAAAACCACAATACTCATGATTCGAACACATAATACAATTAACAATAAGAGCAGGATTTTAACTTACCAGAGTCACTGAGTTCTACATAAAAGCATTAGGAACAATCACCAGTGGAGTCCAACTTTGAGCTCTTTGCCCTTCTCTTCCCCTTGAAGCCAGACATCCTGCTTCCTTAACAGATCACCCCTGAGACTCTCAACAGGCAAGTGCTATCCAGCTGCTGCTAGCCCTTTGCAACCGCCTACCATCCATCTATCAGACATACCTTTATAGCACAACTTCAGCTGTAGTGAAGTCAACACCAAGTATCAATGTAACATTCTAGGCACGTAGCATACTTTCTTTCAGATAAATAATATACTATCCTGGCTCTGTGAATGGGGTACTCCTATCTGAGCTGTGTAGAGTGGATGGGACGAAAATGGATGTGTGGACTGTTGTCCTAAGTTGGAGTCTCCCGCTTGTCTCAGGCGGTTGAATACAGGAAGTACAATGGGATTTCTGGTCCCCGGCAGAAGGGCAGGGTGGATGGGGTAGATTGTATTTCAGACTCAAGATTGGTGGTTTCTGGACTGCAGTTGGAAAATAAGACGCAGGGTTGTGGGATAAGGAGCAAAGTTGAGGAACTTTCTTTCCATGGAGGATAAAGCAGCAAGACAGCAGATGATCTGGTACAGCAGAGCCACTCAGTGCAACGCGGTTGGCAGAAGATCACTGCAGTGCCAGTCTATCCAGCCCAGAGAGCATTACCCTAAACATGAGGGTTGCACGTGTGGTGTAGAGAGTCCTACACCAAGTCCTTATCCCTGCTGCTGACATAGAAGTTACAGCCAAGGTACTGCTATGGTGATCCTTGGATATGGTTTAGTCCTTTGGGGCACTAAGCAGGCCGTATAAGGCTGCTGGAAGGCAAGGAGCAAAATAGGGTGCAAAGACGAGCTTAGTTACCTATGCACCCCCTTCGTACCGGCTCTGGCTGCAGCATGCCTGGACCACCACATCTGACCGAAGCTGCTAGTGTGTCTGGGTGATAAGTGGGTGAGCTGGAGAGCAGTGGGTGCTGATTGGAGAGCTTGTTGGCTGTATTAGAAATGTCCATGATGTAAGATAGAGGGTATTCGGGGGATGTTAGTGTACAGGAGGAGTTTGGGAAGGTGTACAATGACAGAGTTAAAGGTGTTTGTACACATGCACATATTTAAGTGATGATATCAACTAGGGGTGCTGCACTTTTCCTCAAACAGCGAAATAGGTCTGCTGGAACCAGCCTCCCTCATAAGTTGCCTGGATTGATGCTAGGTTGATGTTGTTTTGGCTCCCTTCATGCTGCTTTTTGTGTGGCTGAGTTATTTATCCTTCTGACTTCCATGGATAGAGGTTTTTAATTGGTTTGCAATTCTAAAGCTGGATGGATGGACCGTGACAGTTAGTATTCCCGTCTTTTTTTTTTTCCCAAATCAACCCCAATTTCATTTCTGCTGCTTATGTCTTCTTTTTAGCTACATCCTGTTTGTTAGCATGGCAGAGGGAGGAGTGAAGGAGAACACCATAGATACTGGGGGATCTGCTACTGAAAACAGGCATATACCCAGACTCAACAAAAGAACATTTAAACATTTAAAGGGTATACATAAAAAGCCTTCCACTAAGTCTAGCTTTCACCGAACTTCTCTCAGCAGCTACTACAACTTCTCTCTGCAAAGATACAAAACGGAGGTTAACAAAATTCAACTGCGTCACTGAGGAGACTTTGCCAACATGGCTATGTCAGGAGTGCCAGGGAGAGGGGATCCCTCTCCCCAACCAATATAGATATGCCCAGCAAAAGCCCTAGCACAGACATAGTTGTACCAACAAAGTCCTTTTGCTGGTATTGCATATTTACTCAGGGAACTAATACAAGCTATACTGGCAAAAGCACTCTTGCTAAAAGCTGCATCTCTGCTACAAGGGTTAGCCAGTATGCCTATGACAGCAAACCCTTTCTAGTGTAGACAAGACCTGAAAAAGAAAAGGGAACCATTTGCTTGTAGACCAGCCTTCTCTAATCCACACCATGAAAGCCAGGAATGGTGCTTGTTTCATAAGGTGTTTGTCATATGAAAAATGGCCCCTTCTCTTAGATTGGAAGCAGTTCAGATTCCAGCTGCTTTTTCCTAAAGGCTGTTTGGTGAGTAAAATCAACCAACATTTGGGTAGGGATCACTGCAGAGATGAGCAATCATCTCCTCAAATGATTACTGACAATGAGGAAAATGGGCAGGACCCCAAAGTCCCGGAGTCCATTTATATAAACAGCCACTGGACCAACCTCAAAGTACAGAGTAAAGGCAAATGAAAAAACAAACTCGTGTCACACAGATGCAGGCATACTGCTGTAACTAGGAGTGCAGGGGCTGCTGCAACACCCCCTGGCTTGAAGTGGTTTCCATCATATCCAGGGTTAACAGTTTGGTTCAATGGCTCTCAGCACCCCCACTATACAAATTGTTTCAGCACCTCTGGATGCAGGCAGAGACTTTGTCTCCCTCCAAAGGCCCATATCGTCATGCAGAGAGGAGTGGGGCATATGAAGGCCCTCCAAGATTATCAGGGCAAGGACTGGGCCTCGTGTATGGATAGTACTACTGGAAACAAGTACTAAAATAGAAGACTGCATATAAACTGACCACAGTCATTTTCCCAGGAGCCAATTTTACAGTATGTCATGAGCATCGGCATTGCTTATAACAGGCTGTTGGAGTGTAGTCTAGTGGTTAAAACACATGATTGAGTCAAGTCTGCAGCTGACTTAGGCAAGTTGCTAAGAGCAAATTTGGGGTTTTTTTTAAGTAGATTCCTTTTCAGTTGCCCAAATTTAGACAGCTGTGGCCTCTTTGCCTCATTTTACCCATCTATAAAATGGGGTTAATATTGGCCCGGAGGGTGACTTAATGGGGAAGCTTGATTAGCTTCTGTAAAGCACTTTGGGATCTGCAGGGGAATGGTGCTATGCTAAGTAATTTATGCAAATGACACTGACAAATGTTGGCAAGAAACAAGCTGGCAGGCAAGAGTGGTGTTCATTTCTCTCACCTTTCCTTGAGATTTCACAGTGATGACGGAGCTCCCAAACCTTGATCTTTCCTGTAAAATGAGATAGCTCATTATGCTCTGAGAACATTAATTAAAGAATGTTTAAAATTGTTTTTTTTTTTGCTCTCAGCCATTGATTTTCCAGTTACTCACTTCAGGAGAAATTAGAACATATTGTGCCTGAAACAAAAGAAAGAAAGGGAGAAGCTGTTAGCAGAACCACCTTCTTAGAGTGTATTTCACTTGCAGACTAAAGGCCCCATGCATTAAAACTGCCTTACTCCCACACTGCAGAATTTTGTGCATGGTTGCTCATGAACCCAAAAAGGGGCCAAATTACCTAGATTTAAGAACCTGAGCAAGTTGTTGTGTGATGAAGGCAACAAGATGGAGTTTTTACTGAAACCTGACTCCAGATACCGTCTATTATTTTCTTTTTAGTGGATGTAATTAATTAGTTGTCATCATGTTGTCTCCTGGTTTTACTGGTAAGTTTTCTTACCCAGTCCTCAGGACAAGGAGAAATCCATGATTTGCAGTTGTCTGTCACATTACCCGAGGTGGTCTGGTTTCCATTGTAGATGTACACACGTCCAGCCTCCCCTCCAAACAGTACAGACGTGATGTCTTCAGTTCGCAGAGGAGATGTCACAATAATTTCATCTGTGAATGATCAGAAAGACGATATATGATGTCAAGATGAAATAGTACTAGATCAAAACACAAGAGCTGGTATTTACACTGGTCTGTATACAGTCATTCCTGTGAACATTAATGACTAACTGTCCATAGCGTAAGGATAAAGTTAAGAAGTTTTCTTGACTTATGACTGAATTGTTTGATTTCTGCTGTCAAGCATCTTGTGATGTTTACATCCATCTATAAAGCGGGATGTGTTTTGAGTTTATATGACAATGTAGGAGGCAAGTCTACTCTTGCTCAAAGTAAAAAACTCTTCACCCACACCATCTAAATCCCCTTTGTTTTACCTAGTCCATCATTGTCTAGGTCACTTAAGTGTACATCTCCTCCAAAGCGAGAGAACCTCCTGTCCCCACTGAAAGTGCTGAGCAAAGAAGGTTTGGCACCATCTGTCAAGTCATACATCAGAACAGTTCCAGCTTGGTGCAGTACTGAGGATATAAATGCAATCCTAGACGTGCTGTCTGAAAGAAGCCAGGGTGACAGAATTAGACCCCCAGATGTGTGCACTCACAGGAATAGGCTTAGTACATGTAGTGTACTAACAGTAGGTAATACTGGCATTATCAAAGATCTGAACAAAACGAAAACATACTGACTTTACAAAAACCATCAAATACTTTATTAATTCTACTCCAGTTACAATGTTTGTTCTACATTGAAAAAAAAATCAGTCTTCAAGAACACGTGTCAAGTGTGTGCTCCTAAGTTATATAGTGAGTCTTGACCATTTATTTACGCTGTCATTGGTGCCAGGGAATTTATGGCCTAATAATGAATCAGTTACATAAATAATGTGTTGAGAATGCACTTAACAAAAGACTGTTCCATACAAAAATCTTGCCCTAAACAAATCCGAGGCTCTAGCAAATGGGGCTGTGCAAAGTATACTGTGCACTTTCGGATATCCATAGGGAGAGCATCATATATAGCACTCATAAATTCAAGGTAGCTATTAAGTCCATTTTCTAGCTTGCTGCAATTAGCTTAGTCTACCATTCACTTGAGACATAGGTAGTACATAGCTAAAGTGTTTCGGTTTCCAGAACAACATACCGGAGGTAGGTGCGCCCACCACCAACACTTCTCTTGGAATTCCAGCCACAGACAGGAAGCCTCTGGCCAGCGACGAACCCAGTTTGCCCCTCTCCTGTTGATTGTTAAACATGTCAGTTGCACAGAATACCATTTGGCTTCACATAGTTCACACCTGTAAATTCCCAGCATACTAAAGAAAAGGTCCTACCATGTCTCCAGGTACGGAAAACCAGCTTTGTGTGCTTGGTGGGTTATATCCGTACACCTTTCCAACACTCTGTTTGGTATCCAATGAGATGTAACAACCTAGACTAGAACACACAGTACAGTTATTTTCAGTCAAAGTAATAACTTGAAATGTATTTTGTACATACATACAGCATTGCTTGTACGCAGAATATTGTTTTCTTTCATTGTGTGCAAAATGCTGATCTGGTAATTATTCTCATTCTTGTTTCTAATTAGAATTACAGTAGAACCTCGGAGTTATGAACACCTCAGGAATGGAGGTTGTTCTCAATTCTGAACAAAACGTTATGGTTGTTCTTTCAAAAGTTTACAACTGAACATTGACTTAATGCAGCTTTGAAACTTTACTATGCAGAAGAAAAATGCTGCTTTCCCTTTATTTTATTAGTAGTTTATGTTTAACATAGCACTGTACTGTATTTGCTGTCCCCCATTTTGGGGTGAGGTCTCTGCTGCTGCCTGATTGTGTACTTCCAGTTCCAAATGAGATGTGTGGTTGACTGGTCCATTCATAACTCTGGTGTTCGTAACTCTGAGGTTCTATTGTAAGATCTTTCAGAAAAGAGACCTTGTCCACCTTTATATTTGTACATCACTTAGCACAATGGGGCCCCATCATGAGGCTTGTAGGTATCATTCAGTATAGTTAATTACCATTGTAGGATTGTTTAGAACTGCCTCTCTGCTGGCATTTTTAAAAATTATAAAATTTGAAGAATTTGTTTTTGAAGAAGACCATCTTCTTTGAAAAAAGCGTTAAGAAGGAGAAGGTAGGTAAAAATTTGAATTTACTAATCTGAAGTTTCCTCTAAATATGACATATTATTGTCCCCAAAGAGTGGAGTTCCACAGGTAAACTTACTGAAACAATATTACTCTACTGTAGATCTTAAAGACTATAGGGGAAAAAAACACAGGTTGTGAAAGGAACTGTGTTACGATCATGTACAACTCCCAAATAAAAGAGAAACACACCCAGTACAGCTCTTCCAGGTAGGGCTGCCAATCAGCAGTAAGGTTTTGTTCTTCAACTGGTGACTAACAAGTGAATATCCAAACCAGGCATAGTTCTTTTCCCCCTTCACCATCCAGTTGGCATCCTCTACTGACAGCAGCCCTGACAGATAGGATCAAACAAGACAAAGGTTAAGTCGGGATGTTCACCAAAGCTAAAACATTGATTATCAGTTTCTGAAATCTACCACGTTTCAATCTAGCAATAGACACTTCTGTTTTGATTGGGTTACTCTTCCCATGGTATGGTACCAGTTATCACTAATTTCATAATACACTGTGGTGGCAAAGCAGTACTCAGCCGCTGTGTTTGGTGGTGAAATCTTGGCTCTAAGTCACCCAAACACAACCTATGGGATGCTTTCAACTTCTAAAGGCAGGAATATAGGAGATACCAAACCAGTTTGAATGGAACTGAAATGTCTTCTCTAGAACAGAGATAAAACTGAAACCATTTATCTGAATCCAAAGTTCAAATAAATGAGATCTTAATTCAAGTCACTCCTGGGTTTTGGTTTTACGCAGACTTCAGCTGACAAAGATTTGTGAATTCAAAAGCATCGCCCAGTTGCTTCCATCCTTATTTGAAATAGATATGCGTCAAAATTAGTACAAATTTAGCTGAAAGCCTTCCCCATCTACAAACCCTGGTTTTGAAAACAATAGGACTCTGATCTAAATTTGATTATGCAAAAACCAAACCTCAGCTGGTGAAGTTTTGCATCCCTACATATTCATGCTGACCTTCTCCAGCTCTAGGCTTCAACCTCTTTTTCTAGCTCACCTCTTCCCATCCCACAATAATCCAGTTTGACCCTTACCATGTAGTTACAGTGCTCACTTGCAGCATTCCCCTTTTGCCACATGAAGGAGCTCTTAGCATGGCACGAATGAATAATCTTGTGATACTCTCAGGCCCTTGCCAATTTGAGAGAAAAATCCAGGTAGACCCCTCCTGATGCAAGGGGCTACCATTACTACCTAGCAGCACGCATTGATAAGCATTCCTTCCACGCTGCTAACCATTCATTTCTGTCTCACAGCCAAGTTCTGTACTTTTCTGCAAGCACTAAACAGCTCTTGCTGTTGACTTTAATAGCACTACTACTCATCTGAGTAAAGTTATACACGTGCTCAAGTGTTTGCAGATCCAGGGCCTAAATTCTGAGGAGACTGTTTTCCCCTACCCCCATTCTTATGATGTGCACTTCTGTTTGCCTTGGGAACTACGTGCACTAACCTTGGAATTAATACTCATACAATTAGGCTGAGGTATGTGCAAAATTACTTACTTAACATACAAAGCACTTACAATATTATTGCAATAGGCTGACTTTTGTTAATCATCAAATACTCAGAAATAAATTAATTTTAAATTTTCTTCAGTGGGGACAGTAGAAATCCAGGTAAGGCAATGTAAATACTAGAAGCCTATTTTTATGTATTTATTTCTTTACTTCCAGAGTGCACATAAACCTTTCAAGACTCTGCGACAATAATAGGTTGCTCGGGTTTCAATAACAAAGGATTCAAATTAAAACACAAGTGTCAAAACCACAAATATAGCCACATAAAATATGGACATGTCAATTTACTCAGTAAATATTACCTTTGTCACTCCTGTTGAAGTGAGAATAAAATGCAAGTACAAATCCTCTCTGCTCCCCACCGCCAGGTGCAAAAGGAGAACCGGCAACCAGATCAGACTTTCCATCCCCATCAATATCAGCAGCCAGCAGTGACCAGCCAAGGTTACAGAATGTGTGCTGCAAGAGACAATACCTCAATCAAAACTTTAAAGTGGAAAGCAGCATTGTAATTGTCTACTTGTTTTATGTTACTTTATATCTCTTCTAAAGAGTTAATTTTGAATACTCCTGATCAATCACCCTCCCATCTTGTAACCAAGTTGTTTGGGGGTTGTTTTGGGGTTTTGTTTTTTTTAAAATTGGAGAATAGGGAGTCCACTTAGCCCTCCTCCTTGCTATCCTGCAGTACATACACTCAAATAGACATGACCATTCGACAAAGAGACAAGGCAGAAGTACAATGAGGCATTTCTTTTTATCTGTGGCCTCTGACAAATGTACAAATATATATTCCCTTGCAATTACAGGGCCTGATTTTGACATCCTTTCTCATAGTGAGTAGTAAGAGGCTAGCAATGCCCAAGATCCTTAAAGGTATTTCGGCACCTAACTCCCACTGATTTCAATAGAAGTTAGGTGTCTAAATATCTTTGAGGATCTGGGCCAACATCTCTACAGTATCCCCAGTAATGAAGGCTTTAGAGTAGCAGTGTGGGCAAACTGTTTCCCCCCCACTCTGCCTCCTCCTGCCATTTGACTTCAGGGATGCTGTCCTGAAGCATGTGGTAGTAAAATTGAACCTATGGTCCTGGGCAATTGAAGGTCTGCAGAATGTAGACAGTTTATCTTAACAGCAGCCTTATGAAAAAGGCTCTAAACAGCAGTTATTGCACCTGAATTTCCTTGTCATATGAACTGTCATGTTTCCTTTCTACTGCTGCTGCTAACCTTGTGGTCCCTGTGTAACTAAAAATTAGTTTGCTTGTCTCATATGCATCCCCCAGACAACAGCCTGAAGGGATGGAACAATACTGAATAAAATGTGATCTGCCCCCCTCCTTTAGTCCCCAGTTCTGCAGTTTTGGATTGTCCTTCTTACTAGTAAACGTACCTGGCAAATTATGGTAATGTTTGGCCAAGGTGACAGGCCTCTTCCTGTAGTGCCCAGATATACATACACAGCACCCTAAACAGAGGGGGGAAAAAATCCTCTGAGAATGTATACACCAGTGCCAAATATGGACTTAATAGTACAAGTTAGAGAAACGACTAACTCTGTGAAGACCATTAGTTAGGCTGCATTTTTCTTACCATCAGAGCCCACAAGGTATTGTGTATCTTCCACCCCAAATCTAAGAATTAAATGTGATGACCAAATCATCCATCTAGAGTTTGCAGTGGCGGGGGGGAGAATCAACATGCTCGTTTCAACAAATAAGGGAGTTTTCATTATGTTACTTGATAAGGACAATAGGTAATATCATTAAATATAAATAAAACATTGAGGCAGCTTGCAGTGTAGTTCACAATAACTTAAGGCAGTGGTACAGTCTGTAGGCAACAAGAGATGTGTAGTATCAAATTTTCCAAATGTGGAGGCCTAATGTAAGCACTTAAATCCATATTTAGGCAGATAAATAAGCACCACCTGATTTTCCAGTAGTGCTGAGCAGCTGGAACACCAATTGACTTAAATGGGGGCTGCTCGGGGCATTTCTGAAAAATCAGACCACTTATTTAGGCACCCAAATATAGATCTACGTGCCTAAGTTGAGGCAGTCAAGTCTGAAAATTTGGGCTGTAGTTTGTATCAGGCAATGTGATAAAACAATACTGGCAACCAAGCCACATGTAAACATAACAGCCATTATCCCACTGCAAGATGACACCAACTGGAAGAATATAGAAAAGATCTGATGCAGTATGTCAGCTCTATGAGTGGTGGGTGAAAATGGCCTCTGCAGCCAGCTGTAAGTATAAGTATTGACTGAGGCTGTAACACAAGTAGAGAATCAACAGTGTTAGGGCCTGTAATGTAAACAGCTTAGCATAACTCAGGGGTTATGGCACGCGTGCCAAAGGCGGCACGCAAGCTGATTTTCAGTGACACTCACACTGCCCGGGTCCTGGCCACCAGTCCGGGGGGGGGGCTCTGCATTTTAATTTAATTTTAAATGAAGCTTCTTAAACATTTTTAAAACTTTATTTACTTTACATACAACAATAGTTTCGTTATATATTATACACTTAGAGAGAGAGACCTTCTAAAAAGGTTAAAATGTATTACTGGCACGCAAAACCTTAAATTAGCGTGAATAAATGAAGACTCAGCCCATCACTTCTGAAAGGTTACCGACCCCTGACATAACTAATCAAGGCCTATGGTTTTGCTTGACATAAATAACTGACAGGCAAGTCAGTTATTTTATAGCAGTAAATAAAAGTAAGTCAGTTGGCTTGTGTGAAGTGAGAAACCACATAAGTTACTGATATTCTAAGAAGGTATGTTTAAGCAATATGCATAATATGTTTAACTGAAACTCGCAAGGTCTGACAGCAGTAATATTATGGCAACCAGTTGACGTAAATGCTCATGAATATGATGTACCCAGTTAATTAACCTATAGCACCTGGGAACTCCAACATAAGTAGGGCGTGGAAGTTCAGATAAGGAAAAGGGGCTGAAACCCTTATGAATATTTCTCGTGGGGGGATTCTGCACTCATGGGGCAGAGGGCAGAATTCATATAGCCCACATTTTTCTGTCTCCCATCGACATATCATAGTGTGAACCTCGCGGAAACTAGCTCTAAGTACGTCAACCTCAGCTACGTCAACACGGCTGGCCTTACCATGAGGCGAACTGAGGCGGCGCCTCAGGTGCCAGACTGTGGGAGGGCACCACTAGGACCCAGAGTGTAGAAAATTTTGTTTGCTGCTGGGGCATATGTATTCTCTCTGCTCTAGATGCACAGAGATGGTGGAGTGCTGCGCTGGAGGAAGAAGGGCACAAGAGACATAACAGGCAGGCAAGAGAAAAGGTGAGAGGGAACAACAGAAAGCAGCAGGAGCTGCAGGGAGAGAGAGGAGAAGGAGCCTCTTATGTACCTCTCTAGTACCCCCAGGAATCTGGACTGATTAACACCAGCTTCTCAGGGAGCTTCCTGTTTCCTGCTGCTTCCCTGAACCCACTTGAGGAGAACAGGCAGTCAACTGAAGTAGTAGGAGCCAGTTAGGCCCTTAAGACGCTGATATCTTCCCTCACTCAGGTCCTGCTACCAGCCTGCTTATTTGTCCCCTTCAACTGAGTGTTGAGAGCCACTATAGCTGGCACAGAACAGCAGTCATGAGTGAAAGAAGAAAACACCCCTCTGGGGCAGCATTCAGAAAAAGAAAGCAAGCAAAGGAAGCTTTTCTATCTAAGCAGGAAGGAGCTCTCCTGAGATACACAGACATAAATGTTCACGGTGAGCCTTCCAGCCCCAGTGAGGATGTGAGTGGTGAGGAGATGCCTGATATTCCAGTTAGTCAGAGTGCAGGTGACCTGGCAGCTACTGCACCATCCATATCTCCATCTCAAATGGATATAACCATGCACATTCCTGAAGAAAAGTGTAGATCAGAGAAGAGTGTGGTGGAGGCGCAAGAAACAGCTGCTGCTGAGTTTAGTTCCTTAAGTCTAGATGATCCAGGACTGTGGACCCACTTGAGCAATAGACTGAGGGACTTCCTTGTACTGCATGGGCCACAGCAAGCGAAAAATGTCATGTTCCCCAAAGACAATGAAAATAGAAGTTTCCATCCAACACATTATTGGCGTGAAATCCCCAATGGTGACAAAGTGGAGAGGCCATGGCTTATGTACGCAAAAACCCAGAATGCTGCATACTGTTGTTGTTGCAAACTCTTCCATTCTAATGTTCCAACCACATTGGGTTCTACCGGAATGAAGGACTGGAAAAATCTGTCTAGAAATCTGACATGCCATGAGAAGGCAGCAAATCACCAGAGAGCATTCCATAGGTGGAAAGAGCTTGAGATGAGACTAAAGTTAAAGGCCACCATAGATGATCAGCATCAAGAGAAGATTGCATCAGAGTCTCTTTACTGGCAAAATGTTCTGAAAAGGCTCATTGCCATTGTGAGAATGCTTGCTACCCAAAACCTAGCACTGCGTGGCACTTCAGATCAGCTGTATGTGCCAAACAATGGAAACTTCTTTAAAATTGTGGAGTTGATGGCTGAGTTTGATACTGTACTCCAGGAGCAGCTAAGAAGAGTCACCACCCAAGAAATGTACATACACCACTATCTTGGAAAAACAATTCAAAATGAGATCATACAGTTACTGGCAACAAAAGTCAAACAGAAGATTGTGGCAGATCTGAAGTCAGCAAGATATTACTCTGTTATTCTGGACTGCACACCTGACCAGGGCCAGCTCCAGGCACCAGCAAACCAAGCAGGTGCCTGGGGCAGCAAATGTAAAGGGACGGAAGGACGTTGGGCTCTGGGGCGGCAGTCCGCCCTCGGTGGTGGCGGCAATTCAGCAGCCGCTCCATCACAGCATGTTTCGCGCTCGGTGGCAATTTGGCAGCGGGGACACGACTCTTCCTCGGTCACCATCAACAATTCGGTGGCCGCATGACCACTCCGCCTCCGTGTTCGGTGGGCAGGATTCCGCCTCCCCATTCAGCGGCAAGTTTTGGGTTTTTTTGCCGCTTGGGGTGGCAAAAACGCTGGAGCCGGCCCTGCACCAGACATCAGCCATATGGAACAAATGACTTTAATGGTGTGTTTTGTAACAACAACAGAACGTAGTGAAAATGTCCCTGCAATGGTGACTGTCAGACAGCATTTTCTAGAATTTATTAACATTAATGATACTACAGGAGCTGGTATGACAAAAGCTGGAAGATACGGGAATTGCGATAGCTGACATCAGAGGTCAGGGCTACGATAATGATGCCAACATGAGAGGAAAGAACAGAGGAGCACAGACATGGATCCAAGAGTTAAACCCTTGAGCTTTTTTTGTCCCATGCAGTTCTCATTCATTGAACTTGGTGGTCAGTGATGCAACATCAGCTTCTAGTGAGGCTGCTGAATTTTTTAATGTAATTCAAAGCAATCTATGTACTCATCTCTGCATCAACTCATCGATTGCAAATTTTGAAGCAACATCTAGGAACATCCTCTCTGACACTGAAACCACTGAGTGCCACACGATGGGAAAGTCGAGGGAGGCGACAAAGCCTATGAAACACCAAACTGATAGATGATGCCATAGTTGCCATTATGAAGTATAATGCTATGCTAACTGTTCGTGGGAGAACAGTGGCAGAGGAAAATGGAATCACCAGAAACATACATAACTTCAAATTTCTGTGTGGCTTAGTGTTGTGGCATGACATACTCTTTGAAATAAATGTTGTAAGCAAGAGACTCCAAGGTGTTGACCTTGATATATCTGGAGCAATGGAACAACTGGACAAAGCAAAGTCATACCTACAGTCTTACCAGTCAGATGAGGGATTTCAAAACGTTCTGAAGAGTGCACAAAAGTTTGCAGAGGAACGTCACACTGAAGCTATTTTCCCACCCATTCAAGAACACAAGAGTCATCGAAGAAGACGACATTTTGATTACGAGGCACGGGATAATCCCATAAGAGACCCCAAACAACAATTCAAAGTTGAATTCTTTATCCAGGTGCTAGATTGTGCAATACAGTCAGTTGAAGAACGTTTCATGCAGCTCAAGGAACACAGCAGTATATTTGGGATGTTGTATGATATTCCAAAACTCCTCACTATACCTGAAGAACACCTACACCAGCAATGCAGGGCACTAGAGACAGTGTTGACACATGATGACATGCGCAACATTGATGAGAGTGATTTAGATGATGAACTGAAAGCCCTTTCAAAATACATTTCAGCAGGATCAAGTCCAAAGGAAGCAGTTCAAATCTTTGCAACCCAGAAGGCATGGAAAGCACCACTTTGATTATTCAAACAGATAAAAATGCCAGTGTTTACTATGCAGACAAGAGAAGCTAACTTTCTAATGCCTGAACAGCAAATGTAAGTGTTACTTAAAATTTTTGAACAAGGCATTTTAAAAGTTGTTAGTTCTCCTTTATTGGGGTAGGTAGCAGAGCAGTACCATGAGAGGAGTAGAACAGGAAGAAGGCAGAATTAAGACCTTTCAGAGTTTTGGCCCAAGCCAGGCAACATGGGGGCATCATTTGAGCTCCCCGCCTCAGGTGCCAAAATGTTGTGGGCCAGCCCTGGGCTTAGCGTTGTTGTTTTTTTGTTAACGAATGGTTGTGAGAATGTTGTGGGAAAGCCTTGGTGAAGTGGTGGGCTTAGGGTTAGTGCTTGTTCTATTTCTTCTGACAGTGAGTTCCGTACTCTTGGGCCTTTTAACAGAGGCTACACATAACTGTTGATAGTGGTGGGAGGGGGCACAATTTAAAGGTTCTGGTGTGAACCCTGTCAGCAGAGTTGATGCGGGAGGGTGGGGTTGGGGGTGGGGGCACAAGCCGCATGACCTCACAATCACTCTCTGCGCCTTCTTCAGTGCAATCCCTCCCCCACTTTCAGCAGGTAGCTTGGGCTGTCCGGAGTGGGCTGAGCCTATGCACCCTGTCTGTGCTCCTCAGCTCCCACTGCCAATGGCATGTGCAGGAAGCCACTCTACCAGGCTGCTGCTGCTGTCTGTGTGGAAGGGCAGGTGATGGCAGGAGTCGCCTCCAGCCCAGGATGGCATCACTGGGCACTGGCAGGGAAGGGAAGGAGCCAGGCTGCACTGGACACCCCTCACCGCTCTCTCCCTGGGCTGGGGTTTGGTGTCACCTCCTCCTCCTCCCCTCTGCCAGATCCCAACCACCCCTGCAGTTTCCTGAGGGCCCCACAGTGCACAATGCCTCCTTCACCCCCTCCTGTCTGCGCTGCAGCCAGGGTACAGAAAGCAGCTGGCTTATATCGGTGGCCAGCAGCAGCCTCAGCGTTCACAAAACAAGATCCAGATTGGGAACCACCAGCAAGCTGCCAGCTACCTTATTGACCCTGAATAATGTGAGAGGGTCTCTCTTTAATGCTGTTATTTGGAACATAAACAAACCAGATGTTGTTTTAAATAAAAGGCTCTTACAGTGTAAGTGAGATGCTGTGATCCTACAGAAGGTGCTCCCACCGCCACGTCTGGTACTCCATCCTCATTGAAGTCCAGTACTGCTATGGCAGAACCGAACCTGCCTGAAGGCTGAGAAGACACATGTCACACTCATGCAGCTACATAACTTTTAAAAACAATAAAACAAAATCTTGGCATCTGCCTCCTTGAGAATTTTCTGTACAACAAACATCCTATGAAACAGCTGGAAATTCAGAACTGACCAAACCCCCCACCCCCCACAATCTCACAGTTCTTGGATTGTCAATATTATTTACTCTTAAAAGAGCAGCTGAATAAACAGATTGTCCTGTACAGTACCAATATCTCAAGTGAGTACATGTGGGAGTGGTTTGTTTTGTTTTGACAGAGAGGGGGAGTTTAAAAAAAAACCCAAAAACCTAACATGTTTGGTCTCAGCTCATTAATCTCATTAGGACACTGTTGTGCTACATCCTCTTCTCAGGTTTTGCTTATCATTTAGGTGATGCTTAGGATACCCACTGTTACTATCATTGTGTCTGTGAACCAATAACATTTATGTTAAAAAAAAAAAAGCAGAAGACACTTCACGACTTAAACACATTTGCTTTAGAAACTATTGTACTTAAAGTATGTGTGTGTGTCTTTCTGCTTCTTAGTAAGATGCTTACAACAAAACATGATCTTCATATTACTCAATATATCATCATCTAGTACTACTGTTCAATTTCAAGCCAAAGTCACTCACCACACTCTGTCACATCACAGCATAGCATTTCACAGAAACCATTTGCATGGTTAGTAAACTGCCCTATTAATGAGCCTAATAGAAACTGAATAATTTCATCATCTGGACCCATGGAAAAAAACCCTTGAGGAATTCCACCATGATTTCAACAATTTCCATCCCACCATCAACCTCAGCCTGGACCAGTCCACACAAGAGATGCACTTCCTGGACACTACGGTGCTAATAAGCGATGGTCACATAAACACAACCCTATACCGGAAACCTACTGACCGCTATGCCTACCTACATGCCTCCAGCTTTCATCCAGACCACACCACACGATCCATTGTCTACAGCCAAGCTCTACAATACAACCGCATTTGCTCCAACCCCTCAGACAGAGACAAACACCTACAAGATCTCTATCAAGCATTCTTACAACTACAGTACCCACCTGCTGAAGTGAAGAAACAGATTGACAGAGCCAGAAGAGTACCCAGAAGTCACCTACTACGGGACAGGCCCAACAAAGAAAATAACAGAATGCCACTAGCCATCACCTTCAGCCCCAAGCTAAAACCTCTTCAACGCATCATCAAGGATCTACAACCTATCCTGAAGGACGACTCATCACTCTCACAGATCTTGGGAGACAGGCCAGTCCTTCCTTACAGACAGCCCCCCAATCTGAACTGAATACGCACCAGCAACCACACCACACAACAGAACCACTAACCCAGGAACCTATCCTTGCAACAAAGCCCGTTGCCAACTGTGTCCACATATCTATTCGGGGACACCATCATAGGACCTAATCACATCAGCCACACTATCAGAGGCTCGTTCACCTGCACATCCACCAATGTGATATATGCCATCATGTGCCAGCAATGCCCCTCTGCCATGTACATTGGTCAAACTGGACAGTCTCTACGTAAAAGAATAAATGGACACAAATCAGATGTCAAGAATTATGACATTCATAAACCAGTCGGAGAACACTTCAATCTCTTTGGTCATTCAATTACAGACCTAAAAGTGGCAATTCTTCAACAAAAAAACTACAAAAACAGACTCCAACAAGAGAGTGCTGAATTGGAATTAATTTGCAAACTGGATACAATTTAACTTAGGCTTGACTAGAGACTGGGAGTGGATGGGTCATTACACAAAGTAAAACTATTTCCCCATGTTTATTTCCCATCTCCACCCCTCACTGTTCCTCAGATGTTCTTGTCAACTGCTGGATATGGCCCACTTTGATTATAACTACAAAAGGTCTGTCCCCCCAGCCCCACTCTCCTGCTGGTAATAGCTCACCTTACCTGATCACTCTCATAGATTCATAGATACTAAGGTCAGAAGGGACTATTATGATCATCTAGTCCGACCTTCTGCACAACGCAGGCCACAGAATCTCACCCACCCACTCCTGCGAAAAACCTCTCACCTATGTCTGAGCTATTCAAGTCCTCAAATCACGGTTTAAAGACTTCAAGGAGCAGAGAATCCTCCAGCAAGTGACCCGTGCCCCATGCTACAGAGGAAGGCGAAAAACCTCCAGGGCCTCTTCCAATCTGTCCTGGAGGAAAATTCCTTCCCGACCCCAAATATGGCTATCAGCTAAACCCTGAGCATATAGGCAAGATTCACCAGCCAGATACCCAGGAAAGAATTTTCTGTAGTAACTCAGATCCCACTCCATCTAACATCCCATCACAGGCCATTGGGCCTATTTACCATGAATATTTAAAGATCAATAAATTACCAAAATCATGTTATCCCATCATACCATCTCCTCCATAAACTTATTGAGTTTAATCTTAAAGCCAGATAGGTCTTTTGCCCCCACTGCTTCCCTTGGAAGGCTATTCCAAAACTTCACTCCTCTGATGGTTAGAAACCTTTGTCTAATTTCAAGTCTAAACCTCCCAATGACCAGTTTATATCCATTTGTTCTTGTGTCCACACTGGTACTGAGCTTAAATAATTCCTCTCCCTCTCCGGTATTTATCCCTCTGATATATTTATAGAGAGCAATCATATCTCCCCTCAACCTTCTTTTAGTTAGGCTAAACAAGCCAAGCTCCTTGAGTCTCCTTTCATAAGACAGGTTTTCCATTCCTCGGATCATCCTAGTAGCCCTTCTCTGTACCTGTTCCAGTTTGAATTCATCCTTCTTAAACATAGGAGACCAGAACTGCACACAGTATTCCAGGTGAGGTCTCACCAGTGCCTTGTATAACAGTACTAAAACCTCCTTATTTCTACTGGAGGTACCTCGCCTCATGCATCCCAAGACCGCATTAGCTTTTTTCATGGCCATATCACATTGCCAGCTCATAGTCATCCTATGATCAACCAATACTCCAAGGTCCTTCTCCTCCTCCATTACTTCTAATTGATGCATCCCCAGCTTATAACTAAAATTCGTGTTATTAATCCCTAAATGCATGACCTTATACTTCTCACTATTAAATTTCATCCTATTACTATTACTCCAGTTTACAAGGTCATCCAAATCTTCCTGTATGATTTCCCGGTCCTTCTCTAAATTGGCAATACCACCTTACAGTGTGTATGGTAACACCCATTGTTTCATATTCTCTGTGTATATAAATCTCCCCACTGTATTTTCCACTGGATGCATCCGATGAAGTGAGCTGTAGCTCACAAAAGCTTATGCTCAAATAAATTTGTTAGTCTCTAAGGTGCCACAAGTCCTCCTTTTCTTTTTGCGGATACAGACTAACACGGCTGCTACTCTGAAACCTGAGTAATTTATGTGGCTTCCTGTTCTGTTTTGTACCTGGAGGAGCTGTGAATCCACAAAGAGCACCTCCAATAGGTAGGTTGGAGATTCCTAAACATGTATAGCACAATGTGCGCCGCATCCTCCCCAAGCCCAGCGGAAATAGGTACTGAGCTCTCAAGACTCAAATTCATAAATTGCGGGGTTCCCAGCTCCTCCAAGCAATGCCTAAGCAGTATTATAGCTACTATAGTCAGAGGCACTATAAAACAAGTAAGATAAATAGCCCTCGTGTATTCAAAAAGAAGCAAAAGGCAGTTTTCAGCCCAACTATGTAGTGGCCTGGTAGCTAAGTATAGATCCCATGGCATGGATAGACACCACCTCGGTGTCAGTTAAGGGTCCCAGTTTGTTTTAGTGTTAATTTGCCTGGTGGAGAGAAGAATAAATAGAACATCTTTAATTCAGCCACAAGGACCTTTTATAATAACAGGGATTGTTTTTCTTTAAATGCACATAACATCCTGATTTACAGGAGAGACATTTCAGAAACGATGACAGCTCTTTGTGAGAAAAAAATTAACAGCACCACTGATCAGTCAAGGGAAGGATAAAGGGCACTAACCTTTTAATAAAAAAATAAAGGCAAATTGTTTTAAATGACAAATATCTGACTTGATTCCCCACCTGACAGCCCTCCAGCACTTGATCCGCTTCCTTGTCTAGATCCATGTTTACTGGAGGCAAACCTGACCGATTACTGTAAACTATGTACACCCGTCCTATCTGAACATGGCCCAATCTGCTGTATCCTGGTGCTCCAACCACGAGATCCTCATAACCATCTTTGTTTAAGTCACCTGAGGTCATTGCCCTGTACATCAAAGGAGAAAACAAAAAGCATAGCATCAATTACCACATTGGTTCAGCAAATGTAAACATTCACATTTCAAAGCTAACTGGTCACTTTCACCATCTCGTAGTCCTATGAGTCTGTAAAGCCATTTTCCAAGTGATTTAAACTTATTGAATCTCAGACCTATTCTGTTGAACTAAACTGACTAGAGCCTCTGAGGTGCAGCTTCTATTAACACGGCTGTGATCTGCATGGATTGCCATCAGAAAGTGTTCTTATTTACTGAATTGTAGCATTTGGCAGCCACCAAGCAGTGTCTAAGACAGAAACAAAGAAGCATGACAGAGTGCTGCTCACATTCGCCATGATTTGTGCCTCAATTTCTGATCTGTTCATTAGACTTGGTTTGGTGAGCCTCAGTTACTTGCTCACAGAGCTCGACAGAGAAAGAACAAACTAGCATTTATTTAGTAAATTAATTTAATACTGGTGAAGGGTGCAAGATTAACAGCCCTGGAGACTGAAGTCTCCAGTTTTTGTCCCAGAGCAGATACAGCAAGACTAGCAGCAATGCAAGCTTCCTCCATCTCTCTTCTCATTGCATGTCTGTCATAATCAGGATGGATCCTCTTCTGGAGAGGAGAGAGGGTAGGTATCATTCTCCATGCTGATTCAGTCCTTGGTTTCTCTACTAAAAATGCTACCAAGAATAGTGTCAACTGAGATAACCCATTCATGTCACACAGGCTATTAAATGGTCATCAGATGGTAATGATGGTCCCAAACCATGTTGTTCAGATCCAGACCCAAATCTGGATCCAAGCTTTCCCAAAGTTTGTACATAATCAGATTTTGAGTTTTGGTCTTGTTCATTAGATAGGGGCTAGCTACAAAGTTTTGATATAGATTTGAACATTCCCAAGCACTGGGGTTATCTGGAACCAGGGTTTTGCTTTGGATCAAACTTTGATCATGACTTTCAACCAATATGGATGTGGTCAGCAGTAAACCAGTGCCCCAAAGTCAAAAAGGCTCCATATCTCAATACCTCATAGCAATGCCAAGCTAAAGTAAGTTGTTCTGCAGCTGCCAGCATTTGCATCCTGGTTAATATGGCCCATAACTGTATCTTTAAAATCTCTTCAAGGAATAAAGACTTAATACTTTTGCTGCTGCTTAAAATATTCACAAACGAAGAGAGAGGGAAAGGAGAAAGGAGAGAGAAATCTGCACCAACCATCCAAGCCTGGCATAGGATGATTTCAGGAAGTATGAGGCTGTGGGCTTGGAGACGTGGTTAGAGGATTGCTGATGCATGACTGCAAATGCTCTCCTGACATTCTTTGCAAAAGCACCATTAATAAAGTGGAGGGACTTCTGAAAGAAAAGTAAAAATTTAAGAAATATGGGAATAATAATACAACATCCACAAACATCCACAGTGTATTTTCATTACCAATAGGAACTCTGAACAAATAAGGACCTGATCCAAGCCCCATGTAGGTCAGTGGGAGTCTTTACATTGATCTCAGTTACTCCTGGGGGAATTCTGTGCCAAAAAATTAAAAATTCTGCACACACTATTTTAAAATTCTGCATATTTTATTTGTCAAAATAACACAATATAATCACTCTGGTTTCAGTTATTTCAGTAATTTATTTAAACTACAATACAACAGATGGAGAATGGAAGTGAGGAACATTGGAGGAAATACCCAAAACCCCTTGCCTAATAGTAAGGTAGCTAGGTTTGATCCTTTATTTCTAGTTATTAGTCAGCAAATATACGCAGCCATGCGCTCAGGGTTACATTATAGGTAACTGAAGAGCAAGTGAGGGCTGGGGAATCAAACTCACAATTTATATTGGCTACTGACCATCTCCAGAAAGGTCAGTAGCAAACAGTTCATGGAGCACATTTTGACAGGAAATTTTTTCAGTCCAAAAATGTAGACCTGTTTTAATCACTAAAGCACCATAAGCATTTATACAGCCATTCTGTCCTTTATACCACTCTGGCAAAGTAAAGGAGCCTTAAAACTTTTACACCTGTTTTATATTCGTGAGGGGAATTCATAAAGACAATGGGACAATTCACTAAGCAGGCAGGCTGCTACATTCTGCTCTGCCTGAGGGGACAGAGCCTTCCCCATGTCTACTTCCTCAGAAACACCCCGAAGCCCTGTCCTTACATGCTGAGCACGCTGCAACAGAGAGTGAGAAGGATAGAGTGTGTGTCTCTCTCTCTTTTCCTCTCACATGCAGGACCGCCAAGCGCCTTCCTCTCCCCACCCCCAGAGGTGATTTATGTCTCAGCCAGCTGCTCTGGGCATCTGAACCAACCTGCCTGCGCTGCTGGGGAGGGGCATGTGACTGCTCTTGCAGCTTCCCTTTGCTTCCCCATCAGAAGTCATTTTTCTGTGGGGAAGCAAAGAAATGTGCCAGGGACATGAATTCTGCACACGCACAGTGTCACAAAATTCACCCAGAAGTATGACTTAGTGGACTTTGGACCAGGCCCTTAGTGCTGCTTCAGAAAGAGGCAGAACCCTAAGAAATCCAAAGCACAACTAGCAAAGAATTCACAACAGCACTAAGAGTAGGATTCCTTCTTGACCCGTGCGGGCAACCAGCTGCTGCTATGAAGCATGAATATTAAAGACATACTGTAATATCATTATATACAACAACATAACCACTGTTCCAACGTGTAAAATGCTACCATCCCCATCTGGAGACTCTCTTCCCTCCTGCAATGTACCAGACTGAGGAACTAAAACAATTGATAGCAGATCCAAATTTTTCATGGCCCATCTATCTCCCCCTGCACTATTGATCTAAACAGACTTACTGTTGCCCAGGATTGCATATTGAAATAAACTCCTTTCTCCGTATAATTTATATTCTTTTCAGTTGTTTGTGTGAGTGAAGAAGTCACACTCTTGTGCTGTTCCTTTTTGGACTGTATAATTCTGTTGAGATAAAGAGGCAGTAATAATTAGAAATGTTGCTGAAGGGACAATTAACAAGATAAACCCATTAAATGCAATTTAATGACTGGACTGAAGATTTCATGCCATGATTATAGAATGAGAAAAGCTGAAGATCATGCCATATGCCATTCAGGTGGCCGTTTACCCAATATTTATAGTAAAAAGATCTTAGAACCAGGTTTACTACTGAGTTACATCAGTTTAACTCTATTGATGTTAGTAGAACGATGCCAGTTAACACCAGCTGAGAATCTAGTCCTTGGATATTACCTATTACATCAGCATCATTAGGTGTTTTCCCCTCATCATCAGTATTATTTTTACTGGTTCACTATAAATGTGTAAGAACAACATTCAAACCATGTTGTCTACAAATGGATTTGAATTGAGATATTGTACACTAGTCACTTGAACCTGGGTATTGAAATTCTTTTCTTTTAAAGCCAGAAGCATACAAATTCTTTTATGAGTTATTAGTGATCTTGATAGCAGTAATACACAGGCAAGCAAATAAATGATTTGTGAAAGTTATTACTAGAATATATTTCTAAAATACTCTACTTGCCTTTCCTCAGGCTAGTAAATCCATTGCCATACACACATTAGACCAAATCCTGCTCCAATTTATACTCTGATGAAGTCATTTGAGTTGCAAGGAATGCAAGTTAGGGTTACAGAAGATTTAATTGTCTCCCCTGACTAACACTGGAAGCAGACAGGGGAAAATAAAATAAAATAAAATAAAAAGCTAATCTCTTCTAACTTGAAATCCAAAATAACAAAGTGGTAAGATAAAGGTAGCGCAGCTCTCACACCTCCAGGCTTCCCCAAAATGTGAGATTTATACCCATATCTACCTGTCAAGCAAAAATCCCCAGTCTTTTTCAGTTTGTGCATGGGGCATTAGTTATTTGTTTACTAGTGAGGGTGAAGAGGTTTAGGTACAAATGGGAAACACAGCCCTCAAAGGAAACTCCTACTCCTCTGCCATCTTGCTTTCTCTCTTTCTCTCGCTACTTCTATTTGCTGATTCTCTTCTCCATCTCTATCAATTTGCTTTTTCTCTCCCACCCCCCCTACATGTTAGCTCTCTGTGACCCATTTCTCTATGCTGCCCCACCCCACTCCATTGCCTCGGTACCAGTTAGATGCAAACTGAACTGAATTACATACGAAAGCTTCAGATATACAGGCTGAGAAAACTCTGAATCTTTTTATTATCTAAACTAAATATGTTATTTATCCTGAATGTAATTCCCAGGATTAATTATGAATTCTTGGAATAAAAATATACCCCTTAGAGTGTAGATTTTAGTGGAATGATCTGAATTCTTATGATCAAAGTTTGACTAACTTCCGTGTCTCTGATGTTCTTAGGTTTGACTCATTGCAGTTTCAGTTCAATGAGAATTCACGAGTAGTATAGAGGCCATACACAACACAAGCAGGAAGTTAGCTTGTGGAATGGATGTGCAGGTGACTACACACCCTGTGTCCTAAAGAGCTGGACTCCATATGCACGTAGACCAACATAGTAGGGCTTTTTGATGTTAGCTGTGTGAGAAACAGGTGTATTGCCAGTGAGCCACCAGACCTCATGCGTGGGTGTGCAGATGTTGCACTCCTACTCCAATCCAGGTGCTGGAACAGCAGTCCCAAGAGGCAGAGTGCTTACTCCATACCCTATCCACTGGCAACAAGATGAAGCCCTTCCCATCTCTTACAAAGTTTCCCTATACAAAGCAAATTTATTTGGGTTGGGGAGGGCCTAAGTTTCACCCAAAGGAAAGATCAAACAAGTATCTCTCTTCATACATGAAGAAATTTCTCCCCTGGAGTAGAGTTTTTCCAAAAAGGAGAAGTGAGGGACCTTGATAGGTTACCCATGTAATTGGATTTCCACACAAATGGACGTATCTTCTTTCAGAGGTAAATCTTTGCAGCTTTCAGGATTATACTTACATGTTGCTGTTCTTGTGCTCCCCATTGCACTCTATAAATAGAGGGTTCTCAGGTATGAAGCAGCCACTGAAGAAATATTGAAAACACACAGTTTTTTATATATTCTAATGGAAGTTAAACTAAATAGAACTTTCATCCATAGAGATTCCTCCTCTGGGAAGTGAGGTCATCTCCCTCAATAGCCCCTGCTTATTCAAAATTAGGGCATTGTTATATTCCTTAGAAATTCTTTTTGTATTTTTTTAAGTTGTTGATGAATTATTTAGAATCCATAAGAATGTCATGTGTGATTACGTAACAACTTACTTTGGCACTAATAACCGGCTAATCCTAGTAAGGTAAAGTGTTTTTAATTAAAGTGACATTTTTCAAGCATGTAACACAACAGATTATAGGATTTGCTTTTTCCAATTTTCATGCAGTAACATTATTCATCTAGACAAACAGTATAATTGTCTGAGATCTGCTCTCCACAGGAAGGATTGTGAACCTATCTGGGCAAAGGTGAAATATTTGTGTAAGTGGTATTATAGTGATAAAGTTTTCTATGAAAATAATACCAGCTAAATACGAGCCTGAACTTGCAACTCTTAGACTATTAGGGTTCATTTTAACTCTCTCTGAACTCAACGAGAATCTTCTGATTTCACTGGGAGTTGGATTGGGCCCTAAGTCTCATTGAATTCTGATTAAGTAGGGTCTTCAGTTTTAGGCTCCAATTCTGGGACTGGGCCTGCTTCCTTGAGAACAAGTAAACAGACTTCATAACTTGAATACAGCAAAGGTAATTTATCTGACTTTACTGTAGTCTCATAAGAGGTGCATTCTAAACACATAAAACAACATCTCACCTGGTCCCATTTTCTAACATGTGGCTTGCTAGCTGAAAAATATTATTTGACCAGAATGCCATGTCATCCAGTCCTCCAAGGAAATACTCATGGAACCTCTCCACCAAAAACGGAGATTTGCTAGCATATGTTGGGAAAAGCTATGAAACAAAACACAGTATAATTAGTGAAATGGTTCAGTGTATCTTAACATTAATAGGTACCTAGTTGTTAACAAGAAAAAAAAATAAGTTACCTTGGCAACAGCAAGCATTTCTCCATGCCTGCAAAAATAAATGATCTTCAGATACATGTGTTTCATTAACAAATAATATGAAAATACCCCCATTTCAAAGCCTTTGTGGACCCCTATATAATAACCCAGTATTTGTCCAACTTTAAGGATGGTAACTTTGAGAGATTTCCTTGTTTGTTACTATATCATCATAAGATCTGTGACATCAGAGATTGTGATCTTGATGGTATTTCTTAATATTTGTGCTTTCTACACTGCTCTGCAACTCAGCACAACGACAGGTACACCTACACTCCCTGCAGCGCAGGTATAAATAGCAGTGTAGAGGGTGAGGCACTCCTTAGGCCAATAAAGTAAAGACATACCTGAAGCCTGTGGGTAGGTACCCACGTACACATGGCTCTCTACTTGCCAAAGCATTGCCTCCCCAACTACACTGCTATTTTTAGCAGTGTACTGTCCCACTGCTCCCCACAGCTAACACCTTTCCCCGCTCCAGGAAAAGACTATCCGTGGGGAAAGGCTCTGGTGGAGGGAGGCAGTGGGGAGTGGGCAGTGGCTCAGCAGCAGAAGGCTCATTCTTTCCCGACTGCCTTTTCCTGCCAGAGCCTTTACTCGTTGCAGCGAAAGTCTCTGGCAGTGGGAGAGCTGCTGAAGCCTTTCTCCACTGCCAGAGCCTTTCACTGACACATGCAGCTACACACGGCATCGTGGATGCAGCTTGCTTTTCACTGTGGCATGTAGCTACATATACCCTATATGTAGCCGCCACTGTTGGGTAATGTAGACATAGCCAATTAGTAAATAATTGAATTAATGAACATAGCTAGGAGACTCAAAATATTCTAAAGTAGTCATTACCGCAGTTCAGGTTCTCTTAACTAAGAGGAACAACTTCACTTCCTATCCTTCAGACCTGTAGTATTCTGGAAGTGTCTGCATTGGTGTAAATGTCTGTGGGCAAGAGAGCTAGCTATAGCTACACATCTATATTGCACTCTTCATTGAAGAAGATCAGTTTTACTGCTGAAGTGCCACAACATGGCCATGCTTCAAAACATTGCTGTTACCTCGCAACACAGGCCGGTTTATGTTGTTAAGACATACAGCCTAACTATTGTATTCATCATATACGTCATATTCATTTATCAAATGTAACAACTGTGAAACTTAGATACAGATCCAAACCTTCATTCCAAATTTCCCCAAAGTTCAAGGGTGTCTGAGAGAGAAGTTTGAGTTTGGTTAATCTCTAACATAGAGATGCAGGTTCAGTGATTTACTATGAGAGTTATTATAATTTTTCCCCATATGTTTTGTGAAATAAGAAGTTCACAACTCAGTGACTTACAATTCAAGAAACTGCAGGTAAGTACAGTCAATAATTGTGCCTTCAGTTATTACTTCTTGGCCATAATATTCCTTATAGATAGCTAGCAGGTCTTTGACTGGTACATACCTAAAAACAATACTGAGGTGTTATAACTAATATTTCCCATTTAATCCAATAAAACATGATTCATTTTATATAACTCCCTCCATGGGATTCTTGGCTAGTAGATCTGCCTAGTCTTGGACTGTGTCCTCTCCTCTGGCCTGTCCCCAGCCTATCCCTCGCCCTGCTAAGATCAGCCTATTCAGAGCGAGCACAATTGTTCCTACCCCGCCTTCAGCACAGACCTATGACAGGGCTTAAACAGTGACAAGGACCTTCTGCACTGGGATGAACTTCACCCTATGTCACACAAAATAAGACATAATCAATGTTTCAATGTAATTGTTAAATAAGAATACTGTACCTGAAAATTGTAAGTTACAAGAAAATGTCTAAAACTGTTTTTAAATGCACCTGATGTTGATGTGTTACTCTTGATTCACAATGTCGAGGTTTAATTGAAGCAAGTGTCCATTTGATGTTAATTTCAAATCTTCTCTTAGTGATGTTCAATTTATGGGACATAAAATAACCAATAGGGACTACTTTATAATTCATTATACAATGAAAAATATTTAAATACTGACAACCACACATCTTTATTTCTAAAAAAAACTAGTAAGAATTTGCATAAAAACACCAAAACATAGCTAAACTAAACAGAGGTATCCCATATAAAGATATTGCCATTGAGTTATATAAAGAACGGCTAGGACTTTCCAGCAAACTATTTTTAAAACTAATTTTTGTAGTTGTTGGTTTCCTGCGTGACCAGTGTGAATATCCTCATCTCTGTGTGTCAGTTTTCTCATGTGTAAAATGGGGATACTGCTACTTCCTTTCTCCCTCCCCGTTGTCTGCTCTTCAGGGCAGGGACTCTCTCTTACCCTGCGTGTGTACTGTGCCTAGCACAATGACTTTCTGATCTTAGTTGGGGCCTCTTGGTGCTACAATAATACAAATAAATATTACTTTATTAGAACATCCTGAAAGTATCATCTACACTATGTGTCATGCGTGCAGCAAAAATTAATGAGAGTATTTCTTCAAAACATTGAAAGCTTAAGCACATTGCTCTTACCAGGCTGCTTTCAGGTAACTAAAATCAAGCTCAAATTGGCTTAATACATCACCTCCTACATTTAGAGAGAGGGGAAAAAAAATCAGTTTTACTATATTAGCACACAACCTCAATTTCTTTTTTAAAATGGTGTCTATCACTGGGCGTTGCCAGTACTCCATGTGGCTCCTGTGTGTGTTAATACGGTAGAGTTCCATTTTAGGTATGTAAATATTTCTGACTTGGAATATGTTGCTGGTATACTTGCAAGGAAGAGAGAGGATAAGCATTCTGCATTTCCAGAACATGATAAAAGCATTATCATATTTAAACTCAGAGCAGTGACTCAGTTTAACTTTGAAGTTCTCCTGCTCACATTTTGGCTTTAAGTAGGAATGGCCAGGTTCTGCAGCATGTCTTCTGAGAGATGCACAGCAGCTGCAGCCCCAGGGTGGGAGGGAAAGGTGATTTTATGCAGAATCTGGCCATCCAGAATCTGTTGCCAAAGGGAGCCAAAATGACATAGGCAGGGATGGGGAGGGAGAAGTGGCACTACCTTAATTTACAACAACACCTGCATTGCAGCCCAGAATCTACATAAGGCTGAACAGTTTGGCAATCACCCTTCCTATTTCCAGCCACCATCCACATGGGTCCTACACCAGGGCTTGCGGGACGGTGGAAAGGAGACAGGACAGGGTCCTTGTGGCTCATTTCTGATTCCTGTACACCATCAGATCAGCATACAGGGGGCAGAATCATCCCCACAATTTGACTATGCACTAGATTGGTATTCACAGGGGGACTGGGACCTCATTGGTTCATATCAGTCAAAATAAAAATTACCAAAATCGCCAGTACGATGAGCATCTGAGTATGAGCCATGAAAATCAATCTGGGGAAAAATTAAAAAAAGAATATTTCATGTATAAAACCAATTACAATAAGCCAATTTTGCTCATCCTTCAGTACAAACAGAAAAGGACAAGTAAAGTGACACTAAAGTTGATACGCCCAAAATTTAGCCAACTTTGTCCTGAAAAATGTTTTTCATATCCGTGTGTGAAGTTAAGCATGTGCACATAAGTCTTTCCAAGGTCAGAGACCTAGATTTTCCCCCCGGGGTTAAAAGCCTATTTGTAAATACAAGTTACCAATACCAATATCTACAGATATGATTAACCAACAAAAATGATGTACACTTACTTCTCCCATGGTCCTTAGAAATCCTTGATCAATGCCCAAGCTATGCCAGCTCACATCTGCCACCATATGTGAGGCAATTCCAAACAGGAAAGCCACCAGTTTCTCTGTAGCCTAAACAACAATAATATGTACGTAGTAATGTCCAATCACTTTACTACAACCCCACTATCTTTAAAAAAAGTTATTAGCATTTCATCTGCTCAGTGCATTAAATAAATATACAATTCAGCAACCATTTCTCACTAAGGGCTCTATATTGCAAGGTGCCGAGAACTCTGGCCCAGAACCTCAAAGGTATTTAGGTGCCTAACTCCCATTGATTTCATTGGAAGTTAGTAGCCTAAATACCTTCAAAGATCTGGGTCTTTGTTCCTCATCCTGCAAGGCATTTAGTTATATTCCTAACATTAAGTACTGCATTAGGTCCAAGTCTACAGAGTTACATGCTTGACTTTACTGATGTCAGTAGGCCTACTCATCTGCTTTGAGTTAGGCATATCAGTGCTATGCTGGAACAGGGACAGAATATTCAGCACGACGACATCCTTCAAGACTGAGCCCACTTAACCATGCTTATGCTAGTAGTCTCATGGACAAGGCAGTGGAGTACCTGGGCAAGCACTACTCAACATAAAGGTAGAAGAATAAAGCACTGAATAATTTCAGAGGAATTCCTTTGTCACTTAGGAATAGACATATCCACTTCTAATACAATATGATATGAAGTCCCACCTTGTGTCTAATTAGAAATTTATTTCAAGCTTTTATAGGCAAAAAGTAGAGAAGTTATTTGTGAACTCATTCCTCAGCAGTGTTGGTTGAGTTTCTTCAAGAGTCGGTGGTCTTCCCTAAACCATGATCACTTTTAGAGATTTTTTTAAAATATGGAACTGATACATTTTTCCTCTCAACAACTTTACAGCTCATGAAAGTTAAACAGTCCACATGAATAGTACTGTTCAGAGCCAGGGAAAATGCAGGCAGCCTCTGTGCAAGCTCTTTGCATTCCTAAACCTGGGAGGTTTGGGAATGCACTTCAGAGCTGATCTATAAAATGCCTTGAATTGCTATTGCAATTACTGGATTCTCCTGAGCAAAGACTGGCAAAATTTTACAAAACTGGTAAACTCTCCAGGGGGCAGGAGCTAGGATATGACCCCCAAGGATATGATCCAGCTGTGGCTGGAAAAAAACAACAACCCTGAATGTGACCCATGGCCAGAAAGAGTTAAACATCCTGCAAAATAAATGACTCAAATTCAACCCTTAAAGACATGTGGGGAGATAATGTTTGTGTTTTTGTGTATTTACATATGTATGGGCAGTGGTCAACAATGTAACAAACAGTCCCTGTCTATGCCATATTCTGATAATTCAAAGATCAAAAGAACATCCTAGCATTTAAATGAAGTGTAAACATGGGATAGCTCTGTATTCATCCTTCTTTGAAATGTATAGCAAATCATTGGTGAATGGTGGAGGAACAGGGGATTGTTTTATGTTAATTCGTATAGCTAAGTACCGATGATGGACCCACTTCAAAGACCTGATTACCTGTTGCTCCCCAAGGGGCTCCAACTTGTCAAAGAAGACCTGAAATTATATAAAAGTTCCTTGGGTCCTGATCCTTTTTATCTCAGATCTGCTTAAGCTTCATCCAGGGAAGTTTGAGTTGCAAGATGAGATCCCAGTTAAGATGGTACACCCTGAATATGATATGACATTGGACTATAACCTATGAGCTAAATTTTAAAGGAACTCTTTGCAACTACAAAGCTCACCATCTCTGCTATGTATCTGAACCTCAAGAATTGAACTCATGTCTATGTATATTGATCTTTTAACCATACTCGCTCCCTTTTCTTTTTAAATAAATTTTAGTTTAGTGAATAAGAATTGGCTGTAGCGTGTATTTGGGTAAGATCTGGAATATTCATTAACTTGGAGGTAATGTTTCTGATCCTTTGGGATTGGTAGAACCTTTTCTTTTATATGATGAAATAAGATTTTCAGAAATCTTCATCATATTTGACATAGGTACCTGGATGGAGGCCTGAGGCTGGGTTACTTTAAGGGAACTGTGTTGTTGGTATCTGGGCAACCAGTCAGGTCATCATAAAGAAGCTGTTTTATGCTGGTTTGGTAAATCTAATTATTAAAAATATCCCCCAACTTTGGGGATTATCTGCCGCATTCTTTTCAGTTCACTCTAATTGAGTGACCTCAGCTGGCCCCCACTGGGACCCCAGTAACACTGGTATCTGAGAGTTCTATCTCAAGATCATGAGTGAGACTTAATTTTACTTTGAAATCGCTGTCAGCCCCGGGCAACTGGGCTCCGACTGACAGCCTGGGAAGTGGGAGAAGGTACCCCATTGCAGCCTCGCCAGGCCTGGGGAGGGCAAAGAATCCTAAAAGGAGCAGAGGTGAGGCTGGGAGAGCTGAACCATCACCTGGAGGCAGCTGGAGGGCTGATGGGGCTGTATTGATGGTGGGTTCTGAGCAGGTGGGGGTGAGTGCTGGGAGGGTGAACTGATGGGGTGGTGATGACAGAACTGATGGGGGATTGGGGAACAGGATTAATTGCTGGGCAGGAGAAAAGCAGATGTGGGGATGAGGGGCCCAAACCACTTTATCTAGTACATGTCGGAAAGTGGGCAACACTAATTGTCACATGCACACACCCTGGTGATCGGCAGGGGAGTTCAAATATCAAGAGACCGACCTAAAAAACATAATTTTTTTTTAATCTTGTGATTTTGTAGGGTCCAACTCATGATTTTTGATCTCTTGAAGTTGGCAGTATTGTTTAGGTGAAAAAGATGGTTGGTAGAGGCTTTAAGAAGCCTATGCAAATTCAAGGGGTTTTCCTACCTCCTCCCAAGGCTGAGGATACTTCTTCCTGATGTAATGGATACTAGTGTTGAGAAATGGTGCCCAGTGAGTGTCTTCAGAAACATGATGGAATATTCCTGCAACATCAAAAGACAAAATTATACCTTGATTTGAACTGCTCCACATGTTGGATTTCTGCTCAATTGCACATTGAAAGAATGTTACTTTTGAAACATTTTATTGTACCAAGAATCACTGAAAAGCATTTGTGCATATTTTATATTGTCAAAACAGATACTACATTTACCAGCCGTATTTTTGATGGAAACATGTGGAAGCCTTATTCCAAACCCCGCTCTGTCCGCATGGATTGTGAGTAAGTGAGATATAGAAAAGGATATTACACCTTAAGGGGAGAAGTCTAGCAGAGTGAAGAGAGCGGCTGGTGGCCAAATGAATGCACTCGATTTTATGGTAATACAAGCTAGTGGGGAATCCAGGCAAATCAAAATCCCATGCTTCAGGGCATGAGCTGACTTCCACAGGGGTCTGGAAGGAAACGGTCATCATCTCTGTGTACATGATTACAAAAATGATTAGGTATATTATCAGTTTGTGTGGGGAGATTAGGTCTTTGTCTGAAGTATCAATCTCTGGCCTCGCTTGGACTTGGACAATTCAGATCTGGTCTCACCTGATAGTGAGCCAGGAGAGCAAATTCTGTGTGCCTATGTAATGCTCTGGGAGTTCATTTTACAGTGCCTAGTAGCGTAACTTTGAATTCTATACAAGTGCAGCTCTTGTACTGGGGGAGGAAGAGAGCAAATAGATTTTCTAGAATCCGGAAAGAAGATGGATGAAAAGAACATGATTTTTTTGTATAAATGCTAACAAAATCGACAGGGTCTCCTGGATGATTTCACTGCCGACTATTTTCCTTTCACTTTTAAGGGGAGATGAATTGGAAGCATGGGAAGATGTAGCTATTGGTACCAATAATGCCAGTTGTAGTAATAATTTTTTTATATGGACTTTTGTTCTCCAAAGAAAAGGATTAAGATTCAAATTGATTTCAAATAAGCCCCCAGTCATGAGATAAGCTATGTCTACACTGCAGCTGTGCCACTGTAGCACTTCTGGTGAAGACACTCCAAGTCAATGGGACAAAGCTCTCCTGTCGGCTTAACTCCGCCTCTGTGAGAGGTGGCAGCTATGTCAGCAGGAGAAGCTCTCCAGCTGGCATAGCACTGTCCACTCTGCTGCTTAGGTCAGTATAACTTATGTTGCTCAGGGGTGTGGATTATTCACCCTCTCCTGAGCAACGTAAGTTTTACTGAAGTAATGTGTAGACTTAACTTAAGAGCAAACTGACATGTGTCTGTGACAGGGTGCTGAGTGAGAAGCACTTAATCAGCCCCTGCCACTGCAACCCCAATCAAGGGGAATGGATTGGAGCTGGCTGGATAGCCCTGTGTCTGCCTGGTAATGGGCAGCACCTGCCAGCCTCATTAGCCAGGGTTATTAAGGCTGGGAGGAAGCCAGAGGAAGGAGGGAAGAAAAAGACCAGGCACAGAGGGAACTGGGAGCTTTCTGGTCTGTTGCTGGCCAGGCCTGCACTTGGCAAAGTTGGCTGCAAAACCCATACATAGGTGGAAAGCAGTGGCGGGAAAACAACTATAAATAAAGAACACTGGTGTTGCATCAAGCGAGGTGTTCCTGACTGATTAGAGAGGGCAACAGGGGGCCAAAACCAGAGAGGCCCAGTGTGCGCCTCGCTACAGTGTCTCTCCCCCCACCTCTGCCACCATTTCCAGCTCACCCTCCCTTTTATGTCCCATTATGCCAGTAGAACTTTAGAAGCCAGGCATGCCCAAAAAGCTAGTAGAATCTATGAACCTTAAGAGCTGATTCTTTCAGAGGATTGTGTCTCAGGAACCCCTTGCTCAAATAACCCCAAATGTGGATTACTATCCCTACCCAGAGCTCCAGGAAGCCACGAAATTTCAAAGCAATCCGAGGAACCATGCAGATTTTAGAGCATTTAGAAGAGTATCTTTAAACAGAAATTGTTCTTATCCTTAACTACAGCTCCACTATAATAAACCCTCTTCTTACCATTCCTGCAGATAACAGGATAAAAGGCATCAGGATAAAGGCTCCCAGCCTGAAATGCATCCTGGTGGTTTAGTAACAACTGTGAGAGGAAAGGATGAGGGAACAAGAAATCAGAATACAATTAACGACAACAGAAAAAGGTTATTCTGAATATTTAAGGTGCAATGAGTCAAAGACAACATTTACACTTCAGCAAGATATTGCCAAGTAAAACTAATAGTCAAATACATTACTTCAGTTTGCAAGATTAGAGATGGGGCAGAAAAAAAAGAGAGTCTAAACTAACTAGTTTATATTGTAGTGATTTCAAAAACAAACACACAAAACAAGAAACAAAAATATTTACATTATATAACAAAAAATAAAATATTGGACGGACACTTAAGTAAAACCAGTACTCTGAGAAAACACCAAATAATATAAATAGGACTGTCGATTAATCACAGTTAACTCACACGACTAACTCAAAAAAATTAATTGCGCTTAAAAAAATTAATCACGATTAATCGCACTGTTAAACAATAGAATACCAATGGAAATGTATTAAATATTTTGGATGTTTTTCTACATTTTCAAATATATTGATTTCTATTACAACACAGAATACAACATGTACAGTGCTCACTTTATATTTGTATTTTTGATTACAAATATTTGCACTGTAAAAATGATAAAAGAAACAGTATTTTTCAATTCACCTCATAGAAGTACTGTAGTGCAATCTCTTCATTGTGAAAGTGCAACTTACAGATGTAGAATTTTTTTGTTACATAACTGCACTCAAAAACAAATACAATGTAAAACTTTAGAACTTGCAAGTCCCACTTCTTGTTCAGCCAATCACTCAGAAAAACAAGTTTGGTTACAATTTGCAGGCGATAATGCTGCCTCTTCTTGTTTACAATGTCATCTGAAAGTGAGAACAAGCATTTGCATGGCACTGTTGTAGCCAGCATCACAAGATATTTATGTGCCAGATGCACTAAAGATTCATATGTCACTTCATGCTTCCATCACCATTCCAGGAGACATGTGTCCATGCTGATCATGGGTTTTGCTCCATAACGATCCAAAGCAGCATGCACCGACATATGTTCATTTTCATCATCTGAGTCAGATGCCACCAGCAGGTTGATTTTCTTTTTTGTGGTTCTGTTTTTTTACAGTGCAAATATTTGTAATAAAAATAAATATAAAGCAAGCACTGTACACTTTGTATTCTGTGTTGTAACTGAAATCAATATATTTGAAAATGTAGAAAACATCCAAAAATATTTAAATAAATGGTATTCTATTATTGTTTAACCATGCAATTAATCGCATGATTAATTTTTTTAATCGCTTGACAGGCCTAAATATAAATAATAAAATTTATATTGCATTGAAGGATACCAAAAGCACTTTAAACACACTACAGTAAAAACTGTGTTATCCAGCACTTTTAGCAACCAGAAAGCTCTATTAACCAGCATTACTGGTATCTCCCAATACAAATCTTCAGTCTAGTAACTGGGACTAGTGTACTGCCCAGGAAGTTATGCAACTGCACATTCTGCACTCTACTTTTATGCAAAAGAGGCAGAAGATAAGTAAGCAAGCTGATATCATTCAAAAACCAGTCGGAGAACACTTCAATCTCTTTTGTCACTTGATTACAGACCTAAAAGTTGCAATTCTTCAACAAAAAAACTTCAAAAAAAGACTCCAACGAGAGACTGCTGAATTTGGAATTAATTTGCAAAGTGGACACCCTTACATTAGGCTTGAATAAAGACTGGGAGTGGATGTGTCATTACACAAAGTAAAACTATTTCCCCATGTTTATTTCTCCCCCCCTCCCCTCCCTCACACGTTCTTGTCAACTGCTGGAAATGGCCCACCTTGATTATCCCTACAAAAGGTTTTTTTCCTCTCCTGCTAGTAATAGCTCACCTTACCTGATCACTCTCGATACAGTGTGTATGGTAACACCCATTGTTTCATGTTCTCTGTGTATATAGAATCTCCCCACTGTATTTTCCACTGCATGAATCCGAGGAAGTGAGCTCTAGCTCACGAAAGCTTACGCTCAAATAAATTTGTTAGTCTCTAAGGTGCCACAAGTACTCCTTTTCTTTTTGTGGATACAGACTAACACGGCTGCTACTCTGAAACCATTAAAAAAAAGCAGCTTCCAGAGTGTGTCATAGGGTCATTACAGATTCAGCCCAATCTCCTACACCTTCTACATATACAATGATAATTGATGTTGATAATGCTGACCCCAAGGCACTGCAAGATCCTGAAGTGCCTTCTGAATCATCAAAGAAAGATAAAATTATGTTCAGTACAGTTTCAGTATTAAGTGTATTTTTAGTGATCTGGGCGTATGCCATGTGCTGGCCATAGTGATATGTAGTGTCTTAAGATAACCTACTGTATAGAAAACTGTATCTGAATACACCTAAGTGCTTCAAGAAACCAACCACTCTGCAGTGCAGTACTACTGCACGATTGGTAAGTACCTGTTTACTATTTTCTACTTTATTCATTTTATTGTATTCTAATTCTTTGAAAATTGATATTCCATTGGTAAGTATAACTCTTAGTTAACTGGAATTTTTGATTTACCGGCACCCCCCATTTCCGCCACATGCAAGATAACAAAGCTTTTACTGTATATACAAGTTTGTATGCACACATTCAATGCAATTACTCAGACGTACTTAAAGAGAAGCATATGCTTAAAGTGCTTTTCTGGCTCTGGTGAGATTGTAGAAGTGGGCTCTAATTACACAAACCTTTTCTGTCATCTGAAGTGATATTACATGTGGCTGATGAAACACAAACTTGACTCTTGTTTGTTACTTGTTTTTGTTGTTAAATCTCCATTCCAAGAGTCATTGATTAATTCCTCCAGACATCTACCTCAAGAGGAATGCAAATTAATTTAAGATAGTTGGTAAGAATACAAGTAGAAAAAATTCTGTACAACTACACAGTATATACCTAATGGTAGTTATTATGTATTTATTTCTGGTTGCATGCAGCATAGGCAAAGCACTTTCCACACAGAAAAGGTGTGAATCTGAAGAATTCACTGTCTGAAGATTGACAAATAGACAAAAAGAGGGCAGAGGAAATTGTCACAACATATATGCAATTAAGCAGTAATATGCTTCCTTACCTTTCTATAGTTAACATTCCCTTCATGTTTACTGAAAAATTCCAGAGCTCGATGTGCTGAAAAACATATAATATTAAAAACTGACTTAAAAGTACTGTGGCTAGGCCCATCTTTAGTTAGAAGTATTGTCAAAATGTAGGTGCTAGAATGAATTTAAGAGTACTTATAACACAAGTGACATTGGCGTACAGCACATCACTCCTCTTGACAATTCCCATGTGGTAAATGACATGTTCTCTCCTCATAGCAAATAGACGTCACTCGGTTTTAATAAATGCAAAGATGATGTTTCTTTGATGCTTTTGGACACAGACTGAGACCTTGTTCTCCTTGACTCTCCCATTCAGAGAAATCACAAGCTGCATTGGCCAGCCTAGTACTGTAACACAACAAAGGGTCTCCTTACATCCTAGCCCAGACTATCACAATTAAGAAATGAAATACTGTATCTGAGCTGTGTGAATGAGCATGTTCCACAAAATTCTAGGTACCACTAGATAGAATTACTTTCAAACTCATATTCCAAGTAGCCTTGTAATTTTAATTAATTCTTATTATAGACATAGCATTTAAGTTTCTTTGTTCCCCTAAGGTATTGAATCAGATATAACCTGTGACCCATTGTTAATGTTTAACTACTTGATTAATTTTTACCATGCATGAAAAACAAAAATCTGCAGTCAGCAAAGTAAAAACAGTGTTTACTCACTGATCGGTTAGGCATGCATATTGCCAAGCAGTACTTACTAGACAAGCTTCACACTACAGAATAAAATAAATGGACATCACTCTTTTAAAGTGAAATATTGTTCAAACTTTGATTACATTTGACTTGTGTTAATGTGACAGTCCCTGGAGACAATTTATTTACACATATTCTCTCTGTAAAAGGATTGGGTTAAACTGCAAACCCAGCAGCTATTCAATTCTTGCTATCAATATTGGTTTCATTTTGACTATTAATGTAACTTGGACCATTTAAAATTATATTATACAAAGCACGCACAGACAATTTAAGGAACAATCCCACATCAGCAAGGGAATAGACAAGATGACTTAATAGGCCTTTCCAACTTCTTAGTTCTATACAGAACATTTTAAACAGAGAAGGGATATAATTTCCAGTGCCTAGAATTCTTGGATTGGCAATTTATTTCCTCTATTCCTCCATACACAATATTAATCAAATATATTGATTCTGCAAGTTGATCTACACAGACAGATCTTTAAAATGGTAGAGCCTCAGGAATGGACTTCAATGGAGCTCCACTCAGATGTATATGTTTGTCCATTCAACTCTTTTTGTATGGCCATAGCAAGTAGAGTGCAAGTAGAGTCCAACGAGTGGTATTTTCAGACAAATAACTAAAATATGGTTAAAAATTGTGACCCAATAGCAAATTATAAGGAACATTATTCAGGTAATCATGATCAATAGGTTAAATCAGTGGTTCCCAAACTTGTTCTGCCGCTTGGGCAGAGAAAGCCCCTGGTGGGCTGGGCCAGTTTGTTTACCTGCCGCACCCGCAGGTTTGGCCGATCGTGGCTCCCAGTGGCTGCGATTCACTGCTCCAGGCCAATGGGGGCTGCTGGAAGCAGCACAGGCCAAGGGATGGACTGGCTGCCGCTTCCAGCAGCCCCCATTGGCCTGGAGCAGTGAACCGCGGCCACTGGGAGTCACGATCAGCCGAATCTGCAGACATGGCAAGTAAACAAACTGGCCTGGCCCGCCAGGGGCTTTCCCTGCACAAGCGGCGGAACAAGTTTGGGAACCACTGGATTAAATAAATGTAGCCTTTTTTAATTTGGAAAATATATCAATTTTGTCCTTGATTAGAATGAACAGATTAAATTTGGAATAAATCTGTCAATTTTGTCTCTGAATTTTCTGCAAGCAGTTTGGAATTATCTCATTTGTGTTATTTCAAGTTACTGACGGAGGACCAGATTCTGCCACCCTTATTCACAGTAAGCACCTTAAGCCTAAATCCTGCAAAGACGTATGCACCTACTTAACTTTATGCACTATGGAGTTGTCCTATTAATTTCAATGGGACTACTCACGGTGTATAAAGTTAAGCATCTGCATATGTCTTTGCAGAATCCAGGTCTACAGTACTACTCACAAGAAGAGGGCCCAACCTGGCCCTGAATAAATTCTGTGCATAATCTTATTCTAACTTGTTCACAGTTGCAAATATTCAATGTTTGACATTTGAGAAGTTTGATTGGCCAAAGGCCACATGCTATGTTTTTATTCCCTATTTGGTTAAGATGAATACTAAGAGTCACGATTTCTGGTGCAAGTACTCACCAATTATGAATTAAAAATTTGTTGTGAGTGAACACTCTGCAACATTCACTTAAAATTCACTGTTTCCATTAATATTCTTGCAGTAAACTCATTTGGTAGAATATTTACAGAAAGCAATAATAAAATGAATTTATTTAAAAATTCAAACAAAAATGTTTCTGATTCCTCTTCCCCTGCCCTCCACCCCAGTTTGCCCCATCTCTCCTTGCTTCTGTGTTGCATAATGTTATTTGGCATTAGCTTAACTGGATATCTACCTACCAGAAATAAAAGTACAACAGAGACTTTGGCACTTTTAATCTTATATGACAAATTCAGCATCATACTTCACTACCTATTTTACAAAGAAGTTAATATATAATGCTTTGAAAATGTACAATATTATTAAAAACAATTCGAAAGGAGAAAGCTGAGATAATTAAGACACCCATGTAGCAACAAAGAACATTTAGAAATATAGATAAGCCATAAATTATTTCCTAGAAAATCACTTCTAATTTAAATATCCCATATTCAGTGATCAGAAAGATGATAGTATTGGTGAAGTTAAGCATTAGGCTATTCTTCTCTTCTTTCTGAAAACCAGAGCATTTTTGTATAAGATCCATAGACACGAATACAAACATTCCAATTTCATGACGCACACATTTTAGAAGATAGAAGAATTCACATTGATTTAAACACCTAACATAAAAATAAACAGGCAAACTAGTGCTACAGCACAAGCTCCAGACAGGATATATACTCAGACATTCATATCTGCTATTTAGTCTAAGAAAGATGGAATTTGCATGATCACTGTCCTTCACTTTCCAGTGATCCAATTTTCTATCCAATCCTGTATTCATTTCCCTTTGCAAGCAATTTAAAATATTATGCTAAAATGCATATTTTGTATGTACCTTACCTATTTCAATATGTGTTGAAATACCGCACAGCATACATCTTTGGCACAGGCTGTAAACTATAATCAGCAGAACAGACCAAACCTTGAAACCATCCATATTGCTAATATACTGGCACATAAATCATAGCTTTAAAAATGCTTGGGACAGTATTACTGTGACCTTTGAAATCTAGGTTACAGTATATTTCTCTCCTTTCAAGCATGTCACTGACACAGAGGCTAAACTGTCAGGTTATTTGAAATGCCCCCATTTTCCAGTTTGATGTTAATCATTATCAGCATTTATCTTTTACGTCAGAGTGAATGTATCTTATAACCAAAGGCAAAAGAAATCTGTCCTACAGGATGTTTCCCTCCTGAAATCTGTGGCATTTCTAGAGCGATGGGAGGGTAACTTCTATTCCTTGACCGTCTGCACTTCTGTATTTTAAATAGAGATATCATTGTAAAATAAAAAGGGTCATTCAAAAATATTTGTAGTATGGCATATGGCTGTCTTGTGCCGCTACATCAAATTTTACAGAAGACCAACACAATATTACAAAGTGGTATTTTTTAGCTGAAATCAACATAAATACCAGTTTTACAAGTTTCATGAGGCTTGAGGTGAGCAACCACAGAACTTATTACCCCTCCTCCCACCACCAACTGTGGTTTAGGTCCAATAACCCAGTGAAGTTTGTAAAACTGGTGTTTAGGTTGTTTTCCACTAAGAGTTGAGTGGGCTCTTGTAATATAGCTTGTAAGAGTGTTTGCTGGTTTTTTTTCAGTTTCTGGTGCCTGTGTGGAGTCCAGTAGGACTGGGGCTCAGGCTTATCAAAAGTTTTACAGGCCTTTGAGCAAAGTTGGTCCCATTTTAAAATCTGTCTCAAAGCCGCAAACCTAAGAAAAAGTCACTTGGGGCCAGATCTTGCAGTGACTTATACGAATGCTTAACTTTACTCCCAAGTGTTCAACAGGACAATGCAAAACATTGCAAGTTAAATCCATGCAGTTCTGTGGCATTGGGGCACTAATTGGAGGTTTTGGTGTAACGTTTTGCAAAGCCTTAAGCCAAGATCTCTGCTCCAGCAGCATCAAACTCATGTGGACCCTGGGGGTAGAGGAACGTTGCCACCATTGCCAGCATCACAATATTTGATTTGGTTTTTTTGTAAAGCCCCAGCTCCTGGAGTCAGGTCATATAAGTGAAACTCTCAGCTTTGTTTTTTTTTTTTTTTGAAGAGTTAAGGCTTGTCTACCGAGGGCAAAAGCCCAGACTAGCTATTGCTATTGGAAGTGGACTAACCTAAACCACAAAAAGGCACTTGTAGTGCAGAATATGACTGTCCACATGGACAGCTAGTTCAGAATAGCTACTAGAGTGGCTGCTCACATTTTCCCAGATGGCAGGCAGGACATTCCAGTACTTTTGGGAACAGCACAGATGTAGTGTAGGAAACTGCTGTTTGTAGGAATATGCTATTTAGGGTGTAGTGAGCATGCTCACACAAACTGAGCATGCTCAGTATCATCTACTGAAGCCACTTCCTTTCACCCTGCCCTTATTAGCCATAAGATTCTGCTGACTGCTTTTTACAGAGTCTAAAACGGGGTAAATTGACCCCTGGTCACACACAACCCCCCTCCAAAAATTGACTGGTCAGAAGGGTCAAGCAGCTGGAAGCAGGATTAGGATAGGGGCTGAAGGCAAAATCAGGGATGGGGAGGGAGAAGATAGAGTTAAGCCCGGGGTGAGGCACTGCCAGAGGGAGGCAGAGGGTAAAACCCCAGCACAGGAAGGGGCAGAGTGGGCAACAGTTACACCACTGGACTGAGACACCAGTGTTTGGCCAAAAAAATAGGGTGGCCAGGCAGAGGGGCCTTTTTATTTGATCAGAAGGGCTTTTTTGCATGTTCACACAAATGGAGCATGATTAGTAACATCTTCTGAAGCCACTGCCCTTCACCCGGACCTTATTAGCCATTAGATTCTGCTGACTGCTTTTTACAGGCGTTAAAAAGGGGCAAAGGGGGGAAAATCGGAGGAGGAGGGTGGCCAGGGTCTGAGCAGGGGTTGAAAATTGACTGGCCAGGGGGTCAAGCAGCTGGAAGCAGGGATAGGATAGGGGCTGAAAGCAAAATCAGGGATGGGGTGGGGGAAGGAAACAGTTAAGCGTAGGGGTGAGGAACTGCCAGAGTGTGACAGAGGGCAAAACCCCATCACAGGCAGGGGGAGAGGACAAAACAGTTACCCCGGTGGACTGAGACACTAGTGTTTGGCCAAAAAATAGGGTGGGGAGAGCAGAGGGGCTTTTTTATTTCCCCTTCCACAGACTACCTCTCAGCATGGGCTTCCCAGGCCTGTGTTCTTAAAGGCACAGGCATCCAAATGCCTAGTCACTGCAGCTCCTCTTTGATGTAACCTACTGAGGTGCTGCGGCAGGAGACTTACTTAATTCAGTGAAACCAGGCCTTTCCTACATCCCCCGCAGGGGGCTATATACCCTCCCTGGATTTCCCCAAAACTAGTTAGTCAACTAGTTAGTCAAACTAGTCAACTAGTTACAACAGTGTTGCCAATTTTGTCATTGGTTGGAAATTTGAATTGAAACTGAAACATTAATATACACATTAAAAGCATATACAATGTACGATCAAATACTTGTACCTGAAAAAGTATAATAGGTTTGAAAAGCATGAACAAAGACTAGCTTCCTCATACAGCTGTTGTTTTTTCTGATTGTTGGCACATTCATTTTGGCAATGTTGGCCAACCTTATAATTTAAAATTATGATTTGTAAGCAAGGTCTGAATGAGCTCTTCCCTGACAGCGAATGAGGAGCCAGGGTTGGGGGGAAGGCTTCAGGACCAGACTGTATTTACATGAACTCACCTACTCTGCCTAGGTATCCAGCAGACAGAGCTGTGTTGTCCGAGCGATCAATTTTGGCTGGTGTTTTGGGAGTTTCTGTACTAAACATTTTTATTATATTATAATTAATATATTTAATATATAATTGCACTATAAGGTGGGTAGAAAGCTGGCTAGATTGTCGGGCTCAACGGGTAGTGATCAATGGCTCCATGTCTAGTTGGCAGCCGGTGTCAAGTGGAGTGCCCCAGGGGTCGGTCCTGGGGCCGGTTTTGTTCAATATCTTCATAAATGATCTGGAGGATGGTGTGGATTGCACTCTCAGCAAATTTGCGGACGATACTAAACTGGGAGGAGTAGTAGATACGCTGGAGGGGAGGAATAGGATACAGAAGGACCTAGACAAATTGGAGGATTGGGCCAAAAGAAATCTGATGAGGTTCAATAAGGATAAGTGCAGGGTCCTGCACTTAGGACGGAAGAATCCAATGCACCGCTACAGACTAGGGACCGAATGGCTAGGCAGCAGTTCTGCGGAAAAGGACCTAGGGGTGACAGTGGACGAGAAGCTGGATATGAGTCAGCAGTGTGCCCTTGTTGCCAAGAAGGCCAATGGCATTTTGGGATGTATAAGTAGGGGCATAGCGAGCAGATCGAGGGACGTGATCGTCCCCCTCTATTCGACATTGGTGAGGCCTCATCTGGAGTACTGTGTCCAGTTTTGGGCCCCACACTACAAGAAGGATGTGGATAAATTGGAGAGAGTCCAGCGAAGGGCAACAAAAATGATTAGGGGTCTAGAACACATGACTTATGAGGAGAGGCTGAGGGAGCTGGGATTGTTTAGCCTGCAGAAGAGAAGAATGAGGGGGGATTTGATAGCTGCTTTCAACTACCTGAAAGGGGGTTCCAAAGAGGATGGCTCTAGACTGTTCTCAATGGTAGCAGATGACAGAACGAGGAGTAATGGTCTCAAGTTGCAGTGGGGGAGGTTTAGATTGGATATTAGGAAAAACTTTTTCACTAAGAGGGTGGTGAAACACTGGAATGCGTTGCCTAGGGAGGTGGTGGAATCTCCTTCCTTGGAAGTTTTTAAGGTCAGGCTTGACAAAGCCCTGGCTGGGATGATTTAACTGGGAATTGGTCCTGCTTCGAGCAGGGGGTTGGACTAGATGACCTTCAGGGGTCCCTTCCAACCCTGATATTCTATGATTCTATGATAATTAATTTTTACATAAGAACATAAGAATGGCCATATTGGGTCAGACCAATGGTTCATCTAGCCCAGTACTCTATCTTCTGACAGTGGCCAATGCCAGGTGCTTCAAAGGGAATTAACAGAACAGGGCAATTATTGAGTGATCCATTTCCTGTTGTCCACTCCCAGCTTTGGGAAAACAGAGGCTCTCAGAGCTTGGTTTTAAACCTGCTGCCTATTAATGTCATTGAGTGACCCCTAGTTCTTGTGTTATGTGAGGGAGCTTTTCACTTTCTCCGCACCAGTCAAGATTTTATAGACTTCCCCTCCCTCCCCCTTCCCCTACCCCAACAGTCTCTTTTCCAAGCTGGGAAGTCCCCCAGTCTTTTTAAATCTCTCCTCATACGGAAACTGTTCTATACACCTAATCATTTTAGTTGCCCTTCTCTGTACCTTTTCCAACTCCAATATATCTTTTTTGAGATGGGGTGACCAGGACTGCACACACTATTCAAGACGTGAGCATACCATGATTTATATAGTAAAAGTGGAGGAGCTTTTGCCGACTGATCAGCAAAGCCAATGCAGACAAACTATGTGAAAAGGCTGAAAAACACCAATCCTCTGGACTGCATCAACGTGCAGAAAGCCTTATAAGCCAGTCATTGTCAAAGCCAATTTTAGAAGTACTTAATGAGACTGTTAAGAATGCTGGAGACACAACACAGTTGCTTGCATATTTATACCTGCCTCTGGAAATTTCCACTACATGCATCCGACGAAGTGGATGAAAGCTTATGCTCCAATATGTCTGTTAGTCTATAAGGTGCCACAAGACTCTTTGCTGCTTTTACAGATCCAGACTAACACAGCTACCTCTCTGATACTTAACACAGTTTATGCGAACAAACATGGCTGTCACATCATGCTTTCTCTTTAAGCAAGAGATACCACACACTACGGACTGGAGGCCAACGTTAAGTGCATTGTCATTTGTTAATCCGGAAGTTGGACACTGGTTCCGACCAAGACCAGCAAATGCTCGCTATCTTTCTGCAAGAAACTCAGCTGACTGGTTCGAAGCATGCAGTGCAACAGTGAAAGATTCAGCAGTTAAAAAAGTGAAGAACTCTCTCACCGCATTCAGAAAATGTGCATACATGGCTGATGAATGCACCAATGCAAATGGGTGTCAAGTATTAAGTCACTGTCTACATTATCTTGATATCAGTGGTAGATCAATAGATGAATTTCTAAATGTTCAGTTTATAGAAGACACTTCAGCTGCATCTCTGACAACCCACATCTTAGAAGAGTTAAATGCTTGTCAGTTGAACCCGAAACAGATGGCTGCATGTGTATTTGATGGAGCTGCAAACTTCTCTGGAAGACACAGTGGAGTACAAGCTTCGCTCAGAGAAACAGTGTAACTCTGATCTCTCCAATACACACTACTGAGGCCATCTACTCCAACTAGCACTAATACAAGCTGCACAATCTTCAAAAGGCATTTTAAAAGCTATAAATTTAATGTCTTCATTATACTCTTTTTCAGCAAGAGTCTAAAAGGACTGAATGTCTTGGAAAATATAGAAGATATATTGGGACAGAAGTTCAGATTAGTTCAACCTGGGAAAATCCACTGGCTTTCTCATGAACGATCCTTGGCTGTTATCTTAAAATTACTGTAACCATTATTATTGGCTTTGGAAAGTAGCTACCAAGATGGGATGGATCTAAGTAGTGAGGCTGGAGGACTACTTTTGCTACTAAGTTCAGAGAACACAATCACCATTCTCTCTTGTAAGTCTACTGTTAAAACCACTTGGGTCAACCATCGAGGCATCTGCTACAACAGGAATAGATCTCTGTCCAGCAATGGAAGCTACACTTGGCTCAATCAGAGAGATATCCATTGAAAACATACTGGAAGAAGCAAAGACTTCAGTTCAGCAGTTGACTAATTAGGACACTTATATTAACTCCTTAAAAGAAGAAGACAAGAAGTGTTTGTTAAGCCAGCTGAAAAAGTAAAGTACACTGACTTGATTCTTACATCTCTACAACAACTTTTGGATTCCATCAACCTCTACATAGGTTTTACAGATGCCTGTCTTAAAAACACCAACCATTGAGTGGAGTGAGGCACTACCAGCAATGGGGCTACCATGTGATCAGGACTGAATAGAGAATTTGAACACAGAGTGGAATATCATATGATGAACGAATGTAGATTTGATTTCAACTTCTTTTTTATCATCACTATTGTTCGATCCAATTTTTGTGCTAGGTTTCCTGGGATGAAAGAAGTAGGAATTCATCAATTTCTGCTTCCAGTCACAACAGCTACAGTTGAGTGTTCTTTTTCCTCATTGAATAGAATTTTGTGTCCTGAAAGAAGTCGCCTTCTGCCTGATCATGAGCATATCATGAAGGACTGGAAGTATCTGACACATGAGCAGCCACCAAAAACGAATGCACTGCATTCAAGAAGTTAATTAAGAGTTGTGCAAAATTACAACAAGAAAGATGTAGATATAGTGCTTCATAGTTGGCTTGGAAAGCCAACTTTAATTTGTATGATGATTTAAAAACGTGAGTTAAATCTAATAAAATGATCGTGAAACATTTTTCAGTTTTTACTATGGTGCCATACAGCCCACCTTTGCCCTAACAGTCTCACACCTCATCACTTCTCACCCTTCCCCCTGTATTTCTGAACACACACCCTAATCTCAAATTCTGTGGAAAACACTGCAGTGAAATATTTTTTCTGTGTGATACTTTTTGATATCACATTCTGTCAGCTGCAGGATTCAGTATCAATTATCATCCTAATGTAAATAGCAGGGTAGGTTTGTTTATTTTGCTAGGCTGCTTCTCTGGCTCATTTGTTCATGGGAGAAGCCTGAATCTCTAAAGAGCTATTCACATCACCAAAAACCCCATGTCAGTTTTTCCAATAGAACTCTTTGCCTCCCCACTAAGGTTTGTCTGAGTTTGAGATCATCAGTAGCAACAGTTATAATCATCCTATGTCATGTTTTCTAGAGATCATGTGCACTTTACCAACTGCAGGCTCAGTTATGACTCTAAAGCTTGAGCAATGGGGTGGAGGAAGACAAGGTAGCGCATCTCCAAGCAATGGTGGTAGGAACAGTGTTTGTGCTGGTGGAAGCCAGGGGAAGCCCTGGGCCACCAGGAGTACTGCGGAGTGAGGCTTGTCCTCACCAGTATAGAATAGGTGTAGCAGCATACAGTCCACAAAGGGCATGGCTCCTCGGGGGTGCTCACTATAGCTGGCAGTGCCTTCTGCCCCTACCCGTTTGCCATCAGGGTATTTAGGCAGCCGCAACATTATGGCTTCTACATGTATGGGAGTGTTTGGGGGAGGGAAAAGGACTTTTTGGCCCTCTTCTAACCTCTACCACCACTAATGCCTTTGAGTGATGGCAGCCATATTTTGACACTGTAATAAACAGATAGGAACTGCTTCTGCCAGGAAAAATGTCAGGTGAGCATAGACGGTCCTCAGTAAGGGAAAGAGGAAATCCATAATACTTCTCTCTCCTTTCTACCAGCCCCCAGAGAACACAATATAGCAGCATGGTGACAAGCCCATCTGGCTCATCTTCACTCTACAGATTTCAAAATCTATTTCTGAATAAGCCCTTTCATCTCCAATGAAATATTACCCCAGGAGCTTGCTGGATCCTATGCTCCCTTTGATCAGAAACCTTTCTCAGTCAAGACCACAGGACAAGTGACTTGCTGCCTGTGCCTGCATGCTGAGTTGATTAATAGTCAAAGATCGCACCAGCATAGAAGTATATTGAAGGTGAATCCTAAGGAAATTAAGATTTTAAATTATCCTCCACATGTCCCGCATCCCACTACAACGAATCCAGCCTGGGTCGTTTGGAAGCTGAACACTTTATGCTTCCATCCCACACCACTGTCAAGTTTTAGCAAATTAGGACAAGTCAGCACATAAGAACAACCATATGTATCAATAACTGCTAATAGTAACAATTCACTACCTCTCCCATGGGTAGCAAATTCTTACAGATAGCAGTTTCACACACCCTATGGTGTAAGAAACTGCTATCTGTAGGAATGTGCTACTTGTAGCCCTGACAGGTCCTACTTTGCTAAAAACTGCTATCTGATGTAGCTAATTCCAACAGAGAGCAGTGGTACCAATGGTTTTACCCACGAAAGCTTATGCCTAAATAAATCTGTTAGCCTTTAAGGTGCCACTAGACTCCTCGTGGTTTTTGTGGATACAGATTAACATGGCTACTCCTCTGATACATGAAATGATAGAGTTCATGATTCTAAAGAGTGGTAGGAGGGAGAACAGCAAAATAAAGATAATGGATTTCAAGACGACAGATTTTAGCAAACTCAGGGAGTTGTAGGTAAGATCCCATGAGAAGACAGTTGGCAGTTTTTCAAAGAGACATTATTAAGGGCGCAAGAACAAACTATCCCACTGCGTAGGAAAGATATGCAGTATGGCAAGAGACCACCCTGTCTTAACCAGGAGATCTTCAATGATCTAAAAATCAAGAAAGAGTCCCACAAAAAGTGGAAACTCGGTCAAATTACAAAGGATGAATATAAACAAATAACACAAGTATGTAGGGACAAAATTAGAAAGGCCAAGGCACAAAATAAGATCAAACTAGCTAGAGACATAAAGGGTAACAAGAAAACATTCTAGAAATACATTAGGAACAAGAGGAAGACCAAGGACAGAGTAGGCCCGTTACTCAATGAGGGGGAAAAACAATAACAGAAAATGTGAAAATGGAAGATGTGCTTAATGACTTCTTTGTTTCGGTTTTCACCAAGAAAGTTGGTGGTGATTGGACATCTAACATAGTGAAAACCAGTGAAAATGAGGAAGCAACAAGTTAAAAATTACTTAGACAAATTAGATGTCTTCAAGTCACCAGGGCCTGATGAAATGATTCCTAGAATAGTCAAGGAGCTTACTGAGAAGATATCTGAGCCATTAGCAATTATCTTTGAAAAGTCATGGAAGATAGGAGAGATTCCAGAAGACTAGAAAGGGGCAATTATAGTGCCAATCTATAGAAAGGGAATAAGGACAACCCTGGGAATTACAGACCAGTCAGCTTAATTTATGTACCCAGAAAGATAATGGAGCAAATAATTAAGCAATCAGTTTTCAAACACCTAGAAGAAAATAAGGTGATAAGTAACAGTCAGCATGGATTTGTCAAGAACAAACTGTGTCAGACAAACCTGATAGCTTTCTTTGACAGGGTAACAAGCCTTGTGGATGTGGGGGGAAGTGGTTATCCTAGTAGATCTTGACTTTACTAAAGTTTTTGATATTGTGTCGCATGACCTTCTCATAAACTAGGGAAATGCAACCTAGATGGAGCTACAATAAGGTGGGTGCATAACTGGTTGGAAAACCACTCCCAGAGAGTAGTTATCAGTGGTTCACAGTCATGCTGGAAGGGCATAACAAGTGGGGTCCTGTAGGGATCAGTTCTGGATAAGTTTCTGTTCAATATCTTCATCAGTGATTTAGATAATGGCATAGAGAGTACACTTATAAAGTTTGTGGACGATATTAAGCTGGGAGGGGTTGCAAGTGCTTTGGAAGATAGGGTTAAAATTCAAAATGATCTGGACAAACTGGAGAAATGGTCTGAAGTAAATAGGATGAAATTCAATAAGGACAAATGCAAAGTACTCCATTTAGGAAGGAACAATCAATCAGTTGCACACATACAAAATGGGAAGTGACTGCCTAGGAAGGAGTACTGAGGAAATAGGTCTGGGCGTCATAGTGGACCACAAGCTAAATATGAGTCAATAGTGTAACGCTGCTGCAAAAAAAAAAAAACAAAAAAACCCCCCAAAAATGGAACGTCATTCTGGGATGTACTTGGAGGAGTGTCCTAAGCAAGACAAGAGAAGTAATTCTGCTCTACTCTGCGCTGATTAGGCCTCAACTGGAGTATTTTGTTCAGTTCAGGGCACCATATTTCAGGAAATAGGTGGACAAACTGTAGAAAATCCAGAGAAGAGCAACAAAAATTATGAAAGGTCTGTAAAACAGGACCTATGAGGAAAGACTGAAACATGATAACAGTTTTCAAGTACATGAACGGTTGTTACAAGGAGGAGTGAGAAGAATTGTTCTCCTTAACCTCTGAGGATAGGCCAAGAGCAAGGGAGGTTTAGGTTGGACATTAGGAAAAACTTCCTGTGGAGGTGATTAAGCACGGGAATAAGTTGTGGAGGGAAGGGAATCTCCATCCCTGGAGATTTTTAAGAGCGGGTTGGACAAACACACAGCAGGAATGGTCTAGTTAATACCTTGTCCTGCCATGAGTGCAGGGGGCAAACGGCTACCTGTAGGACTTTGCTGCATGAGGCAGCAGTTTTTTTGCAACAGTAGTTTCTTACAACCCGCTGCAGGCAGTACATTTCTACAGGAAGCCGTTTCCAGGCCACCAGCGGGCGCACAAAGAGCCCAGGGCCAGGCCTGCCGACTGGGGAGCTGCTGGGGCCCGGGGATCCGGCTCCCGCTGCCCAGCCCGCCCCTCGCTCCCCGCCGCCGCGCGGCCATGGCGAGCTGGCGGCTCCCCTGGACCCGGCTGCGGCTGCGGGCGGCCCCGCGCCTGCTCCCGGCCCCGCTCCGGCGCAGCGGCTCCGGCCCGGCCCCGCCGCGTCTGCCCGGCGCCCTGGCGCGCTCGGGCGGCTTCGTGGGGGGCCGCTGGGTGCAGGCGGCCGCCGCCTTCCCCGTGCTGGACCCGGCCAGCGGCGCCGAGCTGGGGCGGGTGGCAGACTGCGGCGTGGCCGAGGCCCGGGCCGCAGTGAGAGCCGCATGGGAGGCCGGGCCCGGCTGGAGCGCGGCCCCCGCCAAGGTGAGAGCCCCAGGGGAAGCGAGCGGGACCCGGCCGGGCGAGGCAGACGCGGTGAGGGGAAAGCCCGGCCCAGGGAGCCCCCCCCTCCGCGCTCTGGGGGACAGGGACCCACAGGCGGGAGCTTTGAGGGACGGTGTCCCAGGCTGCAGTCAGGCCCTCCCCCACCCCCTCGAGGGTGAGCGGGACACGGCAGGACCTTGGGAGAGTGTGATGTACTCTCCAGGTGCGCCCACGGCATGCCCGCCTCTGCGGCTGTGACCCCGCAGGAGAACCAGGCCGGCTGCCCCCTTGGCGGGCAGAGCGCAGGGCAGGGTTGGGAGCTTAAAGAGCTGCAGTGGGCTTGATTCAGCTGCCTCTGTTCTTGTGTGTGGTGTATTTAATCCCATACTTCGCCTGGAAGCGCTTTGGGGCAGGGACTGGTGATGTGCAGCAGCAGGTGCAGGCCAGGGAGGGTCTGACAGGCCTCTAGGGACAGCTACTAATAGGTCTGTCATTAATATGAGGGGTTGGTGGAGACAGTTAGTAGGTGGTGCTTTAAATTTAAAAGCTGGCTTGAAGGCCACAAGTCACCTTACACATATCTTAGAACAGTGGTTTGCAACTCACGGTACAGGTACACCTCGGAGGGGCAGGGGGGTACACAGAGGTCTTCCTTGGGGTTACATCAACTCATCTGGTTATTTGCCTAGGGAAGTCAGTACAGACTAAAATTTCGTAGAATAACTTGTTTATACAGCTCTGTATAGAGAGTGTGGCTCTTTCAAGACTTCTGAACGCATGCTCCACACCTCGTCCCTCTCAGATTTTGGAAGGCACTTCAGATTCTTAAAGCTTGGGTCGAGTACTGTAGCTGTCTTTAGAAATCTCACATTGGTACCTTCTTTCTGTTTTATGAAATCGGCATTGAAAGTGTTCTTAAAATGAACAACATGTGCTGAGCCAGCATCCGAGACTACTATAACATGAAATATATGGCAGAATGCAGGTAAAACAGAGCTGGAGACATACAATTCTCCCCCAAAGAGTTCAGTCACAAATTTAATTAAACCATTATTTTTTTAACAAGCATCAGCAGCATGGAAGCATGTCCTCTGGAATAGTGCTGAGGCATGAAGGGACATGAATGTTTAGTATATCTGGCATGTAAATACCTTGCAATGCCAGCTACAAAAGTCCCATGCCAATGCCTGTTCTCACTTTCTGGTGAAATTGTAAATAATAAGTGGGCAGCATTATCTCCTATAAATGTAAACAAACTTGTTTGTCTTAGCGATTGGCTGCACAAAAACTAGGACTGACTGGACTTGTAGGCTCTAAAATTTTACATTGTTTTGTTTTTCAGTGCAGTTATGTAACCAAAAAAACCAAAAACAAAAAAACAAAATCTACATTTGTAAGTTGCACTTTCACGGTAAAGAGATTGCACTACGTGTATGAGGTGAATTGAAAAATACTATTTTGTTTCTTTTTACAGTGCAGATATTTAATCAAAAATAATATGAAGTCAGCACTGTTCAGTTTGTATACTGTGTTGTAATTGAAATCAATATATTTGAAAATGTAGAAGAACATCCAAAAATATTTAATAAATTTCAATTGCTATTGTTTAACTCAAAAATTAATCGTGATTAATCGCAGTTTTAATTGCACTGTTAATCGCGTAAGTTAACTGTGATTAATCGACAGCCCTAATTTTTATATCTGATTTTGTAAGCAAGTAGTTTTTAGGTGAGCTGAAACTTGGGGTACACAAGACAAATCAGACTTCTGAAAGGGGTACAGTAGTCTAGAAAGGTTGAGAGCCGCTGCCTTAGAAAAAGTGTTTTTTGTTTTTGTTTTTTTCAAAAGCATGTCCTCCTTTTCTCATTAACTGTTTATAAGCAAGTAATCCTTTACATACATTTAAAGCATGTGAAACTGGCTGCCACAAGATATTGAGGCCAAGGGCTTATTAGTTTCAAAAGAGGTAGACCTGTATACAAATAGTCACAGTGGGGAGAATATATATATGAGTACACACACACGGATTTTCCTCTGAAGCACCTGGTACTGTCTGAAAGAAGTTGACTGACTGAAAGGACCATTGTCTATAGTGGTATCACTAGCCCTCCAATACAATTTTGAATTCATGTCATCCTTACTCCGTTATCTTTTTTCTATTTGAACAGCACACATTCATTTATACATAAAGTATGAAGTTAATTCAGTTTAGTAACATTCTTATCTATAAAAAGAAAAGGAAGATTTGTGGCACCTTAGAGACTAACAAATTTATTTGAGCATAAGCTTTTGTGAGCTACAGCTCACTTCATCGGATGCATTCAGTGGAAAATACAGTGGGGAGATTTATATACACAGAGAACATGAAACAATGGGTGTTATCATACACACTGTAAGGAGGTATTTTTTTTCCTTGCCTAGGAGAGAAGTGTGTTACTTCGCAAATGGTACAGTTTGATGATGGAGAATAAAGATGACCTTGCTAAGATAATTACAGCAGAGAATGTAAGTTTTACATGTAAAAATGTGCTAATTTCAGCATCTTTCAGGCCTCTTTGCCAGCAAAGGACCCCTTTGGCAACAAAGGGTCTTATCCTGAGTGGTAGTATGTACCCACAACTCCCAGGCCTTAAGCAAGAAAGGCATATTAGCTATAGAATTTACCATGTAGGGCCTGATCTAAAGCCTGTTGAAGTAATGGAAAGACTCCTATAAATCCTTAGCCCAGACTCTGTCCAAAATGTATGTAACCTGGAATCAAAGTGCCATTTACTGTGCCTAGCACAATGACGAAGGCTCCTAAGTGCCATGGTTACACAAATAATAATAAGAGTAAAAATAATGACTTAAGTGACTTTTTTCAATCACTTTGGTGTCTTTGAAGTATTTCTGCATTGTGATTTAATCATAGGGGAAGCCTCTGAAAGAGGCAGAAGGTGAAATTCTTTATTCTGCCTCCTTCCTGGAATGGTTTGCAGAAGAAGCTCGTCGCATTTATGGTGACATCATTCCACCTTCTGTGAAAGATAGAAGGATCTTGGTGCTGAAACAGCCTGTTGGAGTGGCAGCCATTATCACCCCTGTAAGTGCAGCTGGATCTGTCAGACTGATTAAGGGCTAACTTAGGGCTTTTGGCTCAGCTCTGAGAATGGGGTAGCATATACTGCCATGGCCCAGGAGAAATCCCCCTGAATCCCCCCTGGCCTTTTTCTGCTCCCCACTCATTTGTTCTGGGTGGACTTTACTCCCCTGCATGGCCAAGTGGGACAGAGCACACGCTCTAGATAAGATATGAGACAGTTACAGCATTGGTCTGGATGCGTTTCTACATTGAGTTACGTATCATGAGACAAATAATGGCTTTTTCATACTGAAAATACATGTCATGTTTTTGGTTTTCATGTTCCTAGGGGTATGGATTTGTTTCCTCATATCTTTTTTCTCCACCTACTCTTAGCAGCAGCTGCACCCCCAAAAGGTTGAAGTTTTTGAGTTAATATAGGTAGTACCAGTTTCTCACAGATGTAGAAATCTCTCTGCCATTTAATTAGTTGAATTTTTAGAGCATAAGAAAATTAGTAGTGGCATTATATACACAGTATTTTGTAAATGCTGCCTCTTCTCCCCTTTTCTATTTTTGAAAAGTATTTAAATGTGAAAGTAAAGCAAAGTCTCATTCTTATACAAGATTTGTTTTGATTCTTCCTAGGAGTTGCAAAAAATAGCTAGTTATTTGGGCAGAGAGGGAAGTATGCAGCTTTTCTGATTTTTCATTGTATATTTCTCTCCACCTAGTGGAATTTCCCCAGCGCTATGATTACACGAAAAGTTGGTGCAGCTCTGGCAGCAGGCTGTACTGTGGTGGTGAAGCCTGCGGAAGACACACCATTATCAGCATTAGCACTTGCTGAGGTGAGCTTTTGCGCTGGTATTACATTAGCAATGGATTGTATCTCACAGTAGCAGTATGTAAACAGAAAGTGAAGTGGCATTCAAAATAACTCTTGGCTACAGTCTCACACAGAGAGAGTACAAATTTATTCTGTTAAGATGGTGGTTTAGATTTAATAGTTACCTTTAAAATAAATAAAAACGTTGGAATATATTATGGGCATATTAGGAGATCTTCCAGCATTGGCCTAGCTTTGCAAAAGTCAGCTTTAAATTTGAATATCTTTGCTTTAGTTGATGTCAGCAACAGCCTATAGCAATGCCAACATGTAATGTTTATGGAGCCCAATATTATGAATTGCAGAGCACCCTCAGCTCTCATTGACTCAGTGCTTATGTCTTCAGAGAAAATTTACAAATACATATATGAATATAAAAATATTACCTACCTGATCCTTATACAAAGTACATTATTTTGTAACTGCATATTCACTGTTTCTCATTGCAGCTTGCAAACCAGGCTGGGATTCCAGCAGGAGTATTTAATGTTGTCCCCTGTTCTCAACAACAAACCCCAGCTGTTGGGGAGGCCCTGTGCACTGATCCTTTGGTAGCAAAAATATCTTTTACTGGGTCCACTGCTACAGGAAAGGTACTTGACAAGACGGTGAATGTCTGAAGGGTTTTTACTGAAAAGCAAGGGGAAGTGTTTTGAGGGGAGAAAGGTGTATATACAACATTTTCCTTTGGAGTGGTTCTTCCCCACACTGCAACAAACTTTCTTCCTTTCTGGCTGTTGAGGGCTTCACACAAATCCCTGTTAAGTACTTTTCCTTGAATTACTGTCCATTTAATCTGGTATCTGTTAGCTTTTTAGAACAGTGGTAATCTTCATCAAATTACAAACTGGAATGATGCACAGCAGTTACTCAGGAAAGTTCAGCTCCAGAAACTGCTGTTTCAGGTTACGTGATGACTTGACTCTAATGGGAATACCTCAGAATGTGCTGCTCAGTAATGTAGTGCATTACTGAAAGAAGGGAAGGGTCATGAGGTGAAATCTTTACTTAAAGCTAGATTCTACTCCCTTTACTCTGCGAGTAGTCTCATGGAAATCATTAGGACTATTTGAGGAATAAAATACTAGTGTGGGGGGTTAAGATGGCAGAATCTTTTTCTTAACAAGAAAGGGGCATTTTCTAAAATGGTCTGAGGAGGAATGGGATGACAGCGGGAAGGGTAAAATTTAAACTGGATATCAGGAGAAAAATCTTACCAGCAAGTTTTATTACAATGTGGAATGATCTTGCAAGGGAAAGTAGAAGCAGCTCTTCCCTGAGTTCTAGTTAAATAAAGGCTGGACAAAGTAATTGTGTGAAATCTTGGCCCTATTAATGTCAGTGGGAGTTTTTCCACTGGAGACTTCAACGTAGGATCAGATTGCCTGCTTTGGCAAGGGAATGGGAAAGATGGACTATTGACTCTGTGGCGAATTTGTAGGTTCATTATGGGAGTTCAGTCCCCACCAGAGTTAGTTCCCCCTGCCTCTAAATTCTGATTTGTTAGTGAACTGATTATTTACACACTTATCCTGTTTGGTGTCTGCTGTATACTTGTAGATTCTGCTGCATCACGCTGCTGGCACTGTGAAGCGGGTTTCCATGGAGCTTGGGGGGCATGCTCCATTTATAGTGTTTGACAGCGCTGATGTGGACCGAGCTGTTGCAGGAGCTCTGGCTTCTAAATACAGAAACTCGGGGCAGGTGAGAGAATTATTTTTCTACCTTGCCTATTTCACGTTTTGGAGCATGAAAGAGCCCTATTTTTTGTGATTAAGCTATTTTTGCCTAACTTTATTTGCTTGTGAAAGGAAATATGCTGGATTGAAAAGATGAGTCTACAATGCCAGTTCAGTGCCTCTCTGCTGAAACTGCCAACAAGGGTATCCGTTTCAGATGATTTTGTCATATGGACATTTCACAAGCAATAAACTCACATGAATTCCTGAAGACAACTCTCATTTCAGGCCATTAAAGTAGACACTACAAAGTGTATTTAGCTCTGCTTTAAATTAGTGGCTCACAGTTTTGGGGCAACCAAACCTGTTTGTAAGGATGTTTGTCAGGAACAGAGTCCCCGATAATGTCATGGCAAACCTGGTGGCTGAACTTTGTGACTTTGTCCTCACCCATAACTATTTTACATTTGGGGACAATGTATACCTTCAAATCAGCAACACTGCTATGGGTACCCGCATGGCCCCACAGTATGCCAACATTTTTATGGCTGACTTAGAACAACGCTTCCTCAGCTCTCGTCCCCTAATGCCCCTTCTTTACTTGAGCTACATTGATGACATCTTCTTCGTCTGGACCCATGGAAAAGAAGCCCTTGAGGAATTCCACCATGATTTCAACAATTTCCATCCCACCATCAACCTCAGCCTGGACCAGTCCACACAAGAGATGCACTTCCTGGACACTATGGTGCTAATAAGCGATGGTCACATAAACACCACCCTATGCCAGAAACCTACTGACTGCTGTTCCTACCTACATGCCTCCAGCTTTCATCCAGACCACACCACACGATCCATTGTCTACAGCCAAGCTCTATGATACAACTGCATTTGCTCCAGCCCCTCAGACAGAGACAAACACCTACAAGATCTCTATCAAGCATTCTTACAACTACAATACCCACCTGCTGAAGTGAAGAAACAGATTGACGGAGCCAGAAGAGTACCCAGAAGTCACCTATTACGGGACAGGCCCAACAAAGAAAATAACAGAACGCCACTAGCCATCACCTTCAACCTCTCCAATGCATCATCAAGGATCTACAACCTATCCTGAAGGACGACCCATCAATCTCACAGATCTTGGGAGACAGGCCAGTCCTTGCTTACAGACAGCCCCCCAACCTGAAGCAACTACACACCACACAACAGAACCACTAACCCAGGAACCTATCCTTGCAACAAAGCCCGTTGCCAACTGTGTCCACATATCTATTCAGGAGACACCATCATAGGGCCTAATCACATCAGCCACACTATCAGAGGCTCGTTCACCTGCACATTTACCAATGTGATATATGCCATCATGTGCCAGCAATGCCCCTCTGCCATGTACATTGGTCAGACTGGACAGTCTCTACGTAAAAGAATAAATGGACACAAATCAGACGTCAAGAATTATAACATTCAAAAACCAGTTGGAGAACACTTCAATCTCTTTGGTCATTCAATTACAGACCTAAAAATGGCAATTCTTCAACAAAAATCTTCAAAAACAGACTCCAACAAGAGAGTGCTGAATTGGAATTAATTTGCAAATTGGATACAATTTGACTTAGGCTTGAATAGAGACTGGGAGTGGATGAGTCATTACACAAAGTAATACTATTTCCCCATGTTTATTCCCCATCTCCACCCCTCACTGTTCCTTAGATGTTCTTGTCAACTGCTGGAAATGGCCCACCTTGATTATCACTACAAAAGGTCCCCCCACCCCCCATTAACCTTGCAGAAGAAGCAAGTTTTAGGTGGATTTTGAAAAGAACCTGATTAGCATGAAATAATTTCACTAGTCAAAGTGAGGGGACAGCATGAGAGAAAATGCAAAGACTGGCCTGGGAGAAGGAAATGAGGATAGTAATGAGGCTGGAATCTTTGGTAGAACAAAAGTGGTGAATGGGGACATGACAATATGAAACAAGACCCAAGATATAAACCAAGACAGAGCCATGTAGCATCTTATATGCAAGGCTAAGGAATTTAGACTTGATATAGAAAGTTTTCAAAGGGGGATAATGTAGCCTGACTTGCAAAGGAACATTTTAGCAGTTATGTATTGGAGAACATCAAGCAAAAGGTTGTAGTAATCAAGGCAGGAGGAGAGAAGGGTATAGACAGAACAAAGGGTCAGAGTGAGCAGGTGTTCCTTCCCCAAACCTACAAATCCAACCTGTAAAATCCAGACCCTCCTTCATGTGGGATTTGGCTGACTTAACACAGACAACAAGATAACAGAAATATCAGCTCCTACCTTTGCTTAGATGCCGAGTCTGCTACTTAACCCACATCCTGTATCCTTTGGTTAGAGGATAACTCCCACCACACCTCCCTTGTATCCTGGTAAATACATATATCAGAGAATCCGTGGCACCCACTTAACCCTTTCGTAGCAGGATCCACACCTGCTAACAGGGTGACAGTGTTTCAGGGAAACACTTCCAGCTTGTTAGTGTTTGATTTTCAGAGTGTTGTAATGAGAGAAGGGCAAACCTTAGTAACAGCCTATGTGGGTGAAGAGAAGGCATGGAAGGAAGTGTAATGGTAACTAGTTACTGTGCTGTAAAAAATGGGAACAGCACTAAGCTTTGTCTTGTTATTCTTTCATGTTTGTTTTCAGACATGTGTTTGCACAAACCGGTTTTTGGTGCAAAAAAAGATCCACGATGCATTTGTGGAAAAATTTGCCAAAGCCATTGAAAGAGAGCTACGTGTAGGAAATGGATTTGATGAAGGAACTACCCAGGGGCCATTAATTAATGAAAAAGCAGTGGGAAAGGTATGTGTGTGTGTATGTGTGTGTGTGTGTATATATATATATATATATATATATATATATAAAAATATACCGATTTCACTTCTGAAATTGTAATTTATATTTTTAGGAAGTATTAAACACATTGTATACCCAGTTTTGTCTAATACCTGTTTTGTAAGACTATATTTGCCACTCTACCTGGAATGGTCCCTTACAGTATATGCTATTTACTTAATCTGTTCTGCCTTTCATTTTGCGGTGATGCTGGGACTACCTTTTCCAGATCTCAAGAAGAGCTCTGTGTGGCTCAAAAGCTTGTCTGTCTCATCAACAAAAGATATTATCTCATCCATTTTGTCTCTCTATATTTGCAGAAAGTATTCTCTCCTCAAAGCCCACAGTGATGTGAACAGGAGTAATTACAGCGATCATTGCCTTGTTAAACTAGGAAAAGAAAGGGGAATAATCTACCAAGAGCAAGCCTTTTTTCCTAATTATATTCTGATTGGTATTTTTTTGGAGAACATTTGCAAAAGCTTAACAGACTGTGGGGGTTGTATTGGGTATATTCATGTCTCTAGGTAGCATGACAGTTTTTGTTTTGAACAGTCTGTTTTTGTGTATCAAAACTAAGCAGAAAAATAAATTAAGGCTAAAACTATTGGGGGCTCTGAATGTGGAGTGCGACTTTTACTTTTGTTTTGCATTTGTACATTTTAGGTATTTTCCTAAAGAAAGGTGCATTTTCATTTATATAAATAGTTATATTTCTTAACATACATTTATTCAGATTCTTCATTTTTTACATTTTTTTATTATATGGAAAATGAGGAGTGGCATTGCATTTATTTATTAGATGATGATTTTTTATTCCTAATTTGTGTGAAGATGCTACAGCCCCCTAGGTGCCTATCAGCATCTTTAGGTTCATAAATATCTTTGAAAATCTGGCCCCTCTCCTTCAAATTTCTAGAATTAGTAGAGTTCATCTTCTCCCACCTGGGTTTTTTTGTATTATAGTTCATAGATTGGAAGAGGAACACAAGCTTTCCTACTTTTTCAACTCCCAGTTGGTTTCTTAATTTGGATGATCCAAAAGAAGAAAATATATTCTCTGCACCAGCTGGCTAAACTGAATCCAAAAGTAAAATTAAGGAAAAAGCTTTTCTGTACAACAAGAACTGAAAGTACTTGCATTAGGAAAAATGTCAATACCACCATTCACTCTGTTGTAAAGAATGAAAATAATATAGATATTTAATGCACCATATGACATTGACATATTTATAAAGCTTGAATTGACCTCAACAGTTAAAGATTCTCCTCCCCACCCCAATTCTCTTTACATTTAAAAAGTAGCACTCTTTAACTTACAAAAATTTGCAGATGACTCACTGGTATAAAGTAGGTTTTTTTAATTCATTTTTTAAAAATGATTTGAATAGATTGTAGTAAGTTTAGGCCTTTACCATAGGTTACCATAAATTCAAATTTAATTTTAAGGTCTTGTTTTTAAAAATAAAAATCTGATTTTATATCTTTAAAAATCCATTTTTTAAAAAGAAATCATCAGTTTTTGTCCACTCGGGCTGGTGTTCATAGAAGTTAGTTTAATGTGCGTTCTGTTCACGTTAGAGAATAGATGGAGATATGGTCTCTCCAATACCATCTTGAAGACTTGCTATTGTGGGCTAGTCTACACTGGCAGCGCTTTAACGTGGTTTGTGTGGTCATGGCAGAGAGCTCTCCCAGCGCTCTGAAAAAAACCATCTCCACGAAGGGCGCAGCTACCAGCAATGGGAGCGCAGCTACCAGCATTGGTGCACTGTCTACACTAGCGCTTTTCACGCCCCCTGAGCAAGAAAGTTGCAGTGCTGTAAATTGCCAGTGTAGACAAGCCCTGAGATAGGATAGTTTTCTTCTGTCAGTAGGTAAGCACTGCATGGTCTTTTATATCTCTCTCTGACGACGCTGACCATGAATGTGTGGCCCTGATCCTGCAAAGACTTACAGATGTGCTTAACTTTCCTTGACTTCAGCAGGACTAATAGGCGTCCATAAAGTTAAGCATTTATGTAAATCTTTACTGAATTGCAGCTCTGCATTGCAAGTTATCCTGGTTTGTAAATCTAAAATTCAGGTTATGTTCAGGAGGAGAGATGAAAATTCAGCAAAAAGGGAGGTTTTAAGCAGTGTCTCAGTCTCTAAATAAGGAGCAGAATAAACCCTTTTTGTCTAACGCCTTGTTTAATTTTGGGGAATCTTGTTGTGTATTCAAGGAAAAGAAGACCAAACCTTTACTGCTAAATGCTAGCTTGATATCTCTTGTTTTGCTCATCTCAGGTGGAGAGACACATTAGCGATGCAGTTTCTCAAGGAGCATCCATTGTGACAGGAGGGAAACGGCACAGTTTTGGAAAGAATTTCTTTGAGCCTACTCTGCTCAGCAACGTCACAACAAACATGCTTTGCACGCAAGAAGAGACATTTGGTCCCTTAGCACCAGTTATCAAGTAAGATAATCCATTCTTCAGATTAACATAGAGAGAGTTTAGTAAACTTCAAAAAAGTATTTTATTTCATGTGAATAAGTATACAATCTGCATAATTATTATTATTCTTCCACAGTTTTTTTTTTTTTTTTTGGCTTCTGATGAGATTACTTCTCTCTCTCTCTGTCTCTCTCTCGGATTTTTACTTATTAAAACTGTACCTGTAATTTTGACCTGTAAACTTTTTTTCAGTGAGATTTTTTTTTTTAAATGGCACCTGCAGTTTAACGAGGGAGGATAACAGTAAAGACCATCAATTTTCATGCTCCTTTAAGGGACCTGAGAGCTTTTGCATTTTGTCACATGACCTAATAGTTCTGTGTTTCTCTGATCCAAAGTACCCTTTGGACAATTTCCCCTCTCTAGCAGTCTTTTTCTCTATGAGGGTTTTTTTCCCCCCCCTCCCCAGTATGATTGAACCTGGTAGGACTCAGTGGGGCGAAGATTTACGAATCTTTCTCAGATGTGAGATCTTGTCAAGACAGCGAAAGTGAATGGCGTGTTTAAACCACATTAGTTGACAAGTGTTAACACATTTTAAAATTTAATGTAACTCAAGGGAAATGGCAAAAGCACCGTGGCTTGAGACCGAAAATTAAATAATAAAACACTAGAAATATACCAAGGAGAACAAACCTACATTCACTTTGTCCCATTTGCAGTGAGGCTGCTTCTCAGTATCCAGAGACCAGGAAGGCAGTAAGGATTACTTCCTTTTCCACCCCGCTATGTTGATTGCAGGTCTCACTGGTTCTCTGTTTCTTTATATTGACAGGTTTGATACTGAAGCAGAAGCTGTTGCTATAGCAAATTCAGCCAATGTGGGTTTAGCAGGTACGTTCTCCCTTTTCAGACAGATACACGACTGTGCAGCTACAAACTTGAGCTTAGTGTTGCAGTGGTGTGAGATGAAGAATTTGATTTTGATTATTTCTGTTTGCTAATAAGCACCTTCCCCAAAACCTTCTGCTGCCATTCCTTTTGATTTTTGTTCTATGTTAACAATATATTTTTACATTCATGTGACAGGATATTTCTATTCTCAAGACCCAGCCCAGATCTGGAGAGTTGCAGAGCAGCTGGAGGTTGGAATAGTTGGTGTTAATGAAGGAATAATGTCCTCAGTGGAGTGCCCTTTCGGTGGCGTGAAACAGTCTGGCTTAGGACGAGAAGGTTCAAAATATGGTATTGATGAGTACCTAGAAATAAAGTATGTCTGTTTTGGAGGCTTATAATAATTTGCAGAAATGACACAATCCACAAAGGCCTGGAAAATAATGTCCTGTTTGGGGTGGACTGTCTGTATATTAATGTGACTGTTACCCTCTTCAAATCCAAGTAATGCTGTTGTGTGACTACATGTAGAGAGAGATGTTTTATGTAGCTCTGTGCTGACACTTGTAAAACACAAATATTACTAGTTACATAGATTTAGTAGTAATGCCCAATAGTTGAATGACAGTGCCTCTTAGATGGGGGATGAGGGAGAAATAGTTTCTGTTATTTGGGTTACCTTATGTAAATAGGAAGAATTTGGAGATTTGTGCATAATGAAGATCATAATTTCTGTTCTGGAGGACATAGGCAATTTTTTTTCCTTCTGTCTCTCCTAATATTCACGCATCTGTGTAGGGAGTGGAGAAGTGTTGGGGAGGGTAGCCTGTCCTTCATGGTTTTGTGCCAAATATGCACTTAATTCTCAACTTGCTAACGCTGTTGTAGAACTTTTTCAGATTGCTTACTTTTATTAAAGTTTGCAGGAGAACTTGGTGCTTGTGAAGGGGAGGAATTAGTAGTAATGGCTGGAGCCAGGCATTCTTACAGGCTAGTGTGCAGCTATGTCAGTATACATCACTGCTAATTGCAACACCACCTGCTGTTGCAGCTTTGCCCTCTCCAGAGCAGACATCCTAACTTATGCCTAAGAGCTTAGTAGTTTCAGGAACAGATACACAACCTGTGCTACCACGTAAACAAGGGCTGTAAGTCGCAGTAGTGTGTATAAACTGGTTGCCTAATGAGTCAGTGGAGCTTGGGGGATGGCTAGCTTAGTGTGTAGTAGAGGAATGAGAGGACTGTATGCATGTTGCAGGGACACTGCTGAGCTGTTCGGGGGGCGGGGGGAGAGGGGAAAGATTTATATAAATGAGCTCCACATGACAATATATATCCATTCATTCCCCTGTGCAAGACCAGTATGACCCCACCTGGGAAAGGGAAGAGGATGGTCATCAACATAAATGTTGCCAACCAACTTTTTAAGGAGTGCTTTCCTCCCACTCCTTCAAAGAGCCACTTCAGCTTGCTCAACTACAGAGCCTCAGCAGGCGGTACTGCTCCTGCGGCTTTGTGCCTTAAATGCTACCAGGCCCTGGACTGGGCTCCTTGTCACATGGGCAGATGTCCATCGCGGAGTGGGACAAAACCCCAAACTCATCTAACTTACAACCTAATAAAGATTATATAGGTCTTCAGAGGCAGACTTTGTATGTCATCCGCTTAGTCTATGTAGCCTCAACTGAAAGCATCATTAAAAGGTGATGTAAAAGTTCCTTAATGTAAAGCAAATAATGGTGTATTAACGTGGTTTTGACTTAAAATAAGCACTTTATTCACCAAACTAAACTTCCTCAGAAGATCCTATAGAAAATTTTAAACTGGCTTTTCAGAGGCTGGGGAGTTGAAGTTGTGTGTTTTCATTTTTGGCTAACTGCTGTTTAGCCAGACTTTTACATTTAATTACAGAATGAAAGTGAGCTGACGGCTCTCTCTAGATGAATGTATCCTGTCAAATAGACAATGGTATTCAATTAAACCGAGGTAGGGGGAAATTATTTTTGGAATGACACTTAAGTTTAACAGAAAAGCAAGGTGGAGCAGAGCTTCACAGAGCCTTCGCAAGTGAACACGGAGGAGTATTGATTGCTACTCAACATTTTAAATGTTACTTAGATTATTTTTATATTACACTGGGTGTGGCTGGAGCTCATTCCTTACTGTCTGTAAAATGCATGAGTGCATTGTGCTGAAGTGATGCCACAAACAGGGTTTGGAAAGGACACTCATTGCCCTTACAGAAGTCCCTAATGCAATACATATAAAAATGAAGGCACTGAGGCTTTATCACCTGCAGTGTGTGCTTTTGGAGTTAATAAGGAGAAGACAGATGTACCTGTTCATATTAACCACTTTTAAACTCTTGTAGATGAGCATACATAGTACCCTGATTTTTTGAGAGCATTGTGTTATGGCATGTATGAAAGTAGGGCAGCTAGAACAAGGTATCTTAATCATCCATTTCTTATTCAGCAGAGGGTGCTGCACAAAAATACAGCCAGTACTTGCTACATCCCAAAGTACTATAGCTTAAATACAGCAAGCACACAGGCAGTTTTATAAGTACCTTAGACAGATGGACTCATCCGTCACTTCAGCCAGGCACTCAAATTGCACTGCTCTCATCGGTTGCCTCTATGTCAGATGCAATACTGTTGGTTGTCTTAAAATTTTGGTGTCTTGTTTTATGAGGCTGGATTTTCTTCTCTGAATAGAATTAAATAAAACTTGAGTAAATTTTTACTCTTTACCCAGCACAAGATATCTTTGAACTGTGTCTGACAACAGGAAGCACAAACCTTTTGTTACATAACTTTAACAAAAAGAAAAGGAGTACTTGTGGCACCTTAGAGACTAACAAATTTATTTGGGCATAAGCTTTCATGAGCTACAGCTTATGCCCAAATAAATGTTAGTCTCTGAGGTGCCACAGGTACTCCTTTTCTTTTTGAGAATACAGACTAACACGGCTGCTACTCTGAAACCTGTCATAACTGACAGTATCTTAGATTAACTTTAAAAAAAAATTCTTTGTCAAGGTTTCCTCCATGTCTGGACTCCAGTGTTTGAATCTGTATGGTTTTCTAGGTAATGTCTATGTCAAATAGCACAAATTGATCTTTCTTACAAATGTTGTACTCTTATCAAAAACTGTGATCCTTTAAGAAAACATAGACTTGAATTCTTACGTTTCAGTTTGATTTAGTTTGTGATTGTCTAGCTTTTTTCTCACGTAATGTGTGTTCAAAGAACGTATGCTATTTAGTAAAGAAACTGAACTGTTTTCAAGAAATAAATATCTAACACCTGTGAAAGCACTGGATATTGTGGGCATTCACTTTTCTGTGTTAAATTGATTGTTAATTAGGCTGTTTAATACTCAATTGCTGTTTAAGTCCAGGTGCCATATATATTCCAGGTGCCATTACACCCAGTAGCTTTTTAGGTCTGCACTGTTTTTTCTCTCAAGTAGGCCCAACACCATTTCTGACCACCATAGGAATGCTTTTTCAGTAAGTTACCTTACGTAACGCATTTCCCCACCAACATGCATGCCTTGACCAACTTTGTTCAATTGAGCAAAATAAGTGAAGGAGGCTCTTGATCCTAAGGCTTCCCAGAAAGTTGCTCCTGCAGAGGCAATAAAAAGTGTATTGCCATATTATGTGGCATTCAGCATGATTATAATAATAGACGCATTTGCAGTACTTAATGTGTAAAATTTGCCTGGGATCTGTCAGAACTTGAATTCTGCTTGGAGAAAGTAGCAAGCATGTTGTGCTGCACTTTGATTTGACAGTGAGGTGTACAAGTCTAATTATCTTACACGAGCCAACTAGCTTGCACTCTGCTGCATATTCACTTCCTAAGGAAAACTTGGAAAATCTGCCCTCTTCATAGACACACATTTCAGTTTCTACAATTTAGTACTGTGAAACTTGCCATTGGGCATGTCTGCTAGACTACCTCTGAAATAACTGGTATGTTTCTTCATCGTATCATGCAGGTGCTCCGTGCAGGAAATTTTCCAATCCCGTGAATAAGGAGCTCTCAGTAAGCACTGGCTTGGCACTAGGATATCCTTCCATCTTATAATGGCCATTTTCATTTGCGGTAGCCCTAGGAAATTACTTTGGCCCTCGCCCTACAATTTGACATGAGGTGCATTCTCTTTCTCCCACTGCTGAGACGTCTGGAAGACAAACTTTATAGAGAATTAAGTATGGCATACACAACTCAGAGGCTAAAGTTTAGCTGTTGTCAATAGCATCTCCTATCCAAGACCCCTTTCCCTAGGAAACTTTGAGGCAGCATTTGTCTCCAAACGACTGGATCTGGTCATGCTGTCTTGATCACCTGAGCATATTCCTCCCTGAAAGTAGTTTCACTCTGAATTGTGACTGTAAAAGTAGTTCCTTCTTACTGAGCAGTTCCGTTCCCAGGGTGTATTCACCATCATAACTGGCTGCTGTAGTGATGGATGAAAAGAGTGGGGGATTTATTTACTCCTTTTAGTATTACAGAGACACAGCATCTGGGGGGGAAGCTATACAGGGTCTTATTCCTTTCTGTTCATCAGCAGAATTGTTAATTAAGTTACAGATATGCAACCCTGTGGAAGACAATTAACTACATGTGTATCCTCTTGAAAACAATGGAGATGCACTTGTGTAAATAAATGCAGAATGTGGCCAATAGCACGCGGAAAAGGAGAATTGACTTGGTTTTCAGATCTCAGCCTGAGCTTGCACAGCTGGCAATTAGGACATTTTACTTATAAACAAATCTGATCTGTAATTGAGGCAAAAATAGGGAATCTTATGTTTTCGTTTAACAAAGTCACTTTTCAACGCTAGGATGGACAAAACTTGTTGCAGCTGGCCCTACTGCAGAATTCCTGGCCGAGTTGAAAATGCCTAGTATTTGAGAAAAGGGAGAAGCAGGATTATGCTGGCTTAAATGTTATACAGAAGGCTACAGGCCATGCCACTGTACAGAACACTTAAGAATCATAACTACTCCATCCTCTTACCTGTAGCATGGCATGGAGCTGCCACTTGCACCCACATGTCCAGGGGGATGACAGAATTGGGCTATTCCAGTTATCTGAAAAGGGCACTCTGTCATAACGATACTTAGCTCGTGAAAAAGAAAGCAGGCTTTATTTAAACAGCTAGCAAAACATTTTGATTTGAAGTGTCTGTCAATTTTATTAAAGACAATAATAAACACTCTGACCCACCCCCCCCACCCCCCCCCAAAAAAAATTCAGTCTCACAAAATGAAATATTTTTATTTCAATTCACTGAAAACTTTGAAACATTGTGTTGTCAGGTTGAATCAAAACATTTTGTCCCCTGATTTTTATGTAGTTGCCAGCAAACAACTGATTTTGTTGATTTGCACAGCTCTAGGACAGACAGCCCCTCTCCGAGAGCTGCAATTATAATTTGAATTTCTGGTTTCTTTGTCCTCTTCTTCAATATACTGAACTCATTCCTACCTCTCATATTTTCTTTGCCACTCAGCACAAAGGGTCAAAAACAATGTAACTCCTATGGTTTGATGTATGAACAGAAAAGCTAAAGCATGTAATTGTTTTTACTATACTGCTCTGACCTCAGAATTGAACCTCAGATACAGAAGAATGCAACAGCCACAAGGACACATGACCGAGCCTCTTAGAGGGAAAGACAGATCTTTATTAGGAGGGCTACATAAATGTAATAGTATCACTTCAGAAATGGTTCCAGTTATAATATATTATCATTTGCAATATATAACACTTTCTAGAGACAGATTCCTATTAGAAAGTCTGCAGTAGCTCACCCACACACGGGGCACCATGCTTCTATACAGAGGCAAAGTACTGACATGTGGCTGACATTCACTTAATTCATTGCCTATGCTACAGGGAAAAGTATTTTCATTTAAAGTACTGTCAGTTTCAAACCTTTGGGCTTTTTTCTCCCTTGCTACACCTGGATCTGACACTGCGCTGTGTTCGGAATCCTAAAGTACAACTCTCCCTTATGCTTTAGGACCTCCCATCCCCACTTTCTTATCCCACTCATCCTTCTCCTCGAGCAGGGGTTCTTACACTGGGGGTTGGGACCCCTCAGGGGGTTGCGAGGTGTCAACCTCCACCCCAAACCCTCCTCGCCTCGAGCATTTATAATGGTGTTAAATATATTAAACTGTGTGTTTAATTTATTAGGGGGGTCAGACTCAGAGGCTTGCAATGTGAAAGGGACCACCAGTAAAAAAGTTTGAGATCCACTGTCCTAGAGGGATACTCATCATTCATCTCTATTTCTCAGACCAGTCTTCCATACGTTGTCCAGCAGTTGACAATTGTCATTTTCTCTGCTCCATCACCACCCAAAACTCAAGGTCATTATAACTTATTCCCTTATCTCAACATAGCAAAGATCAAAACCCACACTTGTTATACAGGCAATACACCCACAAACTTGGACAGGAATTTTGCTTAAATGGGGGGGCCTGACGGTTTTGGCCTGTGATTGTTTGAAGAAGGCCAGAGCTGTCTGAGGAATGTTAAGCTCTAGCATTTTTGAGCTGCTCTCAGGTTTGAAGGGGTAGAATAAAGAATGGAGACAAGACATACTGTGTTGTTAAAGCCCCTGCAGATGAACCCCCCTGCATGAGCGTGTGCACTTCCATTTCCTCAAGACAATCTGCTGAATAAAATAAAATTAGCATCGCATAGGCAAGCATGTTTGGCAACACGGCAGTGTGTGCGTGGGAGGGGTCCCTGAACTACAGCTGTATCTGGTGCACTTGACAATGAGGCTGATAAAGTTCCTTTTGTCCTCCCAGAAGGTAGTTGGAAATATATCTGACAAGTGTGAAACAAGAAATGAGATAACTGGCCTTGTCAAATGTAACTTAGTCATGACCGTCAGACAACAGTTAACACTATCAGCAACAGTTCCGTTAATCCAGGGGTTGAATTAGAAGACAGAGGCTTTGCTTTTACTGTTCTTGTCAGATATGTCCAGCTAAATTTCACCTCATATGCAGAAGCACTTTGTCTGCCATGGTAAAAAGAGGTTTTAGTTTGCTTAGAGTGGTGGAGTTTTATGTTCTGTAAGTATGGATGCTCCCATGCGCAACAATTAGTGTGTGGACTTATTAAATGCCTCTTATAGTAATGAGTGAGAGCATCTTCAATATATCAGCTGCACTCAGGGCTTAACTTTGAAGGGACGCAGGCAAGAATATAGTTGCCATGCTTGTCCTTATTAACGTATTGATGCTTTCGTGTACAGCGTTAGCATCGCAACCCTCCGCTGCTTGTATAGTAGGTGTGGGAATTTTCTGAGTAGTTCCCAGCACCCTGGGGCATTTTTAATATTTTTATTTTGTCTGTCAGAGTGGATCTTGAGTGCTTCAAGTCCAGCACAGTCCATAAAAATAGGCAGACTTCCCCACTCAGTTCCACCAATGCATTTTAACCCTACCAGTTAATAGCCTTGCCCTCCCAGTTCTGGGTATTGCCTGCGCAGAGACTCGAGGAATTCAGCATTCTTAGAAATAAAAATTACACTGATCCAAAGTCCAGGGCTTGTTATATTCAGTCCTGAATGCCTGACAAAAAAGTCATGCTAGCCTTAAGGACCACTGATGATATTAACATTTGATATCACAAATTCTCAGAGCCAGAAAGGTATTAATATTTAAGTTTAAAAGGGGGAACTACGCAAAAATGAGCATGCTTGTTAGATGGAAATCAAAAGGAGTTGTCACAAGGGTCAAATGCCTGCAAGCAGAATGAGGACTATTTAAAAACACCGTAACAGAGGCTCAGACTAAATCTACACCACAAATCAGAAAAAATAATAAGAGGACAGAAAGAATGCCACCATCGCTAAACAGCAGAGCCGTGGAAGCCATTAGTGGCAAAAAGGCGTCCTTTACCATTTGAAAGTCTAATCCTAGTGAAGATTATAGGAAGGTGCCGCAAACTCTGACAGGTTACGTGTTCAAGTATCAGGCAGGCCACAAAAGAATTTGAGAAGCAACTTGCTAAAGACACAAAAACTAACGGTAAGAATTTTTTGAAGTACATCAGAAGCAGGAAGCCTCCTAAACAGACACGGGGACCACTAGAATACCAAGATGCTAAAGGAGCTCTCAGGGAAGACAAGGCCATTGCAGAAAAATTAAATGAATTCTTTGCATCGATTTTCACTGCAGAAGATGTGGGGGCGATACGGACTTCAGAGCTATTTTTTTTTAGCCACAAAATCTGAAGTACTATCCCCCACTGATGTGTCAATAGAAGATTAAACAGTAATAAGTCACCAGGACCAGATGGTCTTCACCCAAGAAACTCAAATATGAAACTGCAAAATTACTAACTGTAGTATGTAACCTATCATTGAAACTCTGTACCAGCTGACAGGATTGTAGCTAATTTAACACTGATATTTAAAAAGGGCACCCAAGGAGATTGTGACCAGTGAGCCTATGTCACTAACAGGCAAATTGGTAGAAACTGTAGTGAAAAAAAGAATGATCAAGCACATCAATAAGCACGATTTGTTATGGAAGAGACAACAGACTTTTGTAAAGGCAAGTCATGCCTCCACCAATCTATTAGAATTCTGAGGGCATCAACAAGCACGTGAATATGGGAGAGCCAGTGGATATAGTGTACTTGGATTTTCAGAAAGCCTTTGACAAGGTCCCTCACCAAGGCTCTTAAGGACACTAAGTAATCACGGGATAAGAGGGACAGTCCTCTCATGGATCAGTAACTGGTTTAAGCAGAGGTGGGCAAACTACAGCCCGTGGGCCACATCCGGCCCCTGGGACCCTCCTGCTTGGCCCTTGAGCTCTTGGCCGGGAGGCTAGCCCCCGGCCCCTCCCCCGCTTTTCCCCCTCCCCCGCAGCCTCAGCTCACTGCACCACCAGCGCAATGCTCTGGGGGGCGGGGCTCTTGCTGCGTGGTGGTGCGGCTGGCTCCAGCCGGGCGGCACTGCTGCCTGTCCTGGTGCTCTGGGCAGTGCGGCTGTAGTGCTGCCAGCCACCAGTGCTCCAGGCAGCGCAGTAAGGGGACAGGGAGCAGGGGGGGTTGGATAGAGGGCAGGGGAGTTTGGGGTGGTGGGCAGGGGTGGGGGTGTGGATAGGGGTCGGGGCGGTCAGAGGGCAGGGAACAGGGGGGTTGAGTGGGGGCAGGGGTCCCTGGGGGGGCAGTCAGGAAGGAGGGGGGGGTTGGATGGGGCAGCGGGGGCCAATCAGAGGCAGAGGTTCTACGGGCGGTCAGGGAGAAGGGGTGATTGGGAGGGGCAGTCAGGAATGAGAGAAGGGGTTGGATGGGGCTGTGGGGGGCACTCATGGGACAGGGAGCGAGGGTGTGTGTGTGTGGATGGGGCAGGAGTCCCGGGGAGGGCTGTGAGGGGGCGAGAAGGGGGGGGGCATAGCCGCCCCTAACCGGCCCTCCATACAAATTTCAGAAACCCGATGTGGCCCTCAGGCGAAAAAGTTTGCCCAACCCTGGGTTAAAGGATCAGAAACAAAAGGTCAGAATAAATAGTCAGTTTTCACAATGGAGAGAAGTAAACAGCAGGGTCCCCCAAAGATCTGTACTGGGACCTGTGCTGTTTGACATATTCATTAATGATCTGGAAAAGGGAGTGAACAGTGAAGTGGCAAAGTTTGCAGATGATACAAAATTATTCAATATAATTAAATCCAAAGCTGACTGCAAAGAATTACAACAAAATGGCAGATGAAATTCAACATTGATAAGAGCAAAATAATGCACATTGGAAAATATAATCCCAACTACACATGTATAATGAAGGGTTATAAATTAGCTGTTACCACTCAAGAAAAAAAAAAAACACACACATTTTTTCAACCTTCCCTCATAGGTCATGTTTTCTAGACCTTTAGTCATTTTTGTTGCTCTCTTCTGGACTTATTCCAATTTGTCCACATCTTTCCTGAAATGTGGCGCCCAGAACTGGACACAATACTCCAGTTGAGGCTTAATCAGTGCAGAGTAGAGCAGAACAATTATTTCTCACATCTTGCTTAAAACACTTCTGCTAATACATCCCAGAATGATATTTGATTTTTTTGCAACAACGTTACACTGTTGTTGACTCCTGTTTAGCTTGTGATCCACTCTGACCCCCAGACTCCTTTCCGCAGTACTCCTTCCTAGGTAGTCATTTCCCATTTTGCATGTGTTCAACTGATTGTTCCTTCCTAAGTGGAGTACTTTGCATTTGTCCTTATTGAATTTCATCCTATTTGCTTCAGACCATTTCTCCAGTTTGTCCAGATCATTTTGAATTTTAATCCTATCCTTCAAAGTACTTACAACCCCTCCCAGCTTGATAATCGCCCGCAAACTTTATAAGTATACTCTCTATGCCATTATCTAAATCACTGATGAAGATATTGAACCAAACTGGACCCTGAACTGACACCTGTGGGACCACACTCGTTATGCCCTTCCAGCTTTACTGTGACCGAACCACTGATAATTATTCTCTGGGAACGATTTTCCAACCAGTTCTGCACCCACCTTATAGTAGCTCCATCTAGGTTGTATTTCCCTAGCTTATTTATGAGAAGGTCATGCGAGACAGTATCAAAAGCCTTACTAGAGTCAAGACATACCACATCTACTGTTTGCCCAATCCACAAGGCTTGTTACCCTGTCAAAGAAAGCTACTGAGTTGGTTTGACATGACTTGTTCTTGACAAATCCATACTATTACTTACCACCTTATTATCTTCTAGGTCTTCACAAACTGATTGCTTAATTATTTGCTCAATGAATTTCCCGGATACTGAAGTTAAGCTGACTGGTCTGTATCCCTCACCACCGTAGCCATGAACAAATGAAGTCCACATATCACCTGGGTTCTCCTTACACTAATCTCAAGGATGTGATGGGGTGCTTCTAATTTGGCACCCCTGAATTATACCTGGGTGCTGAACAATAATTATGAACAACAGTGAGCTAAAACCCAGACAGTCTTGCCCTTCTTCCTGACCCAAGACAGCCAACCCCCTAGCAAAGAGTAAACAAAAAAACCCTCTAATATTCAAGCAAAAGTTTCAGTCAGCCCTAACTAACCCTTACTGTGCGATCAAAGCTCCTGCTTCCTATATGGCTCTTTGTTAAAAGCCTTTGCTCAGTAACAGCCTTGACACATTCTAACTCTATTACAAACCTCCCTGGCTGACATATTCTAGTGTCCATCTCCATTTAAATGCATTAAGGGTCCAATCTTACAAGGTCCTGAGCATCTTAAACTCCAATTTAAGCCAAAGGAAGTTTAGGGTGCTCAACACATAGCAGGAGGCATACAGATGCTAAGTCCTCCCGGCCCCTCTCTCCTCTTTATTACATACCCCCTCACTTGGGTCTTCAGGCCCCACAGGGAACAGAAATACATGCCTCAGTCACCATAACGGAAGAGAATAAAAGGCAGGATTCCTCCACTGCTGTCATTTTTTTGATGTAAATATACGGGGTATGTGCTTTGTACAGGATACAAACGTATCACATTAGCTTGCAGCTGATTAAGTGAAACTGCTAGATAGCAAATGTCCCTTAAAAACAGAGGCATTTTCACCTTAGGCATGCTACCCTAAAAACCACAGTCATAAAGCAGAGCTTAGAGGTAAATACTATGTATTAAAAATGCTAGCTATGGACCTCCCCTTTCTGTATCCAACTTAAAAACTGTATATGAAGATGGAGCTTGTAGCCTAACTTTGCTCTTTGCAGCTAGAAACTCTGAATGTTGGCTTTTACTGTTTTACATTAGCTACATAACATAACATAAAACAGTGCTCCTCCGAGTGACGCAAACAGAGTAAAGACACAGCCTGTATATAGCCTCAGACAGTCACCTTTGTTAGTAACAGAACACTCCTGGCTGGGGTCATAGCAGTGATTCATTGGTCTACTATAGGAAAAATGTCTGCTGACATTTATGCACAAATGTTCAGCAAAGAGCAAACGAGGAATTAAATGTGCTTCTGACACCAATGACAAGAGTTAGTTGTTTGTTTAATCCCCCCTCCGCTGTACTGGAATTTTACTTCATCTGCTGTTAGGATAAATTTTAGGAAGCTTCTGATTCTGAAAAACAAAAGGTGGATCAACACTTTCTTGGGGTGTCAGATCAGCACGTCCTTTCATTTTACACTCATTCAATTATCTGTCTTTTGAGCTATAGCTGAAGGAAACTCCATTTTTGACAGAACCATTCATGATGTTCTTAGGATTCTCTCTTTCGACCTTTTCTCTGCTGAAGATAGTGTCCTGGTCGCTGTCAAACTCAGACTCTGAAACCATCAGACTGGAATTGTGTTCTGTACTTCTGTGTTTTATACCTGAAAGTAAATCAAGCAGTAAAAAGAGTCTCCAGAAAGTTTTACTTTTAAATTTAGTAACCTCTCCCCTGTGTCGTGTCATGCAAAGTCAGTGATGCTGTGCTGCACTACCTCTAAGAGTAACTACTCAGACCACCATCCATATTAAAGATTAGACAAAGAAACACTAAATATCGGGGGCCAGATACTCCAGTGACCGCAATGGAGATTCACCTATTGATACTACCTGAGCAGCTGGCGCCTTGTGCCTTGTTCTGCCTCTATTTTGCTACAGTTGTTCACAATTCATTGAAAGCATCTCATCACGCAACACAGTCCTTTCTAACAGCTTGAACCAATCCATTAAATCTATCCACACATACAGCTCTAAGATTGATCATGAAAAGTCTGTGCTTCTGGGTGAATGTATTACTTTTTAGGATGTCTATTGTTCAGGAGGTTTTCCTCCGCTGCACTTAAAGTTTCTCCCCATTAGGCTGAGGGAAATCAAAATTAAAGTCCTTTCATTGTGAAAGGAAGCTGTTAACTAGGGGCATGCTCCAAAGCCCACTGAAGTTAAATGGGACATATCTGGGACATGCAACATTGCTATGTATTAGTTAGGAAAGCAGTTTTAACTTTGTAACGTAAAAAAAAAATGTTGTTTACATGTTTTCCTTTAAAATGAAGAAAATATGTATGGAAGAGAACTTTGTAACTGCCATCAAATTAAGAACATAAGAATGGCCCTACAGGGTCAGACTAAAGGTCCATCCAGTGCAGTATCCTGTCTTCTGACAGTGGCCAATGCCAAGTGCCCCAGAGGGAATGAACAGAACAGGCAATCATCAAGTGATCCATCCCATCGCTCATTCCCAGCTTCTGGCAAACAGAGGCTAGGGACACCATTCCTGTCCATCCTGGCTAATAGCCATTGATGGACCTATCCTCCATGAATTTATCTAGTTCTTTTTGAACGCTGTTATGGTCTTGGTCACAACATCCTCTGGCAAGGAGTTCCACAGGTTGACTGTGCATTGTGTGAAGAAATACTTCCTTTTGTTTTAAACCTGCTGTCTATTAATTTCATTTGGTGACCCCTAGTTCTTGAGTTATGAGAAGTAGTAAACAACTTTAACAAAAACTAAGACAAACATAGGAATTTAATGATCCACTGCTAAAAAGGGTCCCAATTAAAAAATAAATCTTACCATATTTGGGGCTTAGCTCCATCCTCTCCTGGTCATCTATGTTATCTAGGATAGTGTATTTGGTTTTCTTTCGTATCTTTGTCCTCTTTCTGCTAAAAGGAAAGTTACCACCAGTAAATCAAGTTCTCATGCACAGTAAATAAATTCACACACATACACTGAACAGGGACACCCAGAGAGGCCAATTTTCCTCACACCAATTCTATGCAGATATAACTCCACTGATTCCAAGAGTCATTCCTGATTTATACTGATGTAAATGGGAGCAGAATCTGCACCACTGAATACAAGTCTTTCTTTCATATGCAGAAAGTGGGCAAAATTGGGCCTGCTTAACTAGGGAACAGACTTCTATATTACCTAGATATGGGCCTCAGGCACACAGTTTGGCTTCAGGACAAAACTTTCCCAAAGCTTAGGGGTGTGTCCAAACCCAGCATTTTGGTTTAGCCCTTACAGAGAGAAGATTTCAGATCTGGATTTTCACCAAGTTTGGTTTGGGCCCATCGCTAACCATAACCAATCAAAATGGAGATTTCCCCTTAGGCATGGAATCCCCCTACTGCTTTGGTCTGCAAAGACAACTGTCTCCTCATTTAAATCCTTCCTCAAGATTCACTTCTCCCACAATGCCTACAGAAACTACATCCCCTATGAATTTATGTAAGCTATTTATCCTCGAAGTTACTTGCTTGTTTACATGGAGGGAAGGGGCTGAATGTCAGAGAGAAGAGTAAGAACATTAGAAGGGAAGTGGAGAACTGCTGCCTGGGGGAAGCTGAGGGGGTTGAATGGTAGAAAGAGGAATGGGGAGGGGATTTTAGCGTGTACAATCAGGGACATAGCTAACAGTAAGTGCATTACTATCACTGATCACATTGCTTGTATGCTGTATCCTTTTCCCACACCTTTCTGCTGTCTATCTTTTTTATACTATAAGCTCTTCAGGGCAGGGACCAATCTCCCCTGTTTGATAAGCATGTGGTGGGCACTACTGCAATCTAAATAAATAAACAGTAATAAAAATAACTTGGACTCTGCACCCTCCAGACAGGTTGATTTAATCTGAGATGTCGATAAAGGTATCTAAAAAACAATCCAGTCCCTGGAAGCCATGCCATCATTTTCTTATAAACTCCATGGGGCCAAGGATATCTCCTACCTCTGTCCCCGCGCCCCACTCCTCAGTCCCTGCCCCTTCTCTCCATGTCGATTTTAGGACCAGTCAGATGCCTCAGACTCTGCAGAGGGTAAGTGAGGACAGAGTCACAGAGCCAGCTGAGCCCCAGTTCTATGCAGGAGTTCCACCAGTCCCGGCCACATGCCAGGCTGGGAGGTCCAACGCCAGCCCCCCGCCCCACACACACACTGTCAGAGAAAGCAGTCCAAGGGGGACAGCTTTTCAAAAAATATAATATTTGGTAAGTCTCACCAAAATATCATTGTGGGGAAGACTAAACACCCAGACAATTCATTTTTTGTTTCATCAAAACAAACTGTCTCTCTACTGGGCGGTTTGATAAGCAACAAAACATTCAAACCAATGACTCGCACCAGCAAGGACCAAATACACAAATATGTTACTTGGGAGAGAATTACTGATTGTCTTGCTGACGTGATTTATGCTTAAAAGTTAGGTTGACATAGCTATGTCGGTGAGGGGCGAGAAAAAAACCAAAATATCACACCCTGGACCACCATAGCTATGCTAACCTAACCCCCAGGGCAGATGCAGGTATGTCGACAGAAGAATGCTTCTTTGTCCATAACTACTCTCATTCATAGCTACTGCAGTTCCTATACGAATGGGAAAACAATCCATTCCATCCGAGTAGGCTGCTTTACACTATGGGATTATGCTGGCATAGTGATGCTGATGTAGCTAAATCAGTGTGGTCTCTCTAGTGTAGCCACACCTGAGACTGATAATGAGATCAGAAAAAGCATATTAACAAGCCAGACAAAAAAAAGAGCTGGAAGTGGGGAGAAACTCCTGGGATAGACAGCGTTAGCATACTTCGTATAGACTAGTTTCCCTGGACCTAAGCCAGACCCAACCTGCCAAGCTATGGCCATTCTCCATGAGGTACCCTCTGCTTTAGAGTTTTCTTCCCTCCTCCCGGTCCAAAACAGCCGTAGTTACGTGACCTCCAGGACATATGGCTTTATCTTGGTGTGAGAGACTGAGAAGATTCTAGTGGGAAAATTGTAATGATGTTAAATATGTTTTCAGCCACTGGGCTAGGATATACATTAATTATTAGGTGGAGAGGTGGTGGGTGGTTCCAGCAATGGTCTCTTTTTATAACTATTTTTAAAGTGTGTCAAGGAGCACATCAGGCAAAGGACAGGTCCTACTTCTCAATGGGATAAGTATCTAACCCAAAAGACAGAAAGAAATCTCTACAGAGGACAGTAGTGTGTTTGAGAAGAGCAGTGTGGTTTAATGCTGAGAAGCTGACTACATGGGTTGGACAGGGTGCAGTGACCATGATAAACACATACTGCAGTGAAAACGATATAACACACATACCTCTTGCAGCAGCAGATGCAGAGCCATGCCAAGCTTACCATGAGCACAACCAAAATGAAAGTGGATACCGTCACGTAGAGTATGCTCCATTCTAGAAAATAAAACAAGAGAGTGATATGCAAAGGTATCATGAATGAAACTGTCTCAATAACTGATCCCATGAGGTGAAGTGTGACTTCATTTTTCATTAAGATTGACTGGAACTTGAGAGTTGTTCTCTTAAAAGGGAATCTGTAAAAATGACATCACCAGGGTCCCTATTTATCATTGCTGAGATGTAGGCTTCCAGATCAAATAGTCACAATTTGTAAGTAAAATATATTTTTTCTCCTGCCAGCCCAGCAAATTCAGCCTGAGATCTGAAAGTCAAACTGGGTTCTTTCCAGCTTGGGCATTTCACCCAAGTGAGGTGTGTACCTTTATGCACCTTCAGTTCAGACAGCTCTGATAGGGCACATGATTGATGATAGTGTGCTGTTAGAAAAAGAATTCCTTCATATGAAGAACTGAGAAAATAGCATATGGGATCAGGGAGACAAAACAAATATGAAACCCCAGGATCCCATCTTTACAGTCACTCTCTAGGGTATTTATTATTATTGGAACTCAAGTAGCACTAAGGATCAGTGCTATTTTTGTGGGGAAATTTTTGTGCTAATTTTATTTATTTGGATTTCTGATTGACGATGTACAAATAGGGTTGCTAACCCTCCCAATTTTGCAGGGAGTCTTCCAGAATCAGGGCCTATCTCCCAGAGGCTAGTGAAGCCAAACCAGGAGATTTTAGGTGCTAAAAGTCCAGCAGCGCAGTGGGGCTAAGGCAGGCTTCCTGCCTGCCCTGGCCCTGCACCGCTCCCAGAAGTGACAGGCATGTCCCTGCAGCCCCTGAGGAGGGCAGGGGGTCTCCACTCGCTGCCCGCACCCCGAGCGCCAACTCTGCAGCTCCCATTGGCTGGGAACTACTGCCAATGGGAGCTGCGGGGGCGGCGTGTGCAGCACAGGCAGCATGTAGAACCCCCTGTCCTCTCCCCCCACACATACAGGGGCTGGACATGGTGGCCACTTCCGGGAGCTGTGCGGGGCCAAGGAAGGCAGGGAGCCTGCCTTAGCCCCCACTACACCGCTGACTGGGAGCCGCCAGAGGTAAGCACCTTCTGATCGGAGCCTGCACTCCGCACCCCCTCCTGCACCCCAAACCGGAGCCCCCTCCCCATCCAAACTCCCTCCCAGAGCCTGCACCCCGCACCCCCTCCTGCTCCCCAATGCCCTGCCCAAACCTTCCTCCTATACCCAAACTCCCTCCCTGAGCTTGCACCCCTCACCCCCTCCTGCAGCCCAACCCCCATCCCAGCCCTAAGCCCCCTCCAGGACCCAAACTCCCTCCCAGAGCTTGCACCCCACATCCCCTCCTGCACCCCAACCCCCTGCCCCAGGCTCAGCCCCCCTCCCACACTCCGAATCCCTCGGCCCCAGCTCAGAGCCCACACCCCAAACCTCTGCCCTAGACCAGTGAAAGTGAGTGAGGGGGGGATGGAGTGGGCAGGGCCTCAGAGAAGGGGCAGGGCAAACGGCAGTGCAAGAGTGTTTGGGTTTTTGTGATTAGACAGTTGGCAACCCTATGTACAAACACATGGGTCCAGATTCTGATACCTTTGCTCATGGGGAGTAGTATCTTATTCCTCGAGTGATCTTATAGAAATTAATCAATCAATCAGACTACTTGAGGAGTAATGTATTTCTCAACATAAAAGAAGGAGACTCTGTCCCATGCAAAGAATAGAATTGTATTTTGGCTAAACTGATGCTACTAGAAAATTTTAATTAAATTAAGGCTATGAAAACTAAGTACAGTAGAGGAGATTTCAAATAGGATGTCAAAGGGGTATGCCGTGGGTATGCCTAACAGAGAAGTGATAGTCCTGTCAAACAATAAAACGTAAACCAGTGACAATTAAACTGTATTTTCCAGAAGTAACTGTAATACAGGTGAGATAAAGACAATTAAGAAAATGGTGAAAGTGGTCAAATAAAAAAGCCAAGTTTTTAAAACTGACAAGGCTGTTTCGTATAAGACACACGCATTTTGTAGATACTGCTACAACTATCTAGGCCACCGTATTAAAACATGATGCACAAAACACATCCGCAAGAAACCGGTGAGGTGTTATCTCTGTGTTGTTCCTCTTAACCTGAGCAAAAAATCAAAAACTCCCAAGCAACAGCAGGTTCAGTACAAGGGTTATCTACGGAAACATCCATCTGGCCCAAAATAATTTCAAAGTGTCAGAAGTAACGTTTAGCTATTTTTATACTTTTCTCCTAAAACCCTTATGCAAAATTTGAAAAAAAATGTTTTAAAATGACAACGTCTAGTATTACTTAGAACAGTGGTGCCCAACCTTTCTGTGGGAATAGCATATTGCTACTCCCAGAAGACTGTGGGGGGCGCCGGACACCCCGCCACCGAAATGCTGTCGAGAAGCGGCAGCGGCAAGAAGCGTCGCCGCCGAAATGCCGCTGAGAAACGGCAATGCGTCTCGGCAGCATTTCGGCGGGTGGTTCTCCGGCGCCCGCACTCGGCAGCGGCATTTCGGCAGCACGGTGTCCTGCAGGCACACAAAAATGTCCCGGTGGGCACCATGACACCCGCAGGCACTGCATTGAGGACCCTGACTTAGAAGATTCTCAATCACTTTAAACTCTCATGCACATCTTCCACAGGATAATATTGCGGGGCTGGACAGCCAGAGAGTCCCCTAATTTTCTTTCATTCTTCATTTCCTAATTTTCTCCATTTCCACAAGCAATACAACTCCAACTGTGAGGCGTATTCTTCCTTCCTTCTGTGCATGTAACTGCTAATGCCAGTAATGGGGTCACAGCACACACATGGAGGTGTCAGGCCTGTGAGATGTCCTGCAAGTTGCTGAGTGCCCTCAACTCTGACTGCAGTTAGTGGTAGTGAGGTGTTCAGCACGTTACAAAATGGAACTCTGACAAACTTTTTGGGGAAAAAAAAAAATGTTAGTAAACAGTCAAGAGGGAAAATAATTCCAGAAAATTTGGTCTCCTTTCTCCGATTTACATTAGCAACAGTTTTACCAGGTAACAAAGGTTTATACTAGCTTTACCTCTGTCTTTTTTTTCTAGGCTTAGCCTGTTACATAAAAATAATTTCCCCTTTAAAAAAGTGGTTACATCAAGGTCAATCCTGCAAGGTGCTGAGCACTCTGGTCCCATCTGGCAATTAGGCACATGCTTTCAGTTAAGCACATGAGAAGTCCTACTGATGTCAATGAGATTGTTCGTGTGCTTCAAGTTAAGCAGGACCCTAAGTGTTTTGATGGATCAGGCTAGAGCAGTGGTTCTCTAGCAGGGGTATCTGTATCCCTGGGGGTTCGCAGAGGTCTAGATATTTGCCTAGTTTTACAACAGGCTACATAAAAAGCACTCGCGAAGTCAGTACAACCTGAAATTTCATACAATGACTTGTTTATACTGCTCTATATACTATACACTGAAATGTAAGTACAATATTTATATTCCAATTGATTTATTTTATAATTATATGGCAAAGAGAAAGTGAGCAAGTTTTCAGTAATAGTGTGCTGTGACACTTCTATATTTTTGTATCTGATTTTATATGCAAGAAGTTTTTAAGTGAGGTGAAACTTGGGGTTGGGGGTAAGCAAGACAAATCAACTCCTAAAAGGGGTACAATAGACCGGAAAGGTTGAGAGCCACTGGGCTAGAGTGCTTGGCAACGTGCAGGATGAAGCCCATACACACTTGCTTCTCTCATGTCATATGACTGCATTTCCTTGGTTGGTTGGTTGGTTCTGGAAGAACAGTTGTGTGTATTGTTAACTGACTTTCAGCATGCATAATATTCATAGATATGTTTACAGAACTGCTTCACATAGGAAAGGGAAATCATTCTTGGAACATACCACACAATACCATCAAAACTCACCACAATTACTCTCTCCATCATTTAGGTAACGCTGTATCAAGTTCTCCATCCACAGTTGATAGCAAATACAACGCTTTGTGATGGGGTCACAGTGACCATGTCCAGAGCATTTTAAAAGGCAGACTAAGAATAAAATAAAGGTGAAGATAATTACAGTGTAAAAGGGCAACTTGTAATGCACACTCTGTTGAGGCACTAACGTGGGAGTGGTGCATGGTGCATTTCCTGGCCCACAACTCCAGTGCAGAGACTGACAAATGAAAAGGTCACTTACAAATCGAACAGTGGAAATTACACTGATGTGTTTCCATGAATCATTGGTAGACATATGTATCCCAAACCGTTGCTTTTATTAATAAACTGAACCACTGCTGGTTCCTAATCTTCCAGTCATTTGTGGGGTGAGTTAGGAAGATTTACTTTAAAGGCACAGCCTGGTGGACGAGATCGGAAAGATGAAAATATATTATCCAACTGAATAGCCAGCCAGCGAGCCAAAGTTAATTTACTGACACTAGACCTGGAGATCGACCTGAGTCAAGGAGTTCAGTTTTATTTGTTTATGTTTTATTTCTTGGTATTTCTATGGTGTATATTCTCCAGAATACCGGAGTACTTGAGAAATATTAATGTTCCCAGATACCACCATAATGATCATCATACAAATACCTGAAATAAATGTAGCATCAAAACTCCTTAGGGTACAGCATTCACATACTTAAGTTTTAATCATTGTAAATGCACCAAGTGGTAGTGGGTTGTGTGCATTTTATCAAAATGTAGAACAGTCAAAATAAATTACTTTCCAAAAAAATACATAAAACTTGCAGCGGCTTTCTTTTGCCTTAAAACCTGCTATGTGAATAAAAAGTAAGTGACTGCAAATTTGAAAATTATACCTTCAGTTTTCTTCTATTTCAAAGTGAAAAAAAAAACCATTTAATTTTTACAGTATAACAGCTGTAGTTTTTTCCTCAGGGAGTAAATTCAAAAATAAACCCTATTAATAAATGACTATTTTAGAGCTACAGCTTATATCTCTCCCCTTGAATTCTGATCCTCAGCAAAAAACTCCCTTTTGGCTATAAATTATAACAAATTCAGATCTGTAATGCCCCAGTGTCATGAAGTGTTCTAATTCCCAGCAGCACTGCAACTTTACAGCAGATTAAAACTTGACTTGAAAGCCCCAACCATCATTATGAAAAGATCTCTCATTATGAAGAAATACGAGAGGCCTGTCTACACTAGACTATTTACCACATTAGGGGACTGCGTTATAATACAATGATGGCCTGACCATTTTGCTTGGGGAGGTAGGAACGAATCATATTATAATCCTGTTGGGGAACAGTGTAATAACCTCAAAAGAACCAGGGATATAACACAAATTCTATATTATGGTTACAGCATGGTTTGTCCCATCCAGAGTAAGAACAAACAGTATTATATCACCACTGGGATAGTATAGTGTTACAACATGGTTTCCCAACATGGTACATTTCCTAGTATACAGCAATGAGCCTTAGTTTACAAAATGATTGACAGCCATCATACTCTTTGCCACTTGTATCTTTAAAAGGAAAGTAAGTAACGGGCAAAAATCTGCCCTAGATAACCAGATATTTCAGGCATTATCAGCCTCATCATTCAGAAAACCAAATGCAGAACTGTGTAGAGAGGAAGCTCCGGCACACTGTATACCATGTTGCCTATGCTAATTAACATTCTGATGGCTGTAAAACTCACGAAATAGGAAGCAGCAGGCAGAACATACCAGCTGTGTCAACCCGCAGAACTTTAAAAAGCAGGAAGTCAGCCTTCTCCTTTCGCAGCTGCACATGCAGCATCCGTGCGACATCTGAAGCCTTTATTACTTTGAAAGGGTGCCCATTCTGCACATAGAATACAACCGCTGTGCTGCAGAGAAAATGCACAAACAAAATTAAGATTGATGATGTCCAAGGAGCTAATATTTTTCAATTTGATTGTAAGAGCCCATACTCTGGAAATTAGAAGTTTGGTGTATAGATATTATTTAATCTGCCACTGGGTTAACCAAATTCATCCCAGTGACATGGCCATTGCACTACCATGTAGTTCAGGAGCAGTAACAGTTCTCTAGCTCCTCAGCTTCATGGGAGAAAGCGGAGGAGAGGGGGACACACTCTTCCTTCCCTCGTCTTCCCATTTGTTAAACTTCCAGGCCCACTGCAAAGCCCCCACACCCTTTCCCACAAGCATCTAAGGTCTGATCCAACACCCACTGCAGTCAATGAGAAGACTGGATCAGGGCACTGGGGGATTGGCAATTAAGAGAGAGCCCATCTAAAATCATTGTGTCATGTTATGCTGCATTTGATGGGATGCTTTGGGGTTTTCTTTTGCGGGGGGGGGGGAAGAGTCTTTTAATTGGAAATTAGTCATTGGGATTTGAAATATTGTAGTGATGGTATTACATTTTCTAATAGTGTACTTTTAAATTTTGGGAGGTGCATAGAGCTCTGAATAGATGCCAAAAATTATTTTAAAAAAATCAATTAATTAATTTAGGAAGATAGTTGAAAGACTAGTCATCTGAATAGATTCCATCAACTGCATTGTCAGGTCTCAGTAGATGTGCAAGCTACACAGAAATCTGTGGTAGGCTCGGCTGTGTGCAACCATTTCCAGTCTTTTTGCTCTGAATCTGCCACTCAAATGCATCCATTGTATATACGTAGAGTCATGCCAAATTCATGGCCATGAAAAACGCGTCACAGACTGTGAAATCTGGTCTTCCCCCGTGAAATCTGGTCTTTTGTGTGCTCTTACCCTATACTGTACAGATTTCATGGAGGAGACCAGTGTTTCTCAAACTGGGGGTCCTGACCCAAAGGGAGTTGCTGAGGGGATCGCAAGGTTATTTTAGGAGGCTCGTGGTATTGCCACCCTTACTTCTGTGCTGCCTTCACAGTTGGGCAGCCAGCAAATGGTGGCTGTTGGCTGGGCACCCAGCTCTGAAGGCAGTGCCCTGCCAGCAGCAGCACAGAAGTAAGGGTGGCAATACCATACCCAGGCCATCCTTACTTCTGCGCTGCTGCCTTCAGAGCTGGGCAGCCAGTGAGTGGCGGCTGCTGACTGAGAGCCCAACTCTGCAGGCAGTAGTGAGGAAGTAAGGGTGACAGTACCATACCCAGGCCATCCTTACTTCTGTGCTGCTGCTGGCGGCGGCTCTGCCTTCAGACCTGGGCTCCCAGCCAGCAGCCGCCGCTCTCCAGCTGCCCAGCTCTGAAGGCAGCCGCCACTGCCCGCAGCCTTGCAGAAGTAAGGGTAGCAGTACTGCAATCCTCCCTACAATAACCTTGTGACCCCCTCACAGCTCCTTTTTGGGTCAGGACCCCTACAATTACAGCACTGAAATTTCAGATTTAAATAGCTGAAATCATGAAATTAATGATTTTTAAAATCCTATGACAGTGAATTTGGTAGGCCCTATATACACACTTCTCCATACTACTCAGAAGCCAGGTAGACTACTGAGCATGCTCAGTGACCTTCTGCTCATCACTTACCCAGGGGTCCCCAATACTGATTGTGAAAAAGCATCTAAAGCACCCGGGGCATCAAACAGTTGAGAGAGGAAACAAAAAGAAGCTTTGATCACACAGACCTGGCCCAGACAAGTACATTTGCTTAAAGAAACATTTGCTTATTGTGACAGTCTCTCTGTCTCACTCCATCTAGCCTTTGGAAGGACAAAGACAGTAAATGAAACAAAGACATCAAGATAAATAAATGCAGTCTCTTTGAAATAGAGCGAAAGATGCGAAAGAAGTGTCTGCAGGGAGGTTTTTTAAAATGAGGTTCTCGAGTTCCAGATTCCTACTTCAGGGATTTTACCACCCGTAGAAGAACTAATATTGCTAAAGCATATGCTCCAGGGAAATCTCTCTCAACTTCTCTTTACTCTTCCATGCAGCTGCACAAAAAGCTACTAGTTATGAGCTTTGGCAGAGTCAAGAAGAATCACAAAGCTCATTTACTAGTTTTGAAAAGTAAAAATTGTCTTTTGAAATCTAACTGCTGCCATCCTGCAGCCCCACAAAATACTGTCAGTTAAAAAGCCATCTTGAAAGGAAAATCTGCTTATAGTATTTTGCTGGTATAACTTATATCCATTCTTCAAGCAAAATAAGTTATACTGGCAAAAGCACTTTTATGCCAGCATAACTGCACCTATAGTAAGGCTTTTGCTGGTACAGAAATGTTCTCACACACAAAAAAGACCATACCCCTAACTGACATGGCTTAATTAGCAAAAGTTTCTAATGTAGATCTGGCCTCAGTGTAGCTTATTTATTTATAAAATGTATACAAGTCCTATTTCCTTGCACAGAGGTAGTAAAAAATGGCATATAGACATCTCGCTTTTGCAAAAAGCTCACATAAAGCTCAACTGCCCTGTCCCAAGAAGCAACTACATTGGGCTGCCTCTCTCACTGATGCTCCTTTCCCTCCCTCAGCCTCATCAGTTTTCACTTGGGAAGCCCCTAGTCCAATACTCCCCCTTGGACTGCAAGATTTGGAAAAGACGATGTGACAATTTTGTGCGGCTTCTCTGCAACGCAAAAGAAACTCAGAAAGGTCTAACAGCCCAGACAAAGAAGAGTGCTTTAAGCTGCACAATATCCTTTAATGACTTTCTGAGTGCAGATACTGTAGAGTTTCCCTAGGTACTTATACACAAGTGACCCCTAACACGCAACCCGTTAGCATCTATCACAATATTTTAACTTTTCTTTTAGGATGTCACAGGGGAGCTGTCACCTCCATAATCCCACACATCCTGATATCTGAATACCTTAAATCTGAATAGGCTTGTATCTTCTGAACTTTGATGTCTGAATCCAAGACGTTCAGCAGCACTGCTAGCTGTCTCACCAGGGTGTCCTTTTGTTGCTCAGTCAGCTGGCCAGCTCCCACTTGCAAAATCAACTCCACCAGACCATTTTTTTTAGGGTCTGAGAAAACAAACACACTGTTTTTTCAGAGACAGGCAAATATTTCAGGTTTCAGAGTAACAGCCGTGTTAGTCTGTATTCACAAAAAGAAAAGGAGTACTTGTGGCATCATGCATCCGATGAAGTGAGCTTGTCATAAATATAAAGGGAAGGGTAAACCCCTTTGAAATCCTTCCTGGCCAGGGGAAAGCTCCTCTCACCTGTAAAGGGTTAAGAAGCTAAAGGTAACCTCGCTGGCACCTGACCAAAATGACCAATGAGGAGACAAGATACTTTCAAAAGCTGGGAGGAGGGAGAGAAACAAAGGGTCTGTGTGTCTGTCTATATGCTGGTCTTTACCGGGGATAGACCAGGAATGGAGTCTTAGAACTTTTAGTAAGTAATCTAGCTAGGTATGTGTTAGATTATGATTTCTTTAAATGGCTGAGAAAAGAATTGTGCTGAATAGAATAACTATTTCTTTTGTGTATCTTTTTTGTAACTTAAGGTTTTGCCTAGAGGGCTTCTCTAGGTTTTTGAATCTAAATTACCCTGCAAGATATCTACCATCCTAATTTTACAGGGGGGATTTCTTTATTTCTATTTACTTCTATTTTTATTAAAAGTCTTCTTGTAAGAAAACTGAATGCTTTTTCATTGTTCTCAGATCCAAGGATTTGGGTCTGTGGTCACCTATGCAAATTGGTGAGGCTTTTTATCCAACATTTCCCAGGAAAGGGGGGGTGCAAGTGTTGGGAGGATTGTTCATTGTTCTTAAGATCCAAGGGTCTGGGTCTGTAGTCACCTAGGCAAATTGGTGAGGCTTTTTACCAAACCTTGTCCAGGAAGTGGGGTGCAAGGTTTTGGGAAGTATTTTGGGGGGAAGGATGCGTCCAAACAGCTCTTCCCCAGTAACCAGTATTAGTTTGGTGGTGGTAGCGGCCAGTCCAAGGACAACGGGTGGAATATTTTGTACCTTGGGGAAGTTTTGACCTAAGCTGGTAAAGATAAGCTTAGGAGGTTTTTCATGCAGGTCCCCACATCTGTACCCTAGAGTTCAGAGTGGGGGAGAAACCTTGACAGAGCTGTAGCTCACAAAAGCTTATGCTCAAATAAATTGGTTAGTCTCTAAGGTGCCACAAGTACTCCTTTTCTTTTTGCAAATATTTCAGTATTGACTGAAGGGTGTGATTAGTAACCCAGGTTCCCCTACCCTTGATCTCTACAAGGGAAGGTAATTTGGAAGGGTACTTTGTTAATTTTGAAACATACCAGAATATCTAAGTTTCTATTTCATTACCCTCTACTCCAGTTGGTTACAATCCAGCACTGTTTCTACATACAGGAATGAGAATCAACGAACCTTTACAGCTAATGCCAAGTCTCTTCACCAGCTGTCCTGCAGGGGTTGCTCATGTATAAAGAGACCAGACCCAGTCAGTTAAGTCAGTGGTTCTCAACCAGGGGTACGTGTAGCCCTAGAGGTACGCAGAGGTCTTCCAGGCGGTACATCAACTCATCTAAGTATTTGGCCAGTTTTACAACAGGCTACATAAAAAGCACTAGCGAAGTCAGTACAAACTAAAATTTCATGCAGACAGTGACTTGTTTATACTGCTCTATATACTATATACTTGTTTATACTGCTGTATGTATTATACATTGAAATGTAAGGACAATATTTATATTCCAATTGATTTATTTTATAATTATATGGTAAACACAAGAAAGTCAGCAAGTTTTCAGTAATAGTGACACTTTTGTATTCTTATGTCTGATTTTATAAGTCAGTAGTTTGTAAGCGAGGTGAAACTTGGGGTAGGCAAGACAAATCAGACTCTCGAAAGGGGTACAGTAGTCTGGAAAGGTTGAAAGTCACTGAGTTAAGTCACAGTGCTTGAGTTCAATGCTTTAAAACGTGAGAGTGAACTCACACTCATTTATATGTCATCCATGTAAAAAAAACTCTGATGTCACCTTCTCCTGAGACCGCATTTAGGGAGGGTTTTATCAGTCTTTAAGGCCCAGAGTCAGGAAAAGCAATTAAGCATGTGCTTAAATCCATCACTACTGGGACAGCATGTGTTCAAGTGAGTCTAAATGAGGAATATAAACTTGGGACAGAAAAGTTAGACACATTTTAGAGGCAAATTTAACTCGGTAATTGTAGGTTTTGTTAACTATAATAAGAACATAAGAACGACCATACTGGATCAGACCAAAGCTCCATCTAGCCCAGTATCCTGTCTTCCGACAGCGGCCAATGGCAGGTGCCCCAGAGGAAATGAACAAAATAGGTAATAATATTTTGCCCTTCTATGGAGCTTTACAAATATCACAAGCCTCACAGCAACCCAGGGACATAAGTATTATCCTGATTGTACAGATGAAGAACACATGGCATAGAGGCTAAGTGACTTGGCCACAATCACACAGGAAATCCGTGGCAGAACCAGGATTAGAATTAAGATCTCCCAAACATCCGCCCCAGGCCTTCATCACAAAACTATCCATTCCCAAATAAGTTTTACAAAAAACTTAAAACCAAGAAGAAAAGGAGTACTTTTCTTTTTGCAAATAGAGACTAACATGGCTGCTACTCTGAAACCTGTCATCTTAAAACCAAGAGGAAACATTCCAATAGAAATTAAATCTTATTTAAGCAAATGAAGATTCCGTGGAAGCATTTTTTCACCCAAACATTGCAACTGGACATTAGAACCAGGAAGTGTAACTGAGTGGTAAGTGACTAAAAATAAAAATGAATGGTCTCTTTGCATTGTCCAAAATGACTGAAATGCAGAATTGAAACAAATAATGGAAAATAAGTAATATAGATACGTCTTTCAGTTTTAAAAAATAAAACCTCTTACCTGTAATATAATCAATAAGGCAACTTTTTTTAAACTATGGGGCCTGATTCTCCACTGACTGAAAAGGATGCAAGCATTTATACCTGTGCAAAGTGGACGTACAACAGTATGACCAATGCACGTTGTGACAAAGTTCCTGCTCTATCTTGGTGGGTCTTGTGCTTATTGGCGGATTTGCTCGCCTTGGAGCTTCACGGCAGCCCTCAGCCTGGCCGTTTTTCTGAATTCACAGTCCAGGTCGACTCCTCCTGTGTCTAACCAGGAGTTGGGAGGATTTGGGGGGAACCCGGGCCCACCTTCTACTCTGGGTTCCAACCCAGGGCCCTGTGGAATGCAGCTGTCTAGAGTGCCTCCTGGAATAGCTGTGCGACAGCTACAACTCCCTGGGCTACTTCCCCATGGCCTCCTCCCAACACCTTCTTTATCCTCACCATAGGACCTTCCTCTTGGTGTCCGATAATGCTTGTACTCCTCAGTCCTCCAACAGTCCGCGTTCTCACTCTCAGCTCCTAGTGCCTCTTGCTCCCAGCTCCTCACATGCACACCGCAAACTGAAGTGAGCTCCTTTTTAAAACTCAGGTACCCTGATTAGCCTGCCTTAATGGATTCTAGCAGCTTCTTGATTGGCTGCAGGTGTTCTAATCAGCCTGTCTTAATTGTCTCCATAAGGTTCCTGATTGTTCTGGAACCTTCCCTGTTACCAGGGAAAAGGGACCTACTTAGCCTGGGGCTAATATATCTGCCTTCGATTACTCTCCTATAGCCATCTAGCCCAACCCTGTCACAACGTAAAGGGAGAATTCAGGTGACACTATTTTACATCCACTTTAAACCGGTGTAAATAACAATGCAAGGCAGTGGTGAATCAGAGCCATGATTTATAACCCGACAGCATCTTGCCAACAGGAAAGAAGAGATGTGGAGGTATACACAGCTTATAGATGACCTTTTAATGATCATACCAGGCCGCACTTCAACAGTAGCAGTGTCAATAGCTGAATCTCCTTTAGCATCTGTGACTTTCAAGTGAAAAGTATAGAGTCCTTCCACAAGATTGGTTAGCTGCAAAACTGCCTCATGGTCTGAGCCATGTATCACATCCTGCAAAAAAAAAAAAAAAAAAAAAGACAGCAGCAGAGGGTTATACTCCTTGAGAGGACAGAGGCTTGCAAGCTGTACATCCGTCTAACTGCAGAATGTGAATTCATAGATTCCAGGACAGAAGGGATCACTGTGATTATCCAGTCTGGGCTCCTGTATAACACAGGCTATTGAGCTTCTCCAAAATAATTCCTAGAGCAGATCTTTTAGAAAAACATCAAATCTTGATTTAATAGTTGTCTGCAATGGAAAATCCACCACAAAGCTTGCCCTCAGACCTTCAAAACAAACAACAAAGGGACCACCCTGAAAGAATCCTTCCCAGAATTCTCAGGGTTTACAATGGACCAGTGCAAGTTTTGGAGGTGTTAATCAGGCTATGTCTACAGTGCAACTGGAAGTGTAATTGCAGTTTGTGTAGACATACCCATGCTAGTTTTAATCTAGTTAGCTCTCTCAAATTAGCAGTGAGGACACAGCACAGTGGGTTTCAGCATGGACTGTACAAGCCACACCGCTGCGCCCCCTCACTGCTATTTTTAGCAAGCTAAGTAGATTAGAGATAGCCCAGGTATGGTATGTCTACACAAACTGCAGATTACACCTCCAGCTGCAGCACAGACGTAGCCTTAGTGCTGTGTACATGCCCATGCAGCGTGGGCACCTTCGATAAAGCTAGTAAAAGGATATTGTGTGTTCAAGGCTGACATACCGTAGTACTTAGATGCACATCTGTTTGAAAATATAAGACTCAGTCTACATTTTTGTTTTTAAATTTTACCCCAATATTCTTAATTCTATCTCCTTGGACTCTAGACAATTCCTCTCCTTCCTTGGTGTTTATGCCCTTTATATGCAGACTGTTGTCATCACTCTCTGTTGTTATTATGCGAAGCCTATTTAGTTCTTTTAATATTCTCACATAAATCACTCCCTTCAGATCCATAATCATTTTGCTCCTCCCACCTCAGTTCCTGCCAATTTGTCACCATCTTTCTGACGCCAAAGAGCTCTGACCCACACTCAACATTCTGGGGGTAGTTCCACCGGTGTCCTATTGAGCTAGATCATCAGCTCTTTGCTTTCTTTGTTATCATCTCACATTGCAAGTTCATATCGGATTTGCTGCCTGCCCTCATTCTTCAGGCTTTATCAGCACTTTTGCTTTACAATGATCTTCCTCCTTTTTGAATATCTGGGTTTCACATTATTTTCCCTCAGGCGCATTAGCTTGTATTTTCCCCAGATGAGTCTCATTTTACTATCACATGGCCATATTTCTAAGCTCTCTATCTAGTGTCTTTGGCATCTCTGTCCTGACTGCTTTGGCCCTCCAAACAGAGTATACTCTGCAAATGTAATTAAAGTGCCATTTACCCCTTGTACCAGTTTATTAATATAGAGTTGTGAAATAAAACCAGATGTAACACCAATCCCTATAGCGACTGACTGGGCACATCTGCCAGCATGGTACATTGAAGTCAGAGGGCTTGCATGTATGCAAGAGAGGGCAGATTTCGTCTCCAGTTAAATACTTTCAAAATACTTACACCAGCTGCTGGGCTCTGGCCATCCCGAATCCACAGATATGATACAATCCCTTGGTTGTCAGTAGACCGTGAGCCATCCAATGTAATAGAGTTATTAGGAAGCACAAGAATGTGTTTGCCTCCTGCATGAGCCCGGGGAGGACTGTTGTTTTCTAACCACAAAGACAGTAAAGCAGGAGAGTTTTCTCTCAAAAGGTGCAAGATGTAAATGATACACAATTGCAAACACACACAGCCTCTCCACAGTATAATACTCTGCATTTCAGACAGCCAAAGACAACGAAAATAATTCTGTTCAAAAGTGTCAGCAAGGGAGTAGGTGAAATTCAGCCCCAGTGAGAGAAGGCCTACGATTCTCCTGAAGTCAATGAAGCAGTTATGGCAGGGCTGAATTTTACCCCAGGATTACTAGAGTCTAGAAAAAGAGCTACATTACTGACAGGATTACTATTGAAGCGTGCTCCCACTTTGAAAAGTGACCCTGTAAATACGGCACTCTGGGGTTCTATATTTATTCTCTCTCAATTTCCAGATTAGATTTTCTCAGTTTACAAAGAAAAAGATTTTTTTTCACAAGTCCTAGCCTCATAAACTCAACTTGGGATCTGAGAGTCAAGCTGGGTTCTTCTCTTCTTGATCATCTTGTACAGCCTTCCAGAGCTCAAATGAGGTCCTCAGGGGCACCTGTGCAGCCATGTTGTCTTCAAACTATGCCCTCAGCAATATCTGTGCAGCTCCTTTGCCTTCTGTGGGTTTGCACAGGTGTCACCGATTGGATGTGTAATTGGAATTTGGTAAACAGTTCTGTTGATGATGCACATGAAGGAATAGAGACCAGATCTTTCCCCCAGCTGTGCTGGTGCTGCAGTGCTAACCAGCGTAAAAAGCATTAAAAACACATTTTTGTTACTAAAGCCAGCTCTGTTGAGTAAGAAGGTGCCATATTTACAGAGTGGAATGGCAGGTAAGGCTACAAACAAATAACTTGGCAGAATACGCACAAACAAATTTTGTGATAAGGGCCTCAGCTGATTTACATGCAATAGAACACAGCATCTTTAACAAGGGATGCAAGCCCATGGAGATAATCGGCCCCTAAATATTCAGACCAAGAGGGAACAATAGATGCTGGGATTGGCTACCCCCGCCCTCTGCATCTCCCTATTAAAGATGAATGTAAAGTGGAGGGTGAAGTGTAGATTGCATTTTTCTCCAGAGTTGTACTTTGGCCACTCCTGTTATATAGTGCAGGACAGCAGAAAAACAGCATTGTAACTACAGCAGGGCTTTCTGCGGGGTGAATGTGGGGCAAAACACTGTTTCTCTGTCTCTGTCCTACAGATGAACAAACACATAATTACTGTGAGATTTTAGCTGGAACTTGAGCCTGTGTTTGAGTATTATTTTAACCACACAGGCAGCTGCTGCTAACTTTGTGAGAGTGCAATATTATTCTATTCACGAAGGATACATGCTGAGGTTAACACATTCCCATGGACATTTATTAAACAATTAATAAATATATTTGCATATGTAATTAACTTAAAGAAAGTCCTAGAAGTAACGATATTACAGTCATATAAGAAACAATATCTCTTGATTAGATATTGGTTTTAGTCCAGTAGGTTTCTCCGAGTTCCCTTGAAACCAAATCTGTAATCTAGTTCTGTACTAATTTCCTCCCATTTTCTAAATGATCAACATAAGTCACATTGCTTTGCACATGAAGGGGTGATTCGGCTTACCTTCCTTAACTGTAACAGAGAGTGTAGCTGTGCTGCTTAATTCCTGATAATCTTTCACTGTCAGTCGGAAGTGATAGGTACCAACCTGTAAACCAGTTACAGTTGCCACTGCTTTGTCAATGTTTCCCATTTGCACAGTGGTTGGACCACTGAAACAAAACACCACAGGAAAATAATCAGGACAAATTCTCCCCTTCGTGTCCCTCCGTCATTCAGTCTATTTGTATTTGTAACCACAGTGTCTAAGCACTGACTGTACTGGAATTACACCAGGCATGAATTTGGCTCACAGAATTTGAATTTTTGTATCTGTTTTAGAGATAAACTAAGGGTACGTCTACAGTACGAAATTATTTCGAAATTATTCTATTTGAATTTTCGGAAGCTATTTTATACATTCCGTCTTCTGTGTCCCCACTAAAGCACATGAATTCGGCAGATTGTGAATTCTGGGTTAAGCTCCCAGTGCATGGTGGCGTAAAAACATTCTCGCGGGTGTTTCTGGGTGTGTGTCATCAGAAAGCTATGGCAGACAATCGTTTCGCGCCTTTTTGGCGTGCAGACACCATACTGCTTTCAGCAGACGGTGCACCGCTGCTCTTCTGCTACTATGAATCCACCTCTCCAACTCAACTCTACTTGGCCATCATGAACCGAGCAGCACAGCTTCCGCCACCAACTCTGCTCTCCCGCTATTGCCACGCTTCCGAGCTTCTCCATGTTGTCTGTCCTGGGCTCCCAACTCCGTGAAAGCCACAGAAGACAACCATTTTCCACTGTTGTTTGGCTACCATGAACCAAACAGCACAGCTTCCGCTGCCACTCTGCTCTCCTACATTTCGCGCCCTTTTTCCAGGATTATCTGTGCAGGAGCCATAGCCATGGAGCCCGATCAGATCTCCGCTGCAGTTTTGACCATTGTAAATACCTCGCGCATTATCCAGCAGTATGTGCAGTACCTGCAAAACCAGGCAATGAAGCGACGACACACAATTACTATAGTGATGAGGACATGGACACAGACGGCACGGCATGTGGCGATTAGGAGATCATGGTGCTGTTGGGCCAGGTTCATGCTATGGAACGCCGATTGTGGGCCCAGAAAACAAGCACAGACTGGTGGGACTGCATAGTGTTGCGGGTATGGAATGATTCCCAGTGGCTGCAAAGCTTTCGCATGCGTAAGGCCACTTTCATGGAACTTTGTGAGTTGCTTTCCCCTGCCCTGAAGCACAGGAATACCAAGATGAGAGCTGCCCTGACAGTTGAGAAGTGAGTGGTGATATCCCTGTGGAAGCTTGCAACGCCCGACAGCTACTGGTCAGTCGGGAATCAGCTTGGAGTGGGCAAATCTACTGTGAGGGCTGCTGTGCTGCAAGTAGCCAATGCAATCATTGACCAGCTGCTATCAAGGGTAGTGACTTTGGGAAACGTGCAGACCATTGTGGATGGCTTTAATGCACTGGGGTTCCCTAACTGCGGCGGGGCGATAGAATGCATATCCCTATCTTGGCCCGGGAACACCAGGGCGGCCAGTACATAAACCGCAATGGGTACTTTTCCATGGTGCTGGAAGCACTGGTGGATCACAAGGGACGTTTCACCAGCATCAACGTGGGATGGCCGGGAAAGGTGCATGACTCTCGCATCTTCAGGAACTTTGGTCTGTTTCAAAAGCTGCAGGCAGGAACTTACTTCCCAGACCAGAAAATTACTGTTGGGGATATTGAAATGCCTGTAGTTATCCTCGGGGACCCAGCCTACCCCTTAATGCCATGGCTCATGAAGCCATACAGGCACCCTGGACAGTAGTAAGGAGCAGTTCAACTATAGGCTGAACAAGGGCAGAATGGTGGTAGAATGTGCATTTGGATGTTTGAAAGCGCGCTGGCGCAGTTTACTGACTCGGTTAGATCTCAGCACAACCAGTATTCCAATTGTAATTGCTGCTTGTTGTGTGCTCCACAATATCTGTGAGAGTAAGGGGGAGATGTTTATGGCAGGGTGGGAGGTTGAGGCAACTCGCCTTGCGGCCAGTTTTGCACAGCCAGTCAACAGGGTAATTAGAAGAGCACAGCAGGGCGCGCTGCGCATCAGGGAAGCTTTGAAAGCCAGTTTCATGACTGGCCAGGGTACGGTGTGAGAGTTGTGTTTGTTTCTCTTCAAGTTACCTGCCCCCATATATATATTAAAGGAAATAAAGTCACAATTGTTTAAAAACCATTCTATATTATTTGTGGCACAAAACATTGAGAGAAATCGGAAGCTAGACGGGGAAGGGAGGTATTAGGTTAGGGGGGTGGAGGAGGAGGGAAGGACAAGTCCAGAAATGAAATCAAAATTTAGGATATGCCAGCTTTCCGCTGCTTGTGCGGGTCCCCGTAGCCTCCCCACCCCATGTTCTTGGGCGTCTGGGTGAGGACGCTATGGAACTTGGGGAGGAGGGAGAGCGGTTATTCAGGGGCTGCGACAGTAGTCTGTGGTCTTGCTGCCTTTCCCGCATTAGATCCACCATACAGCGGAGCATGTCAGTTTGCTTCCCCATGAGCTTGACCATAGCATCCTGCCTGCTGTCATCGCGCACGTCCCTCCTCTCTTCGTATTCATGTAACGCTTTACGTGACTCCGCAACAGTTTGCCTCCACGCATTCAACTGGGCCCTATCAGTGCGGGAGGACTGCATGAGCTCGGCGAACATGTCGTCCGGAGTTCGTTTTTTCCGCCTTCTAATCTGGACCAGCCTCTGGGACTGAGTAGATAGGGGCTGCATTGAAACATTTGCACCTGCTGCAGGAGGAGAAAAACGGAGGGTAGTATTTTAAAAGATACATTTTAGAGAACAAAGGGAACACTGTTCCTCAGTGAAACAGGCAATTCATAGCACACAGCACATATTCTTTCTGTACAAGGTCTCATTTTGCCTCTTATATTGAAGTGCCTGCCACTTTCGAGTGAGTAAGCCATCACATGCAGCCAGGCAACAGAATTCAGCTTGCAGGCAGTGGCCAGGCAACAGAATTCAGCTTGCAGGCAGCCTGCAGGCTGTCTCGGACGATCGCTTCACACAACACCCCCCCACACACACACACAGAGCGGGGCTCCGATGAAGCTCTGAGCAGGGAGGAGCCCTTTAAACTAAACGTGAACAGCCCAGTGTGGCTCCGATGAGGTTCTGAGAAGGGATGAGTCCTTTAAACGAAACGTGAACAGCCCACGCGGCTGGTTTTCCCCCAACCCCAACTGCATGGCTCCGATCAAGCTCTCACTCACCAGAAGTGCCTCCAGGGTCATGGTCTGGGAGCATGCTTTGGGAGTAGGGGGAGGCTGTTGGCTCCAGCGTTAAGAAGAGTTTCTGGCTAGGGAGGAAAAACAGATTCCCCACTTGCCGCCTGTGCACTGTCCTCCTTCTCCTCCTCTTCGTCCTCCAATAACTCATCCTCCTCGCTCTGTGCAACTCCCCCCTTGCAGGTGTCCACGGACAGTGGTGGGGTAGTGGTGTCGTTTGCATGCAGCTCATGGTAGAAGCAGCATGCATGGGGCTGTTACCCAGAGCGCCCGTTCGCCTCCCTGGCTTTTTGGTATGCTTGCCTGAGCTCCTTGATTTTTGTATGACACTGTTCTGTGTCCATGGAGTAGCCTCTTTCTGTCATGGCCCTGAAGACTTTAGCATACGTATTTGCGTTCCTTTTTTTGGAACGTAGTACTGCCATAACAGATTCATCTCCCCAACATGCAATGAGATCCAGTGCCTCCCGTTTGGACCATGCTGGAGCTTGTCTGCGAATCCAGGACTGTGTGGTCTCTTGAGATGGTGGACTCTGCATGGTTGCCTGTGATGGTGGACTGTGCTGATGGTGACCAAACAGGAAATTCAAAAGTTCCCAGGGCTTTTACTGCCTACCTGGCTAGTGCATTGGAGTTCAGAGTGTTGTCCAGAGCTGTCACAAGGGAGCATTCTGGGATAGCTCCCGGAGGCCAATACCGTTGAATTGCATCCACCGTACCTGTAACCCGGAACTGAGATCTCAATTTTAGCACTACTCCACTTGCCGAGGTGCAGTACAGAAATCAGAGTAAAGAGCCCTTTACATCGAAAAAATTGGTTTGGTCGTGTGGATGGAACCAGTTTTATTTCGAGGTAACTTGGCTAATTCCGAAATAACGGCGTACTGTAGACCAGGCCTAAGGCATGCAGAGGTGCCCATGGTCACACATCAAGTCACGAGCAGGAAAAGAATCCAGGAATATTGATTCCCACTCTCCTGCTCTAAAATTTCAGCAACACTTATGGCCACATTTGCTGTAATCATAGGAGTTCCACACTGTCACTAAATATACTGAGTGCCAGCAAACCAGATGTCTGCTGCGTCACAAGTGTGATAGCTGAATGGGTTCGTATCTGTTACTTTTTATTAAGTATCTGGTCACTTGCTACAGACAAATGCAATTACAAAATTTTGTAAAATTTTGTAAATCACTGTCCAAAGAGGTTAAAGTTAAAATACTTAAACATAAAAACAGTCCAGTCCAGTCTGTTGATGAAAGCCTGGACTTAAACATATAGAGGATTTAAGCTATCATTCAGTCCACTGTATTTACTGAGAAGTCTAGGAACATACAGGGGTAACTGTGTATATTACTGATGTGCAAGCCTCTTGTTCACTTTTTAATGGGAGACATGAGAGTTCCTGCCATTCTTTTTACAAACCTTTGTTTGTACTAATCTGCCATGACTCATTACAAGACATAGGCAGAAATCTCACAGGCTTTCAAGTTGAATCTGACACTCCTGTAGGTCACTACCAGACATGCTGCTAATCCCCCTTAGCAGAATGGCACTTAGATGCAACAGCATAACATGGCACCAGGAAATCCAACACCTTTTTGCTTTCATATTTTGGTTGGAGGTGGGGAGGCAAAGGGACCCAGTATCCAAATGAGATCCTTCCTTTCTTCCCATTTTCTTCCTGGCTGTGTACAAACGGTGGTACTTTTTGTGAGAAAAGCTACTCAAATTTGTAAATGTTTGTAGGATCAGGGCTGGTTTACAGTGAAAGAAACAGTCTGAAGGGTTTTCCAATCAACATTGTGGGGCATTAGTTTGCTCTGTTTAAACCTTTTACATATTCTCACTGCCATAAAGTTTCCATCCCATCCTCCACCAAGCAAAGCAGCATGTTTCCCAAAGTTATTCTTGGCCTTGCGTCTCCTTTATAATAGGGTTGGATACTCTTTCAGCCAAGCAATTGGACTAACCTCATTTTTACTAGATACCTGATATTTTCCCAGTGATAGAAAACAATGCCTTGGTCATCATGACTTTTGCTTCCGTCCAGTGTAGTGCTTTCTACTGGAAATGTTAATTCTTTATCTGGACCAGCCACCGCTACTGGAGGACTGTTATTTTCTGTAAAAATCATATTTAAAAATACAACTAATCAGTCACTGTGGAGGTTATCAATCACTGGGGCCATTTTTAATGAATACAGAGATTTAGATAAGCTGCGCACATTTGCTCAAAGAATATGAAGGCAAGGATCCCACGGGTCTGGTTTATAAAAGAGTCTGCAAGATCCTCTAGGGTGTTAGTAAGTAGTTCTGCAGAAACCCTACAGTGGGACAGATTCTGTCTGGCATTTAAGGGGGTGCACAGAATGGGGCAGGGCATGTGGAGATCTGCCCCACCCCCCCAGTGTCTTTTTTACAGTCACTTTTTCTGGCACAATCACACTTAAAGAGCTTTGCATCTTCTCATACACAACATTCAAAAATGCTTTGCCCCATCAGCATCGGGGTATTTTTTCCTACTTTATCTGTGTTCCACTTAAATATGCTCCTAGTGGGCACGTGGGGTCAGATTCATCCAGCCCTGTGGAAATCCACCGACTTCCACCAACATGAATATGGCCCTTGATCATAAAAGAAAGAATCTTGAGCCAGATTTTAATCAGCAAAACGCTATTGACTTCAATGGAGTTATGCCAATTTACGCCAGCTGAGGATTTAATAAGGCAATGTGTTTCCTAGGATTCTTCTTTCAATCGCTGCTGTTACAGTTAGATCACAGTCATGATCCCATTTCCCAGGATATTGGCTCATCCTTAGATCACATTTCATGAGCAAAATTTTCATAGTGTCATGCTGTCCTCAATTTTAAAGGCACAGACATGGGCTGCATTTGGGATTTGTGTTCTTGATCACTGCAGTAAACAGCTATAGTAGAGCTTTACTGCAGCATGGTCATCTGCATAGAACTCTGTACTCTCACGGTATGTCTACATGGCAATTAAAAACCTGCGGCTGGCCTGTGCCAGACAACTAGGGCTCACGTGGCTCAGTCTATGGGGCTGTTTAATTCTGGTGCCAACATCTGGGCTCGGGCTACAGCCCAGACTCTGGTACCCTCCCACCTCGCTGGGGCCTAGAGTCTGGCAAACTCATTACCCAGAGAAAACCTTCATGAAAATCTGATGAGACCTAGACCATTTGGAGTGTCCATCAGTCAGCTTCAAATCCAGAAGATAATTTGAAAGGGGAAATCTTTGAAAATTCATAGTGCAATTTTCCAGCAACACTTATCAAGCAAGCCTATTGAGAATTCAAACCACAAAAGGAATCCTGAAGGTGAACTGCAGAGCAAAACAAAAATTGAAAGAAGCACTGATTTATGTGCCGAATGACCTCGCTAAGCGGGCTGGCTGTGCAAGAAATTCAGCACAGAACTGCATTTCAGCTTTCCAAAAATCAGTTAAAATGTACCTCTGTGCTGAATGCCTCATGCAGTCTGCTTAGTGGGAGCTTTCAGCACAGACGTGCTGTAGTCTATTTTTATTTTTTACTTTGCTGTTCACCTTTAAAAGAAAAAGCAAGAGAGTCTCTGATGCAGCCACCATTGGATACTCTGTCTGCCAGCTGAGAGATTCAGTGCAGAAGCAACTCAGGTAAGCAGGGCCTTCAAGAACAGCTGTAATTATGATGCTGATGTATCAGCTACAAAGCTAAAGCTGTTTCCAGTCTACCTACCAGGCTGTACAATCACGGTGACCTCAGCTGTGGACCGCTGTCTCGCTGAGTCTGTAATAGTCAGCTGAAATGTATAATCTCCTTCCTGCATTGCAGACAACTGGAGGTATGGAGTCCGCACTCCCTAGTCATGAGGTAAAACAGAAGATTATAGGAGATGAAGAAAGAAAAATCAAAAGGTTCAAAATGGTCTAAGCAATACAATTTGGTATAGTAGCCAACTAACAGTTTTAATTCATAACAACAACAAACATTTTGTCTGCTCAAATGTGTCTCAAGGGAAAAATAGATTTAAAAGCAAATTTCAGATACACTATTCAGACTCTCTTATGCAAACAGACTAGTCTTTCCTTTGTAGTCAAATTTAAATTTCTTATTTTGCTATAATTGCTGATTTTAAAAACAATAACAATGAACAACAATTTCTTGTGCAGCATATTTACATTCATAACTAACAAGTAAAATGATCATCATTATTATTATAATTTCTTTTGTTTCCTTGATGATATGTCTTTTTATTTAAACACAGCAAAGCTGTTTAAATGTAATATTTGTAAAAAGAACAGCTTCCTTCAGTTAATATGAACACGTAGTTGAACTAAAATGTCATTAAAATGAAAAAACAGATCTGATTGCATTCATATTGGGAAGATAATATAGGTTTATGAGGGCATCTATTTTATATCAATAAGACATCTTATAACATTATATTGTGTATTGTACATTGTCTTCTAGTGAAAATGTCAATAAAGAAAATATACAGAAGGACCAAATCCTGGGCCCACTGAAGTTAATATCACTAATATCATAATAAGTTATGTCACTGACTTTACCTCTAGGACCAAATCCTGATCCCACAAATTGCCCATCAGGTACTCTCTCATAATGCCCATCACACAATTAATAGTGTGGTAATCTGATATTTAAATATAAATGTGTAAAGGGCCCATTATAGCTCACGTCCCAACCACCATATTAATAAGTGATCATTTGTGGCATCATAACAATGCATGCTGTAGCAAATTATGATGCAACACCACCTATGTCTTTGAATAAAGATGTCATTTAAAACTATCTAAAGTGTAATTTTTATTATCAATTAACCAGAGCTCATTTCTGTACTAAAAATCAGCTACTGGCAAATGCAACAGTCCTCACATCCTCAGCTTTGTAGCCATGAAGACTATTCCCAGTTCTTGAGCAGAAATTGTAACATGCCATTGCATTTCAGCATCAGATAATTGATGAGCCCATTAGACATATTGAGCCAGGGTCCCATTCACACACGGGAGTTGCTTTGGGCTGTAATAACTCCCAGACCTATAGTTCCAAGTTGTACAGACACCTGCTTTCTCAGACTTCGAGCTTGTCAGCACAGTTTCTGTACCACTGTATCAATTTAGAAATCAATAATCGCTAAAATCAGTGCAACCTTCTATTATGAACAGTTTTAGCAGTAGAAAGCTGCTTATATGAATGGGAATAACTCAGTCCATGTTAAGGGTTTGTACCAATTTAATTATAATCCGTTTCTAAACTAATATAATTATAGTGGTACAAAACGAGTGTAGACAAGCCCTGAAACATCCTCATTTTCAACATGGACAAACCCATCTATCCTACAAAAGTGGCTTCTGTGGTTCAGATGATCTGGGAATTAATTAAGTCAACTCACTGCAGAGTTAAGATCTGAGGCCTTGCAGAGTGCAAAAAAGCCCTGGATAATATTCATTAAAGTGAGTTCTTAAAAGGGAAAACAGCCATAAAAATTAATAGAGTAAATTGGCTTAACTTTAATATGACTGCACAATTTTACTGAGAGCGGAAGATACTGTTATGATGAATGTTGAGGACTGAAGCTGATGGATCTAAAAGCTGCCTTCCATTTATGACAAAGCAGTTAAGCTGCTTTTTGGAGTAAGAGAGGGGAAACAACAGGAGCCACCACCCAAATGATAGGCATATCAGGCTGGTCAGAAGCTGATCTATCTAGGTGGAGGGATTTCACTGGGGACTGAATGAAAACATAGGGGGCTGGGTATTGTTTGGGTACTGCCCTTTCTCTCTGTGGGAGAAGTAGCCAGCCAGGGAAGCACTGGTAATGTGTGTCAGAAACCATGATGGGGACGGAGCAAGACCATAGCTGGAGCAGGACTAGCACCAGGGCTGGAGCAAGACAATGCTGGAGCAGGCTAAGGCAGGTAGGGGAGAGTTCTCAACCTGGAGTGACATTGAGCAGACTGAGCTACTGTTCCTCCTCTGAGGCATATATACCTGCCCTGAAAGTCACCAGACTAGTTCCTGGCTTGTGGACTGGCTGGAGCCTAGCAACGGAATGACTCATCAGTGCATGTGGCTTAATCAGACTCTAGTTCAGGGATGACTCATCACCTTACAATGTGGCCCTGAAAGAAAGCCAAGTGAGAGCTTTTGGAGCAGAGTGCTGGCTGGAAAGAGGTTTGGAAATGTGAACAAAGAAACTGCCCTCTGATCTGTTCCTATTGTGTTCAGGGAAACAGGATTTTGTGTATATTCTTTGTACATAAACGGGATTGAGTCAAAGAAATACTTGACCCCACCATCAATTTCTCCTCCTAATGGAAACAACTTGCAAGACTTTGAATGCTTGAGTCAGAAGGGATAATGCTGCTGTTAACAGCTGGATCCAAGGAGAGAAATTGGGAGTTGGTATTCCTGTTCAACCAAGAGCGAACAAATAATGAAGCTGCTCACAGAAATCAAAGTTGGCCAAAATAAATTAAAACAACACCAAAGGGAATGAAAACAAGATCTACAGATTCTAAAAAGAATTTAATACAAGAACTGCATACTTTGCAAAGGTCAAAAGGGGTAACCATACATTTAAAATAACAACTAGCAAACGTGGTGACAATTTCTAGGTATTTATTTGCTCAAATTAGAAACAAAAGATAAATCAAGCTTTTGATATTAAAGAAGAAGTAAGCTTACCTGCATTGCTACTACTTTGCCTTTACTTTTGGAGCTAAGCGACCACTCGTAGCTGACAATCTCATGATCATCACTGCTCTGGTTTCCATTCAGTGTGATGAAGTTTTGAGGCAAAGTTATTGCCTGATTTGGTCCTGTGTTGGCAATGGGTGGGTAATCCACTGGTTTGTTGACTGTCAGAGATGCAATTGTGGAGTTCACTGCTCCATCTGAATCAATTACTGTTAACCTACAGGAGGAAGGAGGATATTGAAAATCCATTAGTTTGGATTTCTGCCAAGTTCAGATGCCCATGTTTCTCCTGCAACAGGAGATGGCAAAAATAACACCTAAAACAAAGCAAAGTCAAGAGCACTTTCCTACCCTAAGGTAAAGTGTTTCTAATGTGATGAACTGCTACAAAGGAAATCCAGATTCCTATACTCAGGTCTCAGGAAAATGATAAGGAAACGATTTCCAAACACTGCCTTGCACGATACTGAAAATATACCTGAAATTTTTAAAAACTCTCCCCATTCTGGGGTACAGGTGAAATTTTGACTCCATTTAAATCAATGGCAAAGCTCCCATTGACTTCAACAGAGCCAATATTTCATCCCCAGTCCCAAATTCCTAACAACACTTACTGAGTAAGAACCCAACAATTTTAGCTCTCCATCTGAAATGTATTAATTCCTGTTAATAACTGAAGAAAAGATTGTTTGAGAAGTTCTGAAATTAGATACCAGACACAGCAAAGGTGAAGTAATTAACATTCATAGTGTCCTCTTTTTCCTTTGTGGAACTAAAATTATTTACTTTAGTGGGATTTAGCAGCATCCAAAATTTTTGAAGACAATGTCAATGGAGGCTAAATCACAATACCAAAACAATGAAGTTATATTACTGCTAACAATAAACAAAATGGAAATCCCATTATACTTTAAATTGAGATATAAATCTACAAGTGAATGAAATTCTGAGGGAAAGCTACCTGGTTTAGGTACTTATACTGTGCTCCTCATTGTGGTATCAGAACACATCTTTAACTGAGCTCAGTTGTGCCTAATGTACATAACGGAACACTTGCAGGGAGTGCACTTTGAAGCTTTCCACAAAATTCGACAAACCAGTATAAAGCGATTTTATCATAAGAGGAAGGATAGTTTTGCAGTGAAAGCAAAAGGACCAGAAGGTAGGTGCTCGGAGTTCCATTCCCAGTTTTGCGACAGATTGCCTTTGTAACCTTGGACAAGTCACTTTAATGTCTCTGAACTTCAGTTTCCCTACCTGTACATGGGTATAATAAATGGTCACCTGACATAGGTCTTTTGAGACTTAATTCATTATTGTATGAAGAGCACTTTAAGATCCTTGCTCGGAAGGCATTCTAGAAGCATCCCCAATATGGGCAACGGGTCAATTTTCGGTCTCATTTACACCATTGTGAATATGGAGTAACTCATGAAGTCATTAGAGCAGCTCAAGACTTGCGTCTGTATAACTGAGAACACAATATGGACCTATATGTCAAAGCAAGTATTAGCACACAAAACTCGCACAGAGCACCACACTTTACACACATGTATGTGAACTCTCTAAGTTCCAACACCTCAATGATGTTATGTTATTAAGCAATTTCATAACAATTGATTTTATATCAAATTTAGGGCTCACTTTAGCAGGCAAATCACCTGTTGAAGTCTGTGACAGTCCTGCCTATAAAGGGTGTGCAAGATTGGGCCCTAAACTAGAAGTTGCTAGAAAATGGAGAATTTATCATACTGAACAAGCACTCAGAATTACAATGGCAATCTCTGCTTTTGCACAGAAACCTGGATTGGCTCCAGTTTCAGCAGGCTATGCTGGGAGTCAAATGGTAACAGTGAAAAGGTTTTACTGAAGAAGTTAATGATTCTTGCAATATTGACTCACCAGAGTGCTTTGCAGTGATCAGTCTCCTAATCCCATCCTGTCTACAGTTAGTTCTAGAGCATGACTACAACAGTTGACTACATACTGAAACCAAGGACACTTTTCCAACTTGTGGAATGAAAAATAATGAAATGAAAACAGTCTCTCCTCAATTATAGAAAACATTGCGGAGGGTGGGGGTTGGGGTTGAGATTCTGATATATCATTTTACATAACACCACGGTGCAAAGCAAGTTTTGATTTGCTGCAACATGTCAGTCTTGTGAAATCCATGTAAGTGTTTCTGCATTATCCTACTCCCTCAGATTCTGCAACAAGCTAAACTTAGGGGTACAATTTGCCAAAGCCATAGCCCTCTGTTTGAGGAGGCAAACATCACCACAAAGAATATTGTTTATTTGTATTACCATAGCACCTAAGAGCTCTAGTCATGGACCAGAAACCCAGTGTGCCAGGCACTGTACAAACAGAACAAAAAGATGGTCCCTGCTCCAAAGGACATACAAAAAGAAAAAAAATCTTGAACTGAAATCATGATGTGAGGCTTGAAACACAGGAAGAGGGAAAGCACCTCACTTACCGGAAAGTGTAATTTCCAGGAACAAGGTTAGACAAGTGCAAAACAGGTGTGTCAGCTGATGCCTTCTGTTCTCGCAAGGGACCTTTAATTTCCTCCCAGTGGTAACTCAGTATCTTAGTGTCATCTCTACTTTCTATACCAAGTAAAGAAAAATACCAGAGTCTGGTATTAACACCATGAATATTAAAAACCTCTCATACTAAGAAACTTTAATTGGTTTTCTATATTTATCTTTTCAGACATGTTCACACACACGAATGCACAGAGCAATCTCAATTTGCTGACAGGTATTAAACCACAACATCTGACCCACAGCAGTATTTCCCTATACTTAAATAAAGATAGCTCCTGGTTATGTTGAGGTAAACGTTGATTTTTTTAAATGGCAGCAAGTCTATAAATATGTAATTGTATAATATGGCAATTACATTGAGAAGGGGGTATATTTAGCTTCCTTATTCCATTTTAAAAAGGAAAAAAATCATGAAAGGATATATTATACCAAAAGACCATAGGTAATTCCACTCCAGCACTTAAGGTAGCTATCTATTTAGACCTCAATCATGCTTAATTTTAAAATATGCGAGTAGTTCAAGTGGCTTTTTTGTGTTCAATGAGACTACTTGTGCACGCACGTAAAGTTAAGCACATCTGTAAGTGTTTGCATGATTGGGGCCCAAGGGTTGGCGATTAAATAACACCAATAAAAACAGAAAGAACAGCTCAGATGATGATGAAGAAGAGTGATATTCAACACAAAACAGAGACAAAGCAGAAGGAACAAAGGCAGGCAGGAGCCTTTAGAAAGCTTAACTCAATACTACAGCTGTGAAGAGCAGGAACAGCTAGAAAAGCAGTTGTAGAAGAGGTCTCAGCATCGCCTATGTCACATGGAGAGATTTCCATACTGGCCCTGAACAGATTGGCATGAAGGATGACAATGGGAACTGGAGGAAGGACAGGCTATGAGATTAGTATGTCTGTGGATCCAGTGGCTCCCAACACACTGCTCAAGTGGAGAAGCAGCTGAGGGGGCTGCACCAGAGCCCTGCACCCTGGCCCCAAATTGGAGGATGACTTTCATCTTCCCAACCTCCCCATACAACTTGATTATGTGAAGTCTGATTGACTGAGCTTTCTGTAGGTGAAGAGAGTAGAAGGAAAGAAAAAGAGTGAGCTCAAGAATGGATTATTCCATAATGAACTTCATTCAGCCTCACATTTTATACACGTTCAGCCTGATTATCTCCCGCCATGCTCCTTGTTTAGACATACATGCCCTGATTCAGCAAGGTACTTAAACACATGTCTAACTTTAACCACATGAGTAGTTCCATCGACTTCAGTGGGACCATTCACATGCTTGAAGTTGGGCATGTCTTACATACCTAGGTGAATCAGGAGCTTATCCCTATGCAAAGCGAACGTAAAACACTACCACCAGGAAGAGTGACTTGATAGCATTCCCCACTCACATTCCCAGGCATAAATGACTGCAAAGTGGTGGAGAATCAAGGCCAAACTATATGGCCATGTTGCTTTCCACTTGAAAATGGATCCAGAGAGAGAAGCTTTCATATTTAAAAAAAATAAAAGGTAAACAAACACTAGAACGGAAACGATGGGGCTCAAATTTCCTGACAAACATCATAACCAAGCACCGTTGCTTCATCAATAGGACACAGATAGAGGATGTAATGTTATAAGCATATAGTACCGAGGCTCTTATATGATAAGTAGGAGATGGTGGTAATAAACTAAATGTACCATCCATACGAAACAACATTACAATTCTATATAAGGATTATAGTATAAAAACAAAGAGTTGTCCAGTACATACGACTGCCATCAATGAAGGTAGAAGTTGTAGGCAAAGACACCTCCTGTGCGTTGGGGGAAGCAACTGCTATGGGTGGTTGGTTTACTCTGACTGCTGTGTGAAAAAGAGGAACAGAAAACTCTTGTTTAAAGAAGACCTGCATAGAACTCTATTCTGCTGAGAGAGCTATCTGCCAGAACGATAGACAAATCAACATCCAACCAGTGAGCAGGAAGATTAATGCTTAGGCAGTGGGGAAAATAATGGAGGTTGTGTGTGAAATCAGATAGATTGTTAGGTGGAAAGTTTCTATTATTTTCTATGGTAAGAAGCTAAAGAACAGCACTTAAAACTTCTTTTCTTAAAGAACTATGAGCTAGATAATTAAACAGGAGGAAACTGATCAGCTTTGCTCAATATATTGTCTAACACTATCAGAAAATTGATTTCCTGCAAAGTTTGAGAGCTGCAATGCAGTTAGCTGGATACATGAAGTAATCCATGCAGTTTTGGAGCCACACTGCAGGTCTGTAAAACAGCAGTCCCGCTAACCTTAAATTTAGGATCCAGAGTGTGAGTGATTAGGGAGAAAGAATGATATGCTCAAATACCACTACTGGTCCAGATCCTTAGCCCAGGCGAAGTCCCCTTTGTGCCACTCTAGCAACACAAAGTGGATTTAAGGCCACCCCATTGGAGTATCTAGGAATTTCCCTGATGTCGGGGCATGCCCTAGTGACATAAAGCTAGCACAGGCAGCTCTAGAACACCTGCTGTACCTTCTGGGGCACTGTAGGGCAGGGCAGGGGAAAGGATGTTAGGTCAGAGTGCACTGTGCTCCAGCAGGCCTAGGCTGGAGACTATTCCAAATGGCCTAAGTTCAATCAGTGCTGTGGCTGCTTTAACTTGTGAAAGGGGCCAGTTCAGCACCGAACAGCTGGGGGTGGTGGTGTATAGGGAGACAGACAGGTGAAATATTGCCCCTCCCCATAGGTGCATGGAGCTCCGGAACAGCTTGGGATTCCGCACGCTGCACTTAATTTAATTTAGAAAAAATTCCCTGAAGAAATGTGTGGTACTGAATACACATATGTGTGTGTGGTTAGGCAACTAGTGATTCTTTTAAACCACTAATGAAGCTTTAAAAAAAGGTGGCGAACGAGCCCTTGCGTTGAAAAATTTAGCTACTATTCCGGCAAACTGATTTACCTGGTTTGACAGTGACATTTACAAATCCTTCTCCAAATCCGTTTTCACCAGAAACAGTCACTTTGAAGGCATAGAGGCCTACTGAGAGCTGAAGCACAGAAAAGAGTGTTTCCAGTTACAGGCAGGAATTTCACAGAAATCATCTGAACATTTAAAGATTTGCCTGTCAGACTGTAAACAAGCAACTTGAAATCCAGGGCTCCATCTATAAAGGCATGCACAAAGCATGCTGGTCATTGCCCAGTGGTGGGGATTGAGAAGAAGCCACTTAAGACACATTTACTTTGCCCTAAAAAGCAGTTCTCAACCAGGGGTCCGAGGGCTTCTGGGGGCCCACGAGCAGATTTCAAGGGGTCCGCCATGCAGCACCGGCATTAGACTCTTTGGGATCCAGGGCAGAAAGCCAAAGCCCCGCCATCCAGGGCTGAAGCCAAAGCCTGCACAATTTAGCTTCACAGGGTCCCTTGTGGTGTAGGGTCCAAGACAGTTGCCCTGCTTGCTACTTCCTAATGCTGGCCCTGGCTTTGATGTGCAGAAAACCAGTTGTTGTGGCACAAGTGCGCTGTGTGTTTTTCACGGCATGTTGGGGTGGCCTCAGAAAGAAAAAGGTTGAGAACCTGTCTTAAAAGATCATCAGACTCCTCTGAAAAACTTGATATGCCTAGTGAAGACACTGACATGGGCAGAGAAAACAAGGGAGCCTTGACAGTCCGTAAAACAAGAATAAACTTCTCTGTGATGCATAACATATAAATTAGAAGGACCGGAGGTCCCATTTCACTCTAACGCTATAGCTCACCAACTTTTTCTTTCTGTTCAGGAACGTTAGGACAGATCCCCAGCTGATGTAAACTGAACACGTAACAGCTCCACGGTCTTCAGCAGAGCTCTGCTGATTCACATTAGCTGAGGATGTAGCCTTTTAGCTAGCAGGTAGAATTGACTTATAAACCAACAATCCCAGAGCCGATCTGATAACATGCTGAGGGAAGCACAACTGAAGTATTCATAACAAATCAAAGATGCCTCCAGTGCAGACCGCAAAATGTCATGCAGCAATTATGAGAGTGTAGTGGGACTAAACTACGTCTTGCTTACTTGAGAGAGTTTCAGTGTCTGTGTACGCTTTCCTTCCATTTCACCCTCATAGTCAGCAGGGTGACTGATCAAGCTCCACTCATAGCTGTAGGCTGTTTCTGGGCGTGAAAAATTGTACAATTATTAGCCTTGCCTTCAATATAAACAACTATACAGACACATGGGGAAAAAATGAAATGAGGCTAAATGTCTACAATGCAAAATAGTCAGAAACAATGACTTAATAAAAATATAAGAACCACATACTGGGTCAGATCAATGATCCACTTAGCCCAGTATTCTGTCTTCAGACAGTGGCCAATGCCACATGCTTCAGAAGTTATGAACCAAACAGGGCAACTATCAAGAGATCCATCCACTGTCATCCTGTCCCAGCTTCTGGAACTCAGAGGCACAGGGCACCGAGAGCATGGGGCTGCATCCCTGACCATCTTAGCTAATAGCCATGGATGGACCTCTCCTCCATGAACTTATCTAGCTCTTTTTTGAACTCAGTTATGCTTTTGGACTTCACAACATCCCCTGGCAATGAGTTTCACAGGTTGACTGTGTGTTGCACAAAGAAGTACTTCCTTTTGTTTTAAACCTGCTGCCTATTAATTTCATTGAGTGACGCCTGGTTCTTGTGTTATGTAAAGGGGATAAATAACACTTCCCTATTCGCTTTCTCCCCTCCAGTCACGATGTTATAGGCCTCTCCCATATCCCCCTTTAGTTGTCTCTTTCTGAGCTGAACGATCCCAGTCTTTTTTACTTCACCTCATATGGAAGCTGTTCCATGCCCCTAATCAATTTTGTTGCCTTTACAAAAGGTTGTATTTGCTAGTTATGAATATGCTGTCTGTATGTGTGCATCATTTTTGTATTTGAAGTTATGAATATTGGATATGTACTTGTATCGCAATGTGTTTGATTCTAAGTAGCATCAGTGAAGCATTTGGTCAGCTTCTTGAGAAAGGACTATTCTGAGTAAGTGCCCAACCAAGAAACACTTAACTGACAATGGACTTTGGGAGACGCCAGTCCACATCTGAGCTTTCCTGGGAACATTCAAACTAACATGTAAACAATGGCATCAACCTGCAAAAAGCTGAATCATTCATGGACATGTGACTTGCCCAAGTGGCTACAAACTCCATCTTGTTGCTGTGATTTTGCACAGAAGAACAAAGGGGTTTCTGCCCACAAGAGAAAGAATATAAAAGGCCCTGGAAGCCTCTCCATTTTGTCTTCAGCTGGCTCAAGAGATGGTCTCTCCACCCCAAAGAGATGCATGAAAGAAACTGGAACAAAAGTATGTAACTACGGGGTGTGAGTAACTGCTGGACCCAGGCCATAAGCCACAACGTTGGTCTGAAAAGGATTGGGCCCAGACTAGGAAGGCGTCTAGTCTATGAAAGAAGCTTACTGGGACATCTCTAAGGGTGAGATTTACCTGTATTCAGTTTCGTAATGTATTAGGCTTAGACTCGTGTGTTTTGTCTTATTTTGCTAGGTAACTTACTTTGTTCTGTCTGTTATTACTTGGAATAACTTACATCCTACTTTTTATACTTAATAAAATCACTTGTGCTTATTAACTAACCGAGAGTACGTAATTAATACCTGAGAGAAAACAGCTGTGCATATCTCTCTACCAGTGCTACAGAGGGCGGACAACTTATGAGTTGACCCTGTATAAACTTTATACAGAGTAAAATGGATTTATTTGGGGTTTAGGCTCCCAGAAAGACTGAATACTGGGTGCTGGGAAAGTCCTTGTTACCTGAAAAACCCCTGGACTAAGTGAATCTTAGTTTCTGTGCACTGCAGGGGGCGTGGCCCAACCTCTTGGTCTGTGCTGTAGACGACTGGAGTGTCTAGCTCAGCAAGACGGGAGTGGAGGGAAGCCTTCTCTGGCATAGGGTTTTTTTCCCAGTGGTATCCCAGCACATCTAGTGACAGTCTTGAGGGAGTACCTGTCACCCAACCCGTCACAGTATCATCTGCAAATTTTGACACCTCACTGCTTACCCCTTTTTCCAGATCATTTATGAATATGTTGAACAGCACCGGTACCAGCTCAAATCCGTCTGGGACCCTGCTATTTACTTCTCTCCCCTATGAAAACTTCTGATGTTTGAGTCTGTGATCTGAATCACTGCTCCATATAGTATGCGCCAAGTTGCTGCAACATGCTGTCACTCAGTGATATGAATGGTGGTGGGGGAAGAGGGATGCAAATTAATGGACTCCGCAGGTACTTTAGCATGAGTACTTACTCTCCTCACCATCACTGACACCAGTTGCTGAACTGTCCTGGTGCTAAACACTTATGCACAAAGAATTCATTCTTTGCACCAGGCGATGACAGCATTAAGAAAAGTTCAGCTTAGCGTTCGCAGCCTAAGTTTGTTTTTAGCAGATAGTGTAAGTGGACACATTAGTCCAGATCCTCCCTAGCGTAAATGTGTGTAACACCAGAGGAGGAGCTGGTTAATTAATTTGCATGCTGAAGACAAAAACCACACCCACTAATCTCTAAAACCCCCTTTGAAATGCCCCTCTGCAGCTGGTGCCACAGAGAACTGTCTCCGCAGATGAGAAGGGGAAGTTCAGCCCCCTGGATCCCCTCCTAGTTGTGGCTGTACATACAGCCTCAAAGCCAATCTGTGTTCATGTGTCAATTTTTGTCTCCTTGTTTGAAAAGATTGTTAAATTCACCTGTGCGGGGTGGTGGCACAACAAAGGCATTCAGTTCAACTTCATTTTTTGGTAGAGTCACCTGTAAGTTATCTCCAGCTGACACCACGAGTTCTTTTACTGTATCTGAAGAAGATAAAAGCATTACATTTTAAAAAAACAGAATAAAGGGGAAACGGATTTGAAAAACAAATTGTAATAGGGATTGCATATTTATTGTACATCATCTGGCAACTTTCTGGGGAAAGATGGGGGAGAATTACATTTTCTTGATAAATTATCAAGAATAATCATAATTACAGATTAATCTTCTCTCACCAGCCTACACTTGAGAATGGCTCCCCCTGAAACTGAAATCAAAATTAACTCATTTTTGTTTTAAATCAATGTTTGTGATTCTTCCGTACACCGAGTATATTCATTTTGCTTTGAACACATAAAAATCATAATTCCCCCCCACAGAGCCAATGTGTTTTTCCTTAATAAAAGTATGGAAATTTGGGAGACTAAAGGGTAAAAGTGCTGAATTAGAAAGGACTTGTATGAGAACCGGAGCATGTCTGCATTCAATCTCTATGTAGTTTTTCTCAAGTTTCCCAGTCACTAGTTTTCCATTTCCATCAGATACCTATAGAGGAGACACAGTTTGCTGTCTAAGGGCCACATTTTGGCTAACCCTGTAAATGTGCACTAGAGAAAGAAGAGAGTAAAGGAAGCCCCCTCCAGCCTCCAAACCCCCATACGTGATGCTTCCAGAAAGCCACTGCTCATGTTCCCCAAGTACAGACCAGGAACCAGTTAGCAAAGTTAGAAGCAGTCTAAATCTCAAGAAAGGCATAGCCAGGCAGACTCGGAGCAGTCAGTTCCTGCAGACCTGCTAGCACCCGGAGGTCAGTGCCGACTCTTTTTACAGGTACGTGCTACTGCTTCATGCACTCTCCCTAGAACGCCCTGAGGCACGCTTTTTCTGCAGGATGCCGCAGATTGCATCTGCTCTGCTTCGATAGCTCTACCCAGACTACCAAACCCAACTGTGTCCGTTGTGCTTAAAAGGCACAATTCAGCCCTAAATTCAATCACATGTGTTCTTGAATCAGTCAAACAACTCTCAGTGATTCTGATGACAGGCTTCTGAACAGTTTCTAATGCCTTTGTTCTTGGGAGCATTCCAAAGAAATCACAACCAGCCGAGTCAGAACTAAAAGAGATTACACCAAATAAAGTAACACAACACTTACTAATGCAATAGGAGCTCGCTTTTCCACCAACTGTGTACTGTTTATACATTAGCATGATGCTGCCATTGACATGATTAATATGCTATTCATAGCATCACATTTTCAATGTCCATAAAAACAGCAGGAGAACGTGGAAAAAACAGCTTGGCTAAAAGGTGACTGTATGCTTTGCATCTTATTTCATGCTGCCCTCCCGCTAGGAACAGCCTTCTACTTCTTGGCCACAAAGAGTCCTTCCTCTCTTCCTTCAAACCACTCTTCCATCTACAAGGTCCACAGATCCTTTAACCACTGGGATTTGTACAGCCGTGCACTTTCAGGCAGGGTTCAGTCAAACAGAACTATATATACCCAGGGTTTTATACTACTGAGAGACCGCAGCCTGGAACACCCTGCTACCACCCTGCATTTGCTGATGCCCAAATGTCCAGTTTGTACATTTTGAGCCCAGCAGACCTCATCATCTGGGGCAGAAGATCTCTGAGCCCAGGAAGCTGGTACCACTCTGAGCGAGTGGGCTTTGATGCCGGCTGCTGGAGAGATTCTTGTCTGGAAGGCTTCATATATGCACTATCCAACCCTCTTGAAATAGAACATTTTGATGCTCTCTTTTCTTTGGATGAGAGAGAGCAGATCAAGCACTGAACTTGCAAAAGGCCTGTATGCAACTGATTTAGAGCTGAGGTCTCCACGAGCATCCAATGTATGCTAGAGCTTCTCTCTTGGGTGGACAGGATCACAATTTCTTTAGTTCTGAAAAACTGAGTTAGTTTTTGGGATACAGGCTGGGTCTTTATGAAAACCACCTTTTCATTGTGGAATGTGCTATAGTGCTCCTCCATGGGTGAAGCCCCAGGCTCTGACACTCTCTGTGTAGAGGTGATGTCCATCAGGAAGCCATCCTTGGTGGAGAGTAAATACAGGGATACCTTCCTGAGGGGTTCAAAGGGATGCAGAGTCAGTGCATTAAGAACCACATTGTGGTTCCATGGCAGCACTTGATTAATCTTAAAAGGATGAAGTAATGATGCAGCGCTGAGGAAACACCAGAAGGAGGGAGGTGCAGTGCTACCTGCCCCTTGACTTCTCCCAAGTCCCATTTTGAGTCCTCTTCAGCCCTCTCCCTCCCTTGGATGCTACTGAGGAGAGGCAGGAGGGAGCAGGGAAAAAGCTGCCTGGCCTGTGGTTGCAGCCACACACCATTGCCTGAGGTGGGGCTCACCCCATTGCTCAGGGGCCCCCTTTGTATCTTTTTGTCATGGTAGGGGGGACTGACACCTGCTTCAGGGTCCTGCTTTCCTGCGGGTTTAGGTCCAGGCTGGCTGCTCCTGGCTCAAGAGAGAAATTCCGCAAAAATCCCTGCCCTGATGGTTCTACTGAGATGTGCAGGGCTCTTCTGTCAGGCACTCCATGAGCAGAGTGGAGCAAACCGCACATGTTCAGGCTTTCCCCTTCTTCCCATTCTCCTCCATGCTGAACTCGAGTTTTACTGTCTAACAGTCGAGCAAAACACTGACTTTTGGAAATATATTTGCACACTGATATTATCATCATCTCCTCCATAGCAGGTAGGGAGTAAATGTCTACACTGCATACTAAGCCTGGGCTCTGACTCAGGTTTGAGTCCAAGCCCCGCTGCTGCCCACATGCAAACCAATCTGACTTAGGTCAGAAAACAGGACTGGTTCCTAGGGCCTCCTGGGGGGGGTGGGTCAGAGTCCAAGTTCCGCTGTGACTTCGGTCCAAGCCTGTCATTTTGCAGTGTGGATGCAGCTCAAGCCACATACCCAAGTCAGAAGGTCTGAATAGTGCAGTATGGATGTGATAGCATGGCTGTGAGACCCAGTTCCAGCAACTGTAAGCCCAGGCTTACAATGCAGTGTGGACACTGAAGCATGGGCTTGGAAACACTGTGTCAACAAGCCTACGTCTCCCAGGACCCAGCTCAGAGTGCAGTGTAGATATACCCAGAGTGAGAAAGCTTTATCAAATGGGGCCAGGCTTGCAGCACGCTGTAAAAGTAGTGAGACTCTAAATTAACCTGCTCGCCTCTGGAAGCTCATTTCACAGCCAGTCCTTCTCAACTGAGAGCACCTTCTAAGCATTTCTATCCATACTATCCATTGCCAAAATGAACTCTGGCTTTCAGGGCTTTTTTTCATGCAACCTGTGTCACCACCTTAAAGTGCTGATACACTGTGTTTTGATATAAAACCTGCACCGTCCCACTGAAGTTGGTAATCAGAAATGACCAGCGCCACCAACATTGCACTCAGTGTTAGCACTGTCTGGGCAGCGGAGTAGGGCTATTTGCCTTAGGAGGAGTCAACATTTCTCAACTGCTTTATTTTTCAAAGTTCCGCCTTGAAGAAGAAAGTTACCCGCTTTGTCAGCAGTGGTGGGAGATGTGACCTGCTGCGTGACAGTGGCCTGAGAGATGACAGAACTAGCTGGAAATGGTGTGATCCCATCTTGTGTCAGACTCCAGGGGGCTGTTGTTGGGATTTGGGTTCTCTCTGCGATAGCTTGGGTAGATTCCAGATTGTCTGAAGGAGGGTTATGAGAAGGCTTTAGAACCTATAAGGGGAACAGTAAGGGTAAAATTATTATGAATAAATCATTTTCCCTAGTCAGATATACATTATTTATAATGCATAAACTGAGCCCAGCGATGTGTGTCATTGGGATATCCTGAACACGAAGAAGAACATTACCAATGAAGGCCCACATTCTCCCATCATATCTTTAAGAAATTGCTTTCAACCTCAACAGGAGTTGAGGTTGAAAGCAATGCATGCAGACCAATGCAAGAATATGGCTATTAACATACAATTTGTCACACTCATTTGTGTCTAGTCTTAAATTAAGACTAAGCTTTTCAGGGCAGGGGGCCTGTCCACCTTTGTGGGTAATGATCCTTATCTACTGAAAAGTACCTGAACACTGACCTTCTAGGATGAAAAGCAGCGTTTTCTGTAACCATGTAACGTCCATTAATAATACTTAGCATTTATATGGTGCTTTACATATTCAAAGCACTACACAAATACTAATAAATCATCACAATGCACCTTGGACATAGGAAAGTATTACTATCCCCATTACACTCACTTATTTTATTGAACAGAGGCCAGGATTTGAAATAACTTGGCCACGGTCACACACTGACGCAGCGCCACAGCCTGGATTCAAACGCAAGGAATTTCTGAGTCCCGACCCTGTGCATACTCCCGTAGACCACATTGCCTTAGTGCACATTAGAATGCATGTTGCATGGGGAGCTGTTAAAGGACGATGCATTTTGAAGGCCAGAAAGCCAGAATACCATACAGACACATTGTAACCCAGATCCATGTCCACAAGTCTGAAAGTTTAAACTGGGATCCCTATACCCAACTACCAGAAGCTTTACTCCTTGCTGTCTGATAGATATCTGAGTGCCTTGCCTTGATCCAAGTAGCATTGCATTGCAATTACACTAGCCAGGAGGGCTGGGTTTTTTTAAAAGAGCACACTCTTTTCTTATACTGTCACATACAGTAGGGTGACCAGATGTCCCGATAAAATCGGGACTGTCCCGATATTTAGTTGTTTGTCCCGTGTCCTGAACGATGTACGGTCAGCACGCCATTTGTCCTGATATTTTGCTTCGGCGGCACTCCGGCTTTTTTTTTGCTTTGGGTGGCAAAAAACCTAGAGCCGGCCCTGGTGTGGGGGTGAGCCTGTGGCTGCCCCCCATGTGTCCCAATATTTTGGTCTTGTCATCTGGTCACCCTACATGACAGTAGTGGACAATGAAACACTGATTTCCTTAGGGACTACTATACTAATCTATTTTGATTTGAAAAGGACCTATAAAGCAGAACATTACGGTGCACACGTCACTACTTCTTCTGGGATCTTGAGGCATCCCTACCTCTTTCCCCAGTTTGTCAATGGCTTTTACAGGTGGTTGTCCAGCTGCTTTGCTTTCAGTGGACTCCAGTGGGAATGGTGTCATCTCAGCGAGAGATGGCATTTTCTCCTTGGCATGTTCAATAGGAACAGAGTTTGAATTGGACCCACTTTTAGTCATGAGATTTTCCAGTCTACTGCCTTCCCTGTGCTTTTTAGCCAAATCCTCATGGTTGTCTTCAGTATCAGCTAATGTAGGGTTGAAGCCATTTTCACTGGTCACCACCAGGCCCCAGTCTGTGTAATCAGTGCTCTCTTTCTGTTTGTGCTTGATGCTCAGCTGAAAGGGGTCCTTCTCCAAGTCCCTGTAGTCATCAGTGTATTCAGGTATCTCGTCAAGGCTGTGATCTTTGCTCAGCAAAGAAAGCTCCTTCAGATTACTCACTTCCTCAGAGGGCTCACTCTGTAGTCCCACAGAGTGAACCATATTTGGCAGCACCTGTCCATACCCTAGCAATGCACCTGGCCTCTGAGAAGGCCTAAGTACAAATGTAAGATAAGACTTCACTGTTTCAATTTTCTTAGGTTCACAATTTTCTTTATGCTGGCAGTTCACAATGTAGCAGCGCCGTTCAAACATCCAGGACAAGTCACAACCCGAAAGATCGCAGCAAGCCGCTGTGCATTCTGACATCGACATGGCATGGGGAACTCGCATGATTTTAGTGGTGTCTAAATTAGGAGATATCACTGCGTCTGCATACGTGGCTCCTTCCGTGCACTGCTCACAGAAATACCCTGAAACAACATACACTGACATTAGGCAGAGAACTACAATCACACAGCTTTAGAAGCTGCCATCTTGCCTTGGAGGGACTTTTCATTCAAGGGCAAAAATGTAAACAATATTAAGATTAAATATAAATCATTTTACCATGCACAAGTTTTGCCATTATTTTTCTTACAGGTTTGCTAATTCTTGAAGATATGTGTGTGCATTAAGAGTAATATTTTACACTCACATAGCATTTCTCATCCGATGGTCTCAAAGCTTCTTGCAAAGTATCTCTTATCCCATTTTACAAATACAGATGCTGAGGCAAAGAAGTTACATGACTTGCAGAACATCCTACAGCAAGCTAGTAGCGGGGCAGGGAACATAAGAACCCTGATGGCACAACATACATATTGTGACACTAGTAGACCAGGTGCCAGGTTTTGCCAAGGCTGTAGTCATCAGCTGAGCACTGACAAATTCAGAGCTGGAAACCAGACCAGCTCTCATGTATGTTAGTATTGTTCAAGACAAGTGTTAGACTTGTAAGATGTGTTCAGTGTTTAGGCAATAATTTTACTTGTAATGTCTGTATCTTATGCTGTAAGGTAGTATGTAACTTTTGCTTTATAACTGTAAAAATGCCTGCTCTGAACTTGTGAACCCAGGCAGGAGCAGTGGTTCACCCACCCATCAAGGAGGACTATCAAAACTAAAAGAAAAGGAGTACTTGTGGCACCTTAGAGACTAACCAATTTATTTGAGCATGAACTTTCGTGAGCTACAGTTCACTTCATCAGATGCATACCGTGGAAACTGCAGCAGACTTTATATATACACAGAGAATATGAAACAATACCTCCTCCCACCCCACTGTCCTGCTGGTAATAGCTTATCTAAAGTAATCTTCAGGTTAGGCCATTTCCAGCACAAATCCAGGTTTTCTCACCCTCCACCCCCCCACACAAATTCACTCTCCTGCTGGTGATAGCCCATCCAAAGTGACAACTCTTTACACAATGTGCATGATAATGAAGTTAGGCCATTTCCTGCACAAATCCAGGTTCTCTCACTCCCTCACCCCCCTCCAAAAACCCACCCCCATACACACACAAACTCACTCTCCTGCTGGTAATAGCTCATCCAAACTGACCACTCTCCAAGTTTAAATCCAAGTTAAACCAGAACATCTGGGGGGGGGGGGGGTAGGAAAAAACAAGAGGAAATAGGCTACCTTGCATAATGACTTAGCCACTCCCAGTCTCTATTTAAGCCTAAATTATTAGTATCCAATTTGCAAATGAATTCCAATTCAGCAGTTTCTCGCTGGAGTCTGGATTTGAAGTTTTTTTGTTTTAAGATAGCGACCTTCATGTCTGTGATTGCGTGACCAGAGAGATTGAAGTGTTCTCCGACTGGTTTATGAATGTTATAATTCTTGACATCTGATTTGTGTCCATTTATTCTTTTACGTAGAGACTGTCCAGTTTGACCAATGTACATGGCAGAGGGGCATTGCTGGCACATGATGGCATAAATCACATTGGTGGATGTGCAGGTGAACGAGCCTCTGATAGTGTGGCTGATGTTATTAGGCCCTGTGATGGTGTCCTCTGAATAGATATGTGGGCACAATTGGCAACGGGCTTTGTTGCAAGGATAAGTTCCTGGGTTAGTGGTTCTGTTGTGTGGTATGTGGTTGTTGGTGAGTATTTGCTTCAGGTTGCGGGGCTGTCTGTAAGCAAGGACTGGCCTGTCTCCCAAGATTTGTGAGAGTGTTGGGTCATCCTTTAGGATAGGTTGTAGATCCTTAATAATGCGTTGGAGGGGTTTTAGTTGGGGGCTGAAGGTGACGGCTAGTGGTGTTCTGTTATTTTCTTTGTTAGGCCTGTCCTGTAGTAGGTAACTTCTGGGAACTCTTCTGGCTCTACCAATCTGTTTCTTCACTTCCGCAGGTGGGTATTGTAGTTGTAAGAAAGCTTGACAGAGATCTTGTAGGTGTTTGTCTCTGTCTGAGGGGTTGGAGCAAATGCGGTTGTATCGCAGAGCTTGGCTGTAGACGATGGATCGTGTGGTGTGGTCAGGGTGAAAGCTGGAGGCATGCAGGTAGGAATAGCGGTCAGTAGGTTTCCGGTATAGGGTGGTGTTTATGTGACCATTGTTTATTAGCACTGTAGTGTCCAGGAAGTGGATCTCTTGTGTGGACTGGACCAGGCTGAGGTTGGTGGTGGGATGGAAATTGTTGAAATCATGGTGGATTACTTTAGATAAGCTATTACCAGCAGGACAGTGGGGTGGGAGGAGGTATTGTTTCATATTCTCTGTGTATATATAAAGTCTGCTGCAGTTTCCACGGTATGCATCTGATGAAGTGAGCTGTAGCTCACGAAAGCTCATGCTCAAATAAATTGGTTAGTCTCTAAGGTGCCACAAGTACTCCTTTTCTTTTTGCGAATACAGACTAACACGGCTGTTACTCTGAAACCTATCAAAACTAAGTGGGCCATTGTGAAATATCACAATACAAAGACTGGGTTAATGGCCCTCTCACACCTGGGCAGGTGCTACGTGCAAGGAAGTTCATCCCATTATCTTGAATTCTGGAAGAAGGAAATAAAGAGAGCTGACATGAAAATTCTTCATCTCTTTGCTGTTTGGCTCTCAAAGGACTGGAGTTAGGAAACAAAAGCAGGGATCCCCAGGGTCAACCTGGGTTAGCCCTGAAAGACATTCAGTGCTGACAGATTACTACAACTCCTCCTCCTGGGAGAATTCTGCACCAAAAATTTAAAAATTCTGCACATGATATTTTAGAATTCTGCATATTTTATATGCCAATATAATCATGCCAGTTTCAATTTTGGTAATTTATTTCCAAATACCTGTCAGCAAGTATGTCTGTAACAATACAGACGACCAAAAAAGATTCAGGAAATGTTTTTTTGACAAATAGATTCCTTACTAGGCATATTAATACAGAACTTTGAGTAAATAATTCATTTAAACTACAGTACAGAAACATATTTCAAGCACCCCTCAGAAGCAGTGCAGAAGCTTGGGGGAATCGGGGTAATGGAGGAACTAAGGGAGAGGGAAGTAATTGGTGGGCAGGAGCCTGGGAGTGATCCTGGAGGATTGTTGGGTGTGGGTAGGAGAACTATGGAACGGAGTGAGGGGGGGGGCAAGCGGGGGAGAAATTATTAGGGAGTCTGGGAGCCTCACCCATGTAGACCGTGGCTGACCCCTAGGCTTTCCCATTCAATCAGGCACATCTGCCCCCATCCACAATAGTCCCTGCACCCCCCTTCCCCTGTTCCCATGTGTCCATGAACCCCTACTCAGCTGCCTCTCCTTCCCCTTCCCGATGTGTCCCTGCAACCTCCCCCATCCCCATATGTCCCTGCACCCCAAACTGGTTTCTTCTGCTGGTGTCGAAAGAATATTTTCTTCCTTTGGACTAATTCATTCCAAATTGAGACCTGAAAAAGCAGATTATGAACAAACAGTAAAATGAAGGTGAAGACGACTGAGTGAGCTGTAGAAGCCAATATTTTAAGTTTCTCATGTTGACCTGGCTGACACAGTCAATTTAATTTTTGTTTTTTGCTTTTAAATATTTCATCTAACTATTTTAGTTAAAAACAATTTTAACAAAAACAAATCTGATTTTAAAAAACTTGAATGTTTAACTAAATTCAAAAATTCATATGCTTGTTTTGTTAAAATATTATATGTTTGCTGTTGAAGAAAAAAATCCAGAATACATAACGTTGTTTTAGTTAAATAAAACAATTTAAATGTCTGTCTGGTGATGTTCTTCTCCTAATACAGCCTGGCAAGAAAATCCTCCAAATATTAATGATTAACCTGTTGAATTGGAGATAGTTCACCTCCCAATGACTTCATAAATATCTGCTTCAATTACCTTTGGTAAATGAAATAACCAAACAATCATTCATTTTCTGATATAGCTGTAAAACTAATCTGAAAAGTTTTCAAAATATATCACTTTAAAAATGTATAGTGTGTACCTTCTAAAAACGAAACCTACATCTATCTCTGAGTTGTGAAGAATATGTATTAAGGTTATAACAACCAACAAACATGCACTTTTATGTAGAAATCCAGAATTCAAATTGAGTCTTCCTGACTAGTGATTTAAATCATCATTTAAATCAATTTCATTTAAATCTAATCCACCCTGGCCCAGTCCCTCATGAAAACATGTTGCAATTGGCAGAAACAGCCTGGAAAATTGCCCACAACTTTCTCTACACCTGATTCTGATACCCTTATTTATGATAAACAGCACCTTATCCCAGGAGCAGCCCCATTGACTTCACTGAGACTCCTTGTGGAGCAAGGTGCTGCTCAGTGGGAGTAAGGGGATCCCAAACTGGACCTGAACGAGTAAGGATAAGGTGCACTGCAGAGTATGGTATCCTTGGGCAGGCAGACTCTCTGCTCAACTGCTACTGTTCCCCCCCGCAGCATGACAGAGAGATGGTAAGGCAGGATTTTGCCCTGAGTTTGCAGTGCTCCCATTTTGAGAGGAGAAAAAAAAATCTTTTGACTTGCAAATGGACAACATTTAATAAGGCACTAATAGAGCATAAATGCCTCCCTGTTTAAGAGCAGGTTGAACAAACACCTGTCAGGGACAGTCTAGATAATACTTAGTCCTTCCTTGAGTGCAGGGGACTGGACTAGATGGCCTCTCGAGGTCCCTTCCAGTTCTTTGATTCTATATTTACAGCAGCACTTTTCTGACTACAGCTACAGTTTAATACAGGGCTGGGGTTTTGTTTGTGCCTGTATTTGTATTCCAGCTAGACCTCTATTCAAGGGAACATGAACGTAAAATAACAGCTCCTGTACAACAGTGTGCGATTCTTCAGCTTATCAGCACCCTCATTCTTCTCTCCCACACCAAGTATACTATAATTAGTTCCTCCACATTTCCATTCACCTCTGAGAATATCAGGGATGCTGTTGCAGAGGTCTATGAAAACACTTACCATAAATCAGTACTTTAAATGTGCTACCCAGCTTCTGACAGGGCAGCTGCAGGAGCTCATGGTTAAAGGAGAGGGCTGGGAGGTAGGAGACCAGTTTAACTGCTGTGTGATTTAGACATATTTATCCACATCGATAAAAGCATAATAAAACGGGAACTTGGAAAAACAACAAAATCTCTTGTAGGGTAACACAAAAGTGTGCCTCAGGTTCGTGTACAAGAATAAGTAAACAACCCTTCATTAAAAATAGGTAGAAAGCCCAGACTTTCAAAAACTACTGGTTACTTGGATGCTCAGCACTTTCTCTGAATCAGGTGCCTTGAAGGCTTCCCAAGCTGGGCACCCAAATATTCAGGCACTCAAAACAGTAACAACAATAATGACATCCAGCCCTTGTATAGCACTGGTCATCAGCATTTTACCCAGGAGGTCAGCATCACTTCCCTCACTTTACAGGTAGAGGTAACTGAGGCACAAAGAGGTGAGATGACTTACCTGACATCACACAGCAGATCAGTGGCAGAGCTGAAAACAGAGTCCAGGTCTTCTAAGTTCCAGGCCATTGATTTAGCCACTAGGCCCTACTGCCTCTCCCATCTCTAGATACTTTTGAAAACTGCGGCCTATACTTTTTATAAGTGAATTTCATGCTGATGCAACGTGGTAGATCAACATTCCCACAGACTGTAGTCCTCCATTTACCCACAGAGTAGGTACAGCATGGATCAGTTTTACCGGCCAAACTATAGTTCAATCTCCATGCCCTAGCCAGCCCTGGGCCTCTTGGAGGGAAGCGGTTGTTTCAGATCAGTGATTCTCAACCTTTTTTATACTGTGTCTCTATGTCACAAAAGCAGGAGTTTCAGGACCCCTTCTCATCCATTCATTCAGAAAGGAAGAGTAGCAACAACCCTCCTGGACCTGTTCACAGCCCCCAGGTTGAACACTTATGTTTTAGATCTTTTACAATTTCCCCTGCATAAGCAGGCATTCACCCTGTTATGTCTAAGCATTACAGCATAGGTAGGTAACTTAGTCTTCAGATGTGCCGAGTACCCATAGCTCCCCTGGATGTCAAATCTGGCCAACAAAACAAAAAAAACAGTGTCAAATCTGACCATGTGAAAGTCAGCTCAGGAAGTTCAGTGGTGCCCAGCATTGAGCAACACACATCACCGAGGGAAGCTCTACACTTAAAAAGATGCAACAGTTCAGCTGTGCCACTGTAGCTCTACAGTGAAGATGTTTCCCCCATCAGCAGTGTTAACCCACCTTCATGAGAGACGGTAGCTATATCGATGGGAGAAGCCCCCTGGTCGACACAGCACTGTCCATGCTAGGGGTTAGGTCAGTATAATTGCGTTGCTCATGGGTGTGAATTTTGCTCATGGGTGTTTTGCGTTGCTCATGGGTGTGAGCGGCACAGTTATACCCATGTACGTTTATAGTGTAGACCTGGCCTGAGTGCTTTGGAAAGTCAGCTGCTGCCCTTCCATATGGATGCACAGTAGCAGATTTTTCAGGAGATGCAGTGATATGCATTACTCCTGACAAGGAACAATTGAGCCCACTGGGCCTAAGCCAAAGCCCCATGAAGTCAATGGAAGCTTTGCCACCGGCTTCACTAGGAGCACCAACTGGCCCATTGTAGAGTCTGAAGCAATAACTGGGCACAATTGGATGATGCAAGGATGAAATTTCAGCCTCAACACTACATTTCTTTGTTGGTTGGTTTCAGCTGGGATATGAAAGCCCAGCTTTCAAAGGGGACTCAGTTGGATCTCCAGTTTTCCTATCTGCACTCCACAGTGGTCCCAAGTGAGAGAATTTTGATGTCTATCTGATTTGTGAGAAACTTGCTGGAAAATTCATTACTTAGATGGTCACGTTTTAACACTTGTGCCTGCAAAACTGACCCCAATTGACTGCAGGCATAAAATTAAAGTAGTTTTTAAAAACTGTGCCTACAGTCAATTGTGGTCAGAAAGTAACATGCCATTCCACTCAGAAAAGCGACTGTGCAAAAATAGCATCATGCAGTTCCACATTTATAATGCCTGAATGACTTGCAGATCATGTGTGCTCAGTTTACAGTTAAAAAGATGGTTTTCCTAATTGCCAGCGCTGCAAAGTCATGCTGGGAGCATTCTGGCTCATGCAGCATCACCAGCAGTAAAGGTTCTGTAGGCCAAATACACCTACATCTGTGCTACCTTATACCTGCAGCAGGCTTGCACAGGCATAACTGAGGGCATAATTTGGAGATCATGGAGTTGCACAAGTGGCCCTGTCACCGATGTTAGTAATTCTGTTGATAATGCGTAAACCAGTAAAGAATAATCTCACACTCCCAGATCTGTTTTGGGCTAACTTTAGGAAAAATTAATAAAGACAATTTCCCCCCTCCCCCACTAAAGTCTGCGGACATAGCTCTTCATACATATGCAGGGAGCACAACTGCTGAGTAAGAAGGCACCATTTTTACAGTCACTTTGTAAAGTAAAGTTTTTCCTTATAAGGACAGGTTTCAGAGTAACAGCCGTGTTAGTCTGTATTCACAAAAAGAAAAGGAGTACTTGTGGCACCTTAGAGACTAACCAATTTATTTGAGCATAAGCTTTCGTGAGCTACAGCTGTAACTAACTGAAGCTTCCTATTCTCTCACTGTCAGCTTCATAGGCCAACTGATGCATGAATGGCATGGAGATTGTGGTAATTTACTAGGCACCAAATTGTGTTTGGCCTGGTGATCACACAGTAATACATTGCAGGTTATCAGGGTTGTTTAGAGGGCAGATGGAAGCCCTGCATGATTATGATGCCAGTGCACATGGACTGGTTTGGTCATAGGATCTAACAGTAAGCTGTGCAGCAGGAGGGTTTTCTGTGTTCTAAGTGAGAAATATCAGATGGAATTAATCCAGCCATTAAGGACTGCAATGGGGAACCACTGATAAGGAAGAGTGGGTCAGTTTTAACCCCTGTCCCTTTAAGAAACTGATTAGTTGTCAAGCTGATGCTCTGAGATTCCCCCCATCCCACTTACTCCCTCTCCAGCATTCTTGGCCCTGGCCTCACCATAGCCAGTCAGAATTGGCTGTGGCAGAGGAGATTTTAGGGGAACAATTTAAAGCAGTCCCATCTCCTGGAGACTGAGCATACACACACAGCGCTCCTGGCTCCTGCCATTGTGGGAAACATGGGACAGACTCAAAGCCCAAGCTTGGCCACGCTGCCACTACTCAGCCAGGCTAGACCTAGATTTTAAAGCTGTAGGCAGGAATCCTGCTAATGCCCAAGAAAAACAAGCTGAAACTGCAAACATATATTTCTAGCTGAGGGGCTGTTTCTAGCCATAGCTAGTTCTCAATCCCTAGGCTTGCTGGAGACACAAGTTCAAATCCTCAAAGGAGTGACTCAGCTCTTCATCCTTCCAAGGTAGATAAACTGAATTCCGTGTAGTTTACTACATAAGCATCTTTTGATACAGACCTTAACCAAGGTCACATGGGCACAATCTACATGAATATGGAAGATCCAGTGTTAGTTTTCATAAGGGCAGGGTAGGATGGGGTCTGCCCCAGTATCCTGGCCCAAAATCTCCTGTCCCCACACCACTGTGCTCTGGGCTGGCTTCCACATCCAGAGGTGGCTGCATTTCAGTGGTGTTATGTGTACGTTTATTTTGGTCAGAGCTTTGGGAGCTTTTGAGAGAAAAGATGCAACAGAAGTGCAAAATATTATATTTTATTATCCTTCTTCAGCATTATAAAGGGCTGAGATACTTTTGATGAGATTCTAGAAAAAAAAAAAAAAAAGAAATAGTTGTCTCCCAAGATGAGAACTCTAATTCTAACTTTCAAGCCAGAGCCAATTTTCACAGCTGAGTTATAAGCCTCTGAAGAATAGGATTTATAACATAAATGCTGACAAAGGCTTAACTCCATCAGCTTTAGCAGGGACCTATAAAAATCACTATCCTCAAAACCAGAGAAGCCAGATTAGCCAGAAGTTCATCAAAATCTGAAGTGTCACTGCATCAGTTTCTGAGGGGATGGCGTACACCTCTGTACATAAGGAATACGATTTCATTCTCTCTCCACAGGCTGCTTCCATGTTATTTAGAGCCTCTCCCTCCCTGAAATCCTGTAAGCTTTTACACAGAGATACTTCAGGGAAAGCAGAAGGCCTGTTTCTTGCTTCAGAGACCATTCTAATTGCAGATTAAACACTGGGGGAGGGGGGAAGAGCAAATAGGGAAAAATGCTAAATTACATAAAAGCAAATCCTTGACACGGGGACAAAACCAAGAGTATTGCAATTAGATTTACAAACAATGGGCTGCAAAGCTTTTACAGTAATTAGAGCAGCAGTCTGCAGGATGTTTACAATTCTGTTATAGGGCCCAGGATCAGCTGCTGAGCCTCTCTAATTGGTTCACTGATCCTGATGGTTCACTTGATGGTTCATCTTCATTTCACGGGCTGCCAGGATCCCTGTTTGTTGCTGATAAATCAAGAAGTACTGGTGGATAGAGCAGATGGATTCAATTTCTCCCCAGTACTCTCTTGAGCACTTGGTGGGAATCTTTCCCTGCGGCTGTACTTATGTTCTGGGAAGGAAGAGGCTACTTACCTGCCTCATCCCCAGTATCCCTATGTAATACTGGGCAGGATTTTGGGAGACACAGATCCAGTTCTCTGCTCTGCTACTGATTTTTTGTATGAACCTGGGTAAATCACTCACTCTCTCTTTGCTTTGGTTTTTCAGCTCTAAAACTGGGGATAAGGGTACTTCCCTAACTCACAGAGTGTTGTGAAGGTAAATACATTACAGACTCTGAGATGCTCAGAGAACAGGGGCCACATAAATACCTTAAATAGATATAATCTCCTTTTTTTTTTTCAATTGTCAGTAATTCATTCAATTTGAAATGTACTTAAAATATGTCCATATGGTAAGTGCTGTACAAAGCCCATAGACATAGATAGTCCCTCCCTGCAATCCTATAGCCTAAAAAGACTGACGCAGCAGAGACAGGACTCACCATGAAATCCAGAGGAAGAAAGACCTTCACGTTCAGTTCTGGTCTGAAAAGTGACTGGCATTGTGCTGTTCACCTTTTATTATCTCTTGATAAGTTTAATATCAAACAACTAAAAAGTTGGTCTTTCCAAGCCCTGCACGTACAATCTAGACCAGAGGTGGGCAAACTACGGCCTGCAGGTCACATCCGGCCCGTGGGACCGTCCTGCCCGGCCCTTGAGCTCCCAGCCAGGGAGGCTAGTCCCCAGCCCCTCCCCTGCTGCCTCAGCTCGCTGTGCCACCAGCGCTCTGGGCGGCGGGGCTGCGAGGTCCTGCTGGGCACCGCGGCTGCGAGAACCGCCAGCCTGCCCTGGTGCTCTAGACTGTGCAGCAGTGCAGCAGGCTCCGGCTGGGCGGCGCAGCTGCCAGTTCTGGTGCTCTGAGCGGCATGGTAAGGGGGCAGGGAGGTTGGATAAGGGGCAGGGGGTCCTGGGGGGCAGTCAAGGGCCAGGGAGCAGTTGGATAGGTGTGGGAGTCCCGGAGGGCCTGTCAGGGGGTGGGCATGTGGATAGGGGTCGGGGCAGTCAGGGGACAGGGGGGTTGGATAGGCGGTGGGGTCCTGGGGGGGTGGTTAGGAGCAAGGGTCCCGGGAGGGGGTGGTCAGGGGACAAGGAGCGGGGGTGGGGGGGTTGGATGGGTCCGGAGTTCTGAGGGGGCAGTTAGGGGGCAGGAAGTGCGAGGGAGTGGATAGGGGGTGGGGGCTGTAGTAAGAGAAGGCCCTGAAATATAAATTCTTGTATCAGAGGCCCAGTCTGAGACCTGAAGCCTGAACCAAAGTACTTCCAGGCAACGATAAGCAAAGCTGGGCTGTGAGCCAGAGGCAGGTCCCACTCACAGAAGTTTGCAAGAAAAGATTGTTAGAGGCACGTGCACATGCACATAAGTGCTAATGAGAGGAACTTGTGCCAAAATGGCGGCAAGACACTCCATAGACATAACAAGGAACAGGCAGGTGCATCTTAAAGACAGGGTCAAAAGGACAACATGGTGGATAGATTTGTTTGAACTATGATGAGTAATCTGTCCTGCAATGGTATAAAAGTAGGTCCCGGAGCGCATATCTTTGTCCAGCCTAGGGGGCAGTGGAGTGTCCTGCCACTGACTGAGCTGTTTCCATTGCCAGGGAGCACAAATTCGTAGTATGCCCTGTAGAGTCTATAGGGAACTGTTACTGTGCTTCGTTTGACAATAAACCTGGCTCGGGTTCCTTCGTACCTTACTAGAGTCTGTGGTTTTTGGGGGTTCTCTCGGGGTCTGCTGTGTTAGCTATCTGCGCAGAGCTGGGGCAGCACATAGAGGGAACACACACACAACCGACTGTTATCATCATCAAACAAGAGCGGAGCACCACACCGGTAGCTATCGACAACAGGGGCCAGGCTGTTTGGGGAGTCACAGCCTTCCCTACCCGGCCCTCCATACAGTTTCGGAACCCCGATGTGGGCCTCAGGCCAAAAAGTTTGCCCACCCCTGATCTAGACCCTGAAAGTCAAACTGGGTTCTTTCCTCTTTAGGTATCACCAAACTCTTAATTGTTGCTTTCAGGTCAAATTATACTGTCTGTTGTACTTGACAATCCCACTATTATTAAATTATGCCCTCAGTGACACTTGTGAAACCTCACTGCAATCAGTAGGCCTGCACAGCTGTACCTGATTGGAACTCAGTAAACAATTCTGTTGATGATCTCAAGAAGGAATAGACTCTAGGCCCCTCTCAATAAGCTATGTGGACTCCACAATGCTAACAGCTATAAAAATATACTTTACTCACTAGAGTCAGCAGCTATGACTTTCCTCTGCAACACATCTCCTTTCTTCGTGTGTGCAAAGTGCCATACTTACAAAATAATTGATCAGAAGAGAATGACATTTGTTTACGGTGTTGCCAACTCTCAGGATTTTATTGTGACTCTCGGCATATTTGGAGTTTTTCTTAAAGCCCCAGCTCCTGGAATCATGTGTTTCATGAAAATCCTGGCTTTCATTTAAAAAAAAAAGTTTCCAGCCCCTGCGGTTGTGAAGAAAAGTTTTAAAAAGATGAACCCTAAAGCATCAAAAATCAGAAAGCAAATCGAAAGAAACCAGATTTTTAGTCTTATGATTTTTAGTCTCACTGTGATATTTTGACTCCTGATTTTTGAGCACATAAGGTTGGCAATAGTGTGCTGAGAACTCACAGCTTGCAGGAATCTCAGGAGAAGTGTGTTATTAAACACAGAAATGGGAATGGCGTCTTTGTAAATGGCACTGGGAGGTTGCTTTATGCATGCAGGGCTGCATTGCCCAGAGCAAGGAGATGGGAGTTCTACACCACCTGTAATTGTGACTGCACACTAAACTATCTTTGTGATTTTGTTATAAAGGCTAATCTCAGAACAAAGTAGCACAGTGTGAAAATGCAGTAGCTGAATATTGCGAGTCGGGCATGATGACACCTCTGAGCTTTATTACACCAGTAGAAATGAATTACAATAAAATGAGTTTATAAGATCACTGTGATGCTAGGTTGGAGCATGTCTCTGCAAGTGTGCCATACTGAATTTAATCCAATCTATAGCACTGTCAACTAAACAGTTGTGTTTATGATGGTAACCAATGCATGCTGTCTCCACTTTAGTTCAGCTGGAATGGCATTTTATAGTTATATGAGATATAAATAAATATAAAATCAATTTTGGAATGCATTAGCACAACCACTCTTGATAGTTAGAATGGCCAGAATAATTTAGACCTCATTCAACACAAAATAATTTGATCAATTAATGGATTTATATCAGTGGCAATAGACTACATTATAAGAGACTCATACATACATTAAAGCCTTGTCTACACAAGTCAGCTTTCATCAACAAAACAGTGGAGGTGCACACACTGAAATGCTCCTCCCACCGATGTAACTCTCCTTTATGCTCACATAATAAAACCACTTTGACAAGAGGCGTAAGGCTTATGTCGGTTTAGTTAGGGCGATGCAGTGTCTCTGTAGACACTGCATTCCTTACATTGGTGGTTGGCAATCAATCTTGTCTATTTCATGGCTCCTGGCAAGAAAGCTGGCTCCTGGCTCCCCAGCCAGGCCTCCGCTCCTGGCTTGGGCTCCCCCCTGGGAGACCTGCTGCACACCAGGATCCTGGCTTCCCGCTGAAAGCATGGCAGCCAACCGGACTCCGGGTGCAGATCATTCCCCTGGAGGCAAGATCAAAGCTCGGATGGGAGTGGGGAGGCGGGGGGACGCAGCTGGGCTCCCGGTGGGGAGCTGCACGGAGCAGAGAGCCCTGGCCCTCAGTGCCCCACACTGCCCCTCTTCAGTCGGTAGAGGTGCCTCTGGTGAGCACTACTGACCAGAGGAGGGTACTGTGAACATCAGCCATCGCAGTAATTAATGCCGTGGCTGTAAGTCGACCTAACACAGGTCAATTTAAGATTGTAGTGTAGACATAGCCTTAGTGAGACACAAGGAGAAATTATAAGTTGCAACCAGAGTTTCATGAAGTCAGTTGACCCAAGCATGGGAGGTGCTGAGTGCTAAGGCATGATACATAGCAGTGATAGTAAGACACCAATATTCATTGACACACCTGGCTCAAAGCTCATCACATGAGTCAGTGTTACATAAGGTCAACAGCAGGGGTCAGTACCCACCGACCTCAGTGTCTGCTGTTATATGTTCTCTTTACAAAAACCAAAAATGCTCTCAGCAAACAACAGCCACCCCAAACTAATTCAGCCAACTAATAAAAACACAAATAGAACCATCTCAGCATACAGGTCAAGGTAGCTCAGCTTAAAGCCTTTGACAAAGGAGAGGACTGTTCTGCCTCTTTTTTAGCACCTTCCAATTACAACTATTCTCTCTCAAGCACACTGCATCAAGCCCTTACCATGCAAAGCGAGCTAGTGAAAGAGTCAGCTCAAATAGCAAACAACTTGACTAAAAAAAATAGCCCTGGAAGACCGAACAAATCCATGCTTAGGACTGTTAGGAAAATGCAACACACTTCACAATTCTTTAGAAGGATCAGTAGTTCAGAGAATCAGAGACAGAAAAGCTAAAATCTTTAGCACAAACATCTAACAAGCTTCTTGAGCCACAGATAATGTTACTGTCATGCACCGGAGTGAGCATACATTGACTTATTAAAATGAGCATCTTCTGGAAGACGCTGAACACGCTCCAATTCAATTGGGGTGTACAGCACCTTACAGAACCACACCCTTGCTGAACTGTTTTGGCAGGACACTGAAAGGGATAATGCCCCTGAGTTTTCTGCCAAAGTAAATGGAAGTGTGCAGGGGAGGGAAGGGACACAATCAACATAAAAGGCTATATGATAACATTCGTTAACCCATAATTTACTGTTCGGAACAATTACCTCTGGGACAGAGAGAAGCTTGTAATATATACCCTATGACAGTGCTTCTCAAACTTTTTTTTTCGCAGACCACTCTAAAATTGCTGAGGGTCTCGGCAGACCACTTAATGATCTTTCCAAATGTTGTTGTTTGTACCGTTAGCTAACTATTGTGAAGCGTTTTGGATAAAAGAAAATCTGAATAATAAACAACTTTTTTTGGTTCTACAAATGAAAGCATACAACTCTTATTTTAATATCAGTAGTCTTACCTTTCTAATGCGATGGATGTGCCCTCTCTCCCCTGCCACGGCAGCCCTCGAGCTAGGGATGGGAAGGAGGGGGGGTCTCTCCCTCTTTCCCCCACTGCAGTAGCCACCGAGCTGGGGCTGGGAAGGAGGGCCATCTCTTTCCAGCAGCCGCAGCCCTGGAGCTGGGGAAAGCTGCCTCTTTCTCTGGCCACCACAGCCCTGCACATCCCAAATTCTCCCCACCCCCTCTTTCACCCTACTGCCCCCTCCCATCTACCCCCTATTCCCCTCAAGGCCACCACCTCACCTTACATGTGCGTCTTCTCCTGGGTCCAGGCACTTAATTAGTGGAGCCACATCTCCACGGCTCTACTAATTAGGTGGATGGCCCTTTATTCTCTTGTGTGTGGCCACCCAGGTGCACACCTTAGAGGGAACTATCCACGGACCACCTGAATGGAGCTCACAGACCACACTTTGAGAACCTCTGCCCTACGATGTAAGAGATGGGTAACAGGTTTGCTTTGGAAAAATAATTGAGACATGGTTACAAGACATAATCAATGAACAAGTCTTTTCAGATGTCATGAAGGACTTTTTAGTCTAGTAATAAGTAACTAGAACCATTATTATACACTCCTATAATTTGGTAACACTCTTAATGAGTCAAATTCATTATTCCTTACACACAAAGAGCTCCCACTGAAATTTTCTTCACCAGAGAATACCAGTGTTGGCCACATATCAGGACCTCAAATACTGCTTAAATAGGATTGACTACACGAGTAGACACATGCATCCACTGTTTACTATACAAAAACAGGCCCATCTTCCCCTCAGTGGAGATACAGTATGACAGTGTCACACTGTTCTAGAGGATGGTTCTATAACTATCACCAAAATATGCTGGACTTAATGCCTTCTCATTCCCAAATTCAGCGGTTTTATTAAAACTAGGCATACGAGCAAGAATCTCCCTTATTAAACAGCTAATCCTGCTTGTATCTCAAGAGACTTGCTGGAGTCCAAATAATTTCTCTATTCATTTATTGAATTCCAATAATGTAGATTCTGCCAGTATCTCCACAGCCACAATTCCAAAAACTGTTAGCCCTCTGGCAAAATAAAGACCTTATATGAGTATTTCACCTTTGTTCTGTAGTGTCTGTGCTAACACTGCCAACGTTTGAGATAAAATGACGGATGATAACGTGGTAGTACTGAGAATCTATACTACTTTTCATTTGTTTGCTTATAGCTAAAAAAAAAAGTCACCAGTGGTGGCTGGGGGTGGGGGAGAATTGGTAGCATTTCCCTAAACTGTGTCTTTGCAAAAAGAAATTCTACTTACCTGAAAAAAAATGCATTTTTATTTTCCATGCACTAGTGCAGAGATGGGCAAACTACGGCCCGCGGGCCACATCCTGCCCATGGGACCGTCCTGCCTGGTCCCTGAGCTTCCGGCAGAGGAGGCTAGCCCCCGGCTCCTTCCCCACTGTCCCCCTCCCCCACAGCTACGCTGCTGCGTGGGCAGCATGGCTTGCGCCTGCCAACCTCCCAGGCTTTCCAATAAGCCTGTCCTGCCGCTCTGAGCGGCATGGTAAGGGGGTGGGGGGTTGGATAAGGGGCAGGAGATCCCGGGAGGTAGTCAGGAGGTGGTTGGATGGGACAGAGGTTGGGGGGGGGGCATGTGGTCAGGAGACAGGCAGCGGGGTGGGGGGGGGGTTGGATAGGGGATGAGGTCCTGGGGGTGGGGAGCAGTTAGGGATGGGGGTCCCAGGAGGGGGCGGTCGGGGACAAGGAGTGGGAGGGGGTTGGATGGGTCGGGGGGCCTGTCAGGGAGTGGGAGTGTGGATAGGGGCCGGGGCAGTCGGGGGGACAGGGGGGTTGGATAGGGGGTGGGGTTCCGGGGGTGGGGCAGTTAGGGGCAGGGGGTCCTGGGAGGGGGCCGTCAGGGGACAAGGAGCGGGGGGGGTTAGATGGGTCAGGGGTTGGGAGGGGGCAGTCGGGGACGGGAAGTGGGAGAGGGCGGATAGGGGGCAGGGGCCAGGCTGTTTGCGGAGGCACAGTCTTCTCTACCTGGCCCTCCATACTGTTTCACAACCCCGATGTAGCCCTTGGGCCAAAACAGTTGCCCACCCCCGCACTAGTGGCTTGATCAAGCCTCAGCTCTGAGGCCTGGAAGCATTCATCCTTCAAAACATTGTGCCTTTCATAGGCACCTGTGAGACCTGCTCCATTTAAACAACAGATGTAGTCAGTGCTTTTCCTCTACCACCGTACTGCTGGTGCATATGGCCCTGCCCCTCCCTAGATATGCCTCTTATAGTGCTCCGTTCCCTTTGCACTCCCAGCACCTGTACCTAATCATGGCTGATCCAGAATAGATAGGGAAGGGTTTCTTGGAACCTTTCCTCCACCCTCACTTGCACCCTATCTGTAGTGGCCAGAAATCAGTTCTGAACAGCAGAAAGGGGACTTTATACAGAGGCTATCAGATATAGAGTTATGTACAAGAACTCTTCTTAGTGAGGAACAGTAACAGTCTCCTATCCTCAGCCTATTCTTATTACAAAAATCGGTAATGTTTGCTTCATTCGCTGTGCACGTTTCAGACATTAACACAAGAAGTAAACTCCTACCTGTTATTGCCCACAGCAACAAGAACAGAGTGCTGAGCCCAAATGCCATTCTACACCGGGCAGGCAGTGACAACCAGGCTTCTGGCCAGCTGTTTGGAGATGATATATGACCTTAGTGTAGGTTTCCTCTAATACTGTTTAGTACCTAGCAGGAGCCTTGAAGGGCTGTAATAGACAGCAGAGGAAGAAATAGGTCAGACGTTAGCATTTTAGACTGTCACAGCACAAGCAGAGAGGATAAATGTAGGCTTGACAATTACTTCCCCAGCGTCTGTGTGATGGATGAAACAGGAGATTGGGCAAAATGAAGATAAAGAACAAATTACTTACCTGTAACTCTTGTGCTTTGAAGGTATAGAAATAGCCTACACTCTTGGGTTCCTGTATCTACAAAGCACCAGTAACCCCTCTATGCACTTATTGAACAAAGGGAGTTTATTTCTGCTCAAGTGGAAAGTGAAATGCAACCTTCACTGTGGAGCCATAAAAAACACCTTCAATATTAAAATTCCAGGCTTCAAAGATAAGTCTGTTAATTTATGGGACTTCTTGTGTGAGTAAGGCAAACAAAAAAAAATCCTCTTTGGGATTTTCAGGAAGAAAACATTTCTTCTCAGGACAGTCAAAGTTCCTCCAGGAATCCTAAGCAACTAACATATGGGTTTAATGGGGAAGAACTAATTCCAACATCCGATTTGAGAAGGAAAAACAAGTTTTATTTAGCTACAATCTACTATGCATACAAAGGATACGGAGGCTTACCTCCTGAGGGAAGGGAGCTGAACCTTTCGCTTGAGTATAGCCCTTTCAGTACAGAGAATCACAGCTAGTTTCCTTTGATAGTCAGTGAGTGACTGGAGTTTGTTTCCCTTACAAGTCAGTCACTGAGCTGGTTACTGATTTGCCCCTTAAAACTTGGCCTTTTATATGGCAAGTGACTGGCCTGCTACAAAACAAGGAGAAATACAGGAAGAAGAGAGCTGTTTTGACATGTTTTTTTTTTTTTACACAGGCTGATCTAAACAGGGTAGATATTGAAACCGCTCCAGATTCCAGATGGACTTCATCTGCTCCACATGCAATCCATGTAGCCATGTAGCATCAATTCATTAGGAAAGGAAGACTCTCCAGGGTCCCTACAAACAATCTGCAGTTTTGGAGAAGGGCATGGTTAAAGTAGAAAAATATTTTGCTGAGAATCTCAAGTCCCAAATGTGAAAAGCAATAAATTTGGCAAGCTGCCTGCAAAACTGTGGAAGGTTATTCACTTTTCAGAAGCCCAACACTCATTTTAAAATACAGTTTGATATTTTTAAGCCTAATTCTACCAAACAAGCAATAAAATTTCTTTTTGAGAGACACACTATTACAGAGAATCCATGGCACCAAGCATCAAAACGGTTATCCTGATATATTCAAATGACACAAAACCAAGGAAAGAACAACTATCTGTCACAAAACAACACTACTTTATGCTTAAAAGTGTTTTGATATTTGCAATTACAGCTCCCCATCCAAAAGAAATTCCTAGAAACAGGATGAAAATGTATTAATCCACTTCTTCTTCCCACTCTGACCACCCTTTGTTGGGCATCAACTATTAAACAAAAAAATCTTTATTTTAATCTAGCACTGCAAAAGCTCGTGCAAAGCTGGGGTGTTTGGGTTTTTGTCATTATTCAAATAGACTAAATTCAACACAAGTGTAGCTCCACATAGGGCAATGAAGTTACATTAGGAATTAATCTGGTTCAGTATGCTTAACTGAGAAGGAAAATAATGATACTTTGTTCTTAAGCAGCACCTTTTTCCAAAGGATCTCCAAACACTTACAAGCATTAGTTAATTCTCATAAGACACCTGTAAGCTAAGCAAATATTATTAAATCCATTTTACATTTTAGGAGCTAGTGATAGTGACTCCTATTATTAAAGTTGCCAACCATTTCCCATTATAACCCCAAAGTTCAACTCCTTATAACTTTGTCAAACTTTAGCTACTGGGACTGAAACTCTCCATGTTTGCTCTCTGTTTCAGGTTTAATTTCTTTGGGATGTTTCAGCTGTTTTTGAGAATAAGATTAGGGAAAAACAGGAAGTTTTGCCAACCTTAACAATTTTTCCAACTTAAAAAAAACCCAGGGAGCTGAAAGGTGTCTTATGAGAATTAACTAATGCTTGTAAGTGTTTGGAGATCCTTTGGAAAAAGGTACTGCTTAAGAATAAAGTATCATGCCCAGATGTTAGATTTTAGGATCAAGCTCCTAATAAGTTCTTTTGCACATGCGCAAATGGCAGTTTTCTGTGGCTTATGACTTGTCCAGTTCTGGATGGATTTTTACTGGCACAGAAAAAGATATCTCTCTGACTCTAGGAACCTATCCCTCTGGTTTGAAACAGAAGCTTGAAATCTGGCAGAGGGATAGGTTCCTAGAGTCAGAGAGATATCTTTTTCTGTGCCAGTAAAAATGTTCTTCACCCCTCACTGATTTCCTGAAGCAGTCCCACAAATCAGATGTGTCTCTTTAGGATGGACTGGACACATATGCTCCTCTGGCCTAGGGGAAGGTGCATTGGGCTGGGAATCAAAACATCACAGGGTCAAATTTCACTTCTTCTGACTGGCATTAATAATAACGATTGTGAAGTATACAGAGTTATTAAGCAAGGCCTTATACCCTTGCCCCCAAAAGGAGGCAAGTATCAGTTCCTTCATTTAACAGAAGGAGTAAGTAAGGGTTCCACAAGGTCATATCGGGCAGAACTGGGAATAGAATTCCGGTCTCTAATACAGAAGACCCAAGACTTAGCCACTTAGCTGCACTGCCTCTCATAAATAATATGCCAGTTCTAAGATGGCTTCAAAATGGAGCTCCTACTGTATACATAACCCATTGTTTCAGTGTACTATATTCCCCCTTTAGTGGCTGGTTCACAGAGGTTAACAGTTTGATGCTGATGCCAACTAATATAGATATTGCTTAAGCAAAAATTATTAATATATTTGCACTGTTGAATCTCTTGGGTTCAAACCCTACTCATGATGCCTGTGGAACAAGGGTTATTTATACGATAGAATTTGTATTTTTCTAGAAAATGAGGTTTTTATAAACCTACATTGTAAGTATGAAAGTAAGGTGTCAAAGATAAGCATTAAAAAGGCGACAAGCTTAATTTCACCCAACTTGCATATGCATTATGATACAGACTGTTTTTACCATACAGGACACCTGACTTACTCAGTGCTTTTTTCTGATGACAGGTAACTATTTTTATTTACCTTCTATGTAACAAATCGCCAAAGCCTGCTCCCACTGAAGTCAATTGCAAAACTACCTTTGATGTCAATGGGAGCAATATCAGATCCAAAATGTGTATAATGCGAATATTAAGAGTACAGCCTTTTCTCCATTAAAAAAATAGAAAACCTCTTTAAAAATAATAATGACTTTAAATGTCTAAATAACTGGGCCCATGAACACTCTCCAGAGGGAGGCAGGGTGTAGCCATGGGGAAGGAGTCTGAGGTTAAGCAAGTTCTGCAGACATGTGCCACTAAAATGTAACTATTTTCTTTCACAGAAATGCCATGTACCCTCACCCCTCTGATTTACCCCATGATATTACACTGTCTACATACAAGTGACATCAGACACACTACATCAGAGCTTGCTTACCTTGATGTAGATAAATCAATAAATGCATATATTTAAAAAAATGATGTGGATGAGAAGTCTGGTTTAAATCAACAAAGCCAGGGGATATGGTATTATAGCTGAATCTCTATCCTGCACTCACACATCACTGAGCCTTTTTATTTTCATAATGATGTGAACAGAGAAGATAATGCTGCCGGCATTAACTTTGAATTTTCTTGGCTTTCATCGGCTTAAGTCAGACCTGTAATCTTATTCACATTTCAGAGGAAGAACTGCTCAAAATGGACTGTATGCAAGTTTATATGACAGTAAAAATATATATTGCCTTACATTGAAAACCACTTTTTTTTTTCTGAGCTTTGCTTGAGCCAAATGGAATTCTGTATCTGGCAGCCAGAGACAAACATTTCCGCTTCATGATTTTTAACATGCTCAGCAGCGGGGCAGACCCCCAGCACCAGACTGTTCAGAGGACAAAAAACAACAACAACTCAATTTCCCCCAGAACCTTTCTCTGTATTTCAATCCTCCTGGGTTTTAACATAGACTAAAATCATTTTCCCTGTTAGAGAGAGAAAGGGACCAGCCAAGCAGTAACACATTCCCTGCACATAAAAGTTACCCCAGGGTTAGAACAATAAAAAATTGTACAGACTGGATTACCTAGATCAGGGACTACATCTAAATCCTTGGTCTGCAGAGTGGTGAATATAGCATAAGGCAGCATATCCAGGCTGTATCTTCCTCTCATTGACATTATTGACAAAGCTCCCACTGGACTCAGTCAGGCCCATACAGGAAAGCTCAGAATCTTCAAATGTAGCTCACTGTTGGTACTGATGGTACTTGCATCAGCTGTGAGAACATTTCACCTTCAAGGTAAAATAATCAAAGACTGGAAAGAGTGTGTGGTTAGGATAGTCACAGAGCAGCTCTGGAGAACTGCAGACTGACCACCAGTGGAATGACAGGACTATGAATACCTTGCTCGTTAGCAACAACTTTACTCCTGGAGGAATTCTGAGCCAAAAAATTAAAAATTCTGCAGACAATATTTTAAAATTCTGCAAAATTCTGCAAAATTTGTCAAAACAACACAATATAATCATGCTAGTTTCTATTATTTTGGTAATTTATTTAAACTATAATCCAATGGATGGAGAATGGAAGTGGGGAGTACTGACGAAAATCCCCAAACCTTCTTGCCTAATAGTAATGCAGCTAGGTTTGACCTTTTATTTCTAGTTATTAGTCAACAAAGATATGCAGCCATATGCTCAGGGTTACATCATAGGCAACTGAAGAGCAAACAAGGGCTGGGCAATCAAACTCACAATTTATATTGGCTACATCTCCAGAAAGGTCAGTAGCAAACAGTTCATGGCGCACATTTTGATAGGAATTTTTTTCAGTCCAAAAATTTAGACAGGTTCTAATCACTAAAGCACCATAAGCATTTATAAGGCCATTCTGTCCTTTACACCACTCTGGCAATGTAAAGGAGCCTTAAAACTTTTACACCTATTTTATACTCCTGGTGGGAATTCATAAAGACACTGGGAACAATTCACTAAGCAGGCAAACTGCTACATTCTGCTCTGCCTAAGGGGACAGAGCCTGCCCCACGCCTACCTCCTCAGAAACACCCCAAAGCCCTGCCCCTCCACACCAAGTGTACCGCAGTAGCAAGCGAGAGGGACAGTGTCTCTCTCTCTCTCAAACGCATGACTGCCCAGCCCCCTGTTCCCTCAGCAGTAATTTACATCTCTACTGGCTGCCCCAGGTGCCCAAACGGACCTGCCTGCGCTGCAGGAGAGGGGCGCATGACCGCTCTTGCAGCTTCCCTTTGCTTCCCCGTCAGAAGTCATTTTTCTGTGGGGAAGCAAAGAAATCTGCAGAGGACATGAATTCTGTGCACATGCAGTGATGCAGAATTCCCCCAGGAGTAAACATCACCTCAGGGAGGATTTTCGACTGCCAGAAACCCTGCATTCTTTGGGTTATGCTGCCAGAAGAAGAACAGGTAGAAGTAATATCTTAAACTCTTCTCTTTTTTTTAAACTAGCCAGATTTCATGTTGATGATGTCCCTTCTCCAAAACAGGAAGATACAGTAAATGAAACCTCCTACTTATTAGACTGTCCTGATTTTTTTAACAAAAAACAATTTCAAACTGAATCTTTCTATTAAATACAGCATTAAACAATCCTTCAAAAAAAAAGGGTTACCCCAAGTAGAACTGCTCCACCAATTGCACCATTACAGTAACCCCTGGCATCTCTGACTAACACAGAAGAGAAGAAAAAACACGACAGCAGCACTCATCACTAGTATCACAAGGAAACTATCTGGGGAACAAGCAGGCATAATTCTAATGCCAAAGGATGGTGTAACAGTGGTAAACATTTCCAAACTTAGGTGTCTAATATTAAGCATCTAAATAAAGGAGCTAATGTTCAAACTATCCACAACTGCTGTTGAAGACAGTGAGATTTACTGGTGCTCAAAACCTGTGCAAATGAGCTCCCTTATGTAGATGCCTAACAGTAGGCACCCAGTTTTGAAAATGGGTTATAGACAAAACCTTCTTTATTACAACTCCAGTACATATCTGTGATTCTGATCCTTTCTCTGTTCAATTTGTATGGAGTTCTGTATGCCTTGTTTAGTAACTGCTGTAGGTTGTTATAGCCTAATTCCAGTCAATTTTGTCAGTCAAATTCAGAACTCCTACAAAAAATAATTATGTGGGAAAAAAAAAACACCCTACCCAGTTAAAAATACCCTATTACGTTGTACTGAAGGGTCACTTGTCTGTGTGATATGCCCAAACACTCATCACTGCTATCCAATGCAAGTAACACAGCTAAAGCAGAAAAGTAATGATTCATTTAAAGGGTCATTTTACTGTACAATACTTAAGCAGATATGATAGCTACCTGAATAACAAATGACTTTGTTATGATTCCTGGGCAGATACAGCGAACAGCAAAGGAATTCCTAACAATGAGACACTTAAAAAGGTTACACAGTACCATGAGCAGTTTACAATTAAAAAAATAAAATAAAAAAAAATCAATGAACGGTGTAATTGCCCTAATGAAAAATTAAAGTGCCATTATCAGTGTCAGAATTTACACCACACTGTGACACATATAGTGACTGGAAACAAGTCAAAATCATTCAGGATTGCTGCCACTTAAATTGCAATACAGATATCATTTGCATAGCACTTAGTGTATGCACATGCCAGAGTACTTCATGCAATGTGGTAAATATGAGCTGAACTCAATAAATGCATCAATAAAGACTCAAAGATGCCAAACATCTCAGCACTTTGAATCCTCACTTGGCATTAATCCTAGTCTTAGAAGGGAGGCACCTGAGGACAAAAACTGATGGATTGTTGTGATCAGCTGGGACTGTAATCAACAGATCTTTTGGTTTCCACACATTCTTGATTTTTATATGAAAATGGTATTTCCTATTAGTTCTCTGTATCATTGCTGAACATCCATTATGAAGGGGAATACAGTTGTCAATATCAAACTAAAGAGAAAAAAACAGGTTTCAAGGAATTGCTAATGGGACAGACAGCCTCACAGATCTTGATATGAATGCAGCTCATATTTGCAGTGCTGAAAGCCACGACTGTCTGATGGCTGATCAGTGGCCTCTGTGATGAGGCTGTATGGACATGGTCTCAGTCCAATTCCTAGTGGATGTGTCCTCATCATAAAAAGCAATCGCCACAACTGGCTGCCTCCCTCATCTTCGAGGCCAAAGTCTGAATGAGGGTGAAGAGTGAACTACCTTTCATATCAGAGGTCTTGCAGGTCAGATTGGGACACATTGATGGGACAGGGCAAGGGAAGTTTGCACTGCTGCTTCCCATCCTGTGCATGAACAGAAAGTATCAGTCTCCAAGGCTGATACCTTTCATGAGCACTGAAATAAAGAGAAAACATATATTATATGTTTATATAATTCACATTTATATATATATAAAAATCTGAATTAAGTTGTGTTTTAATAGATATATAAAATATATATAATATATTCATATATTGCATATATTATATATTAAAATACTACCTCTGATCAGATTAGCTCAGATTATTAATTTTAACAGTGTTTTAATATATGTATTTGATTAGTGTGTGTGTGTGTATATATATATATATAAACACTACCTCTGATCAGATTAGTTTAGATTATTTTTGCACTTCTTTTGGTGTGCTTTTATATTGTCCAAATGGTTTACATGGTTTTTTATTAAATGCAAACAAAACTTCACTCTTAGGGACATAGACTAAGTTGCAGCGAAGATCATATTTTTACAATCAAGTTTTAAGATCTTAAAAATAAAAACAAGTTACTCAATTATGCCAACTCTCATGATTTGATTACGAGTCTCATGATTTTTGCTATTTTTCTTAAAGTCCTAAAGTCAAGAGATCATGTGAGAATCTTAGCCTTCATTAAAAAAAGAAAGAAAAAAAGAAAAAGAAAGTTTCTAGTCCTCATGGTTGCGGAGAAAAGTTTGAAAACACACCCCCTAAAGACTCAAAATCTAGAAGGCAAATAAAAAGAACCCAATACTTAGTATCTTTTAAAAATAAAATCAGGGGATGAAATCCTGGTCCCATTCAACTTCAACAGGACAGGATTTCACCTATAATTTTTAAGCTAATGTCATGATTTTTGGAGCCCGACTCATTTGAACACTTAGGGCTGGCAATACTGTTATATAATGTCTAGTTATGACCTAAAGAACACCTCAATGCTAATTGGCAAAGGGTTCACTGATCTGTAACAGTAACTATTGACAGGCCTTACAAACTCACCACATCTAACACATTGTTTTCAAAATACTTATCCAAAGAGGGTCAAGAAAAGTCTCTAATAAAAACTTACAATATCATACTAATCCTAATTGTTATGAGATGTATGGATGGATGTTATTTAAGGAGTTGTGTATATATACACACCGGAACATGTGTTTTAAAGTCTGAATCAAAGCAGGGATGTCAAGCAGGTTTTGACCAGACTAAGGATGTATATTCACCTGTGTGCCTCGGGTCATATGTAAAATAGGCATTGTAAGCCAACACAATGGGAAGACTGTTTGCACAACCTTAACATGAGGATGTGAAGGCATCATGAAGTCAGCACACCGACAAATAAACCATCCTGACTCTGGGGACAAAACAATGAACTGTGGGGGATATAAGGAGAATGCAAAAGAACACATCTTGATCCTTCACTGAGGAAACAAAAAGAACAGCGTTTTCTGCATTCATGAAAGGGGGATCCCCAGCCATGTTGGTTGGAGATGCTGGGAGATTGCTTTAGGTGACAGAAACTACTTCAGACAAAGGTTTATTCTGTTAATGTTAAGTTTAGACTCTAGGAACAGTGTTATACTTTTTGTTTTATATGTAATCATTTCTGTTTCCATTTCTATCCTTACTCACTATCTCTCAAATCTTAACCTTTGATAATAAACTGATGATTGTTTTCACTATAAATATATCTCAGTGCTGTGTTGTTATATTGGAGCTGATCCTCATTTGAATAATAGAAGCTGGTGTGTTCACTATTCCTCTGGGGACAGCTTACCTGGTAATTTCTGTGAGTGTCCAGACAGAGCATGTAGGGATTTGAGGATTGGGGTGCACCTATTGTTAACCAGCAAGGTAAAGTAAGGTCTGGCAGAGCCCTGAGGAGACTGTTAGGGTGCAAGCTAACTGATTGGTGGTATCAGGGAGCTCACACCCAGTTCAGCCCAAGCAAAACTTCCTCTCACCAAAGGCAGGTGATAAGGTCACTCACAGTACTGGGCACACTGAGGAAGCATCATACCAATCAACTACTTATCTGCAACTTACTTTTTGACTGACACTTCATTACCTGTCAAGGCCAAAATGTTCAAAAGTGGTCACCGATTCTGGATGCCTGAGTTTGTGAGCACCCCATTTGAGACTCCTAGACCCTGATTTTCAGAAGCGCTGAGCACCCAGAAAATCAGAGGGCGAGTGCCCCAAAATTGAGGCATCTAAAAATCACACACTTTAAAACATTTTAGCCAGAGAAATAGTGATCACAAAACCAAAAAGCAAACAGCTCTATTTTCTGGTTCAGTCTGCAGTGTCAGCAAGTTGAGAAAATTCTGGCTTTTACTTTAAAATTGTATTGGCAATAATACTACACACATTGATGTGGTTTACATATGAAACACTTCTCATTAAAATTTCAGTTTTACTGCAGAAGTTTTCTGGCAATTACCTCATTTTAAATATAACAGTGAGGTTACCCTTTTTATGAACATAAGATGTTTTATGTCATTTTCATTATTTGAGTACATGTCAGACAACATATAGCTTGCTCAACAAATATGAGAAGTCGCTTTTTGGTATTCAAGGCCATATGCACCTGTCAACTAATGAATACTCCTAATTTTAGGGAATTGATATTTTTATATTAAGGGAGTGCACTGAAGGATTCATGTTGTAAAATACAGACTCTGAAGTTACGTAAGTACTTAAATATACATATTTATTATAGCCTTCAATGGCCAGTCACAGTGTGATTAGCTGAGACAGGCTCATGTGACTAAGTTTAGATTACGTCCTATTGCCCGCATAGCTGATTAATTATATTTGATGCTAAAAATATGGACCATCTAGCCCAGCGGTGGGCAAACTATGGCCCACGGGCCATATCCGGCCCATCAGACCTTTTAATTTGGCCCTGAAGCTCCCGCCGGGGAGCAGGGTCAGAGGTTTGCCCCGTTCCTGCGTTCCAGCTGGGGAGCAGGGTCAGGGGCTTGACCTGCTGTGCACATGCCGTGGCTCCCGGGAAGCAGCTGGTAGGTCCCCACTCCAGCTCCTACACAAAAGGGCAGCCAGGGGGCTCTGCATGCTACCCCCACCCCAACCCCCGCCCCTGCAGCTCCCATTGGCCATGGTTCCCAGCCAATGGGAGCTGTAGGGGGCGGTGCCTGTGGACAGGGCAGCACACAAAGCCCCCTGGCTGTGCCTCTGCATAGGAGCTGGTGGGGACATGTCGCTGCTTCTGGGAGATGCTTGAAGTAAGTGCTGCCCAGAGCCTGCACCCCTGCCCCTCCTGCCCCCCAACCCTCTGCCCCAGCCCTGATCTCCCTCCCACCCTCAGAACCCCTTGATCCCTGCTTGGATCCACCTCCTGTACCCCTAAACCCCTCATCCCCAGCCCCACCCCACAGCCCACACCCCTTGTTGGAGCCCTCATCCCCCCCATACCCCAAAACCCCTGCCTCAGCCTGGAGCCCCCTCCTGTACCCTGAACTCCTCATTTCTGGCCCCACCCCAAAGCCCACACCCCCATCAGGAGCCCTCACCCCCTCCCACACCCTTACCCCTGATTTTGTGAGCATTCAGGGCCCGCCATACAATTTCCATACCCAGATGTGGCCCTCAGGACAAAAAGTTTGCCCACCCCTGATCTAGCTAATGATGGAGATTGAGTCAAATGATCTGGAGGAGAAAAGACTCAGTACAGGACTGCTTAGATATTGCAGGGCACTGTCAGCAAAAACAAAATCCTGTAACTTAGACATGTATACTTATTCTATCCATAGTTCCTTGCAGCTGCTTTTAGACATGACTCCTGTCTCAGTGGGATTTCACACATCTGAGTCTGAGCTCAGATCTTTCAAGCTCTGAGTCTGAGTTTGTGTATGGACAGAGGGAGAGAGATTAGATACACTACCTTGGCAAAAAAGTTTATTTGCCCACTCAACCAGGGCAAGTATGTTTTGTTTCTCTTTGTTATAAGCAAGTAAAATATCACTATGATATTCATTATCGCCAGTTATCCTGGTAAAGGCTAGAGAAGTATATCTCATGCCTATGGTAGTAAATCTTCTGACAGTTTTTCAAAGCTAAGATGGACAGTATTCCCCATCATCCCAAATCTGGAACATGAAACACAGTGTGGAAAATGACAGGTTTCAGAGTAGCAGCCATGCTAGTCTGTATTCGAAAGAAGAAAAGGAGGACTTGTGGCACCTTAGAGACTAACAAATTCATTTGAGCATAAGCTTTCGTGAGCTACAGCCCACTTCATTGGAGTACTTGTGGCACCTTAGAGACTAACAAATTTATTTGAGCATAAGCTTTCGTGAGCTACATCTCACTTCATCGGAGTACTAGTGGCAGCTTAGAGACTAACAAATTCATTTGAGCATAAGCTTTCGTGAGCTACAGCTCACTTCATCGGAGTACTTGTGGCAGCTTAGAGACTAACAAATTTATTTGAGCATAAGCTTTTGTGAGCTACAGACCACTTCATCGGAGTACTTGTGGCACCTTAGAGATTAACAAATTTATTTGAGAATAAGCTTTCGTGAGTTACAGCTCACTTCATCGGATGCATCCAATGAAGTGGGCTGTAGCTCACGAAAGCTTATGCTCAGCTCACGAAAGCTTATGCTCAAATAAATTTATTAGTCTCTAAGGTGCCACAAATACTCCTTTTCTTTTAGTATGGAAAATGTTATATGCAACGTGCTCCATGATCAGATTGCCAGAAAGAGTAAATCACATCATGTGCAGTTAATAGAGTGGTGGGCAATTGGCATGGAGCCTACTGGTCCTAGGACATTTTGCAGGCTGCAAAACTAAAAAGGCTGCAAAACTATAATAAACATGGTCAAGTGGATAAGACAGAGGACATGAAGATATCCATGGTGACCAGGGCTTGATTGACAGGCCACACATAAAGCACCAGCCCCTACCAGTAAGCAACACAGCATGGCAAAAGAAGATGTGCCCCACATGTAGGTAATAAGCAGTTCCAGGAGTGGCCTCAGAGAGGTGGTAAAATACCAGTGGGTTTCGGGAGGTGCTGTAGAATGAACTGAAGATGAATTTGATTCCACTGGCACTGGTGCTGCATGGCAGAAGGAGATGCATATCACAACAGCATTCTGAGGGGCAAAATGGAGAATATGTGGGTGTTCAGAGGTTAGGCAAGGAAGCAGTTGATCCATACAGTCAATCAACTGAAGCAAAAACAACAGTCATATCATAAATAGCCACAGGCATGCAGGATTAACAAAAGTGTTTATCTGAAGACAATGAAGCTAAAGGAAGAACTATCCACAGGTACAAATCACACAGCACCATAACCAGAGCTGGGTGCGCCCTTGGCAGTAATTAAAAAAGGAACTTTTTTTAAAACTCAAAACACAATTAACCTGTGGAACTCACCGTTACTTTATATAATTGGGGCAAAGAGTTTACTTGTGTTCAGAAGGGGATTAGACATTTGTAAAAATAACAGGAATATATGCCATAAAAATAGATAAGGAAACAAATTATCAAGGAATAAGTCAACCACTAACTGCCTCAGTTGAAGAAGGAACTTTTTGCATAGACATATTGTCTATTATGGGGGCTTTATACCTTCCTCTAAAGCATTTGGTACTGAACACTGTAGGACACAGGATATTGGACTGTTGTCCTGATCCAGTACGGCAGTCCTTATGATCCTAATAAGGACAGACATGTAGTAACAATACCAAAACAATCAACCACACCACACCATGTAAAGTTACATACCTTCAGAAAATAACATTCTATAAGCAATGCTCAGGCAGCAAACATGCAATGGAACCATTAGCAATGCCCAGCATAACCAACAGCTGTGCCTGCCACATTATCCAAATGGATAGCTTCTCTCCCGTGATGAGAGAGGCCATGCATGATGAGAGCTCCACTGGATACATAGCAATATTAAGACACACAAAGTAGCACTGATAAAGTCACCAGTAGACATGGATCCCACACAGTTGATTAGGGAATCACACACAACCAACAGTGATAAGACAGAATTGCATCCAGGCATTTTCCCTGTGGAAATTAGGGCATCCAGTGGCTGTTGCTTTATTCACTGCTTGCGTGTCCAACACTCATTGTTGGGGGAGGGTGGGGAAGGATAAACTGCCAGGGCGCTTTCGAGAATACACCCTTGTTCCTTAGGTCATACCCCTTGTAGGACTGATCCTACACTCACTGAAGTCTGTGGCAAAGCTCCCATTGACTTTAATGGTGTAGAATTAGGGCCTTACTATGTCGTCCTTTCCTTTGCTCTGAGGGATAGCACATCACCCCAGGGCGTTGTGTGTATACTCTATTCCTCTCACTTACACCACCCCTTTCACACAATTTTCCCCATCTCCCATCCTTTGTGAGGTGTGTAGCTCTGCACACATTGTCTAAAATACTAAATTAATCTTTCCCTTTTTACAGGGAATATTGAGTATGAAAGATGACTGTGGTACAAGGTTAATAAGAGATTACAGTTGTCCTGAGGCAAGTCAAAAATTATGGAACATCCACTTGAATAGTCAACCCCACAAATGAAAAAGCTAATAAAAATGAATGGGCATTATGCAACCAAGAGGAATATATTTGTGCTACTATATATATATTTGTGCTAGTAGCTGAAAGCCTATGCTGTTGCACAGGTGTAATTCATAAAGTTGTGTGTAAAAAAGCCAAAAATGGCTGAGAACTTAAAACTGGACAGTAACAGACCATTGATCTCAGTGATGACTGAATCACGGCAATATTCTAAACAAAACGAGTTGTCCTCTATGCTTGTAGCTACTTCCATTGATTAACACTGACTCTATAGACCTTCTAGGCTTTGGGGTTATTGTGTCTGCTGGCTGTGTTGATATGTGTCTGGGGGGGGTTGTGCTGGGAGATTTGTGTAGGTGGCATTTGGGCACATGGGTGTGGCAGCTGGGCCAGGTTATCCATCATCCGGGCAGTCTCTCATACAACCAATGAAATGGTTGCATGTAAATTAGCTGTAGAATAACACTTGTGATTGATTAAATTACCTCTGATATCAAAGACAATAGTCTAGGATTCTGGGCACGCATAGATACATGCCTTACTGTAGCTGAAAAACGCACAGGGGTAATTCATAAAATCAAAATGGCTGAGAACTTAAAAGTTGGACAGTAAATGATAGTGAATCAGAGTGATGGTTCAGTCTGGTGATGCTCTGAACAAAAGCTGCTCTCAGCCGTGCTTGTAGTTGTTTCCATCACTTCACGCTGACTGTACAGACATCATAGGCTCCAGAGTGACACACAGAGTAACAATCCTGGATTTTTATTATACGGATTACAGTTATGCTGCTCAGGGTCAGGCCTCTTGTGCTAGATGCTGTACAAACAGAGATAGGACACAGTCCCTGTCCTGGAGAGCTTAATCCATAAATGGCTTGGATTGTAAATTCTTCAGGACAGGGACAGGGACTTTATCTATCTATCTAGATAGATAGATAGATGTGTGTTTGTGCAGCATCTAGTAGAAGAGACTTGGTCAGCACTACTGTAATATAAGTAATGCACACACACATGGATTGGGAGAAGAAGAAAAATAGGCTTATGTTGCATTTAATTTCCAACTCACCTTTTCATCTATAGGTTGTTGATTTAGACTGTACACTCTTTGGGGCAGAAAAATGTTTTCTGTGTTTGTAAAGCACTTAGTATTTACACAGCACCCAAACTCTGCTAGTAATGGAATTATCTATAATGATTTTTCCTTAGATTGCAATGGGATAAAACTTTGCACTTAGCAAATATATAAGTGCTCACCATAAGGTAAATACATGTTTACAACAAAAGCATGCACTTCAGTAGCAAATTACTAATTTCCATAGGCTCTGTAACTGTAACATTTGCAATACTGAGATTTCTCAGCTCCATCACATCTGCATACTTCCAAAGCAACATTTGGAAGAGACTTTTCCATTTTTGACCCTTTTTAACCTAAGTGGAAATTGAAAAGAAATGCCCTCACTACAGCAGTGAATCCATATTAACTGTTTTTCTTCCTAGTCCAACAGGTGGTACACATTTGCCACATACATTATGGAAATAAAACATTACTAACACTGAGCAATTGCTATAGCATTTCCTTTATTTTTTCAAATGACCCTCACAGTCATATAATAAAACCACTTTGTCCAGTATTTCTTTACACATAGGCATTACATTGCTCTGTGCTAATTCAGCAAGAGGGGGGAGGTATTTTCCTAAGAGCAGAGAGTGAAAACATATTTGCTAAAGAGCATATATTTCCTTCCTTCCTTCCTTCCTTGATGCTGTGAGATGCACAAGTGCAGCCAATTAGTCTTGGTGTTCAAGATCTAGACCAGTAATATATTTGTGAAATTCTTGGAGGGTGCAAGACCATAAAATCACTTAAAGCTCTCAATCAGTGTAGACTGGTTGTCATAATCTATTTAACAAGTAACGCACATTTCCAGGCAATACATAGAGCAGGGGAGAACATTCATTCTCTGGCTGGGAAGTTATTGAATGTTTACAGCCAGAGGGGGATGGGGATGGGAAATTCCATAGTTTCCTAACCCTTTCAAATAAATAACCGATCTATGCAACAATTAGCTTGTGCAGCACGAGGTACTTATTGCATAGCACCAACGCAGACCCAAACAACACTGAACGCACCCGCTCCCAAGCTCAAACAAGTGCTAGCATCTACAGCATCCTTTGTTGTATCTATAACATAGCCATCTGCGAGGCATGCGTTGCATACAGGGTTAACTCGCTCTCCAGCACCTATAGGCTAGCGGGGCAGGTATGACGACCGTACCTGAGACTGCTGATGGAGATGCTGCTGCTGTCGCTTCCCCAGGGCCTGGCAGCATCCTTCGCTGCCCCATCCATGGAACGGAAGCCAAGCGGGAGGAGAGGCGTGTGCGCTGGAGCGGGAGGGGGGCAGGGGTAGCAAGGCACCAGGCCAAGATGCCTAATGTCTTCTTCCTGCGGCTGAATCCGGGAGCTGCTGCTGCCCGGATCCCCAGCGCGGCGGCTGCAGGAGCAGGAGCGAGACAGCAAGGGCTGTTCCTCCGCTCTCCTTCCAGCAGCAGCAGCACCGCCCAGAGACGCCCCCTAGCGCTTTATCCCAGCCCCGCGCCGGGCAGCCGGCTGCGGGGCGGGGGCGCGCGCTGGAGGTCGCCCAGTCAGCCCAGCCTTTGCCGGGAGCCCAGAGCAGGGCAGGCGGGGCGCTGGGAGCAGAGGATGGAACCTGTCCCGGGCTCGCGCAGCAGCGTGTCACGCTCCCGCCCAGACCGACCTCTGCAAAGAGCGGGTGGGCGTCTAGCCGTGGTGCACGGTTTGGGTGGGTGGGTCCACGGTGCAAGAAGCGGAGGGGCGGGAAGGGGGAGGGTCTCTGGGCGGGGGCGGAAGAAGGGTGTTTCACGCATTAAAGCAGATGCTTAAAAATAATGTCGGTAATAAGCAGCAGATATGGATGCAGATTCCCAGCTCCTCAAAGGTGGGGAGTTGGTCCCACCCAAGAGAAAGAGGGCAGCTATAAATCCCTCAAAGTCCTGGGTCTTCAGACCTGCTGGGATATTGATTCAGAGGCACCTCTGCTTAAAACTGCACTTAGGCTAACAGTCAGGTTGCACTTTTCCTCCAGGGAGCTCAACCCCCTTTCAAAAGTGAACAACTATTGTTGTTCTTCCCATTTTACAGATGGGGACACTGAGGCACAGGGCAGTGCTATGGCATGACCAAGGCAAAGCTGGGAGTAGTACCCAGAAGTCTGGTTTCCCAGTCCCCTGCTCTATCTGAAAGACACAAAATGGAAGTGTCGGTGTGACAAAGATGGCTTTTAAAAGGTGCTTGCAAGCAACAGAGCTCAGTCTGCAGCAGACAACCATCAAAGCCAGTATGGGGTGAAAGGAAGGGAAACTGTCATAGTGATTATCCCCCATCTGCAAGCTGGGATCAGGTCCACAATCCCAGGGGTGGTGTGAGTAGAGGGGTGTCAACCCTGCAGATTTCAGTTCATGGAGAAGTGGAATGAACACTGTTGGTTTGCTGGGAAGCTTAAATACAAGGGACTCAAAGCTCAGGGGGACCCTTAGTTCTACATCCTCTTTCCCCACAGCAGCCCTAGCAATACCTCTTTACCACTGCTGCCTTCAAGGAGAACAGGGAGGCCTCCTCCCTGCGTCTTCAGGGTCTGGGAAGGAAGTGGGAGAGGGGTTAGTGGCTGTGTTCCTCCACATTGTATCTTCTGCTAGTGTCAGCCAGGCAGAACAATGTCTTCCTCCATGCCCAGGATTTTTTGGGGATTAGGCGGACGAGAAAAAGGCCTGACCTCCCCTTGTTCCTATACACACACTCTCTCCCTCCCGCAATGCACTGCTACACTACACTATGCCCAGGGAGGGGATAACTAGAACATAGTTGTCAGGAATCCGCAGGGGTTCCCACAGTTTGCTTAGTGTAGCAACAACTACAAGAGGACATTGCCTTCCTCTCCTGCTGCCCTTTGACAGGTCCAGGGAAGATAGGCTTTTCAGGGGAAGGGGCAGAAAGCATACTAGGCAGGTAGGGGAGGGGCAAGTCAGTGGCTCTGTCTGGTAACTGAAACTACAGTGGGAGGGAAAGGGGGAATGGGTCCCCATGTGAAATCCCTGTTTCGTACATGTAAAATCTCAATCTTAACACAGTATTAGTTATTTCACTGTCCAATAATGAACGTGGGGCAAAATGCGCTCTGGGAGCTGCCATCTGTAAAAGGCAGTATTGCCAACCTTAGGCATGCAAAAGCCAGGAGCCAGTCCCCCTCCCTCCCAATTATTAGATTTTTTAAAAATACATGGGGGGGAGGGTCTTTTTGTTTGCCTTCAAGCCTTTCTCCACAATTACGAGGGCAAGAAACTTACTTATTCCTATTAAATGAAAGCTGAAATTCTCACAAATTAACATGACGCCAGAAGCTGGGGCTTTAAGAAAACCACCAGATAGCACAAGACTTGTGATAAAATTTGCAAGAGATGGCAACACTTGAAATTGTCACATCAAATAATTAATAGAACCAATAATATAGCAAATCTCATCCCAAAGCACTTCATAAACCATATATACACAACACCACTGAAATGCAGCTACTTTAGGGGAAAGCATGGCAGCCATCTGGCACATAGTATCCTGCAGAAAAGAGTTGTGGTAAGAGAAATCTTACCCAAGGACACTAGGGTAAACTTTGTTCACCAAAGCAGACAGGACTTTGGTTTTAAGGTCACATCCAGAGACGGCACAGTAAACTGCTTGGAAGACACACACACATAGATAGCTAGATAATGTGCATATGCATACTTAAAAAGGATGAAGGTTCAAGCTGACGCTGGTGGGATTTGAATTTTTGCTTCTACGGAAGATGGAATGCAGAAACCAGAGGGTTAAATTTTAGTATTATAGAGTCTTTGCATTTAGTATTATATAATGATCAGCACCAATAATACTCTGGTCCCTGACAAGCTTCAACTTGGTTATTTTATCCCACATAGGATTATCATAAGAAGAGTTTTATCTTTCCACAGACTTGACTGGACACAGGATCTGCAGCTGCAGATGAAATAGCAGGAAGCACATGCAGCAAAAATCTTAAGGTACTGAGCCTCTGAGTTTTAAGCCTGTAATAATGATTCAGATTTATGAATTTGGAATAAAAGTAATGGATCAGTCAGCATTTGACTGAAATTCTCAATATGGCTGTGGGGAAAGAGGGAGGTATTAGCCTAACTTTGCCACAGATTGAAAAAAAATCGACATGACCACCTGGAAAGGTGCCAGGGTGTCAAATCCAACATCTCCAGCTAAGCCTACCAGAACAAGAGATAGCTTGGGAGCCAGTTAGGATCCCACCTAACACAACATGGAGGTCACATATATTGCTGCCCGAGACTTTTGAGGACCAGTCTGTCAGTGTATGACTTCTAGCATGCACTTACAACCTCCCACACCCGGAAAGATGAACTTGGGGCCCAAATCTTTTTAGTCCTCAAGGATGTCCCCCTCCCGCACCAGCTGCCAAAATTCTCACAACTCCAGTGATTAGAGACTGTTCTCTCCCAGCAGACAAATCCCTGTGTCCTAGGGACAAGTGCCTCCGACTAATACCTATGTAAAAATCACAATTTTTTTGTTTTACGGAGTTTCTCACTAAAATAGTTCACACTCCCTAAATGTTGCTTCATTTGCATTTTCAGCTAAATGGCTATGGCATGTTTGCATTGAAAATCTGCAGAAATGTGAATTTTCACAGAATCACTCCAAAATAGTTGGTCCATTTTCATTCTTAAACAGGTCCATTTCTGCTCAACACCAGGTCCCACAGAAAATAGACCTGGTTTTGCTCAAAGAAATCCACACACCTTAACAACATTTTAAGCAAGTAGCTTCACTTTCAATTAACACAGTGCAAAGAGACTTGAATTTCTAGTATTTAGTTATAAATATATTGTATAACTCTGCTCCAACCCACCTATGTGCCAAACCCTCTCTTCTACCTCCCTACCTCTATTCTGCCTAGTTCTGTAGCTATAGTTTCTCTAAGGCACCTATAACTGCTCGCTGTTATGTAAGTACTATATAACAGTTAAAAAAGTGCCCTAAAAGGCAAACATTTTCATCTTTCAGTGTACAGGAAATTGTTTTCTGTCTTTTTTCTTTCCTTTTACCTCCTCCCTCCTCCTTTTCCCAACTGTAAGCTGGTCCTGGGAAGATGCCATTTCCTGGGGCTTCATATCTACTTTTCCAGAGGACCAACTAAGGCTGGTGTCTGCTCTGTGAGACAGTTAGGAATACAAGTCTCCAAACTACAATATTGAATTATTGTTAAAAAACATCTGAATGGGGCTTAAGGGGATTAACCAATTAGCATTCACAGAAATAAAATTAGAAAGCTATACAAAATATGTTGTGCTGCTGGTTTTGCTTCATAGTTCTGTGATTCTCTGTATGGGCTGTCTGGGTCGGTGTTTTTCAGACTCTTCAGCTTGACGGCCCCTTATTCTAAGTAAAAAAAATATCATGACCGCCTTACATTTACTGTAAAAGTAAGAATATTTTTTTTTTTATCCCTGATAAGCCTTTATCATTTGTGCATTTTAAGAGGATGACATAGAATACTTGACCTTAAAAGGTAAGGGTGGGGGGGGCTGGGGGGGGAGAAATAAGATTTTCTTGGCTTTAGATTAGAACAAAATTTTCACTGCCTCAAGACCCCCCTGATTGCCTTGGGGGAGAGACAGGTGTTGCTACACATTAATGGAGAAACACTGGTCTGGCTGTTTTACATTGTTATGGAAACCTGACTTTACCACCTGAAACAGCTTGGTGTACCCTCTAATAAACGCGGCAGACGTATTTGCACAAATCCCGCCTTGTTGTGTGAGTAGATTTTCACTTATATGCTCAACCACTTTCTGGATGGCCTAGGCAGCTGTGTTTGGTGCTCCCGAGACATCCACAGGGTTAGGGGGACAAACCCTCTGCTCAACCTTCAAGGGGGCAAATCCCACCCTCCTAATGAAAAAATAACGAAGCAAATTCCCAAGTTTCCTGCTGCTATGTGTTCTCTTTCTCCACAGAGGAGAATCTGGTTCAATGTGTTTAACTTTTCCACAAAGTGTTTTTTCCCCCCACCCTCTATCACAGGAACAAGTTGCAGCTGGTCACATTCAGACTCAAAGGTGTCAGAGAAAACAGTCCTGATTGCAGAGATCCAATTACAGCAGTTATTTCCCAGTCAAAATTTGTAGCTCCAGAAATGCTGTGCACTGGAAGAACAGGACTGAAAAGCATTTTTGATGAAGATGGCAGAAGTCGAGTTGACATTTTCTGGCTGAGCAAGGTCCTGCCTTTCATAATCGTGATGAAATAAGAGGATCTGAATGCAGTAATCGTATCTGAGGACTGCTAGAGCTTCAAAATGTAAAATTCTATGTGAAGTTGGTCAGGTTACCAGTGCTCAGTCCTCCACCATTAATTACTTAATTTAATCAGGATATGGCATCAATACAGTTCACTCTGCAAAACATTCAGAGTTATTCTGGAAGCTTGATTCTAACGTACACCTCTCCTCACAGCTAAGTGGTACACTGGCACTGCTGTGCTGTGTTGCTTTGATTTAGGGAAAATGTGATTTTTTTTTCTAATGGGTTATGGTTCTTCTAATGGAGAGGGGAGGAGCTTCTCCATAGTTCAGTTTGTCACAAGTCTGATTTTGTCACTCTCCTCCCAATTTGGCCACAACTAAACCAGCCAGCTTGAAATGTCTCCTATGATTTCTCTACCCATGAATTGATTTTGTAAAGTTTGGGGGTAATCAGGTATCTCAGTTTGTGAGATCTGACAGTTTGATTACTTAGAGGTGTTTTATTTTTGTTAGATTGTTCTATTTCTATTTAATTTATTAATTTTAAGAACCCCATATCTCAAAAATGATGGTAAAAATCTCTGCATTCTGTATAATCTGTTGGGCTCAGCCAGGAGAGGTGCACATGAACTTTAGGGGGAGGGTATTGGGGGGTTAATTTTTACATTATTTCATTTCATATATCTTATATTATATCATATAGTCTTATTTTGACTGTTTAAATCCATGTATCATTGTTGTGTCTGAAGTTATGAATATAGGCTATGTGTTTGTATCTCAAACATGTTTTCTTGGATGATGCTCCAAGACAGATTTGCATCAAGGCTAGCCAGCCTGCTTGATGGTCCATTAAGGACAATCAGCTCACCCAATGATTCAGCAAGGCATGTAAGGACATGTGATCTAAGGCTCCATCTTTTGCTATTAACATTCCATTCACTTAGCCTAAAAAGTATAAAAGGAGACTGATATCACTTCGTCTTCAATCCTGCTCCATATCTCTGGATATGATTTCTAACAAAGGAGAGCTTTGAACAATAGACTGATGACCTCCAAATCGAATGCGTGAACCCAAGAGACTTATTACAAGCTAGCAGATTTATCACTGCTATTATCCTGGCCTGCAAACTTTTAAGGCTAAGATTTTGTCACGGATATTTTTAGTAAAAGTCACGGACAGGTCACGAGCAAGAAAGAAAAATTCACAGAAGCCCGTGACCTGTCCGTGAGTTTTACTAAAAATATCCGTGACAAAATGGGGAGGTAGGGGGGTCCTCACATCGCCTGCAGCAGCTGGGCAGTTGCAGAAGCCCCGACCCAGTGCTCAAGGGTCCCACACTCCCCAAGGGGGCCCAGAGCTGCAGGGTTCCTCTGCAGCAGCTCAGGCAGCAGGGGGACCCTACAGTTCCCAGCCTCCACAGGCGGGAGGTGGGAGGCTGAAGTCACTGAGGTCTCTGGAAGTCACGGATTCCGTGACCTCTGTGACAAAATCAAAGCCTTAACTGTAGTGTATATGATTCCTTAATAGGGTCATCTTCACCATGACTGTTTCTCACCCTAGGCTCCCCTTAAGCTACAATGTGGTCAGCTAACATGGTTTCAAGCGTGTTAGGCCTGGTCTGCGCTAGGAAATTAGGGCAGTATAGCTCCATCACTCACTGTCTTTAGGTATTAAGAGTCTGATATTTTTTAAGGTGATGGGCACCTACAGCTTCTCTGGAGTCAATGGAAGATGCAAAAACTGAGGATATTAGGCCCTGCTCCTTTCAGGGTAGGTTTACTTTACAATTAGCCATGCACTGCTGGCCCACACCAGCTGATGCAGGCTCTTTAATTGAGGTGCCTCACAGGTTCCTAGAGCCCAGGCTCCAGGCCAAGGCTAAACATCTACATCAGGAGTGGGCAAACTTTTTGGCCTGAGGGCCACATCAGGGTTCCAAAACTGTTTGGAGGGCTGGGTAGGGAAGGCTGTGCCTCTGCAAACAGCCTGGTCCCTGCCCCCTGACTGCCCCCCTCAGAACCTCTGACCTATCAAACCCCCCCGCTCCTTGTCCCCTGACCAGCCCCTCCTGGGACCCCCCACCCGTAACAACCACCACCACCACCCCGGGGACCCCACCCTGCTCCCTGACTGCCCCAAACCCTATCCAAACCCCCCTGTTCCCCATCCCCTGACCGCACATCCCCCCCATCCAACCGCCCCCTGCTCCGACTGCCCCCCGGGACCCCCTGCCCCTTTACCATGCTGCTCAGACAAGCAACACTGGCAGCCACGGTGCCCGGCTGGAGCCAGCCACGCCACCGTGCTGCCCAGCAGGAGCTCGCAGCCCCGCCACTCAGAGTGCTGGCAGCATGGTGAGCTAAGGCTGCAGGGGAGGGGCGGAAACTCAAGGGCTGGGCAGGCAGCAGGCCATAGTTTGCCCACCTCTGATCTACATGGTTAAACAGCCTCTTAGCCCAAGCCTCAGGAGCCCAAGTCAGCTGACTCCAGCCAGCTGGGGGTGTCTAACTGCAGCATAGACATATCCTCAAAGCTCATGGATGAGCCTCACAGAAACAAAATCTGGGTCCTGAACATTAAGGGTTAAATCCAGGGCAGAAACTAAGGTCCCAATCCTGCAAACACTTACACATGTGTTTGGTCTAAGCATGTGAGTAATCCTACTGATTTTAGTGGGACTATGTATGTGCTTACACAAGAGAGACAGCCAGATTTTTCAAGTATCTGGTTGCCTAAAGATGCAGATACGCACATAGTTTGTCAAATATAAAGGGAAGGGTAAACACCTTTAAATCCCTCCTGGCCAGAGGAAAAACTCTTTCACCTGTAAAGGGTTAAGAAGCTAAGACAACTTCGCTGGTACCTGACCAAAAGGACCAATGAGGAGACAAGATACTTTCAAAGCTGGGGGGGGGGGGGACGACAAAGGGTTCTCTCTGTCTGGGTGTTGCTTTTGCCGGGACCAGAGCAGGAATGCAGGTTAGAACTCCTGTAAAGGGCTAACAAGCAATCTAGTTAGATATGCGTTAGAGTCTGTTTTGTTTAAATGGCTGATAAAATAAATTGTGCTGAATGGAATGTATATTCCTGTTTTTGTGTCTTTTTGTAACTTAAGGTTTTGCCTGGAAGGATTCTCTATGTTTTGAATCTGATTACCCTGTAAGGTATTTACCATCCTGATTTTACAGAGGGGATTCTTTTACTTTTTCTTTAATTAAAATTCTTTTTTTAAGATCCGGATTGCTTTTTCATTGTTCTTAAGATCCAAGGGTTTGGGTCTGTGTTCACCTATGCAAATTGGTGAGGATTTTTATCAAGCCTTCCCCAGGAAAGGGGGTGTAGGGTTTGGGAGGATTTTTTTTTGGGGGGGGGGGGGGGTGGAAGAGGTTTCCAAGTAGGCTGTTTCCCAGCGGGCTCTTTCCCTGTTAGATATTTGTTAGATGCTTGGTGGTGGCAGCAATAAAGTCCAAGGGCAAAAGGTAAAATAGTTTGTACCTTGGTGAAGTTTTAACCTAAGCTGGTAAAAATAAGCTTAGGGGGTTTTTCATGCAGGTCTCCACATCTGTACCCTAGAGTTCAGAGTGGGGAAGGAACCTTGACATAGGTGCTTTTGAAAATCCTGTTTGGTTCCTAACTCCCTATTCTACACCTATAGGCACTTAAATACCTTTGAAAATCTGGCCCTTGCTTCTTGTCCCCTCATGGTACGTAACACTAATTTAGACTCCCTTACATCCCCTTTTCTGAGGTGTTGCATGTATTTGCCACCTCTGAAGTTTCCCTCATCTTTGGAATGATGTACATTACCCACAAGTTCAGCTAAACTTATTTAATAAAAGGCTTCTATACCATACTCCATAGCTCGAGTGTTCTCCACCTTCACTCAGTATTCTGAACTTTAGCCCTTAGTTATCACACAACTTAATACGCTGTACTTCCATAAAATGTCCTCCAAGAGGTTAATTATTCACACCCTAAAAACAAAACAAACCTCTTCTGTTTGCTCTTTTGGGAGAGCATGAAATAAAATTCAATTACACTTTCTGACTGCTCCAGCTTTACATAGAAGAGAACATTCTGTTGATGAAAATGTGGCAGCAGAAGTGCACTAGATGAAGGAGGAATGCTCAGAAAGGTAAATTCACTCCAGGGATTTATGAAATCTTACAACAGATAATTTTCAAAAGTTACCAACATTTGTTCTCATGTTTTAAAACATGCAGCTCTCCCTCATATCTAGATTGATAAAGTGAGCTATTTAATAGCCCAAGAGCATAACTTCCATATGTCTATTGTAAGATGGATGACTGAAGAAGTTTATCATCCAATATCCAATTCTTAAAGCCATTCTGTGTAATATTTCAGTTGTTTATTGAACTATTTTTTTTTTGTTAACATCTATTCATCCTTTTGAAAACACCAATATTATCCTTTAAGACTGAACTCTGAATTACATGGAAATGTCCTGAGTTACGTGAGATATTAGGTGCCTTGCGAGAAATAAGACAATGTTTATGGCATTAGCCACAAAAGAAACAGACATTTACACTAAAAAAATTTACAATCAATATTTATTGAGACTACTACAACAAAAAGTGATAAAAGAAAAAGAGCGTGAATGACTATGTTTTAATTCTTTGATGGATTATATTTGAGATTGTTTTCTCTCTTCCATTTAAAAATGGATTGTGTTTTGTATTTCTGTGCTTTATGCGACATTAAAATACATTTTTAAAAAGTTGGCTAGAATGCATACAAAGAAAATAAAAAGGTTTTGGCTTTTTACTCTGCAGACCTCCCAGCAAATGTTAAATGAGTGGGTAACTCCTTAGGATTGTAAAATAAATCTTATGTAAATTTAGAATTAAATTTTTGTGAAATCCAAAGGTTAAAAGATTTAAGAGCTTTTGCAACGATACATAGACTTTAAAAGCTTTGTTTTCTTTACAGTATCACATCAAAATCACACAGAAGACCCCAGTGATCGCTGGGAAATCTACCACAGTCTAATTTTTCTAGTCCAATTAAGTCCAAACTCCGTGGAATAATTTGTCCCCCTTCTGCTGCAGTTCGGAAGAATATGCGATCAAATCGGAACTTACATTTGTAACTTGCATCCAGGTTAGAATTGCAGTTTGTGTCCCATGTATAACGGCAGTGCCCTGGTTTGCCCAAAAATTCCCATATGTCCAAAATATTGTTAGGTAAGCCACCTACTTGAGTAACCTAAAGAGAGAAAAAATGGAACAACATTATACCCGCTAATGCCTTTAATGTAATATGCATGACAATCATTTGCTGAACCTAGAATTTAGATATTACAGCACATTGTTTTTCTGCACAGCACCAGCTACAACTATTTAAACACTATTTAAAATAGGATAGCCCCTTAAGAATTTAAGAAATATATAAAAATATAAACCACCTAAGACTGACTGTTCATGTTGCACTTCCCAAATCAAAGTGTGTGTAAGAAACCACTGCATTTTTAAGTGACTAAACCTGATCATGCAAGACTGGGTCTTCAGTAATACTTAACACCCTCAGTTGGAACCCCGGTAACCAATTTTTCAGAAGTGACCTTATTTTCAGTCCCTCCATTTTCAGTTGCTCCAAGTTAAACACATAGGATCTGACTTTCCAGAAGTATTGAGTACCAAAGCTCTTGCTAATTTCAACTTGAAGTGTCAGTGCTCAGCATCTCTGAAAATTGAGTGCTAGATTTCCAAAGTTGGGCAACTAAAAATGTGGCACCCAGAATTAGGTTATTTCTGAAGATTACAGCTTGCACATAGACTCTGTGTATTTCTTTAGAGGAGCAACACAAAGCCAATTGGGGAGGAAAAACCACCATCTCTTTTAATTTTGATGTCACTTCAGCTGTAACATTGCTCCAAAGTAGACATGCACAATCAAGCCTAAACATCATCTACTAGGCAGCAACCTCACTTGTCCCAGTTTCACTTTTTCACTTAATGGATGGGGTTGCTACAGGTATGTCTACACAGCAGCTAGACACTCCTCACTGGCCATGCCAACCTACTCGGCCCTGTTTCATTACTGTGTAGATGTCTGGGCTACAGCTAGAGCCCAGGCAATAGCACCCTATGAGGTGGGAAGGTCCCAGAGCTTGGGTTCCAGCCTGAGCCCAGAAGTCTACACAGCAATGAAACAGCCTGCACAGGCCGAGTTCTGTCAGCCTGCATAGGCCAGCCGTGGGTTTTTCTTTGCTGTGCAGAAATACCTTAGATGGCACACCTGTGCATGTTTGAGAGTAGAAAGCTCAACATCTCCGTTATGTATAACTGATCTGTGGGAAAAGTCACTGTATTCTATAAAAAGGAGGAAACCCCCCAACAGAGTTCAAAATGGTGGTTTGTTCTCAAAATAATTCTAAGCGGTTTACTGCTATTCACCTCATGATCTCTTAGGTTTGTATCCCCTCCAAATATAATGGTAGTTGACTCTGATGCCTCCTGCATTGTCTTTAACACCTGCCTCAGTTGATTTAAGCGTTCCTTGGCATGACCTTTTGTGCTCTCTAGATGGGAAGTCATAAGGCAGAGTTCATTACCAGATATATTCACCTGTTAGACAAAGAAAGAAATATTAAACCATACACCGTGGAATACAGTTGAAGGCCAAAGACAAAACATACTGTTCAAATATTGAACAGGAACAATCTTCTGCTTGTTAAAACTGCTATTATACAGGATAGAAGTGATTTACAACTTGATATTGGGCCTCTCTAATTCTGCTGTCATAAGTGAGGTTTTTGACAGTGAATGTGCCACTAGCAGCAGGCTTAAACGTTGATTTTTAACTAAGAATTCAAATCCGGTTCAGTTCACAGCTTATATATGGCAAGAAATACTCCGCACCCTAAAATCTTTCAGGACATTTTGCTGAGCAGGACAAGGGCATCCTTTTTTAAAGTTCCTTTATGAGGGCAGAATTTTCAACTTTTTATTCCAGAGCCATGCTAACCACTCTAAGCTTAAGGCTGGAAGTGGCTTTCAGTTAAAAAGCCAATGCTGACCTCTACTTCAACCCAAGTGAAACAAGTCTCCCCAAAATTTAATATCTTATCTTATACTAATATGTTATCTTATACTAAGGTAGAATATTTTTTTTTGAAAAGTCTGAGGTGTATATATAACTATTTGAAAGATAGAAAGGTTGTAAATATGCATCAGTAACTGAAGGGGAAATATTAACAAGATGTATTTTTAAAAAAACCAACACACTTGCATATCTGGAAAGTCAAAAGTTTAGGTTTAGTTCACATTATCTGGGTGGTTTTGGTTTTCTTAAAGTATACAAATGCAGAGAAGGTATCCCAAATAATCTTACTTTGCCCTTCTTTTCCTACTATTCTATGCTCCCTCTGTGTAAAAAGTTCATGTCTGGCAAGTATGACGGCTAAACCCTTTACTTTGGTGGTCTGGTAAAAACCACTGCAGCATAACTTTGCTAGACACTAAAAATCACAGACTGAACCATGGACACTGGATTTATAGCTTATTACAATATCTATAACCCACCAACAACCTGCCCCCCTCCTGCTGCCTATCCCCCCTATGTCTGAAGGGGTAACAACAGATCACTTCACCTTGAAGTATCTGGCTGATGAATCTTGCCCATATGCTCAGGGTTTAGCTGATCGCCATATTTGGGGTCGGGAAGGAATTTTCCTCCAGGGCAGATTGGAAGAGGCCCTGGAGGTTTTTCGCCTTCCTCTGTAGCATGGGGCACGGGTCACTTGCTGGAGGATTCTCTGCTCCTTGAGGTCTTTAAACTACAATTTGAGGACTTCAATAGCACAGATATAGGTGTGAGGTTTTTTTTGTAGGAGTGGTGGGTGAAATTCTGTGGCCTGCGTTGTGCAGGAGGTCAGACTAGATGATCATAATGGTCCCTTCTGACCTAAATATCTATGAATCTATGAATCTATGAAGTACATGAATCTATGAATCTATGAAGTACATGTTAACTGCCTATGCTAAACAATCTGTGCCACCTTGTATTTAGCTATGACACTCCGAGTATGTCTAAACTGCAATTAAAAACCATGGCTGGCCTATACCAGCTTACTTGGGCTCAGGCTAAGGGCTGTTCAGTTGAGATGTAGACATTCAGGCTCTGGCTCCAGCCCAAGCTCTGGGATCCTCCCACCTTGAAGGGTCCTAGAGCCCTGGCTCCAATCTGAGCCCAAATTACACCACAACTAAACAGCCATGCAGCCTAAGCCCTGCAAGTCTGAGTCAGCTGGCACTGGGTAGCCACAGGTTTTTAATTGCAATGCAGACATACCCTTTGAGTATATTTTCCAGACCTGAAGAGCTATGCATAAGCTTGAAAGCTTGTCTTTGTCACCAACAGAAGTTGGTCTAACATATTACCACAGCCACCTTGTCTGTCTAATATCCTGGGACCAACACAGCTACAACACTACTGCATATTGCAGCTGGGGACATATCAGACATTGTATACTTTGCAGTTCTACCAGCAGTTGTGGACAACTTAATCTGTACCTATTCTTAGCTTACTCAGGCTAATGGCAAGAGTATTTGAGGTTTAAGAAGCCCGCAGCAGAACAGACTTAAACTCCTGTCCTGTGGTTTAACTATTTAAATGGTTACAACAACCAGTGTGTCTGATGCGGAGAAAATCTAATGAGAAGGTGCACTGGAATTTCATAGGTTTGATATGCATACCAAAGATCTAAGAGGTACAATACTGAAGGTCTCTCTTGTTGCGGGAGGGTGAAGTGAGGGATAATCTCTGAGTAGGTGACACATGGTGGGTTGAGAATGGTACAGGAGAATGGAGTAATGTGACTTATATACACACATTTGTTGGGGGTAGCATGATTTGGTGAGAGCGTGGATATGTGTAAGAGTGTACAGATAAAATTGTTTGATGCATCCTTTCTAGAGTTTTTATTGGAGACTTCAAATCTAAATGCCCTACTTTTCAAGTTATTTTTTCTCTTAAATTATAATGATCTGTTGATGCTTTTTCCCTTCAAATTAGTACCCATATTTACAAACTTAACTCCAGACTAAGAAACATTTGTCACCTTAAATTAGACATTCAACTGCTTTGTAATATATAGTGACCCACTTACATGCACAACTAATAGGTTTCTCATCATGGAGGTTGTTGGGAAAGGTATTATTTCTTGCCTTAAAAACTTCACTCTTGATTTTTTCAGCATTATGGCAGTGAAATAACCATCTATATTACCTAAAGAGGAATAAGGAAAGGAAAGAAAAGTTCAGTGCTGTATGCACCATATTCATCCATCCCTTCATACAGAAGAATTACCGTATATACTCGTTAATAAGCCAAATATTTTTGGTAAAAACATGACGCATCAAAGAGCGGGAGTCGGCTTATAAACGGGCCTACACCAAAATTTGATGATTTTAAACTCTATGAAAATCACTGAATTGAATATCTAATACATTGTCGTTTTGTTTACCTGGAGCCCCTAAGTTCCCTGTGGCTGCGGTTCACCATTCCCAGCCAATGGGAGCTGCGGGAAGTGGCAAGCCAATTCCCGCAGCTCCCATTGGCTGGGAACGGTGAACTGCGGCCACAGGGAGCTGAGGGGCTTTGTGCCTGTGAACGCTCCAGGTAAACAAAGCGTCCCAACTCGCCAGCGGCTTACCCTAACGGGCCGGGCGCCAAAGTTTGCTAACCCCTGAAATATAGGGTCGGCTTATGAAAGGGTCATACAGTTTTCACTATTTTTACCTATCCATCTTGGGGGGTCAGCTTATAAATGAATGGGCTGATGAACGAGCATATACGGTATATATTTTCACAGAGATCTTTTCAGGTTGCACATTTCTTATCCTAATCCATACAACATGTAGCTATTTTCAGTAATAGTGAAGGATCAGAAAAATGAATTAATTTTAACTCTGTCCTTAATCTTAAAGTCTGTCTTTCTAAAAGAAAAAAGCTAGAAGAAAGTGACAGTTAATATGTTCATTTATAATTTGCATCAAACTGGATTCCAGAGTTTAGAAGCCAAGGAAATCCATTTCACTGATTTTTTCCCCTCCTTTTTCCTTTCAACTTCTACCAACGGTCAGAGTGGTATTAACAAGCTAGTGAGTAGAAAACAACTTTTTTTTTTGTTTCTTCTATCCATTTGAACCAGATTTCTCAAATTTTTAGGCCTTCATTTTTTACCTGGAATGATTGTGTAACTGACTGCTCTCTTCTGTAGGTAACTGAAGTATGGTGGAATAACCTCCTGTAAAAACACCACATCTGGACTGTATCTGAAATCAGCAAGACAAGTTTACAATATAACTTTTAAAGCAGACACAGTTTTTCACATTGTAATGCCAAATGTAAACAGAGTAAGGTTTTGGGTGTAGGGCTGGGGTTTTTTAAACATGTGGAGTGCCTATGATGGTTTCCAAAGAAGCTCTGTCACATCTGTTGGCATGTAAAAATGCCACCATATTTGGAGGGGAAAAAAAAGATTCAAATCTGTATTTTACCAACAAGTTACTAATAGGGGGGCCTAATTTCCTCACATAGATCTGGATCTCGAAAACAATTATGCAGGTGTCTAATTTTATGCACGTGGGGGAATTTAAGTTAGTGACTGAAAATATAGTTTCAGAGCACATTTAGAAGCCCTAAGATTTCTAGGAGAGTCCAATTAAGACCTATCACCTTTGTGATAACACCCCCCCCAATCTCCCAGTCCAGACTGACAGGTAAAAGGGCAATTGTTCTCCTTAGCCTTGTCTACGCTAGACCTTTTTTAAAGATCTACTTCTGCTGCACTACTATCGGTGGCTCTCCTGTTGCTAGTGACACTGGAAGCATTCATGTAGACAGGACACAGGCAGCAGCAGCTTGTCACCATTTTTATGTAAACATGCTCCGAGCAAGTACAGGGTTTGGTACTGGGATAATTTGCATGAAGGAAAAACATAGGGCCTTGTCTATCCACGAAAAATTGCACCAGTTTAATTATCAATTTAAAACTGATCTGATAAACCAATTTAAATGTATCTAAAGGGTTAACATTTGTTTAAATTGGTTTAGTTTGCACTGCTAAATTACAATATTAAGCTAAACGATTACAGGCAAGGATCACACCTGTTTGAGTGTAATCCATCCATTTTATGGGTTTGCACTGATTTAACTAAGAAAAGTCATCAACTCAGCAGTTTTAGTGCATCTTCACAATTTTTACTGCATTCTACCTATTCTGCAAATTTTAGGTTTGCATTTTACACAAACGGTTGTAAAGTTATCCACTGCAAAGCCACCACAACAGACCAACTGAAGACTGTTGAACAGCAGCATTTTTAAGTTGGGAACTCTCTGTTCCCAACCCCACACACCTCAGCAAAGAATAAATGTCTCCAATGCAATGAGACTATTTAGTTGATAACATTTTAAAAAGAATATGGAAAATAAATGCAACCCCCATGTTCAGATTCACAGTTCAAAGTACAAGTAATATGGAAACAAGAAAACAGTAATGTCAACTCAGCCACTTTATTTGTAATCAGGATTTTGTATTTCTGTTTTTCCTTTTGTGAGTGATCTTTTTGTGCTTTGTCTTAAACTACACACCATAAAATAATGCAAGTTGTGCAACAGGGTCAAGTTAATACTGTCACTGGAAGCACAGCATTTGCATTTCCTGACGTTATAATCTATTATTTCAATCCCACAACCTCCTGACTCATTACTATAGCTAGACATTTAATATCAATTATGCTTATTTAAAAAAAAAAAGTTATATGTTACAGTGACTATCTGGCAAAAAGGCTTTTAGTACCAAAGCTTGCATATATTGGGAGATTAGGTTCAGAACCTCTTTTGGCCAACCAAATCACAGCTTTTAGTTAAGCTAGTTTAGGATTACACACATTATGAAGTTTCTGTATTATAGTATTTCTGTATTTGGTGCTTGGATACTTTGGGGGTATACATCCTATAGACTCTTAAAATAAGATACGATAGTTACGAGTCTAAATATTAAACTGACTTATAAAGGAGATAATACTTACAATGCTAAATAAGAGCAGACTCCTCTAGCTCTGTCGTCTTGATTTCCTAGATCCAGACCGTCAATATTCCAGGTAAGTAAAGAGAACCTGCTGTCATCTTCTTGTTGCCTGCAGTCTGCATTGTTCACTCCAGCACTACTAGTAGTAACATCAGCAGTCAGGTCAATACTAGAAAGAATATTTAAAATTTTTGCATTCAGTAAACTGAGCATTCCCCTGGAGTAACGTCCATCTTCTAAAGCAGAACATTTTTAGACCTCCCCAACTAAAAACCTATTATTGAACATACTGCAAAAATTAACAAATTACTCTCTAATTTTAAAACATCTAAAATAAATACATTGACTGAGAACATATGCAACAATCACATGGTGCGGTTAGTATGTAGCTGTAATTAATGTTTTTCTTTTTCATTGCAGACACAAGACAAAGGGCTTGATTCTGATTTAAATTAAACCAGCTTAACACAACTAATTTAAATTCTCTCCAAACCTTTTAATCACCAAGGAGAATCTCAGGATACATGAAAGAATCTGAGCAGGTTTCATACCAGAAAAAGAAATAATGGTCACCTCGTTTTATATGTCTGTGTTCTGAAACTACTTTGATTCCTCTGTCTGTGTACACCTCCTCTAAAATATTAATGACTGTCTATTTTGCCATATTTCTTTGGGAAGAAGCACCCCAGTCTTCAGTGTTTCAAAGCTTAGGCCTGGTCTACACTACAGACTTTACTAAGATTAACCAGCATGCTTCTACAATGTAGTACACAGACTATATTGCCATATGACTTGAGTTTTCTTGTGTGATTGGGAGCAAACTATGCTCAAAACCTTGTTAAAGAGGTGTGCTCCAATTCAAGTTCCTGTAGTAAAGAAAAAAAGCTGTAGCACAGCTTGTCCCCATCAAAACTGGCAAGACAAGATCAAATGGGTCTTTTAGGAAAGTTAGGGACACGATGGGATTTAATCATACTACTTAGGCATAAACTTATTGTGAACATAAAAAGAAAAGGAGTACTTGTGGCACCTTAGAGACTAACCAATTTATTTGAGCATAAGCTTTCGTGAGCTACAGCTCACTTCATCGGATGCATACTGTGGAAAGTGCAGATCTTTTTATACACACAAAGCATGAAAAAATACCTCCCCCGACCCCACTCTCCTGCTGGTAATAGCTTATCTAAAGTGATCACTCTCCTTACAATGTGTATGATAATCAAGTTGGGCCATTTCCAGCACAAATCCAGGGTTTAACAAGAATGTCTGGGGGGGGGGGGAGGGGGGGGAGGAAAAAACAAGGGGAAATAGGTTACCTTGCATAATGACTTAGCCACTCCCAGTCTCTATTCAAGCCTAAGTTAATTGTATCCAATTTGCAAATGAATTCCAATTCAACAGTTTCTCGCTGGAGTCTGGATTTGAAGTTTTTTTGTTGAAGAATTGCAACTTTCATGTCTGTAATCGCGTGACCAGAGAGATTGAAGTGTTCTCCGACTGGTTTATGAATGTTATAATTCTTGACATCTGATTTGTGTCCATTTATTCTTTTACGTAGAGACTGTCCAGTCTGACCAATGTACATGGCAGAGGAGCATTGCTGGCACATGATGGCATATATCACATTGGTGGATGTGCAGGTGAACGAGCCTCTGATAGTGTGGCTGATGTTATTAGGCCCTGTGATGGTGTCCCCTGAATAGATATGTGGGCACAGTTGGCAACGGGCTTTGTTGCAAGGATAGGTTCCTGGGTTAGTGGTTCTGTTGTGTGGTTGCTGGTGAGTATTTGCTTCAGGTTGGGGGGCTGTCTGTAGGCAAGGACTGGCCTGTCTCCCAAGATTTGTGAGAGTGTTGGGTCATCCTTCAGGATAGGTTGTAGATCCTTAATAATGCGTTGAATGGGTTTTAGTTGGGGGCTGAAGGTGACGGCTAGTGGCGTTCTGTTATTTTCTTTGTTAGGCCTGTCCTGTAGTAGGTGACTTCTGGGAACTCTTCTGGCTCTATCAATCTGTTTCTTCACTTCCACATGTGGGTATTGTAGTTGTAAGGGGCCTAATAACATCAGCCACACTATCAGAGGGTCAAACTGGACAGTCTCTACGTAAAAGAATAAATGGACACAAATCAGATGTCAAGAATTATAACATTCATAAACCAGTCGGAGAACACTTCAATCTCTCTGGTCACGCGATTACAGACATGAAAGTTGCGATATTACAACAAAAAAACTTCAAATCCAGACTCCAGCGAGAGACTGCTGAATTGGAATTCATTTGCAAATTGGATACAATTAACTTAGGCTTGAATAGAGACTGGGAGTGGCTAAGTCATTATGCAAGGTAACCTATTTCCCCTTGTTTTTTCCTACCCCCCCCCCCCCAAGACGTTCTTGTTAAACCCTGGATTTGTGCTGGAAATGGCCCAACTTGATTATCATACACATTGTAAGGAGAGCGATCACTTTAGATAAGCTATTACCAGCAGGACAGTGGGGTGGGGGGAGGTATTTTTTCATGCTTTGTGTGTATAAAAAGATCTTCTACACTTTCCACAGTATGCATCCGATGAAGTGAGCTGTAGCTCATGAAAGCTTATGCTCAAATAAATTGGTTAGTCTCTAAGGTGCCACGAGTACTCCTTTTCTTTTTGCGAATACAGACTAACATGGCTGTTACCTTGAAATTGTGAAGATAGGACCCCTAACCAAAATACTTCCTCTCTACAACTTTTAAACATTAGTAAGTTATGCACTGCTGCCAAGCTTAGTGCTTTAAAGACAAGATGATAAGATCCATGCCTTAAGGAGCTTCAATCTAAAGTGCACAAAAAGAGACCGGGGTTGTGGGTGCTCTAGGGATATAACAAAGTAAATAAGAGCTATAATGGGCATGCATTTCCAAGACTTCCCTGCCAAGATGAAATTTTATGGTTATACTATAATGTGAACTCACACTATAATGTGAACTCACATCATCATTTTAATGTAGCTATAAAAACATGGGTGTTTGCTTAGTAGTGGAAAGCTAACCAAAGCAGTATATTTTCTAAAAGGACTTGGAAGAGGGAGGCTATCCCAGACATAGACTATGTCTACAGTAAGATATTTCTATTAAGATTTCCCAATTCAGTCCCACTAGTGGAAGCTAAGTGCATGCTGTGCTCCAGTTGTCAACCTGTGCTCCATCTACACTAGTCTAACACTGAACTGATATTGAGAAATTTTAGCAAAAATGTATCAGGCTTTGTCTACATGGGAAAGTTACACTGGGATAACCTCTTAAATGAATTTAGATTGACATAATTAAAGTAATGACCTATGTGCCTGCCCAACCTGATTGCCTTCTATGATGAGATAACTGGTTTTGTAGATATCGGGAAAGTGGTGGATGTGATATACCTTGACTTTAGCAAAGCTTTTGATACAGTCTCCCACAGTATTCCTGCCAGCAAGTTTTAAAAAAAGCACGGATTAGATGAATGGACTATAAAGTGGATAGAAAGCTGGCTAGATCGTCAGGCTCAACGGGTAGTCATCAACGGCTCAATGTCTAGTTGGCAGTTGGGATCAAGCAGAGTGCCCTAGGGGTCAGTTTTGTTCAACATCTTCATTAATGATCTAGATGATTGGATGGATTGTATCCTCAGCAAGTTCATGGATGACACTAAGCTGGGGGGAGAGGCAGATATGCTGGAAGGTAGGGATAGGGTCCGGAGGGACGTAGACAAATTGGAGGATTGGGCCAAAAGAAATCTGATGAGGTTCAACAAGGACAAGTGCAGAGTCCTACACTTAGGACAGAAGAATCCCAGACATCGGTACAGGCTGAGGATTGACTGGCTAAGTGGTAGTTCTGCAGAAAAGGACCTGGGGATTACAGTTGACGAGAAGCTGGATATGAGTCAACAGTGTGCCCTTGTTGCCAAGAAAGCTAACGGCATATTGGGCTGCATTAGTAGGAGCACTGCCAGCAGATTGAGGGAAGTGATTATTCCCCTCTATTTGGCACTGGTGAGGCCACATCTGGAGTATTGTGCCCAGTTTTGGGCCCTCCACTACAGACAGGATGTGGACAAATTGGAGAGAGTCCAGTGAAAATTATTAGGTGGCTGGGGCACATGACTTCCAAGGAGAGGCTCAGGGAACCGGGCTTATTTAGTCTGCAGAAGAAACGAGAGAGGGGGGATTTGACAGCAGCCTTCAACTACCTGAAGGTGGGTTGCAAAGACGATGGAGCTCGGCTGTTTTCAGTAGTACCAGATGACAGAACAAGGAGTAATGGTCTCAAGTTGCAGTGGGGGAGCTCTAGGTTGCCTATTATGAAACACTTTCTCACTAGGAAGGTGGTGAAGCACTGGAACGGGTTACCTAGGGAAGTGGTGGAATTTCCTTCCGTAGAGGTTTTTAAGGCCTGGCTTGACAAAGCCCTGGCTGGAATTGGTCCTACTTTGAGCAGGGGGTTGGACTAGATGACCTCCTGAGGTCTCTCCCAACCCTAATCTTCTATGACTTTAAGAGAGTCCGCACACATGCTGTAGCGCAGGGATACATGAAACAAATCCGGTTTACCAGCAGACAGCATACAGACAGACACAGGATGCACAGACGCGGTGGGGGCGGGAGGAGGGCAATCAGCGGGTGAGAGATTCACACGGGGGTGGATCTTGAGATGCCCCTCGCCTTTGGGAAGGAGCTTCACAGCGGGGGACGAGCAGCATCAGCAACGCTAGCAAAGCGGAGCCGCGGGGCCTCCCCTGCAGCTGCAAGGTGCTGGCCAAGAGGGGAGGGAGGCAGACGAGGGGGGGGCTGGGCCGGGGGCCCGGCTACCGCCTTCCCTGCGAGCTTGAGTCCCCCCCCGCCCGCGGCGTCGCTCACCAGGTCTCCGGCGGGGCGCGGGTCCTCCCGCCCACGTCTCGCTGGTCCACGGGCGGCTCGAAGTAGGAGTTCAGCGCCCTCTGGAAAGCAAAGGAACGGGAGTGAGGGCCCGGCGCAGCAGCAGCAGCCCCCAGCCCGTCCCGCGCCCGGGCCCTACCTGCATGTGCCAGTCGTTGTCCGCCAGGCAGCAGCGAGCCAGGGCCAGGTCGCTGCCGGTGATGGAGGCGAACTCGGCGCACAGGAGCTTCCTGCGCTTCGCCAGGGGCTGCACCGCCTCCTCCTCCTCCTCCTCCTGGGGCCGGGGCAGCGTCGCCTCCTCCCGCTCCTCCTGGGATTGGGGTTGGGGCAGCGTCGCCTCCTCCCGCTCCTCCTGGGATTGGGGTTGGGGCAGCGTCGCCTCCTCCTCCTCCTCCTCCTCCTCCTCTCGGGGCCGGGGCCGGGGCCGCGCCTCCTCCTCGGGCCGGGGCAGCGCCTCCACCTCCTCCGGCTGCGGCACCGTCTCCTCCTGGGGCCGCTCCTCGAGCAGCCCCTCCGCTGCGCTCCCGCCCTCCATGGCTCCGCTCGCGGGCTGCCCTGCCCCGCCCTACCGGCCACCCCCGAGCAGCGCGCCTGCGCAGCACTCACCCAATCCCAGCGGCCCTACTAGCGGACGCACGTTCCGAGCGTTGCGGGGGGAGGGGTGAAGGGGGCAGCGAGCTCAAGCCCCGCCCCACGGGGGGAGGGGGAGGGGGAGGGTCCCGCGAGCCCCGCGTGGGGCGCGCGCGCGTGACCTACGTGAACGTGGGTCAGAAGGGCCGCGAACGTTCGGCCTGTGGAACGTGGTAAATCGAGGCGGGGTGGAACCAGGCTACTGTGGCCCCGGGAGAGGGCCAGGGAGAGCGCGCGGGGCGGGGCCAGGCCAGCCTCGCCCCCTTCTCGTGCTGCGTGTTTTGAAGGTCACCCAGCCTCTTGTTGCTGCAGCTGCTCCCAGCCCCGCAGAACTCACTGGGTGCGCCCGGTTCCGGGGGACTCTTTCCCGCCGGCTGGAGCAGGTGCCCCACGCCGCGCTCTCTGCGGAAGAGGGACGTCGCCACCAGCCTTTAAACCATGACCTCCTTCACGATCCACTCCTTCCGGGAGATGATGAAAGTCTTGCTGAGCTCATCCAACTTTGATCGGGTGTTAAGTAAGGTATGGTTGTAGGTAGGAATGGATTGATGCTTGGCACTTGCGTAGCTTTTGTTCTATGAGGAGTTTCAGAGTAGCAGCCGTGTTAGTCTGTATTCGCAAAAGAAGCGAGGAGTACTTGTGGCACCTTAGTACTTGATGCACCTTTTGTGCATCCAGTGAAGTGAGCTGTAGGTCATGAAAGCTTATGCTCAAATACTCCTTTTCTTTTTGTTATATGAGGAGTGCATCGTCCAGAGTGTATCAGCAGTTGGTGTGTAGATATTAAACATATACATATGTAGGTTTGGCAGAATTCGATTTTTTTTGTATAATTTTGATGGATACTGTCAATGTTTATTTTAAAGCATCTTTCTATATTTAAATTTGCACAGTTGTGGGAAAATTCTGGGGGCGATTAAACAATGATTATTTAATGTAGCTGTTGAGATTCAAAAAGTTAAAGCACATGTCAACAAAACATGTCAAAGTATGGAAAGTAAATAACCTGAAATCATACTCTAAATTCTCTATCCGCATTTTTCTTGCTTTATTTGTCTGTACATTTTGATTATTATGGATGGAAAAATTTTATAAGTAAAAATCTAATTCATCTAAGTCAGTGGCTTTCAACCTGTAGTCCATAGACCCTTGTGGGTCCATAGGCTATGTCTAAGGAGTCAGCGAATGGTTGGCATTACCATAGAACAGTGTTTTAAAACCCATGGTCTGCAGACTACACCTAAGATTTCTAAAGGGGTCTGTACCTCCATTTTAAATTTTTTAGAGGTTTACTAATGAGAAAAGGTTGAAAACCACTGTTCTAAACCTATATATATGCAGCACAAAGTCACTGTCTTGAGAGACTTACAAACTAAAATCCCAGTTGGATCTTCTCAGTTTAAATCCGTAGGGTTGTAGTAGGGGCCTGTCCATTCTAGGAGATGCAATTGCAAAATTGAGGCCAAAAAGTATGATCCTGCAAGCTCTCACATGAGTACTGCTTCCTTACATGAGAATTCAGTGGGACGAGTTGCATGATTTAGGCCTACTTTTGTGAATAAGGGTTTGCAGGATCTATTCCTGATTGGCCAGTACACAGAAAAAGGGGGTGGGATGCAATGAAATGTTTAGTCGGAATTCTGACTTTCTAAACTGCTGCTGTCTGAATCCATGATATCCAGAATTTGTATTTAGGCCTCTCTCTGGCATTTGTACTGAAAGTAAAATTCTTTTTCTTGAACCCTGACTTTCCAAAATAAGTTGTCCCCTGACGCGTTTGTAAATGTCAGGAGCGACTTATGGTTTGGATTGTTCAGATTAGGGTTTTTAATAATCAGTATTCTTCTCCTCTTCATGCTATATTTTAACAGACTAGACAACAACACAGGAGAGGTTGTTTAAAATGTTATTTCACAATAGCTATAATACCTTTCTGTTTTAGGGGCTTTCTAGCAGTGGCTGAAGCCAGGCCTACATCTAAAATTTAGGTTGACCTATCTATGCTGATCAGAGGTGTAAAAAATTCACACCCTGAGAGACATCGTTAAACTGACCTAATCCCCAGCGTAGACAGCGCTAGATTGATGGAAGAATTTTTCTGTCAACTTAACTGCTGTTTCTCGGAGAGGTGGATTTAGTAGAGCAACAGAATAACTCCTTCAGTTGATGTAGTTAAATGTCTTCTCTACAGCGGTTCACCTGCACCACTGTAATGTTTCTAATACAGACATACCCTTAGAACTCCATTGTAGGGTTTTTTTTTAAATCTGTTTCAGTGATACCAATCAATAGTGAACTGATAATGTTATGAATATATTTGTCAAAAATAGGACATACATATGCCATCTTTAGTAAAATATTACTACTTCCAAATGTATAGTAAGAATCTCTTACTGAAATAACTTAGTATTTCCACCTCTGTGACATTTCATCCTAAAGCCACTTTGAATGATTTATTTAAAAAATAATTTTGCAGGGATGAATATAGTTACAGAAACTGTACTTTTCCCAGTTTTGTGGGGCACCTTATGTCCACTGTTCTCATTTTGTAATATGCAAAATTTTCAATAGTTCCAACTGGAATCAGGAGAATGTATTTTAAATGCTGTAGAATACAACTTCTATGCATTAGAATCAATTAACTAGCCTCTTGGGGCTTGTCTGCATGGGGAAATTTACCTACATAATTATTCTGCTATAGTTATTCAATACCTTCCCATGTGGGCATTTTTATTCTCAGAATAAGAGTTCAACACAGGGAGTTATACTAGTGTAATTATACTAGTAAATTTTCCCATGGTGAAGCCCTGAATATGTTGGGCTAACATTTCAAAGTATTCCTTTCAAAATACTGATTTAGTTCCATTATTTAAATTGATGTTGCTTCACTTTAAGGATTACTCAGACGTTGCTGATTTTCATTCTGTCAACAAGAGGCTACGCAACTGTGCTAGCCAACAATGTGGGGAAAAATCAAAGCAAACACTTAGTAGTAACTTTCTATTAGCTTTAAGCCAGGTATAAAGTCAGACAAGTCAACTTTCCATTTTTAATAGAGTTCAGTAGAGTTTGAATCAAGCAACTACTGAAATCTCAAGATGATTACAATAAACTGACAGTGTCCATATTTGAGACACAAGATGGGTGAGGTAATATCTTTTATTGAACCAGCTTCTGTTAGTGAGAGAGACAAGCTTTTGAGCTTATACAGAGCTCTTGTTTAGGTGAAGTTGGTCCAGTAAAAGAACAGGTTTAAGAATTTTATTAAGATGATGTTAAAATAAAAAGAAAACGGTATATTATTCACCCATTTTGTTTCACCAATATCCTGGAACCGACATGGCTACCCCAACACTGCATACAATGTGCATATTTGTTTTTATAGGAGGTATACATTTCCCTAGGGAAACAATTTGCAACTGGAGATTTATAGAAACATCTGGCTTGACACTTAAACCATAATGGTTTAATCCTTTATTTTTCTCTTCCCCTCATTAGTCTAAAAACTGAACCAAGATTTACTTTCAAGTTGGTCTGTTTACTTTGAGAGCAGTCACTAGACTCGTAATAGTCCGTATGTTTCCCCTTATTGAGATTTTGAATTAATAGAATTTTGTTCCTCTTTCCTGTTTGTTCAGATGACAGTTCTTTCTGCAACTCCTGGAAAGGTTGTTTGTGAAATGAAAATAGAGGAGGAGCACACAAACAGAGGTGGCACCTTGCATGGAGGTTTGACTGCCACACTGGTAGATGTAGTGTCAACAGCAGCATTGTTGTACACAGAAAGAGGAATACCCGGGGTCAGTGTGGATATGAACATTACGTACGTATTGAACATGCTTACTGTCAAATGTTAGATCTTAATGTTTGATGTGTTCTACTAACAGGGCCTGGATTCTGCTAAGTTTCTTTTCCATGATCTACTTACCACTTTAGTGACAAACTGCAGTCTATTCTGAAAGAACAACTTCTAATAAAGTCATTATAGATCCTGTTTGGGAATATCATCATGTGGTTGAGACACTAGTTTGAGGCAGTCAAATGTTCTTTAAGCTCCCTCTTTTATTATGTTTGGTTTAATGCCTTAGTTACTTCTAGGTAACAAAGTCCAAATTCTATAATCTTCTCATGCATGGAATTTCAGTGGGAATATCAGTGTGAGCTCTGCCTGAGGAGAAGCTGCAAGATTCAGGCCTGTGAAAAGGTGCAAGGGGTTAAGTACAAACTGACTATGGTAGCTCCTTCAAAAAATAATTTTAAATGGATGAATGTTCCCTGATTTGTAGCATGTTGTTGTATAAAACAATTGTTCTGTTTTTCATTCAAGATACATGTCTGCTGCTAAGACTGGGGAAGAGATATTGATCACTGCTCAGATTTTGAAGCAAGGAAGAAGTCTTGCCTTTGCCAGCGTGGATGTAACAAACAAGGCAACGGGAAAGCTTGTGGCACAAGGCAGACATACAAAACACCTTGGACATTAATATAAGAAAATTATATCTAAAAAGGAAAGTTTGTGCTTAAGATGCTAGCATTGAATTTTTTTTTTCTAATTTAAGCTGTATCAAGTCACCACGATATGAAGGCAGTTAAGAGGTCTATGTAAAATGAATTGGTCTCAGTCCCATTCCTAGTGGACAAGTGTTCATATTGTAATTGGCACTAATTCTGAGCTTGTTGCAGTCTTGGTAGAGAGACCAAAAACTGAAGAGACAGGAAGACCAATGTATTTCTTTTGTGCCTGAAGATAAGGTCAATGTTCAGGCTCACTGGTGGGACTGGGTGGGGAAGCTTTCTGCTCCCATTCTGAACCTCTCTCATGAAAACATGGTTCCAGTCTCTAGGGCTGTCAGTTCATAACCTTTCAAAAACTAAAGCAACTAACAAACTGCATTTTTTTTGTCCTATGCTACCAAGTGTTAAAGTAACAGGTGTTACAAGTTTAGTATTGCTGTTTTAAATTATTAATCTGAAATAAGAATATTTTGCAAATGGGAAATGTAATACATTGAGAACATAGATAAGTCTTTATATCTGGCAAATGCCTAACTCATTAAAAAAATTCAATAAATATTCAAGAAGTACACATTTAATAAAAGCTCTCATACTACTACATTAAGTAAGCTCATTCAGCCTGGATGAACAAACTATTTTCTCTGTGAAAAGTTGTATAGTTATATTGTGCTAGAGCAGTGTTTCTCAACCAGTGGCTCATGACCTCTAGGGGTGGGATTGTGCATCACAAAATGCAATCAGGAGCGTTGTGAGGTGTTGAAAATTTCAAAACCATTCTGAAGCAAATTACATTTCCAAAATAACTTTGGCGGCAGCCAAAACCGTCAAAGTGTTTGAGATCAAATAGTAGTAGTTGTATTAGAGTTATCACTGATATTTTTTTATTCTTTAATATAAAATGCAAGGGGGTTAACTTTTTCTAAAATGACCCTTACCTCCTTTTTAAAAATTAATGTATTTAAATATGGCATAGCTCTGTATTTAAAAAGTCTGTCATTCTTGCCAAGGCAAATTGACCCAGTCAGTGCTTTCTTCTTATATACAGTAAAATGGGAAAAAAAATCTTTCCTATTTTTGCCATTTAATTCATTTTAAAAAAAAAGCTTTTCCAGTGACCAGTATCTGTTTCATTTACAGAACTATCATACATTAACCATTTAGTGAAAATCAATGTTAATGAATAGTATTACATCCACTTTGTTTTAACGGACTGAAAGAAAATCTGCCATTCTGTAATTATATACCTTTGTCTTAAATAGGCTATTGCCTTATCTGTGCACTGAAACAAATCAAGCTCTGTTTGCATGCCATCTAATAAAAGCCTAGGCGCTTCCCACATGGAATCAAATACTGTTACTGCTGTAGATGAGTGAATAATGAGGAAGTGATGAACTGAATATTTTATTTGCAAAAGTTGACTAAATTAATCAACTCTATGATTAAGGTTAAAAATTAATCAATAAGGTGAACTATTGCAGCAAACAGTTTAGCCACTGCCCTCATATCAGTCAAAACTTCCATTTTCTTCATTGCTGCTTATGTTGGTGAGGGAATAGAGAATGAGCAGGTCTGTATTCAGAAGGCATCTGCATAGCTTTAGAAACAGAAATTAGACTCCACTGGGAGTCATCCTGTGTAATGACTGCAGGATCATGCCATTAGCATTTACTTTTGCTGTAACTCTAATGCAGTCGTTCATGTTGCGTTAGTCCCTGTTGCATAATTAAGAAAATGGGACATAAGTGTTGTTAAGCAGGCCAGATGAATCTGTTAACTGATTTTTAAAGTATCTTTGAATGTTTATATTCCTCACAGTTTATGCCGTTTAATAAATGAAAATGGGGTGGAGGAGAGGAAGATGGCTTAAAAATGTTGGGTGGTGCTAGCACTTCATTCAAATCTATTCACTCTATTCAAATCTCTCAGCTCTTGGTCTGTAGGCCAGAACCAGACCCTTACACGACCAGGGTTGCCAAGTCTCCAGGAATTAAAGATTGTCATGTGATAACCTTCAGGACTAGGCAATGCTATGCTCCACTACCTTACTAAGATAATCATTAAGTATTTTTAAGAATCTCATTACTTTCAAAAGTTATGGTGTATGAATTTAGCTTTTTATGCCACACATGCCTTTTCATTTTCTTTTGAAAAAGAATATTTAGTTTCTTTAGGGAAAGACTTACTAGAAGTATGTGAAGTGTCATCTTTGGGTGTCAAGTGATTTGATTAAAAATGTATGTGAAGCATTGCCATTTAGAGTTAAATCAGTGCTCACTACAAACAGACTTCCATTTAGAACAATCTGGCAGATTGTCAAAGGCACTTCTCGTTTCCTGAAATGTTGTTTTGAGTGTTGAGAGTTTTAGGGGAAAAACAACACCTGACTGGAAAAGAAGAGTAGTCAGTGCTGTTAGATAACTGGATCTCTGATTGCCTGCACAGTCCTTGTGTCTATGCACCCAGCTAGCCAATTACCTACTGCCCTGAGACTGGCTTCTGTCTAACCACTACTTACTTTCAAACACTCATTTCTGGTCTCAGCAGAAGTAAAACTCTAGGGAAACAAATCATTGCTAGCAACAGTGAATGGCTGTGGATACAGAAGAAGAGCTATTATTATACAGACAGATGAGGAGAAGTTTTATGCTCTAGAGTAAGAAGCATGTGTAATGAGGTATGGAGAAACTTATCTGCACTAGTGTTCTCTTCATGCTTTTCTGACTTGTCTTGCGATTACTGCTATCCAAGCCCTTTGGCTGTACTTATGAAGCCTCTCGTTTTCATCACTTCCTTTTCCCTAATTAGCCCACAATAGTTTCACTTGGTCTGATCATTTTTATTCACTTACCTACATTCTTCCTTTATGTTATAATGCTGTTATAAATGTTTATAGGAATTATAGTGACAAAATTCAGAATTATTTTCTAGGGGGTAGATGCTGTATATCAGCTATTCATTCATACCATGTGAATGTCATATTTTAGACAGTTTGACTTTATACATGTAACCTGTTCAATAAAATAGAATTTACATTTATTTATATTGCACTCAGAGTCAGCTTCTGATATCCCTACTCTGAATAAGTTTCCCCAATTGAATTGGCAGAGATTATTTAAAATAAGGGACTAATCATTTTGAGTAAAGAGACCAGAAACTGAGTGCAAGTTAGTCATATATACCTCAGTGTAATAGCAGTAACAAGTAACTATGAAATAGAAATACCAGATCACATGTTAGTAAAAATGACAAAGCAGTAAGTGGAAAAATGCCAGATCTGAATGGTTTAAATTCGTATATCAATATAAAAGGTTATTCTCTATCTGGGTTTATAACAAACACACCAGAAGATTGAGAATAATATTTTTGGACCTCCCCAGTGTCGAGGTCCCATTAAAAATAGGGAAATAGTTAATCCATACAGTTTGCACATTTGGTTAACAGTGTGGACATACAAAAGTTAACCTTACATATTCCCACACACACTGATGCACAAGACACATGGGCTTTCTCCATATACATATAACTATAAAAAACCCTCAAAAGTTAAAGTTTAAAAAGAATGTTAACATTTCAAAGTAAACACTAAACACAATCTTAATTTACTCCCATTTTGTATATGCATTAGGACACTGCCTTTCATTGCATAATCATATACTCTTTCCCACAGGACCCTTCAACGGAAAAAATATCAAGTGAACTCAGATGATCCTCTGCATTGTTCATCAGTGGGATTCACAACCACGGTTTTCAGAGCCACAGCACAGACCTTGACTATTTGAGCTGAAGGAGTAACTCCATTAGCTGGTGTACTATCCTGTGTAATGTACTGAATCAACAAGTTACATATAGAATCATAGACTTTAAGGTCAGAAGGGACCATTATGATAGTCTAGTCTGACCTGCACAACGCAGGCCACAGAATCTCACCCACCCACTCCTGTAACAAACCCCTAACCTAGGTCTGAGCTACTGAAGTCCTCAAATCGTGGTTTAAAGACTTCAAGGTGCAGAGAATCCTCCAGCAAGTGACCTGTGCCCCACGCTGCAGAGGAAGACAAAAAACACCCAGGGCCTCTGCCAATCTGCCCTGGAGGAAAATTCCTTCCTGACCCCAAATCTGGCAGTCAGCTAATCCCTGAGCATGTGGGCAAGACTCACCAGCCAGACACCCAGGAAAGAATTCTCTGAAGTAACTCAGATCCCACCCCATCTAACATCCCATCACAGGCCATTGGGCATATTTACTGCTAATAGTCAAAGGTCAATTAATTGCCAAAATTAGGCTATCCCATCATACCATCCCCTCCATAAATTTATCAAGCTTAGTCTTGAAGCCAGATGTGTTTTGCCCCCACTGCTCCCCTTGGAAGGTTGTTCCAGAACGTCACTCCTCTGATGGTTAGAAACTATCTAATTTCAAATCTAAACTTCCTGATGGCCAGTTTATATCCATTTGTTTTTGTGTCCACATTGGTACTGAGCTTAAATAATTCCTCTCCCTCCTTGGTATCTCCCCTCAGCCTTCTTTTGGTTAGGCTAAACAAGCCAAGCTCTGAGTCTCCCTTCATAAGACAGGTTTTCCATTCCTCGGATCATCCTAGTAGCCCTGTTCTCTGTACCTGTTCCAGTTTAAATTCATCCTTCTTAAACATGGGAGACCAGAACTGCACACAGTATTCCAGATGAGGTCTCACCAGTACCTTGTATAACGCTACTAACACCTCCTTATCTTTACTGGAAATACCTCACCTGATGCATCCCAAGACCGCATTAGCTTTTTTCACAGCCATATCACATTGGCAGCTCATAGTCATCCTGTGATCAACCAATACTCCGAGGTCCTTCTCCTCCTCTGTTACTTCCAAGTGATGAACCCCCAGTTTATAACAAAAAAAAGTCTTATTAATCCCTAAATGCATGACCTTGCACTTTTCACTATTACATTTCATCCTGTTACTATTACTCCAGTTTTTCAAGGTCATCCAGATCTTCCTGTATGATATCCCCATCCCTCTCTGTATTAGCAATACTTCCCAGCTTTGTGTCATCCACAAACTTTATTAGCACATTCCCACTTTTTGTGCCATAGTCAGTATTAAAAAGATTAAATAAGACTGGTCCCAAAACCAATCCATGAGGAACTTCACTAGTAACCTCCTTCCAGCCTGACAGTTCACCTTTCAGTATGACCTGGTGTAGTCTCCCCTTTAACCAGTTCCTTATCCACCTTTCAATTTTCATATTGATCCCCATCTTTTCCAATTTAGCTAATAATTCCCCATGTGGAACTGTATCAAATACCTTACTGAAATCAAGGTAAATTAGATCCACTGCATTTCCTTTGTCTAAAAAATCTGTTACCTTCTCAAAGAAGGTAGGTTTTACATGAACTACCTTTTGTAAAACCATGTTGTATTTTGTCCCAATTACCATTGACCTTAATGTCCTTAACTACTTTCTCCTTCAAAATTTTTTCCAAAACCTTGCATACTACAGATGTCAAACTAACAGGCCTGTAGTTACCCAGATCACTTTTTTTTCCCCTTTTCTTAAAAATAGGAACTATGTTAGCAATTCTCCAGTCATACGGTACAACCCCTGAGTTTGGAGATTCATTAAAAAATTTTGCTAGTTGGGCTTGCAGTTTCAGGTGGCAGTTCCTTTAATATTCTTGAATGAAGATTATCTGGGCCCCCCCATTTAGTCCTGTTAAGCTGTTAAGAGGTTAGCTTCTTCCTCAGAAGTGGTAATATCTACCTCCATATCCCCATTCCCATTTGTCATTTTACCATTATCCCTAAGCTGCTCATTAAAGACTGAGGCAAAGTATTTGTTTAGATATTGGGCCATGCCTAGATTATCCTTAACCTCGACTCCATCCTCAGTGTTTAGAGGTCCCACTTCTTCTTTCTTTGTTTTCTTATTTATATGATTATTGAACCTTTTACTATTGGTTTTAATTCCCTTTGCAAGGTCCAACTCTACATGGCTTTTGGTCTCTCTCACTTTATCCGTACATGTTCTGACCTCAATAAGGTAGCTTTCCTTGGTGATCCCTCCCATCTTCCGCTCCTTGTAGGCTTTCTGCTTTTTCTTAATCACCTCTCTGAGATGCTTGCTCATTCAGCTTGGTCTACAACTCCTGCCTATGAATTTTTTTCCCCTTTCTTCAGATGTAGGCTTCTGATAGTTTCTGCAACTTTGACTTGAAGTAATTCCAGGCCTCCTCCGCCTTTAGATCCAAACTTCAGTCCAATCCACTTCCCTAACTAAGGTAGCATATGCAGCAATAGCCCCATTTTTGCAGACAGCATACTCAAGCATATGGATAGGACGTTGTTTGAGGCAACTTTACTGTAAACAACACTTGTAGCTGCCCTATTAGAGAACTGTGTAAGCATATAAAGCCTTGCTCAGTAATAATGGTTGTGAAGTGCACATAATACCAGCCAGTAGTACTACAGTAGAACTCCAGATCTTCTTCCCAATCCAGTATTTCCATTTTGGGTCTCTCCCCACCCTATAGGAAGATTTCATTTCTATGTGATTGCTTTGGAATTCAGAAAATGAAGGTGCATCCAATAAGCTCTCTATGCAAGTAGAAATCTGTGGTTTGTAACTACCAAAACTAGATAGACTGGACTTTCACAAGGATAGCCAATGGCACATTCTTCTTCCCAGCACTATCATCTTGCTTAATTTCAGTGTTACTTTACACCACAGAACTACCAGAGCTGTTTGAAAAGTTAAAATTAGCAAAACTTTCAACTTTTCATTAGCCTTGTTAACAAGTTTAAAAATTGTTTCTGCTCAATAAATCAAGCTGAGGCAGAGATCGAGCATGTAAAATTTCAGCCAAACCAGTTAGTTTAGCATTGTTCTGAGCATTTGGAAGCATGTGCTTAATAAACAGAAGTGTTATATTACCGAAATGTGTTACAACTGCTTGATGTATGATGCATCATTTAATGTATCAATTTAAGTGTAATCTAGTAAAGATCTGGGGAATGGATTTTATTTAAAAGTATAATGGAGGAATAAAGTAGTATCAGTTATTCAGTAGGTGGATAAGATGTAAAAACCTAGTTCAACCTTCAGTAAGCTCCTGGCTCCAGCCCCTTCTCAGACCCACTCTTCCCTCCCACCCCAAATGCAACCATTTCCTCATGCTAGCTGGTGTGCCACAGTAACTACTTACCGGTTTCTTCAGCTGGACAAAAAACTACATTACTTAGTAGGTTAGGAGTGCAGATTTAGCATTTTGAGGCTTAAGAGCATTATAAAGTGATTGCCCCATAAACTCGTATTCCATAGTTGGTAGGTAAGCATCCTCTTCTGCAAGCATCCTTTTCCACTGCCAAGATACATGGAAAACTTGAACCAACCACAGATACTCCTAACCAGTCTGCTCTGTTGTACCCATATCCCTGCCCAGATTTCAATTCCTATTATATTCAGACTTAAGAGCCACAAGAGAATTCTCCTGCCAAGAATCAAGTAGGACTCCTGCTACAACATACAGGGTGCGTAGTGAGAACAGCCTCACAGAATTTGTCTTTTTCCTATTAGACTGTTTAAGGACATACAAGGGAGGTGTACATGTGTCAAAGAATGTTAACTAAACAGCTCAACCTTTTACGAACCTATGTTTTGGGTGTTTATGCAGAGTTGCTACACATACTTAAGTTAGCACAATTATGCTTCATAAAAGATTTAATAAAATGAATCCTACCCTTTAGAGTTGTGAAGACTGCATCAGCTCACACACACCTCTAGCAGAATATGACCCCAAAGATGGCCTAAAAATAATAGCTCAATGACAAACTGCTCTCATACGGTGGGAACTTTAAAACCAGAATATTCAGTGTTCTCCATAGTTGGAGATACATTGACAAAATGAGGCAGTGAGAAATTCAACATCCTTCCTAAATGCGAGGTCTCTCCTTTCCTCTCCTCTTGGGAGGGCACAAAAGATGGTGAATCCCCTTCCCAGAGCAAGAGATTTAAGACTCAAATACTGAAGGGGGTGGGGGGGTGAAGCCAGCCTCCTAATCCTTCCCTGGGAGTCAGAAGGCTCCAATGACATCCCAACCCACCTATTAAAACCTGTTTCCCTTTCTCCTTTCCTGACAAACTTCTACAGTTATGTTACTTGTCAATTCAACATCCTCAGGAAGTTGAAAGCTTGGTAGTGATATAATAGATTTAATTTATCAAAGTGTGTAAGAAATAGTGTATAGCTTGGAATAGGCAGTGTTTTAAGAGTATACTACTGTTTAAATTGAGGTCTCTGCCACATAATGTAGGTCTGATACCTGTACATCTGTAAGATTCCCATACAAATCCATAAGACAACAGCAATATGATTGAGTACAGATTACTTTCTGTAACAGAATTTTAAATTAAGATGAAGGATCTGGCCACTGTGGATAAACCTGTAGATGTCCTCATAAACCAGTATCTTGATTTTCTTTTACAACTGTTAAAAGATTCTATAATTAGAAACAGCAATTCCCTCACTAACTCTTATCCTTTGCCTTATTTGCTTGTCAGTGACCAGAATCTCAACTGAGATGGCCACTACCACACCCTATAATTAAAGTTTGATCAAGGACAGAGTGAAACACTAATTTCCACCTGAGATGCATTGCCCAAGACAACATATGAGCAACCTTGAACAGTTCATTAGTAGGTTACACTGTTCAAACAAGACTGTTAAAGACAATATTCTAGAAGGTGAACCGAAGTTTCACCAAGCTGTAGTCTTACAGGTCACTGAAAAGAAACACACTGATCCTGCCAGCACTACCGGCAGTTATGCTAATTTTCAAGTATTCATGCCTAGCAGCATTTTTCAGGATCAGGCCCTAAAACAACAGAAGTAGGGGAAAGAGTAAGCAATATTTTCTTAATAAATTGAAATTATGTAATTTCACTTCAGCAGCCCTTCAGTTTGTTTTGGGGGACTTGTCAGGACAAAAGGTGGGGGGAGGGGGGAAATCAGTAGAATTCACAGTGGTTCTGGCACACCAGCATGCCCTTAAGTGAATTCAGCTGCTTTGGGTAGCTAGTTTATTATTAATGTTGTCACATCACTATATTTTTAAATGCCAGACTGATATTACCAAAACCATATCAGAGATGCTGAGAACCTGTTTTTGCCACTAATTTTCACTGGAGAGACTATGCTTAGACTGTTCTACAAGCTTTAAGTCTGAAATATTTGTGGATGACATATTGTAAGACAATAGTATGAGCTAGGTAATTAAACTCATGAGCTTTGCATAAAATGAACATTGTCATCTTTCACCTAATTTATTTAATTTCCAATTTTTCCAATTCCAAACAAAAGCTAAATACAAATTTAAACAGGTAAGCACTAGTTTTACCCAAAGGGAGCAGGCTTATACAGATTTACTCCAGTAAAGTACTCAACCCTTAAGCAAAGCCTTCTTTGTCATCAAAACTATACAGTAGTCTTCATTTCATTGCACAGTCTTAAAATGTTCTGCCAGAACCAACTTTTGACACTCCAAACACTATTTTACAGTGAAGTTCACAACTGCTTTATAACGTCTATTTCAAAAACCCTCAATGGGTTTTCAATAGGAAATGTTTTAGAAACCAGTATTTCCTGCAGTTCGCCAGCAAGTTTACAAGTCTCAACTCTCAAGAAAAAATAATCCTCTACCAACAACATGGTTTCTGCAGCTACTATTTTACTTTAATTTTAGCTGCTTTAACTACTTCAGACTCCAGGTCTGCCTCAATCTGTATAAATGTATCCAACTCAACAGAATACTCTTTTATACAGTTATACAGCAACTTGGGGAAAGATCCAAAAGTGAAAGTGCCAGTAAACTTAAACATGGCCCAGCAAAATAAAAAAAAGGCAAGAAATGCCTACACTGAATGAGATGCTTTTTTCCTTATAAGAATTCTTTCCCCACATTTACATTTCTTTTGTAACAGCCACTTTTCTGTTCATTAGAATGAATCGGATAGTGCTCTCTGATACAATCATATTAACAGCAAGGCTATAAGGCTTTTATACCCGTTACATTCACTTCTCACCCTCCAAATACTGATGACTAACAACATTAGATGTTAGGGGGCATGATCAGCACAAATGGAAACACCACCACAAATGATCACCTTGTGCTTTCAGATACATTTGTTTCAGTGTACAACAGTCCTTTCATTTCACATTTTAGTAAGACGCTGACGCAATGCAAAAATATGCAGAGCATCCTCTCTTTCCCAAGGTCCATGCAGAAAACATTTAAAAAAATTGTAAAGTTCTGATACACAAATGATTAAAAAATAATCCAGGATGATCAAGTTTCACAATGTATAGTGTTCTGAACATGAGTCCATTTTCTTCTAAATTCTGAAAGAATGAAGTGGTGAGGAAAGTGAATTCACTACTGCATTCTGTGATCTTCCCCATTTTGCTGGCCAGTACCCTACTCTGGCATGTAAGGATGGAGGTGATCCTCTATGGTACCAACCGCCCAGTGGGTGAGCTGTTCCTGTGGCAGGTACAGGCAGATGCTGCATAACTTGAAGATAGTAGCTTTGTTTTTTGGAGTCTGGGGGGGAGGAGAGAAAAAACACCAACACACAAACAAGTATTTAGTTTGTTCAGACCTAACATGTAGTCAAACAAAGAGTTACATTTTCACAGGTTTAATATTTACCCTTCCCCATTTAAAACACTCCCTAAAAATAAATGAGATTATTACAACCACTCTGCTTCATCCCCTTCTGTGTATGTAGGCTCTGATCAAAATATTGGACAATGTCGAACTATTTAACAAGTTTTTACAACCATGAGTAGGATTTAACAAGTAGCATAGTGTCTTTGTAGGAGGGGCTACCAATTTAGACTTCTTGTGTGAAGATTTAACATTAGCTCTATAACAATGAAGAGATTCTCCAGAATATATTTTCATACAAAAATAAGTTATTCAGTTCTACATGGGGAAGGTATGCAGCCACATCATCGCAGGCTGAGATCTCAGCTCTCAAACTAAATTGAATATAATCTGGTCAGCATGCAGAATGGAGAGGCAGCGCTATATTCTCTTCAGTACCAAATCAGTACCCCAATATTAAGGTACACTGTTGTTTGAGCTCCCCCTGAAGATTTTAATGGCTACAGGTTGTCAAGATCTCCTGAAGATCACTTGGCATTTTGAGACTAAAGATGGTAGCTGCAGTGGTTCCTAGCCAGAAAACAGTTTGGATAATTAGAGTTCACCAATTTCCTCCAATAGTTTCAAATAGATACTGTACTTGCTTCCTGTTCTGTCAGTTGCAGTTAACAAACTATTAAAATAAGATGCTGTTTTCAACCCCAGGATTGCTGAGTTTGCCTCAGTTTACATTAATGAGTTTACATTAGATAAAACTTCTTTAAACTGCCTAGAAAGGTTGTGGAATCTCCATAATTGGAGTTTTAAGGGCAGGTCCAACAAACACCTGTCACGGATGGTCTAGATCAGTCGTTCTCAACCTATTTACCACAGTATATGCAGTTCTATATTATGTAGGCCACATCCATACAATATATACTACTTGTATGCCAGAGGATGTCACATGGGCTGCAGTTATGGGATGACTGGGCCACAGGGGGCCCATATGTTGAGAATTACTGGTCTAGATAACACTTAGTCCTGCCTTGAGTGCAGGGGAGTAGACTAGTCGACTGAGTTCCTTTCCAGTTCTATGATTCTAGGAGTACAGGGAATTGAGCACCTTAAAAATTGTTAGATGTTTTGAAAGAGGATGCCAGTTAGGATACTACTCCTGTCTAATGGAGATTTTTCTGAAGTTTGATATAAGAAACATGGCAAGGCTCCAAATAGGCCTCTGACTGATCACTGGCCCGAGTGGGAGGGATGTTTGACAGCGATCATTTTGTATGTATAAGAATTAAGTCTTCGACAGTAGATCTGCAATGTTTAGAAGATGAAAGTGTTACAAAACCTCTGAACTGTTTTTCCAATAATTCTTCATTCCAACTGTAAGTTGTGAGTTGAGTAACTTAATGAAACTACAAAAAGGATTACGCAAAATTGCTCTTACTTTCCAAAATATAAGGAATCTGTTTTAGCAGTTATTTCCAATAGATTCCATAACACAAAAGCCCTGAATCAATCTTATTTGGCAACATTTTTTGCTTATATCCAGTTGTTGCATCTTTAAGTCTTCAGAATGGTGGTTTGTTGTAACACCACTTAATTGCAAGCATAAGACCACGGCAATTTTGTTCATGTAAACTTAGATAATTAAATACTTACAACTAGATCACTTATAAACCTTTGGACAATTATTCTCCTTTCATGTATTTACAAAAGGATAAAGTGTTCTCTCATAAGATAAGATTTAATATTCCAGATCCTTAAAAGTGTGAAGAGGACAAGCTTACCTGCAAGTGCTGTCTGTCAATGAAGAGAAACACTGACTGGTTAGGATTGTTGATAACAATTCCAGTCTTGTCCTTTCGGCTCAGAACATGCAGAAACTGTTTTTCATAGTCACCATGATGAAATTCAAACTTGGCCTGTACAGGAATAAAGGCAGTGTTTACAAACAAAATTAAATTACTAACATTCTGTGTTTTGATTTGAGTAGTGAAAGTCAGAGCTGATCCCTCTCTACTGCTCAGATTTAAGCTTGGGGGAAGAAACACTATGATCAGTTTTACTGCTACCCATTAGGTTTTTAAACAGTGGTGAACGTGACCAGAGATGTACATTTCATTCTGCTGCTGGACAGAGACATAAGCAGTGCAGAGGCACATGAGCAAGCTGCATTATTATAACAAAGAAAAAAAAAGCTCTAGGTTTATTTTGCACAACTGACAGCACTTGAGTATTGTCAGTTTTTCCTGTAGTATGGGTGTCAAATGTGAAAGGGGGAGGGAGGAGAGAAGAGAAAATATTTGAAAAAGTTGAAGTTCAATTGATAAAAATTGACAAGGCAACTGAAGGATATTTTTAGGTACTACACACTTGGCCATTTGAAATGGACTTTCAAATTAACTGTGTCCTTGTAAGAACTCCAAATGGAGTAATTATCTTGTTTGATGAGTGCTGCTCCTGAACTCAGACTTCGTCTGAGCAAACTTGCATCCATTTAGCTATATCAGTTTCAACATGCACATCTAGCTAAAATGGTGCAAGTCTGCTTAGACCAGACCTTAAGAGTTAGGCTTTTTACAGTGTGTAGCTAGTAAGAGCAGTAGGGATAAAAATTACTAATTTCAAGGGCATCAAATTACATCAAGAATGGAAGAACTATTTGCAAATGCAAAAGATACATACATTAGCATTGCTTTAGAGGCTGTCAGATTAAGAAACATTTTAACAAAACAGATTCCTTTTTACACCCTGAACTACTAAAACTTCTACTTTAGTAGAGTTACATTCTCAAAACCAGGTTTTTTTTGCATTTACTCAGCTTAGACAAGAAAAATAGTGTCTACAATACTTCACTTTCTGGTTCTCATGCACTAGCACTATACACTGTAGAGCAGACAACTTCCAAGGCTTGTCAATGGTGTTAAAAAAAACCCCACCCATTAAGTAAGTCCTTACCCTCCTTGTTTTTTTTTTTTTATTTGCTGTAGGTGAAAAACTGATAAGGTAGTGACTTGGGAGAATTTGACATCTGAGCAACTTTCCCAGCCCTCAATTGAGGAAGAATGGGGTGTTTGAGTATTCTGCTGAAACAGAGAAATTTTATAGACCTCTGGGAGATGTCAAGAAATATATTCAACATCTCCCCTTCAACAGAGAACTGGGAAAGAAGCAACTTATGATTCTACTCATTGTGAGTGGGCAAGTTAAACTGGGTCAAAGTCTTCATGGGGCACATCCCTCACTAGCATTTTTAAATGTCACGGTATTTGTCAAGTAAAATATAAGCTTAAAGACTTCAGACAATTTACACACTGTTAGGCAGCACTACAGGGCACAAGTATTTTTATCTGCAGTCACTTTTAGTTGCAGGTGCGTTCAGTTTTAAGAAGATAAAATATTTAGTAGAATTAAAAAAAAAATCACTTATTTTTACAGAAAACTAGGAGCCATCATGTATGCTGCACAGTAAAGTCCTTATCACTGTTTTATAAATCTAAGAGTATTTAGATTTTATATGAAAGAATGATTTATTTAACTTTACTTTGACTCGAAGCTTGAAGTGAGATCTGTGTGAAGTTTGTTTGCCTTTCATTAGGGAACACCAATATTGCTCTCTGATATTTCAAGTGCAGCTGAAATTAAGACAGGTGGCTGCTTAAATAAAAAGTGGAGTTACAAGCAGTTTCAGGTGCTCTGCCAGCTTTCCTTTCCACTTCGCAGCTTTACAATCAAGTTTTCCTTTTGCTTCTCACACAGCTTATTTATGAAACATAAACAAGGGAAGTGATGCTGACTATAGACTTAAACAAGTTGACAAACAAGTTAGTAAACTCAAGGAATAATGTAGTCCCTCACTCAGACATTGTAGGTGTTAACCATAACAAGGATACATTAAAAAAAATGTAGACAGAGAAGCCATTTCAACCCAGTGTCTAACAGGAACTTTATCTTGTTTTGTTAGAACAGCTTTGCATCACTGATGGCAGCACAACACGTGGAATTGCTTATTTCCCGTTAAGCAATAGCAAGGAGCATAAAGCATAAAATATTTTCAATATCTTAATGTAATAAGCTATGGCTGGCTGTGGAACATGTACATAACTCATTAACTTCAAGCCAAGAAACGAAAGAGGAATAGCATCTAAACGTTAGTCATTCCCCTCTTCCATTTATCAAACATTATTAATACAACTCCACTTATTGGGGAACATTCATTGTTATCTAAAGGAGGTTGAAGTAATAAGGTTTGGATTGTATGGAAAACAGGGATGTCTAATTCCAGTTTCTGCATCTTCTAATGTATGCAATTCCAACTTTTGTGAATATCTTTCAGATGCTAAAAGTCTGCCAATACTACTATTCGAATGAGTAACAGAAAGAAGTATGCACTCAATATTTTAGATGCTTTGTAACAGAAGTAGCTAATAAATTTTCAAGCATTTATAAAGTAATTATCACTAGTATCTGACACCAATTTATTGGTTATGAAAATGAATATACTTTCACAAGCAACATGTACAACATGCTTGCTATCACTTTAGTTCAAAAGAGAATACATTTATCCTAAGTAAAGGCCTGATCCTGCATCACTGAAGTCAATGGGAGCTTAACCCTGGACTTCAATGAGCACAAGCTCAGGACCAAAGAGGAGTAGTGTGACAATACTTGAACTAAAAATCCTTTCCCATATCCTATGGTGAGCTGAAGCTGCTCGCACATTCACCTAATGCAAGACAGCTCATAGCAGCTATGTTTGTAATAGCATTAAGTTGGCAGGAGCTCACTATACACTGCTACAAAGAGCCTAAAGAACAAGTTGGCATTTCACAGGAAATATTAAAATCTTAACATTTCAAATAAGTTAATGGTTTTTTTTAAAATTTACAAAATACCTGAACAGGCCTATAGGGCTCATCATCAGATCCCTTCCACCGAGAAAACAGGAGACAGACTATCTTCTCAATATCATTCCGAGGCCAAAGAATGAAGTCCATCTCCTGAGTACAGCCAATCACATCCTGTAAGAAGGAGTTGAGTGGTTCACTTGTAAATTACTCTTACAGCATGATCAGTGTAAGAGCAAATAGAATTCACTTTTACATAAGGTAACAATGTTCACAATTCTTAAATTTGTCTCCACATTCTTCCATCCTAACCCACTATTTTATCCGATTTACCTGTTATATCTAGTCTCCGAAAGCAAATGCTTTGGGACAAGAACTGGGAGAAATTTTCTGTCTGCACAATAGCTAGCAGAGAACTAGCTGGCTTTTTTACATGCTACTGCAAAGTAAGTGTTACATAACAGTCCCCAGTTTTACAACTTCTAGTCTCAAAGAGGCTTATTATAAATTTTTTTATGGATTATTTGAGTGTCATACCCTGCGCATAGACTGGTAGCGGGGTGCATGAAGCTGTACTATATCCTTCTGTAGAAGCTCTATGGAACTTTCCAAGGAATAGCTGGAATCCCGCACACCTTTCAGGATATTTTCTTCATAATTATTGGTCATGACTGGTATCACTTCAGACACTTCAAAAAGTGCTGACTTCTTCTTCTAAAAAAAGAATAAAAAAATAGTAGTCACATTAGGGTTCTACCCTTTTTCCAAGCAGTTTGTGATTACAACAATATTTCAAAGCCTGCATGTTTTCCCCCTCAGTGCTAGTGTTGCTTAAGCACTGCATTAGTAGTGTGTCTTGGAGTCATAACTCGGTCTTAAGAAGTTATTTGCAAAACTCTTCAAGACTGAGAATACGTCAAAGAGCTCTATTTAGACAGAAAGAACAGGGAGTACTTGTGGCACCTTACAGACTAACAAATTTATTAGAGCATAAGCTTTCGTGGGCTACAGCCCACTTCATTGGATGCACAGAATGGAACATATAGTAAGAAGATTGTGTGTGTGTATATATATATACACACACACACACACAGTATGTTGGAAATTGCCATACAAACTGTGAGAGGCTAATTAGTTAAGATGAGCTATTATCAGCAGGAGAAAAAAAACTTTTGTCCTGATAATCAAGATGGCCCATTTAGACAGTTGACAAGGTGTGAGGATACTTTGTGTAATGACCCAGCCACTCCCAGTCTCTATTCAAACCCAAATTAATGGTATCTAGTTTTCATATTAATTCAAGCTCAGCAGTTTGGAGTCTGTTTTTGAAGCTTTTGTTGCAAAATTGCCACCCTTAAATCTGTTACTGAGTGGCCAGAGAGGCTGAAGCATTCTCCTACTGTTTTTTGAATGTTAGGATGCCTGATGTCAGATTTGTGTCCATTTATTCTTTTGTGTAGAGACTGTCCTGTTTGGCCAATGTACATGGCAGAGGGGCATTGCTGGCACATGATGGCATATATCACATTGGTAGATGTGCAGGTGAACGAGCCCCTGATGGCGTGGCTAATGTGATTAGGTCCTATGATGGTGTCACTTGAATAAATATTTAGACAGATGACTCAGGCCCCAATCCCCACAAAAGTTTTTTACGCACATGCTTCAAGTTAAACACATGCACAAGCATTGATGGGACTGGAGCTTTATTGTCTAAAATTGACAGCTGTCGTCTTGACAACAGCTCTAGATACAGATTTCTGCTGGTGAACCAAGTTAATCAAAGGCATTTCACATCTGTAAAGTTGTCAATTTCCATCAAATGGAAGTTTAAGTGTCTCTCCCCTCTACGAAAAGAGCTCCACTATCAGTAGAAGGGAGGCAGATCCAATTTTGGAACAATTCTAAGGGCTAGTCCACACTAGAAGCGCTACAGTGTGCATCTGCAGTCTAAGCCAGACAGAGCTCTCCTGTCAACTTAATTACTCCACCTCCATGAGGGACAGGAGCTATGTCTGCAGAAGCTCTCCCACTGACATAATGTAACTTCACTGGCTCAGGGGTGTGGATTATTCACACCCGAGTGACACACATTATATTGAAGTGGTAGTGTAGAAAAGCCTTAATTCTAGCAATCACAGACTGTCAACCAGTGAAGAGTTACTTCATTTTCTAACTCACTTTCACAGCTGATTGTTTCCATACTGACAGTTACTTATGAACTGCTTCAGCATCTCCCATTCATGAGAACACTTACAGGAACAAAAAGCAGTTTTCCATTACACATATATCACCTGTAAACAAAGGCTGTTTGCCTGTAGGACTTTCTTATAACTCACTGAGGCTCTTGATTTCTCTTCTGAACACCTCATTAGATATATGGCACATACTCAGTCTCCATAATAGACATTATTTTATCTTCCCCTTTTTTGTATGCTCCAGGCTGGGCTACTCTAAATCTTTCCTACTCCCATTAAGCTTTCAAACACCCTAAGTCTTGGTGTGCATGTACAGGACTGACAGCAAGATGGAATCTGGAATGCTCTACTTGGATGTAAGCAAGGTTTCAGAACACCTAAACAAATACGCATGCATAGAACGCTTCCAAAAAAACATCTAGGAAGTTACACTGGTATTATCACTAGTTTTGAAGCAGACAAAGCTTTTCCTAACTGAGACAATGTAATTGCTATCATTGCTTAAACATTTACATTTCTCTTAAATGAGTGGCATATGCTGTCACCTTATTACTGAGCATGGAATCTTTTAGCATGATAATGGCCACGTGAATAAGTTAAGAAGTCATCTTTATTGCCCTATGACATAGCAACTAGAGACCAGTAGGTCTACGCTATCACATTCTCAAGTAGATGTTCACAATTTTAGTTTGTGCTCCATTGCAAAGGCAGAGAAAGGTATAACGCAGTTTGACCAAAAAAATAATTTTCCCTCAGTTACTTAGATTTTCACTTCCTTAGTGTCTGGTTTTCACAGATCTGTGATTGCTACAATTGTCTATGGAGTTTGTCCAGGAAGAACAGAGGAGACCTGCATATCCATTATCACCAGACATACTCCTAATATCATTTACCATGGATAGATATCACTCTCACAAAACTGAGGTTAGAGTTAGATTTAGACTTAGAAGCTTGTCAAAACTAGTTCAGGAAAGGAGCTTTCAGGAAGTAACTGCAGACTAAGGCCATGTCCACACTTCCAAGCAGCATCGACACAGCTGTGTTGCTGTAAAAAAAATCACTCATGTAGCCCTGTTATGCTGACATAACAAAACCAGCTCAATCAGAGAGTCTCCCTCGCCACATCACATAGCACTGTGCACATGAGTGCTTATGCCAGCAAAACTTGTGTTGCTCAGGGGATGTTTTTTCCAGACCCGAGTGCCAAAAGTATTGCCGACATAAGTGCTAGTATAGACATGGCCTAAAGAAGTGTTTTAAGTCTGCTCAATTTCTTAGCATCATATTCCGGAATACTGCATAGCCTCCTCCCTCATTCCTGGAGTAAACACATAACTTTAACTACTGCAGTTTCATCCTCGTTTTAAATTTGAATTTCTAGGATCATTCATTAGTATGTCAAACTAATTTAATCTAATTCTAAGTGAAAAAATAGTTGCCAAACAGTTAGAACCCACACTGAAGATACAAATGCAGGTATAGATGAGTTATCCAAGTACAGACAAACATGACAACATCTGGAAGTTCTGTTCACTGCAGCCAAGCAAATAAAAACTTGTTTTCAAGAATGACAGCAGCAGCTTCGGATATCCATGCAGGTTTATACCATTTCAAGAGGTTTTTTAAAAAGGAAGTCACAATCAACTTCTGTTTTAATCTGATAAAGGTAGTAACTTAAGTAGTTGTTGCAGCCAATTCTCTCTGTCACAACTGTGACTTTCATAAGCACATTAGCATCTAATTCAGGCCCCAAATTAGGCTTTATAGACAAGTTACATACCATACTTTTTAATTCCCTCCCACCCTGGGAAACAATCTATTTGGATGCATGTGTCTCAAGGATGAGTTTACCACTGTGTTACAAGCACATGACAAATGAAAGCCAAAGTCACTTAAAGGCAAACGTTAAGACAGCATAGTGACAAACAGATTTTAAATTTCATTTTTGACCTTGGATCATTTTGCAAAAAGACTGCTAACAGTAAACAAAGAGTTAAAGTTCTATTGTAACAGACAACAAAAGAAGATTTTAAAATTAAGTTACCTTGTCCTTGAACACAAAGGCAATATACATCTTGAAATCAAACTGGTCAGCTAAAGATTCTTTTTTCTTTCTAAGCTGAGCACGAAGTCTGTTCAGAGCTTGTTTCTTCCGGGAGTTTGGGTCCCCCATTTTGTAACACAGGTGGTACTAAAGCCTTTGGAAACGGTCACTAAACTATGGGCACTTTTTCAGAAGACTCAAGTACAACAGAAACAAGTCATTTTATTCCCACTAATACGACTCAATAGATAAAACGCGAATGTAACCCAAAAAACGCACCTCAGGTAATATTTTATGAGGCTATCATATTAGAGGGGTCAAGAAACAAACTATGTAATTGTCCAACCATGATTGGACGAGAAGCAATTTTGCAACAGTACCAAGAAAAAACAAAACCTAAAAATTCTGAAGAAAATATGCTTGTGTGAAGAGTTTAACCACAGGAATAAGTGGGTGAGAATGAAAAGGAAAAAAAAAATCTTATCACGATTTATGTGTACAATAAAAAGCAACTGGCACAAGCCCAATCCATGTGGGGTTATTTGTGCCTTGCTTACCAAAAAAAAAAAAAAAAAAAATTAATATATATAAAAAACAAATTACAAATTGCGTTTTACCCCAGCCAGATTCATGACTCTGCTGATTATTATTCTGAGATTTCCACTATTGCTATGTTGCCCCCTTTTTTTCTTTTTCTTTTTTTAAAAGGATTATTACACTTGATGGAGAGCAGAGAAGAGAGTGCAGAGGAGGAGGCGTGCACGTCCCGGGAGGTACGAGATTTCCCTGCCAACAACAAAATCATCAACTACAAACAACATGGTGCTGGTTTGCAGAAGAGCAAAGAGGAAAAACAGCGGAGTCATTTCTAACTTCATCCTGCTCATCATCAGGCACATCATCGCCCTAAGGCTGCCGCTGCCAAGGACAAGAGGGATCATGATGGCCATAGATGACGGGTGGGTGTGGGTGAAGGAACAATAGTATATCGCCTAGAGACTCAAATACGACTTGATCCCTCGGTCCCGACTGTCCCCACCCCTCAGGGTGAGAGTCCTACATTCCCCAACACCCTAGAGTCTCCCTGGGCTGCTGATCCCCCGGGGATCCTCCTCTCTCTGCCGCTGCTGCTGCGCTCCTCAGGGAGCCCGATTTAGCTGGGGCTAGGCATGGCCGATGCTTTTCACTTCCCCTTGGGCCTCTCCCTACACAAGGCGGCGACGGACGGCCTGTGCCTAGGGCAACGAGGCACCGACTCAGTGGCCTGGCGTTCCCCCTCTCACTTCATGGTAGCGACTTTACAGACATGGAGAGGCCGGTGGGTTGTTTTGAAAAACAGGTTTTTGTGGGAAGGGGAAAGGTGCAAATTTTTACCAATTTTTCCCCTGTTTATTTTGAAATTTTGGTGGCAGATTTTTTGCAAAAAAAAAAACCAACCAAAAAAACCAAACCAAAACAAAAAAATTACCCTTTTTAGGTTATTTTTGCCTCACTCCAGCCATTTTTTCTAGGGGGTTGGGGCTTCTGAAAGAGTTTTAACCCAAAATAACGTCGTCGGACTAGGTTAAAAAAAACCCACCGATTTTTTTCCTCTCCTCTCAACAAAACACCCCCAAATCCCCCCCAAGCAGGAGACGGAAAGACTCAGGCAGAGACCGAGGCCCACTCGCTACCCGCAGCCGGCGGGCGCAGGAGGAGCAGTGGAGGCGGCGGCGCTGCTAGCAGCACGGGGAGGAGCCATGTCAAGATAAAGCCACGAAGCCGCCGAGCCCCCCCATCCCTGCTGCACTGGACACGGTGACCGGGCCGCCCGCTCTGCCGCTGCTCAGCCCCAGCGTGGTCCCCATAGTCTAGCTCAGCGCCCCGGTGCCGGGGGAGGGGAAATGGTGGCGGAGGCGGCAGCGGAGGAGGGAGGAGGAGGCCGGGTCCCTGCGCTAGCGGCTCCTACGGAGAAGACCAGGCGATGGCGTCGAGTCCCGGCGGCGGGTGCGTGGGGAAGCCTCGCACCGCCTAGGCGTTTCCTCTCAGGCGGCGGCGAGAGCGGAGGCGCCTCTCAGGCCCGGGAGCGACCGGCAGCGACAGGACAGAGCGAGAACAAACAACTTAAAATGGCAGCGCCTGCCCGAGTCACAGACTAGACGCCGCCCGGACTCACTGCGCACAGGCGCGCTCCGCTGGCACGTACCATCTCCCAGCTCTGCGAGGGGGGTGTGTGCAGCGCAGGCCTAAAGATCCAGCAGGGATCCCATAGTGGCGGCCGAGCTAGTGATGCCTTGGGCAGGGAGGAAAAGCCAGCTTGCGCCCCACGCGTGACAGGGAAGGCGGGGGGGAAGGGAAGGTTGTGCATCGCATTACGGTAAGGAACCCAACCCCCCCCCCCAGTTGAGTGCAGGTCACGGGGCTCTAGCTTCCCACGTGACCCGCAACCATTGCACCGCTTCCCGCTCGGGGACCCGGATGGAGTTGCTCAATCAGACCCACGCTGCTCCACCCCATCGTGTCCCTGTTGCGGGGGGACAACGTCTCGGTCTCGCCTCTTGCCCCGCCCTTGGCTCTGGGCGGGGCTCCGGGGCCTCGCCTTCAACCTCTGTGGGGGCAGGGGGTGCTAGCAGCCGCCCCACCCCCGCAGTGCCGCGCGCCCCGTGACGGCGGCCGCGGCACCCTCCGCCCGGGGAGAGCCAGGCGGCGGCGGGGGGCTGCGCTGGAGTTAAAGGGCAAACTGCAGCCTGGCCGGGTGCTGTGCAGCCACCGGCCTCTCCTCGCAGCCCGGGGCGCTGAGACCCCGACAGCCGAGGCCAGGGACACAGCTAGCAGTGGGCTGTGGCTCCGAGAGCGCAGGGTAGCATGGGTTAGGGGGCTGTCCATAAATTACATAACACTTTTTGGGTAACTTTTCCATACCCACCCTCCCTTGTAACACTGAAAGAAACACACAAAATTAAGGACCCTCCCTGTTACATAATGTACAGACAGCCTAGTAGACGGCCACTAACCCCCTGCAAAGGTGGGCACCAGTGTAAGAATAAGAGACCCATCCCTGCCAGTGGGAGTTGGGGGGCGGGGCATGCGGGTGAAAGCCAAGGAGACTCGCTTGCTCGCCTCCACCGAGGAGCCGGACCTGCTGCTGGGCGCTTCTGGGGTGCAGCGTGGTCCATGGTGCCAGGACAGGCGGGAAGCCTGCCTCTGCACCCTGGCTACACTGCTGACCGGGAGCCGCCAGAGGTTAAGTTCACGCCCCAACCCCGTGCCCCAGTCCCCTGTCCCAGCCCTGAGCCCCCTCCCCGAAGTGAAGGGTATGTCTTCACTAGCAACATCAAAGCGCTGCCACGGTAGCGCTATAACATGGCTGTGTAGTTGTGGGGCCACTGCGGGGAGACAGCTCTCCCGGCGCTGTAAAAAAAACCATCCCCACGAGGGGAGTAGCTACCAGTACTGGGAACCCAGCTGTCTGCACTGCCACTTTACAGCGCGGAAACTTGCAGCACTTGGGGGTGTTTTTTCACACCCCTGAGCGAGAAAGTTTCAGCGCTGTAAAGTGACAGTGTAGACAAGGCCTCAGTTTCAGTGGTGTAAGAAGAACTGCTGAGCAGGAATTGCGTTTGCATGCCTACTCAGCATTTTGCAGGTGCCTCAAAAGGGAGGAGGAACAGTTACAGAACCTGTCTAACCTTATACTTTTAGTAAGCGTGGCAATCAGCTTATCTAAACAAAGGCAGCAAAATGGGAGCACTTGGGAAATTTGACAGAAGGCCTGCCAATACATAACTTTTTTTGCATTACAAAAGAGAAGTTTCCCATTCAACCAGCTCCTATGCTCCTGAACAGGAAGCCCACATTAATAGAGAGGAAGTAGAGTAGAAGCCATTATAAACTCAACAATTGATAACAGACAGTATACAGGTTTCAGAGTAGCAGCTGTGCTCGTCTGTATTCGCAAAAAGAAAAGGAGGACTTGTGGCACCTTAGAGACTAACAAATTTATTTGAGCATAAGCTTTCATGCGCTAAAACCCACTTCATCGGATGCATGCAGTGGAAAATACAGTAGAAAGATATATATAGATATATAGATATAGATATATATGTATATACACACACATACACACACACACACACACATATAACAGAGAACATGAAAAAATGGGTGTTGCCATACCCATTATAACAAGAGTGATCAAGGAAGATGAGTTATTACCAGCAGGAGAGAAAAAAAAACAAAAAACCTTTTGTAGTGACAATCAGGATGGCCCATTTCCAACAGTTGACAAGAAGGTGTGAGTAACAGTAGGGGAAAAAAATAAGCATGGGGAAATAGTTTTACTTCGTGTAATGACACATCCACTCCCAGTCTTTATTCAAGCCTAATTTAACGGTGTCTAATTAATTCCAATTCAGCAGTCTCTTGTTGGAGTCTATTTTTGAAGTTTTTTTGTTGTAATATTGCCACTTTTAGGTCTGTAATCGAGTGACCAGAGAGACTGAAGTATTCTCCGACTGGTTTTTGAATGATATAATTCTTGACGTAAGACTGGGAGTGGATGTGTCATTACACAAAGTAAAACTATTTCCCCATGTTTATTTTTCCCCCTACTGTTCCTCACATGTTGTTGTCAATTGATGGAAAGGGCCCACCTTGATTATCACTACAAAAGGTTTTTTTTCTCTCCTGCTGGTAATAGCTCACCTTACCTGATCAGTCTCGTTACAGTGTGTATGGTAACACCCATTGTTTCATGTTCTCTGTGTATATAAAATCCCCTTACTGTATTTTCCACTGCATGCATCCGATGGAGTGAGCTGTAGCTCACGAAAGCTTATGCTCAAATAAATTTGTTAGTCTCTAAGGTGCCACAAGTACTCCTTTTCTTTAGACAGTATACAGTTATTTCTTCTTCTAAGCATAGGTGATTAATTATTAATTAGATTTCAGGAGCAGCCACCGTCACAGTTACAGAGCTAGCTGCATCTGTCTCATTTCTGGTCCCTCTGAGTGCTCCCCCTTGGGGTCAGGCCTCCTGCATTTACCTCTTCTGGAGTTGAATTCTGCAATTCTCCCACTCTTAGGCCAGGCCCTGATCTATGGTATCCTGTGGATCAACCATCCTTATGCAACAGGTCTGACTTAGTTTAAGTACCTGTATTCTTCCCTTCAGGAGCCTGTGACCTGGGGTATACAGTAAACAGACAGACTTTTAAAAATCAAAATACAATAATAGTAGGAGCAAAGCATTTAGCGAAAAAGTATTTTAAAATAGCAAACAGACTACACACATTTATCTTATCTAAAGGTTTATCATCCCTTGATGGTAAATTAGATAGGCGTAACTTTTTCAAACACCCCATAGAGTGTCTGTCTCAATTTGGTTCCCCAAATAATTATCCCCATCTCTTCAGAGACAGGTTCCTTTTAATCCCTCCAGAGTTGTTTTGTTCTTGTGAGTTCCCAGACTTTTACCCTTTTGATCCAAACCAGTCTGATAGGATCAGCAGGAGATAAGGCAGCATCCTCAGAGCCAAGGGTCCTGGCATTGTCTCCTAACAACTCTCAAGAAGAAGAGGTTCTCTAAGTATATTAGCAGCAAGGGAAAGAAAAAGGAAAGTGTAGCTCCTTTACTTAGCAAGGGAAGGAGAGCAATTAACGACATTGAGAAAACTGTGGGGTTTAATGGCTATTTTGCTTCAGTTTTCACAAAAAAAGGTTAATGGTGACCAGATACTCAACACAGTTAATATTAACAACAAAGAGGAAGGTATGAAAGCCAAAACAGGGAAAGAACAGTTTAAAGAATATTTAGATAATTTAGATGTATTCACTTCAGCTGGGCCTGATGACATTCATTCTAGGGACCTTAAGGAACTAGCTCAAGTAATCTCAGAACCATTAGCAATTATCTTTGAGAACTCCTGGAGGACAAGTGAGGTCCCAGAAGATTGGAGAAGGGTAAATAGCACCTTTCTTTAAAAGGGGGAACAAAGAAGACACTGGGGATTAAAGATGAATCATCTTAACTTTGATACCTGAAAAATACTGGAACAAATTATTAAACAATCTGTTTGTAAGTACCTGGAGGATAATAGGGTTATAAGGAATAACCAGCATGGATTTGTCAAGAACAAATCATGCCAAACCAACCTAATTTCTTTCTTTCACAGGATTACTGGCTTACTGCATGGGGGAAAAGCAGTAGATGTGATATATCTAGATTTTAGTAAGTATCTAGATTTAGTAGTATCTAGATTTTAGTAAGGCTTATGACACAGTCCTACATGACCTTCTCATAAGCAAACTTGGGAAATGTGGTGCAGGTGAAATTAAAGTGGGTGCATAACTGGTTGAAAGACTGTATTCAAAAAGTGGTTATCAATGGTTCCCTCTCAAACTGGAAGGGTGTATCTATTCAGGTCCTACAGGGGTGAGTCCTTGGTCAGGAGCCGGAGAACCAGGCCATACTGCCCTGAAATACGCTGCATGGCAAATCCTAATTGAGGGGGGCAATCAGTTCATTGTTCTGCAGCTATCTGAGGGACAAGAGGGGTACTACAGTAACAAGGAGTTGGTGGAGTGAAAGTATCTCACAGTGTCTGTGAGAAAATAGTTTATGCCTTTACACATCACTGCTTCAAGAAAATGTTGATCTCCTCTGATTTTTTTTATGGCAATGCTTGCTAACAATTCTCCTATAGTTAAGAGTAAAAACAAGCAGTTTAAATGGGAGTACAAAGTTAGCCCTAGATTGTCAAATGTTTGTCATTATAACATCAGTCAGACCTTAACCAAAGCTATAATTGTTATCCACATTTTTTCCTGCCTGGTAAAGCTTATCAGAGAGTGACAACCAGCAGTAATGGTAACCTATAACATGAATGGACAGTACTGGGTAGTAACTAATTACAAGACATTTATATATAAAGGTCTCATTTGTAGTGTCACTACTCCAAATTTCTGTTTTACTTCTCATATACATAGCACTGTGGGTCACTGTAATATTGCTTATCCCAGTATTTCAAAACACTTAGTCTACTACCAATAAAAATACATGTGGTAGTTGTAAATGCCCTACTAGGAGTGTGTTGCTGTCTGCAGTACCACAAGGGCCAAATCACAATACCAAATTGGAAAAGAATTGTTATGCTTAAATATAAGGTGGTGTTATATGTACATATACATGCTATACATATATGCCCATATACACCACAAATATATACAAATATCCATATTATTCATATATATTAATTATCTGAGAGTGCCCCCAAGGCACAAAATTATGTACAATCAAAGTCCCGGGCCTAACATTCCCAGGTCCACTTACGGGACTAAAAACAATTAGAAAATGAAATCTGTCTATTGGTCATGCGAGGAAATGTGCAAACTAAGTGACAGATGGGGCATGAATGTGTGAATGGCAAAGTAAGGTAACCACATAACAGTGTTTAGCCCACTGGGTCGTCTTCAGTCTATGCATTATGCTTTTCCGGACCAATGGGTAAATCCTCCCCATAAAAAGACAAAAAGTATGGGAAATGTAATAGGAAGAGAGCCTGAGACATAAGCCCTTGTATCAGAGGCCTGGTATGAGGCCTGAACTAAAGTAGTGGTCAAAACTTTGCTGATATAAAGCAAAGTCAGGTTATGAGCAAGAGGCAGGCCCTGCTCACAAAATTTGGCAAGAACAGGGCTGATAATGCAGAAATACACATTCCTAAGAAGTGCTAGTCACAGAGTGCTCACACAAACACATCTCAATATCAAGTGATACCAGAACATCCCGATATCAAGGATGGTACAAAAACATTTCCCAAGGATAACAGGAACACACTGACCCCTCCTAAAAGATAAGGTCAGGATGACAGTACGTAATAGAAATCTTTTAATCCAACCAATATGTACGAGATAAAGGTTGATAACTAGTGATGTCAGGGGGCAGTAACTAACTATGACAAAGGGGAAGTACTAATTTGTTTGTATCGGGATATAAAGATGTATCTTAGAGGGATTATCTTTGTCCAGCCGAGGGGGCAGTTGAAAGTCCCACCACTGACTGAGCTGCATCCATTGTCATGGGCATATATGCCTTAGTATCCTCGTAGAGTCTGCCAGGTGCTATTACTGTGCTTCATCGATAATAAACCTGGCTGGGCGCCTTTGCTGAAAACTGGGTCTGTGGATTTACTGGGCAGTTTAATTGAGGTCTGTAATCTCCGCTGTCTGTGCAGAGCTGGGACAGCACACTGCATGAACACACACGCAGTCAACATCTGACCACCGCCATTACCATTAAGCAGGCTTCAGCTCCGGATTACAAACAGCTCAGAATTAACCTGTCTGGTTGGGACACTGAGCAGGTGGCAACTTTTAAATAGTTGGGCAGCATCATAGATAGGGTTGGTGGATACTCAAAAGATTTGGACAATAGTATAGCAGCAGCTGCTGCCATGTTTTGGGCACTTCAGTAGCCACTTTGGGGACATTGTGACATCAAGATTGCTACAAAGCTGCAAATCTATAGAACCATGGTTATATGAACTCTGCTGTACAGCAGTGAAATGTGGGTGCTAAGGAAGGCTGCAGATATTCAGATTGAAGTTTTCAATTCTCATTGTCTTCATCAGCTGCTCCAGACACCATCAGAAATAAAAATATTCAAAGCCAAACCCAGCAACTGCCTCCATCGGCACTGATTCAATTTCAGCAGCTTTCTTGGTATGGACATAATATTAGAATGGAAGACCCAATTAATTCCGCATAGAATGCTGCTACACAGCTGGCAATCACATGGGCATCAAAAGTTTCGGTGGCACAATAAGATTGCCAGTGATGGACATAAACTGAATACATAACCAGAGCACCTTAAGCCCCTTGCCAGAGATGGATCTGGGATTGTTCAGTTTGCAAGGAGGCCACGTTTCTTTGAGATTTGCCATGATAACGATTATGATGATGAACTCCACCAATGATGGAGAAAATCATATGGCAGACAAAAGTTGGTATATACCAACATCTTCATTTAAATGGTAATGCTTTGTTTTCATCTCACCTTAATGAATGGAGGATGAACTAAGGCCCAGATCCACAAAGGGGCTTAGGTGTTGTGGGTGCTGAGCATTGCAGTGTCTAATTTTTAGGCACCTGAAAAAAACGAATCCGAAAAGCCCAGGCTCCCAGGTTTCATATACAATGAATGGAGAGAGAGGATCCTAAGACAGGATACACAAAAGCCAGCATGCTATAGGCAGCTGCCCACCTAAAATAGCCAACAGTGGATGCCAGTGACAGGGTGTCCTAAGCCCCACCCCTCTCTGGGATTAAAGTGCCTAAATCCAGACCAGAAGGAGGTATTTATCTCTGTTTGGGATCCACAGCCATGAGCCCTCTCCTGGAATTAGGCATCTAAGCTGTTTTTTGCAAGAAACACCAGAGGAGGAGGAGGTGCCACCAGTGTACTTATAACATTTAGTCCAGTGGCTAGAGCAGTCGTCTTGGATGTGGGAGAGAGGTTTAATTTACTCCTTCTGCCTGATGGGGAGAAACGATTTGAACAGGGGTCTCTCACCTCTAAGGAGCGTGCCCTTGGCTATGGGATATTCTGGTGTGGCTCTCGTGCAGTCTCTCCTGTTGAAGCTGTTTAAATTTGGATTAAATAGTCTTTAGGCCAGATATAGAATGCAAATGAGAATGCCTCTATAGCCTGCTGGTTACCACACTCATCTAGGAGGTAGGAGACCTAGGATCCTGTCCTCCTGTATCAATGATTCTTTATTTACTAAAGTGAAATATCTTCAACAGGAGAGATTGCTGGGGTTTAGGCATGAGATAAGTATCTGGATGCCTAGTGTGAGGCATTGTGCACGTGCCCAGGGGCAAAAATTTAGAAGCCTACAGGGTTTGATGCCTACAGGGTTAGCTGAGCAGGGTTTTTTTGACTTAGGTGCCTAAAGTAGGGAGTTAAGTCCCTAAGGTTATGTCTACAGTGCCCCACAGTTCAGATTATGGGCATGTGAATAGCAGTGCGCACCCAGTGCTGTATTGTATATCCTCCATGTGGGAACTTTGGGTTCAACTTAAAAGGTTCCTAGTTTGCATTAATGTAGTCCAGAGGAAGAGGACTACATTATCACGAACTTGGAATCTTTTAGTTCACACCCACAGCATCCACACAGGGATGTTACAGCACAGCTGTGGTGCACACAGCTATTCACACCTCCATAGTCTGAACTTCAGAGAAGCGTAGACAAGCCCTAAATCCTATTGTGGATCTGGGCATTGTTAGGTTGGGTTTATTTTCTTATATGTTTTTGTGACTGCAGGAATCCATGTTGGTCCTAAAATGGAGTTTTGCGCTCACATGAACTATAGGTTAAGTTTCCTGCTCTTTTGATTTCTCCTGGAGTTGTAAACAACTTCCAGTCAGAACCGGTTTTTCCTAAGGGGTTTCCCAGAAGGGGCTTCCCGCCTTTTCTAAGGGGTTTCCCGTGCAAGTGTATAAAAAGCTGCCCCGAACATGGCCTCAGGGCTGTCCATCTGAGTGGCAGCCAGGGACAGTCACGGTTCATGGGTCTTACCTGCAGACATCTATCCATCCTAGTGATAGAAGGGCTAGGGATTTTGCTCCAACAGCTTCCTCACCTGTAAATAGAAGAGAGAAGAAGAAACAACACTTACCTTTGTCATCATCCATCGCTGTTCTCCTGCTTCCCGTGGTCCCGAAGGAACATCAAGGGACGCCTTGGAGCTCCTCTCCAAAGGTTTGCCATTAGCCAGAGGATTGAGGTCCCAAGCACCTGCTGTTGCTTTGATCTGTGAAGAAGGTTTTTATACCTGTTTTGTAGGGTTGAGTTTGGGGGTAATCACTGTATTGTGCAATTTTGCTGTTTATTCCCCTTCTTATTTGTCCCACTCTTTGTTATAAACCCTTCAATATACTTTATTTGATTTTACCTTTACTGATTGACTCATTATTTAGGGTGGAAGGGGTCCTCTTTGCAGGAGAAGGAATCCTACCAGATGACAGACTCTGGACAGGGAGGCTGAACCTAAGGAGACAGAAAGCATAAGCGTCTCTTGTCTTATCACGCACACACACTCCTCCTATGTCTTTCAGTCCTTTCCCTTTAACAGCATAAGGGCCTATGAGAGAGAGCTTTATGCAATATCACTCCATATTTCTCCTCACCACATGGCTTCCAATACTTGAATATGGTTATGCTTCAGATTGACTGTGTAATCCTATATCATGTTAAATCCAGTCAACACAAACGTTATTTTTCAGACAATGCTAGAGAGGTTACAGTTGATTTGAGAAACAAAAGTTTGTTTTAAAATCCTTGAACATGTTGATCTTGTTTAGGTTAAGCATGCAAAGCACACTGTTAATGTTCTTATTTAAAAAAAAAAAAAAGACCATTTAACAATTCATTTTATACTTATGAATTTTTAAACCTTTTAAGATATGTATGTTTTGCTTCTGTTTTTCTTTTGTTTATTTTAAGAATTGTAGTTTTTGTAATGAGAATAATTTTGTTAGTTTAATGTAAAGGAATTTTAAAGAAAGCAGAAGCAGTAAAAATTAAGTCTTTTAAATTTTTGAAGGTTAAGTTGCTAAAACAGACTTTTACTAAAAGAGTATCCTGTGTTACCCCCCATTAACAAAATGCTGTCTTAATTCAGGACTGCTGCTGTATCAACTATAAATTGAGTGTCTGCTCTGAAATGCTCTGAAAGGGCTGTTGCAGCACCAAATTTTTTGTTGTGATTGTGATTGTTTTGTTTGTGCAAATGTGTTTTCTGTTTTATTTTTGATGTTGATGTGTTTTTTGTTGTTTTGTTCATGTGAGACAGCAATTTTGGGATACAGAATTTGCAGACCTAAAATATAACTAAATACTTTTTCTTATATACTGAACATAAAATAAGATTTTTGTTTTACAGTTGTACCTTATGAGCCAACATCTGGTATCAAGTAGATTTAATTCATAGGAGAGGAAATGTTGTATAGAGGCCTGTGCTCTAAGTTGTGAAGGTAACAAAAGTCTAACTCAGCCTGTTACATACAATTGTTTATAAAAGTCAGCAAAAGTTCAAATCAGAAAGAGCTGGATTAGTCCAAACAAAAAGGCTTGCTGATGCCATCCAAGGACTGTATGAAGATCATGACTGGTAAACAAGAGGAGAATGGAATCAGACATTAATGGACCAGAATTGGTGTATTGGAAATTAGGCCTAACTAGTGAACAAAATATAGAGGGGATGGGCTATTCTGCCCATCATCCCCTTTTTGGGATCCCTAAATATAAGTAAATAAATGAAATAAAGACTTTGGGGGATCAGTACACCAGGTTGAATGGTGGCTGAATTGGAAGAAGTGGACTTTACCACCCTGCCGATCTCCTGCGACACCAGGATCCACTGTTACATATTTGGACCTTCATCATCCTGATCCTGAGAGATGTCCTGACTAGACCATCCAGGGAGAGTGAACTGATGACATCACCATCTCCACCAGCTTCAGCTAAATCGTGAACAACCTGGAATGTGACACTGGGTTCCTGCTATCACCTCCTTGTGTGTGCGTCCTTTTCCTTTCCCACCATTCCCCCCCCCCCACTTTGATATCTTTCTCCTTTTCACTTCTGTTTAATGAGAACCTGGCTTAGCTGGCCACCAGTATGTACTTTCCTGCAACACTGCTGTGAGCCCATGACTAGAAAAGGAGCTAAAAGCAATGCCCTAAACAGCCTGAGTTTGATACTAGTTTGCCAGGTCTCAGAGTGGTTGATAAGACTGTGAGCCATGCCTGTGTTTTTCCAGAGGCAAGGTTGCAAGTAAAAGTCAGCACAAGAGACAGAAGCTGCATTTTCCATCTTGGCTGTTTTTTCTCTCTCTTTTTGTGCATTTGTCTTGTTTTGTCATAAAGGAAGCAAGATGGAACATTAACAACATCAACAACAGCTCCAATCCATCTCAGCTAACTGTCTTTTTCCAGAAATGACAGTTTGTTACCATCTTTAATAACATCTAAAACACAGTCAGACAAGGAGTTTTCCCCATATATATTCTCTACACATAAAGGGAAAACGAATAAGGGATATTATTAAAGTGAAAGATTTACTTAATGCTTTGCTTTTTAAATGCTTTTACTGTTTTCCTTCTTTTTCTGTATCTTTAATAAAAGGTTATAAACAGATTTTAATGGAAGTTGTTGCCAGGGAACTAAGCAGTCCGAAGCCTCTGTATTCAAACCCATGAACCATGTTTAATTGATTAGTGTTGAACAGTGACAGGGTCATGTTAAAAGAACAGGAGTACTTGTGGCACCTCAGGGTCATGTTGATAACTTTGACTCTAGGCCTATTTATTTCATCAAAATTAGTACAGCTGTGGTACAAGGAAGCAGCCCTGGCTATGGTATCAAGTTAGCTGGTCCTTTCCAAGGTGAAATTCTATTTTTCCCATTCCACACTTCTTAACGACCTCTAAGTAGAGCCCCATTAGCTCAGCAAAAATAATGTTCTTGCATTTTTATTCATGGTAGAGCAATATGGTAGGTAGAGTGGGAGAGCCTCTGCTTGACTCCCACAACCCAAGTATATTGGTTGGTACGTTTTACTCCTCCCTTCCTTCCTCCACTTCCAGTGAATATTTCATATGTTATTGGGGCCCTGTAGCCTTTGGGGAGTAAAATTCTTTATATGCATACACATCTTTAGGGGCTTTCATCTCAGCAGGCGAGGAAGAGCAAAGATGGGAAACAATGTTCATTTGTCTGTTCTAAGAAGCAAGCAGAATCAGGCAGCATGGGCAACCGCTATAGTGGAAAGAGCAAACATAAATACATCTCTTGTTATAGGCTATTTAATGGAATAGAAAGAGTTGGAGTAATGTAGTTCTGGGGAAAATTTAGGCTCCTAAGTCACTGAGAAAAGGAGTACTTGTGGCACCTTAGAGACTAACAATTTATTTGAGCATCCGATGAAGTGAGCTGTAGCTCACGAAAGCTTATGCTCAAATAAATTTGTTAGTCTCTAAGGTGCCACAAGTACTCCTTTTCTTTTTTGTGAATACAGACTAACATGGCTGCTACTCTGAAAAAAGTCACTGAGGTGCTTTAGAAAATTTTGCCCCTAGTCTCAGTTGTTTAGATTAAGACAAAAATAGCACTAATTTTAAACAAGATATATCTAGGGTACTGAGGGGGAAGCAGAAAGGTGTCTCCACAATCCATCTCCTCTGGCTCTTTTTGTACACCTGTCAGCTTAAGACCCTGATCCTGCAAACACCTATGCATCTCAAGCAGAGCTAGGCACCTCTCTGCAGCTTGGTCTTAGGCCTTATCTCTGTGAGAGGGGCAGGGCTTAGTATGCCTCTCCTGGCATCTTCCATTGGCTATTTTAGGCAACTCCCCCACTAGAGTGCTGGCTTTGTGGATCACAATCTAAGGCAAGTTTCAGAGTAGCAGCCGTCCCTCATTCATTGTATAGGATCCTAGGCACTTAACCTCAGGGTCTGTGGATCACAGTATTGTCCCTGTGATTTTCTAGGCCCCTAAAAGTTAGGTGCTGCAACGCCTAAGTCTCTGTGGATGTGGGATTAAAAATGTATGTTAGTCACTGAAGTCAGCAGCTATGTCTCTGAATACTTAGAGGGAACAGAGTTGTTGAGGTTTTTTTACATAGATTTTCTCAAAGTAAAACTGCACTTTAGAGATCCCGTTGTATGTGAGGAGGTGGTTCCTAACCGTTCTAAGAGACAACTTAATGATTCACACAATTCTAAACTAAAGAAAAATCTAGGAGGGGAAAGGCACTTTTCAGCTTTCTCCTTTCATCTTTCTCCACTAAAGCATGAGGGATCACTATACTTGTAGGAAAATCTCTCATTTTAACAAGGAGGAGGCGATTATGGACTCTCAGGGGAGAGTTAATTAATAGCAATGGGGATCACGATAAACCGGCATGCATTGTGACCAACTACTTTGAAGATGGTGTATGGATGATAATTTTTTGATGATATTTTAATAAGACTGCAACCTTATAAAAACAAATAACAGGGGGAAAGAGACAAACTACAAAGTTGTTTGTTGAATGCACAGGAACCTAATATAAGAAATAATACTCTGATCAAAAAGAAAAGGAGTACTTGTGGCACCTTAGAGACTAACCAATTTATTTGAGCATGAGCTTTCGTGAGCTACAGCTCACTTCATCGGATGCATACTGTGGAAACTGCAGAAGACATTATATACACAGAGACCATGAAACAATACCTCCTCCCACCCCACTCTCCTGCTGGTAATAGCTTATCTAAAGTGATCATCAAGTTGGGCCATTTCCAGCACAAATCCAGGTTTTCTGCAGTTTCCACAGTATGCATCCGATGAAGTGAGCTGTAGCTCACGAAAGCTCATGCTCAAATAAATTGGTTAGTCTCTAAGGTGCCACAAGTACTCCTTTTCTTTTTGCGAATACAGACTAAAACTGCTGTTACTCTGTACTCTGATCAAAGGAACTGAAATGTTAAGTTTCAGAGTGGTAGCCATGTTAGTCTGTAGAGTAGAAGCCATTATAAACTCAACAATTGATAACAGACAGTATACAGGTTTCAGAGTAGCAGCCGTGTTAGTCTGTATCCGCAAAAAGAAAAGGAGTACTTGTGGCACCTTAGAGACTAACAAATTTATTTGAGCATAAGCTTTTGTGGGCTAAAACCCACTTCGTCGGATGCATGCAGTGGAAAATACAGTAGAAAGAAATATATATATATGTATATACACACAGAGAACATGAAAAAATGGGTGTTGCCATACCCACTATAATGAGTTAAGGTGAGCTATTATCATCAGGAGGAAAAAAAACACCTTTTGTAGTGATAATCAGGGGGGTCCATTTCCAACAGTTGACAAGAAGGTGTGAGTAACAGTAGAGGAAAAAAAATAAGCATGGGGAAATAGTTTTACTTTGTGTAACATACATCCACTCCCAGTCTTTATACAAGCCTAAGTTTATGGTGTCCAGTTTGCAAATTAATTCCAATTCAGCAGTCTCTCATTGGAGTCTGTCTTTGAAGTTTTTTTGTTGTAGTATTGCCACTTTTAGGTCTGAAATCGAGGGAGATCTACCAATATGATCTATGCCATCATGTGCAAGCAATGCCCTTCTGCCATGTACGTTGCCCAAACCAAACAGTCTCTATGTAAAAGAATAAATAGACACAAATCAGACATCAAGAATTATAATATTCAAAAACCAGTCGGAGAACACTTCAATCTCTCTGGTCACTCGATTACAGACCTAAAAGTAGCAATATTACAACAAAAAACCTTCAAAAACAGACTCCAACGAGAGACTTCTGAATTGGAATTAATTTGCAAACTGGACACCATTAAATTAGGCTTGAATAAAGACTGGGAGTGGATGTGTCATTACACGAAGTAAAACTATTTCCCCATGCTTATTTTTTTCCCCTACTGTTACTCACACCTTCTTGTCAACTGTTGGAAATGGGCCATCCTGATTATCACTACAAAAGGTTTTTTGTTTTTTTTCTCTCCTGCTGGCAATAGCTCACCTTCCCTGATCACTCTTGTTATAGTGGGTATGGCAACACCCATTTTTTCATGTTCTCTGTTATATGTGTGTATCTATCTATCTATCTATCTATCTACTGTATTTTCCACTGCATGCATCTGATGAAGTGGGTTTTAGTCCATGAAAGCTTATGCTCAAATAAATTTGTTAGTCTCTAAGGGTATGTCTACACTACGCAATTAGGTCAAATTTATAGAAGTCAGTTTTTTAGAAATCGTTTTTATATAGTCGATTGTGTGTGTCCCCACACAAAATGCTCTAAGTGCATTAAGTGCATTAACTCGGCGGAGTGCTTTCACAATACCGAGGCTAGGGTTGACTTCCGGAGTGTTGCACTGTGGGTAGCTATTCCGCAGTTTCTGCCGCCCATTGGAATTCTGGGTTGAGATCCCAATGCCTGATGGGGCAAAAAACATAGGTGCAGGTCGTTCTGGGTATGTCATCAGGCCCTCCCTCCCTCCGTGAAAGCAACGGCAGACAATCGTTTAGTGCCTTTTTTCCTGAGTTACCTGTGCAGATGCCATACCACGGCAAGCATGGAGCCCGCTCAGCTCCTGTCACCATATGTCTCCTGGGTGCTGGCAAACGCAGTACTGCATTGCTACACAGCAGCCGCAAACCATTGCCGTGTGGCAGCAGACAGTGCAATAGGCCTGATAACCATCGTCATCGTGTCCGAGGTGCTCCTGGCCGCCTTGGTAAGGTCAGTCAGGAGCGCCTGGGCAAACATGGGCACAGGGACTAAATTAGGAGTGACTCGACAAGGTCATTCTCTTTAGTCCTGCCAGCAGTCCTATTGTACCATCTTCTGCCGAGAAGCCAGGAGATGTGGATGGCTAGCAGTCCTACTGCACCGTCTGCTGCCAGCCAACGAGGTAAAAGATAGATGGAGTGAATCAAAGCAAGAAATAGACCAGATTTGGTTTGTATTCATTTGCTCCCTCCTCTCTCCCGTCCTCTGTGAAATCAACGGCCGACAATCATTTCAGTGAGGTCTGTCAGGGGCACCTTGAAAAGTTTAATGGAGGTTCAGTCCTGCCTGAAATACCAGGGGGAGGGATAGCTCAGTGGGTTAAGCATTGGGTTGAGCATTGGCCTGCTAAACCTAGGGTTTTGAGTTCAATCCTTGAGGGGAGTCATTCTGTGTGACAGTTGTTTTTGTTTCTCCTTGATGTAAAGCCACCCCCTTTGTTGATTTTAATTCCCTGTAAGCCAACTCTGTAAACCATGTCATCAGTCGTCCCTCCCTCCATCAGAGCAACGGCAGACAATCGTTCTGTGCCTTTTTTCTGTGTAGACGCTGTACCACGGCAAGCATGGAGCCTGCTCAGATCACTTTGGCAATTAGGAGCACATTAAACACCACGCGCATTATCCAGCAGTATATGCAGCACCAGAACCTGCAAAGCGAAACTGGGCGAGTAGGCAATGTCAGCGCGGTGACGAGAGTGATGAGGACATGGACACAGACTTCTCTCAAAGCACGGGCCCCGGCAATTTGGCCATCCTAGTGGCAATGGGGCAGGCTCATGCGGTGGAACGCCGATTCTGGGCCCAGGAAACAAGCACAGACTGGTGGGACCGCATAGTGTTGCAGGTCTGGGACGATTCCCAGTGGCTGCGAAACTTTCGCATGTGTAAGGGCACTTTCATGGAACTTTGTGACTTGCTTTCCCCTGTCCTGAGGCGCAAGAATACCAAGATGAGAGCAGCCCTCACAGTTGAGAAGTGAGTGGCAATAGCCCTGTGGAAGCTTGCAACGCCAGACAGCTACTGGTCAGTCGGGAATCAATTTGGAGTGTGCAAATTTACTGTGAGGGCTGCTGTGATGCAAGTAGCCAACTCAATCAAAAATCTGCTGATATCAACGGTAGTGACTCTGGGAAATGTGCAGGTCATAGTGAATGGCTTTGCTGCAATGGGATTCCCTAACTGTGGTGGGGTGATAGACGGAACCCATATCCCTATCTTGGCACAGGAGCACCAAACCAGCGAGTATATAAACGTCAAGGAATACTTTTCAATAGTGCTGCAAGCACTGGTGGATCACAAGGGACGTTTCACCAACATCAACATGGGATGGCCGGGAAAGCTACATGATGCTCGCATCTTCAGGAACTCTGGTCTGTTTCAAAAGCTGCAGGAAGGGACTTTATTCCCAGACCAGAAAATAACCATTGGGGATATTGAAATGCCTATAGTTATCCTTGGGGACCCAGCCTACCCCTTAATGCCATGGCTCATGAATCCATACACAGGCAGCTTGGTCAGGAGCTGTTCAACTACAGGCTGAGCAAGTGCAGAATGGTGGTAGAATGTGCATTGGGATGTTTAAAAGCGTGCTGGCGCAGTTTACTGACTCTGTTAGACCTCAGCGAAACCAATATTCTCATTGTTATTACTGCTTGCTGTGCGTGCCACAATATCTGTGAGAGTAAGGGGGAGACGTTTATGGCGGGGTGGGAGGTTGAGGCAAATCGCCTGGCCGCTGGTTACGCGCAGCCAGACACCAGGGTGGTTAGAAGAGCACAGGAGGGCGCGGTGCGCATCAGAGAAGCTTTGAAAACCAGTTCATGACTGGCCAGGCTACGGTGTGAAAGTTCTGTTTGTTTCTCCTTGATGAAACCCCCCACCCCCTTGGTTCACACTACTTCCCTGTAAGCTAACCACCCTTCCCTCCTCCCTTCAATCACCGCTTGCAGAGGCAATAAAGTCATTGTTGCTTCACATTCATGCATTCTTTATTAATTCATCACACAAATAGGGGGATAACTGCCAAGGTAGCCCGGGAGGGGAGGAGGGAAGCACCGGGAGCAGTGGTGGAGGAGGGAAGGACAAGGCCACTCAGCACTTTAAAAGTTTAAAACTTATTGAATGCCAGCCTTCTGTTGCTTGGGCAATCCTCTGGGGTGGAGTGGCTGGGTGGCCGGAGGCCCCCTCACCGCATTCTTGGGCGCTTGGGTGAGGAGGCTATGGAACTTGGGGAGGAGGGTGGTTGGTTACACAGGGGCTGTAGCAGTGGTCTGTGCTCCAGCTGCCTTTCCTGCAGCTCAACCATATGCTGGAGCATATGAGTTTGATCCTCCAGCAGCCTCAGCATTGAATCCTGCCTCCTCTCATCATGCTGCTGCCACGTTTCAGTTTCAGCCCTCTCTTCAGCCCGCCACTTACTCTCCTCAGCTCACCACCTCTCCTCCCGGTAATTTTGTGCTTTCCTGCACTCTGACATTGTCTGCCTCCATGCATTTGTCTGTGCTCTGTCAGTGTGGGAGGACAGCATGAGCTCAGAGAACATTTCATCGCGAGTGCGTTTTTTTTTTCTTTCTAATCTTCACTAGCCTCTGGGAAGGAGAAGATCCTGTGATCCTTGAAACACATGCAGCTGGTGGAGAAAAAAAAAGGGACAGCGGTATTTAAAAAGACACATTTTATAGAACAATGGGTACACTCTTTCACAGTAAACCCTGCTGTTAACATTACATACATAGCACATGTGCTTTCGTTACAAGGTCGTATTTTGCCTCCCCCCACCGCGTGGCTAGCCCCTTCCCCCTCGCCGTGGCTAACAGCGGGGAACATTCCCTGAGGCAAACAGCCCAGCAGGAACAGGCACCTCTGAATGTCCCCTTAAGAAAAGTACCCTATTTCAACCAGGTGACTATGAATGATATCACCCTCCTGAGGATAACACAGAGAGATCAAGAACGGATGTTGTTTGAATGCCAGCAAACATACACTGCAATGCTTTGTTCTACAATGATTCCCGAGTACGTGCTACTGGCCTGGAGTGGTAACGTGTCCTACCATGGTGGATGGAATAAGACTGCCCTCCCCAGAAACCTTTTGCAAAGGCTTTGGGAGTGCATCCAGGAGAGCCGCGAATGCCAGGGCAAATTAATCATTAAACACGCTTGCTTTTAAACCATGTATACTATTTTAAAAGGTACGCTCACCAGAGGTCCCTTCTCTGCCTGGCGGGTCCGGGAGGCAGCCTTAGGTGGGTTCGGGGGGTACTGGCTCCAGGTCCAGGGTGAGAAACAGTTCCGGGCTGTCGGGAAAACCGGTTTCTCCGCTTGCTTGCTGTGAGCTATCTACAACCTCATCATCATCATCTTCCTCGTCCCCAAAACCTGCTTCCGTGTTGCCCCCATCTCCATTGAAGGAGTCAAACAACATGGTTGGGGTAGTTGTGGCTGAACCCCCTAAAATGGCATACAGCTCATCATAGAAGCGGCATGTTTGGGGCTCTGACCCGGAGCGGCCATTTGCCTCTCTGGTTTTCTGGTAGGCTTGCCTCAGCTCCTTAAGTTTCACGCAGGACTGCTTCGGGTCCCTGTTATAGCCTCTGTCCTTCATGCCCTGGGAGAGTCTGACAAATGTTTTGGCATTTCGAAAACTGGAACGGAGTTCTGTTAGCACGGATTCCTCTCCCCATACAGCGATCAGATCCCGTACCTCCCGTTCGGTCCATGCTGAAGCTCTTTTGCGATTCTGGGACTCCATCATGGTCACCTCTGCTGATGAGCTCTGCACTCACCTGCAGCTTGCCACGCTGGACAAACAGGAAATGAAATTCAAAAGTTCGCGGGCCTTTTCCTGTCTACCTGGTCAGTGCATCTGAGTTGAGAGTACTGTCCAGAGCGGTCACAATGGAGCACTCTGGGATAGCTCCCAGAGGCCAATACCGTCTAATTGCGTCCACAGTACCCCAAATTCGACCCAGCAAGGCCAATTTCAGCGCTAATCCCTTTGTCGGGGTGGAGTAAGGAAATCAATTTTAAGAGCCCTTTAAGTCGAAAAAAAAGGGCTTCGTCGTGTGGACGGGTGCAGGGTTAAATCGATTTAACGCTGTTAAATTCAACCTCAACTCCTAGTGTAGACCGGGGCTAAGGTGCCACAAGTACTCCTCATTCTTTTTGAAATGTTAAGCAAATTGATGTTACACTGCCATCTAGTGGACTCCTAGGGTGCTAAAGCCTAATTTTTACAAAGTATCTAACCTTAAGTGTATGTCTACACTGAAATTGAAGGTGTAATTGCATCTCGGGTAGATATATCCACACTAGTTTTATCCACACTAGCATGGCTAAAAGTAGCTGTGAAGATGTGCAGCACAGATCCCAGCACAGGCTAGGAACATGAGTACATAGCCAGGGTTTTGGGTGAACTTGGACTAGAAGCTTCTGCCACCATGTCTTCACTATATTTTCAACCACACTAACAAGATTAAAGCTGGCATGGATATGTCTACCCGACTGTAGTCACACCTTAAGGGACAAATTCAGTCCTGGAGTAAAGATTCAGAATTGCTATTGTCTTTATTAGGAATTACTCTTCCTTACTCCACTCTGGCCCCTTTATGTTGGGTAGAAGGGCCAGAGATTGGAGAAGACAACTTTATGGCTCCCCTTCTCTCCCCGCTGAGGTCTGGCTCGCAAGCTTTGGCATAAGGGCAGGGCTGAGGCAGGAAGGGCATGACAGGGCTATGTCTCTTAGTGGTGCTGCACAGTGACAGGATCTAGTCTCTTCAACCATCCTATCCTCCAATTCACTCTCACATAACAACACTGGGAGTTTTACAGCAACTGCTTACATGAAAAATTAATATTAGGAAAGTATTTAAGATATTTTTATCTATATTTGATTCAGCAGCTGGAAATAAGGAGTAGCTTAGCACCATGTGGCCAGGCAGTTCTCTATAAACCACAAGTGTGTGCTGCCCAGACCACAGTATGGGAACCTCTGATATATAGGCGACAAAAAGCTGTCAGATGGAAATGACTTTTGGTCACTATCTACCCGGGCTAATTAGATACAGAGCTCTGGGTCTCAGCTCTGCAATGAGCTTCACATAGAAACACCCATGAAATTTCACACAGGTGCAGGGGTCTGCCCACCCAGAGATAATTGCAACATGGGAGCCCTAGAAATTAATATAAATCATGTATTACAAATCCCCTGAGGCATCCAGACCCCCTAGCCAACTGCCTCTATTGTCATGTCCTGTAAAATAGATTAGAACATTTATCATTTGCCACAGATTATAAAAAGTCTAAAAAATAAATGCATTCTCTCTGGCACAACACAATCAAACAAACTGGATGAGCTCAATGGGAAACTCTGTGTGTTTATTCAGATTCTACAGAAGTGCAAACAGTCATAGCTATTCATGACATTCAGATTTTCGTTCTCTGTGAAACAAACAAACTGAAATCCAGTATGACACACTGAACTTGGAAAGAGAAATACAGCTAGTATTGAGACTGAAAATTGTTTAAATCAATCCAGAAAAAGGTCACAACATCATTTTTTTTTTGTGCTCAGTGGGCTAAGTTATAATTATGCAACCTAAAACCTTTCAGTGTGATTTCTGGTGCAATTACAATGGTCTCCACGATTAAATCCTATTAGTTAGCTTCTGACAGAAGGAAAAGATCTGGTGTAGGGATTCTTTACCAATCCTTCAAACTGAAGAAACTGAAGAGAAAGAAAACTCACACTGAAGTATAAGGGTGTGCAATAGCAAAAGTTCTTCAACTGGTTAAATGGAAGGAGTGGCTCCATTGTTATCCCCACCCGGATAGCAAAGCAAGGGACAGATTAAAAGGATAAATAAAACTTGAGTTTATCAAATCACAGCCTTCTTTCACTGCATCAGCCCATTCTAATTACCAACATTTCCAAAAGCAGTTATGCCACTTTTCAGAAATAAATTTCCCCTGACACTTTAATTCTTTTTATAAAGGCAAACAATCTTTATAGAAGTAAGTGCAATCATCAACTAAGCTGAGTTTGAAAGAAAACACATACACTGAAATTTTATATTATTGTTAGAAAATATTTATATAGTGCTATGAATGGACGTGTGTATTACAGAGAACCACGCATTCCCTGCCACAAGAAGCATACAAACTAAGGGCTAGTCTACTCTGGCAATGCAGCAGCACTTTAAGGTGCCCTGTGTGGTTGCTGCGCAGCGCTGGGAGAGAGCTCTCCCAGCGCTCTAAAAACAGTACCTCAATGAGGGGTATAGCTCCCATTGCTGGCAGCGTGGCTCCCAGCGTTGGGGCACTGTTTACACTGGTGCTTTACAGCGCTGCAACTTGCTGCACTTAGGAGGTGTTTTTTCACCCCCCTGAGCGAGAAAGTTGCAGCGCTGTTAATTGCCAGAGTAGACAAGCTCTTAGGCCCTAATCCTGCAAAGACTTATTTGGGCAAGTCTACACTACAAAATTAGATCGATTTTATAAAATTCGATCTTTAGTAAGCGATTTTATACAGTCCATCATGCGTGTCCCCACTAAGCGCATTAGGTTGGCAGGGTGCGTCCTCAATGCTATGGCTAGCATCGACTCACCAAGTGGTGCACTGTGGGTAGCTATCCCACAGTCCCCGCTGCCCATTGGAGTTCTGGGTTAAGCTCCCAATGCCTGATGGGGCAAAAACTTTGTCACGGGTGATTTGGGGTACATGTCGTCAGTCTTCCCTCCTTCCTTGAAAGCAACCACAAACAATCGTTTTGTGCCTTTTTTCCAGGGTTATCCGTGCAGACGCCATAGCACGACAACCATGGAGCCCGCTCAGCTGCACACTGCTTTTGTGAGCATTGTAAACACCTTGTGCATTATCCTTCAGTATGTGCAGAGCCCAACTAGGAGCCGCCAGCACGAGGAAGATTGTGAGGAGGACATGGCACAGATGTTCCTGAAAGCATGGGATGTGGCAATTGGGATATCATGGCGACATGGGGGCATGTTGATACGGTGGAACACCAATTCTGGGCCCGGCAAACAAGCACAGGCTGGTGGGACTGCATAGTGTTGCAAGTATGGAATGATTCCCAGTGGCTGCAAAGCTTTTGCATGCGTAAGGCCACTTTCATGGAACGTTGTGAGTTGCTTTCCCCTGCCCTGAAGCACAGGAATACCAAGATGAGAGCTGCCCTGACAGCTGAGAAGTGAGTGGTGATATCCCTGTGGAAGCTTGCAACGCCTGACTGCTACTGGTCAGTCGGGAATCAATTTGGAGTGGGCAAATCTACTGTGGGGGCTTCTGTGATCCAAGTAGCCAATGCAATCAGTGACCTTCTGCTAACAAGGGTAGTGACTCTGGGAAATGTGCAGGTCATAGTGGATGGCTTTGCTGCAATGGGTTTCCCTAAGTGTGGTGGGGCAATAGACGGAACACATATCCCCATCTTGGCACCGGACCACCTTGCCAACCAGTAAATAAACTGCAACGGGTACTTCTCAATGGTGCTGCAAGCACTGGTGGATCACTAGGGACGTTTCACTGACATCATTGTGGGAACGCCGGGCAAGTAAGAGTAAAATTTAAGAAGATACGTTTCTGAGAACAAAAGGGATACTCTTTCACAGTGAATCAGGCAATTCACAGCAGACAGCACATGTGCTTTAGGTACAAGGTCGCATTTTGGCTTTTATATTGAGCGCCTGCCAGTATGGTGACACATCGCGCACGGCTGGGCAACAGAATTTGGTTTCCAGGCAGCTAGGGTAAGCCAAAGGGTACGTGGGGTTGGCTTCTTCTACGTTCATAACATGTGGGAATGGTTTCAAACCGCAGCGCCCTCCTTTCCCATAGCAACCAATCCTGGTTGGGTTTGCCGTTTAAAAGGAGGGCCTGCGGTTGCCCTTTAAAAGGAGGGGCTGCGGTTTGGGGGTGGATGTGAGGCATCCCTTATGCGTGGCTACTCTCCGGGATGATCCCTTTTAGCCAAGCGCAAACAGCCCAGCATGACTGAGGTCTAATGTGCTGGGGATCACCAAACAGAGAGGATTACTGTTCCTTTACAAAAAATCTCCTATTTCAACTAGGTGACCATGAATGATATCACTCTCCTGAGGCTGACACAGAAAGATAAAGATCAAATATTGCATGAATGCGACCAAAACCCAGGACCATTCGCTGCCATGCTTTGTGCTGCAATGATTCCAGACTACTTGCTACTGGCTTGGCATGGTAAAGTGTCCTACCACGGAGAACTAAATAAGGCAGCCCTCCCCAGAAACCTTCTGCAAAGGCTTTCAAAGGACCTCCAGGAGAGCTTCATGGAGATGTCCCTGGATGATTCACCTGGGGTTCCATCCCCAGACATGTGAATAGACTTTTCCAGTAGCTGTACTGGCCGCAAATGCATCCCAATTCTTTAGGGCAAATCAAACATTAAACACAATTGCTTTTAACCCCTATATTGTAGTTACAAATGTGCACTCACCAGAGGTGCCGTCTTTGCCCTCAGAGTCTGGGAACAATACGCCTTGGGAGGGTATTGGCTCCGGGGTGACGAAAAGCTCCTGACTGCTGGGGAGAACGGATTCTCTGCTTGCCTTCTGCGCATTTTCCTGCTCCTCCTCTTCCTCATCCACAAAAGCCTCCTCTGTGTTGCGTGAGGCTGCCACCTTGCAGATGTCCATGAACAGTGGTGGGGTAGTGGTAGGGTCCCCCCCTAGAATGGCATGCAGCTGATCATAGAAGCGGCATGTCTGGGGTTCTGTCCCAGAGCGACTCTTTGCCTCCTTTGTCTTTTGGTAGGCTTGCCTGAGCTCCTTAATTTTCACGCAGCACTGCTATGTGTCCCTGGTGTAGCCTCTGTCCACTATGCCCTGTGCGATTTTGGCATATATATCAGCATTTCTTCTGCTGGATTGGAGTTCTGACTGCACAGATTCTTCTCCCCATACAGCAATCAGATCCAGTGTCTCCCATTCGCTCCATGCTGGAGCTTGTTTGAGATTCTGGGACTGCCTGGTCACATGTTCTATTGAGCTCCCCACTCTGACCAAACAGGCAATGAAATTCAAAAGTTCCCCGAGGCTTTTCCTGTGTACCTGGCTAGTGCATTGAAGTTGAAAGTGCTGTCCAGAGCGGTCACATTGGAGCACTCAGGGATAGCTCCCAAAGGCCAATACCATTGAATTGCACAGTGCTGCGTCTACAGTACCCCAAATTTGACCCAGGAAGTTCAATTTTAGCACTACTCCCCTCGTTGTGGAGGAGTACAGCAGTTGATTTTAAGAGCCCTCTAGGGCGGTGGAACGGGGTTGATTGTGTAGCTGCATTCCTTATAAAATCGAAGTAACACGGCTAAATTCGACCTAACCTTGTAGTGTAGACCAGGTCTTATACATGTACTTAACTTTAAGCTGTGAATAGTTCCATTGAAGTCAATGGTACTTCTCAGTTTAAAGCTTAGCATGTGCATAAGCCTTTGTAGGATTGTGATTTAGGACCTGACGTGTTCAGATCTGTTAGCATGGACCAAGCTGTGATCCATGCTAGCAAATCTAAAGCCTTGTCTACACTGGCAAATTTCTGTGCAGTAAAGCAGCTTTCTGCATTGTAACTCCCGTGGTGTACACACTGCCAGGCCAGGCAGCACAGCTCCGGCTCTGAGCAGTCTCTACTGCCTGCCACCTGTGGGGCCTCACCCACCTCCCCGGCTCGAGCTGCCTGGTACCGCTGCAGAGGCCAGGCTGGTCTTAGCCAGTGGGGTGGGGGACAGCACGCCCTCCGCCCCGCTAGGCAAGTGGGACTCCTGAGGGAACCCAGCCTGGACAGCTCCCCAGCCACTCCAGCCTGGCTGGTCGTGCTGCTGTTCCCAATGGGCTGGAGCACTGCCCCAACCCACCCAGGACACTCTGCTCGCTTGGCCTGGCAGACACGATGTGGGGTGGGGGGCAGGAAGTGGGGGAGTGCGACTCTGGGTGTTTGGGTGGGGTGCTGGGCAGTGAAGGGTCTGTGGGGGGGGTGCTGGCTGTGGGGCAATCTGTGTGAATTGGGGCACTGGGTAGTGGGGGGGTCTTTATGGAGCACTGTTCAGTTGTGGTGCTGGGAGTATATGGGGATACTGGGTAGTGGAGGTTCTGGGGGGGCCCTGGGCATAGGGGTCTGTGGGCACGCTGGGCAGTGGGTGGTGGTGTGCAGGGCACTGTGCAGTTGTGGTGGTGGGGTCTCTGTGCGGGGGGAGTGCTGGATATAGAGGTCGGGGGTGGAGGTGCTGGGCTAAGGGGCATCATGGCACGTAGTGTGGGCCTGCCCCTGAGGGGAAGGGCCGTGCTGGCAGTGCAGGGCCAGGCCAGCCAGTGTGCAACTCGTGGCTGCCAGTTTGTAAACAGTGCTCTCGCACTTTGCTGGGCAGAGTTGGGCAGGGCAGGGACACCCCTGCTGCACCATGCTCCACTTCCCACAGCCGGACCCTCGCTATGGAAACTTACCCTCCAAGTATGCCCCATTGCCCCCATGGGGGCCCACAGATATGTTTGGCGCTGAGATCACAAAAGGCTAATCCGACCTGTAAGTGGATGGAACGAATGAGGGAGGAGAATGGATTGGGAGGACAGGAGTCATTGCTGGGTATGACACAGGCAGAAGGGGGATGAGAGCTCTAGCCGCAGGTGATCAAAATGACCTTACCCACTTTCCCAAATGTGTTGGGTAACACAAATTCTGTCTCACACACACACAGATTTTGGTGGGGGGCAACTTTAACCGTTATTCCAGCCAGGGGCTCCTTAGGCACCTGGAAATGCTAGGGTTTTTTTTAGAGTAACAGCCGTGTTAGTCTGTATTTGCAAAAAGAAAAGGAGTACTTGTGGCACCTTAGAGAGTAACCAATTTATTTGAGCATAAGCTTTCGTGAGCTACAGCTCACTTCATCGGATGCATACTGTGGAAAGTTTAGAAGATCTTATTATATACACACAAAGCATGAAAAAATACCTCCTCCCACCCCACTCTCCTGCTGGTAGTAGCTTATCTAAAGTGATCACTCTCCTTACAATGTATATGATAATCAAATTGGGCCATTTCCAGCACAAATCCAGGTTTTCTCACCCCCCCCCCACCACACACACACACACAAACTCACTCTCCTGCTGGTAATAGCTTATCTAAAGTGACCACTCTCCTTACAATGTGTATGATAATCAAGGTGGGCCATTTCCAACACAAATCCAGGTTTTCTCACACACACCCTCCCACACCCACACCCACAAACTCACTCTCCTGCTGGTAATAACTTAGCCTGGTCCAGTCCACACAAGAGATCCACTTCCTGGACACTACAGTGCTAATAAACGATGATCACATAAACACCACCCTATACCAGAAACCTACTGACCGTTATTCCTACCTACATGCCTCCAGCTTTCACCCTGACCACACCACACGATCCATCGTCTACAGCCAAGCTCTGCGATACAACCGCATTTGCTCCAACCCCTCAGACAGAGACAGACACCTACAAGATCTCTATCAAGCATTCTTACAACTACAATACCCACCTGCGGAAGTGAAGAAACAGATTGACAGAGCCAGAAGAGTTCCCAGAAGTCACCTACTACAGGACAGGCCTAACAAAGAAAATAACAGAACGCCACTAGCCGTCACCTTCAGCCCCCAACTAAAACCCCTCCAACGCATTATTAAGGATCTACAACCTATCCTGAAGGATGACCCAACACTCTCACAAATCTTGGGAGACAGGCCAGTCCTTGCCTACAGACAGCCCCCCAACCTGAAGCAAATACTCACCAGCAACCACATACCACACAACAGAACCACTAACCCAGGAACCTATCCTTGCAACAAAGCCCGTTGCCAACTGTGCCCACATATCTATTCAGGGGACACCATCACAGGGCCTAATAACGTCAGCCACACTATCAGAGGCTCGTTCACCTGCACATCCACCAATGTGATATATGCCATCATGTGCCAGCAATGCCCCTCTGCCATGTACATTGGTCAAACTGGACAGTCTCTACGTAAAAGAGTAAATGCACACAAATCAGATGTCAAGAATTATAACATTCATAAACCAGTCGGAGAACACTTCAATCTCTCTGGTCACGCGATTACAGACATGAAAGTTGCTATTTTACAACAAAAAAACTTCAAATCCAGACTCCAGCGAGAAACTGTTGAATTGGAATTCATTTGCAAATTGGATACAATTAATTTGGCTTAAATAGAGACTGGGAGTGGCTTAGTCATTATGCAAGGTAGCCTATTTCCCCTTGTTTTTTCCTCCCACCCCAGACATTCTTGTTAAACCCTGGATTTGTGCTGGAAATGGCCCACCTTGATTATCATACACAATGTAAGGAGAGTGGTCACTTTGGATAAGCTATTACCAGCAGGAAAGTGAGTTTGTGTGAGGGGGAGGCGGGTGAGAAAACCTGGATTTGTGTTGGAAATGGCCCACCTTGATTATCATACACATTGTAAGGAGAGTGGTCGCTTTAGATAAGCTATTACCAGCAGGAGAGTGAGTTTGTGTGTGGGGGGAGGGTGAGAAAACCTGGATTTGTGCTGGAAATGGCCCAACTTGATTATCATACACATTGTAAGGAGAGTGATCACTTTAGATAAGCTATTACCAGCAGGAGAGTGGGGTGGGAGGAGGTATTTTTTCATGCTTTGTGTGTATATAATAAGATCTTCTAAACTTTCCACAGTATGCATCCGATGGAGTGAGCTGTAGCTCACAAAAGCTTATGCTCAAATAAATTGGTTACTCTCTAAGGTGCCACAAGTACTCCTTTTCTTTTTTAGGGTTTTTTTGTTTTTTGTTTTTGCAGGTATCAGAAATTAGCTGACAGGAGCACTCTAGCTAATTCCTATATAAAAAAGAGAAATAAATACCCACAATGGGATCTGGGAGTGCAAATGTCAAAGGACAGATAAAAACAACAACCTGTGATTGTGAGAGCAGGGCTGGCTTATGACTGTTGATCCCTGAAGCTGGCAATACTGTAATACCTGCTCCTTGGAGAGAAAGTCCCATTCACCCCTGACCTGCCCTGGCCCCAGAGGTTCTGCTGCCACCCGGGGTCCTGGCCACTGGCCCTGAGGCTCTGGAGCTGTCCCAGCGTGGGGCGGTGACGGACACAGACAAGGGCAAGCAAACAGACTGCGCGCCACCCCCACCCTCAAAATTGTTCCAGTGCCACAGGCTCCACCCCTTCTGCCTGAGCCCCTGCCCTTTCTGGGGGCCCGGAGCTAGCCCCCCCCTTTGCCCAGGGGCCTGGCAGCCCTGCCTACCGGTAAGCGACTTAAGTTCCTTTCACCCCTGCCCACACCCCAACCCGCCCTCCCAGCCAGCGCCCTGACAACGAGCAAGTGAGGGAGGGGGGATGGAGTGAGCAGGGGCGGGACCTTGAAGAAGGGGCGGGGCCTCAGAAGAGGGATGGGACCAGCGTGTTGGGTTTTGCGCCGGTACATAGTGGGCAACTGTTCCCCCGCTTCTCCCGCCCACTGCCCATCCCACCCCAACAACGCTCCGCCCCCTCCTCCTCCTCCCACGGGCGGGGCGTAGCGCTGACGCGCAGGGCCTGCTGGGCCCCAATAGGCGGGGAAGGAGGAAGTGGATACTGTTTGGGATTGGGCGGGTGAGGGGGGCGATGGGAGGACGCACGGTTTCCCTGGCCCCACCCGCAGCGTCGCGCAGGGCTTCACGGGAGGGGAGCTGATCACGTGGTTTGAGCCGGGTGGATATTTATAGCCGCGCGCGCGCGCGCTTAAGATCGCTGGTCGCTCTGATTTGCTTCCTGGTGGCGCGCGGTAGGACGGCGGCAGCGTGAGGCACGCGCGGGAGAGGAGTCGGGTGCGTCTGAGGGTCTCTGGGTCCCCTGCTGGGCGGCGGCTGCGCAGGGTTCGGCGGAAGAGGGGGGAAGAGGGAGCGGGACGCCCTCGGGCTGAGGGGGGCAGGGAGCTCAGCGTCTGCCGGGCGGTCTCGCGCGATTGGGGCGGAGGGGCTCGCGCTCCGCTGCGGGGCTGGCTGAGTGTGCGGGTTTTGGCGGGTTTCTCCCGGCAGGGGGCTCGCGGGTTTGGCGGTTGGCGGGCTTGCGCCCTGCGGCGGGGCTGGCCGGGTGGTTGGGGTTCGGGCGGGCTGAGATCGAGGGGCTGAAGCCGGGGTACGAGGCAAAGGGGCAGGTCAGCGCCGGTCCTCTGGGGCTTGGCCGGGGGAGGTAACCCTGCCACGGGGAGACCGGGGGGGAGGGGCGGTGGCAGGTGAAGGTTGTGGTTCCGCCTTGTGGGGGGCGGAGGGGGGAAGGTCTCCGATTGGGCTTTCGGCTGGCGGGGGCGCCGCATGTCCGAGGGCTCTAGCTTCGGCGTCCTGATCTGGATCCCGCGGCCCGCGCTGGGAGGGTGACGCAGCTCCCCGCCTCGGGGTCTGCCCTGCCCGCACAACAGCCAGTGCGGTCCCTCTCACGGGGCGGGGACGCGGGGGGGTCCAGGCGCCCTGCCCCGAGGAGCCCCTCCGTGGTGTGAACGGGCGAAACGGGTATATGCGGATTAAATGTGCCACCGCCTTGTACTGGTTTGCCCCTCTCACGAGATTGATAGCTGTGAGGGGCTCGTGGAGCTGAGCGGAGGCTGCCCTTGTGGCAGGTGGGAGCCCATGGCCGGCTTGTTCTGACAGGCGTGCATGCCACTGGGCAAACTGAACTTGTGCTTTCTGCTCTAATAAATTTGCTTTTCTGTGTCTTTGCCTTTGTTATAAAAACACAGGTTTGTAGTCAGATGAATTTCAGTATGAAGGAGAAATTGGATGCAGGAAAAGCCTCAGGAACGATAAAGGTCTGTAACCTAACTCAGCATTACTCAATCTTTAAAGTGGTCTATGAAGGTAAAAATAAATAGATCAGATTGTAATGACAGACTTTGCGCTGGTATCTGTAATCACGCCAGACTTAGCTGAGCTCTTTATATCCACACCATTTTATAATGCTAGCTAAAAAGAGATCAGGTGCCTTTCTTATCGTGAAAGATGTCATATTGATGCTCTGGAGACTCAGTCCTTCTGCTTTTTGCAGAACAGGTATGTAGTTCACAAAGACACTGAAAATATGCCACCCTGAGGATAAAGAATTACAAACTGCTTAGCCTGCACTGAGTTTTTCCCAGTGTTTCAATGATCTTTTAAGTATGTGCATTTAGTTCCAGGCACATGTTTTTATATGGCAAACTTCAAATGCTACTAACCTGGATCACACTTGAATTGGTGACTTACTGGCTTTGTATCTTGTTACCAGTTCCCTAAATCACACAGTCAATGTAAAGCTAATTCTACTAGATTTTATCATGCAATAATACATAAAATAGTATAACTGATTAGAGAACTCTTTCAAGTCTGCATTTCCCAGCCCTGTAGCTGGCTTCCCCTATCAGCATGGGTCTTAGACAGCAAAGAAAATAAACCACAAGAAATAGGGGGGGCTTTAGAATCTGTTCCATATGAGACTACTTAAAATGAGTTAATTTCATAATGTGAGTTAGATTTGATCCCTCTAAGATCCTAATAAAAAAAAAATCTGTGTTGCAGTTTTCTGAAACAATGCTCTTATTTTTGTGCTTGAAAAAAATCATTAGAATGAGACTTCATACATGATGTTGGGCACTTGACCATAGCTTTAGTCTTCAGGTAGTAGTTTTGAATGTATACCGTTGCATAATTCATATACGCTGTGCATATAAAATTGTTGCTAAATGCACGAGGGGGACCAAGTTATTAAATGTCTTACTTGTGAGTAGAACCATCATAATACTAATCTTCAAAAAATTCCCCACACTGGAAACTCTAGACTCCAGAGCATGTAAAACTCAAAATGGGGTGCCTAAGATAGCAGGGAAGTTGCTTGGTTATTTTTGTGGCCTCTTTAAACTGTGGGGATTTCAAGAGATGACCTTCCAAGGTGAATGTCCAGCCCAGAGGGAAGGACTGTCTTCACATTGTGCCTGGCTTTAGTAGGGAAAGTAATAAGCTATGCTGTTAGTACCCTACTACCAGTAACCTTGCTTTACTCCTTTTTTCAAATTTGCCTAGTATGTAGTCAGTCTCAAATCCAAATCTAAAACAAATAGTTTTATTTGGAGACTTTTTACTCTTAATATAAAAGTAGAGCAATGATGTACCTAATACAAGACTAGTGTAATCAGGGGAGTATCTGAATTCTGGACACTTAAGAACAAGTATAAGACTTCCGTAAAAACTTGTAGTCTTGACTTTATTTGGTGTGTTGGGTGAAGTCCCGGATGACTGAGTCTAGGGAAAGACCATGGGGGGTAAAAGTCACCTAGGAGTAATTTGGGTATTATAATGTTGAGTGGCACTTAATCATATGTTCCTAATTCTGCGTAGTGGAAAATCTGTATTCTTACTTACAGGAACTTTAAAATTGCTCAGTGTTGTAGGGTGTGAAGACTAATCATGTACCCTTAAAAGGATAAATAGTAAATCTGTGTAATGAAAAGTTTGTTTTTATCAGACATGTCCATGACTAAACATTTATTCTTGGGCTCATCTTAGCAAGCAAATGGCCATGATCTTATTTTGGTGTCTGGCTGACTCACTTTTCTGGATGCTTCACTGGTTATCTCAAATATGAAGAACAATGGGTTAACTTAAGCACCTGGCATAGTATTAACTGCATTTTGCCAGGGGAACATTGACCAATCATAGTCTTCAGTAGCTGCAAATAGCATCTGTAATGCTGGTTCCCACGGTAGTTGGCATTTGTCCTCAAGTTCAACACCAAGCTAATTGGTGGCAGAAATTTTACCGTGGGAAAGGTGAACTCTTCTCATGTGAAGTACAGTGTGAATCAGTAACTTTCTCACGCTTGTATGGTATTGTGTTCTTGCTATCCTTGTTTGATTGTCTACCATTGTTTACTGTCCCATGGTGGCAGTGTAACTAATGGTTTAAAAAGCTTTAATGCAGGAAATAGGTATTGACATAGGACAAGGAAAGGTGATAAATATTCTGTTCCACAAAACAATAGCCTTCCTGGATCAGTGTTATGCCCCAAGCAAGGAAATTCTAGATGCCTGTTGATGAATGAATGGTTGAAGTAGAACTTCTGTTAAATGCATACAGCCCTTGAAGAACCACTTACATATAGACAGGTTTCAGAGTGGCAGCCATGTTAGTCTGTATCCACAAAAAGAAAAGGAGTACTTGTAACACCTTAGAGACTAAAATTTATTTGCGCCTAAGCTTTCGTGAGCTACGGCTCACTTCATCGGATGCATGCAGTGGAAAATACAGTAGGGGGATTTTATATACACAGAGAACATGAAACAATGGGTGTTACAATGATCACTCGTGTTAGCATGTATGGTAACACCCATTGTTTCATGTTCTCTGTGTATATAAAATCCCCCTACTGTATTTTCCACTGCATGCATCCGATGAAGTGAGCCGTAGCTCACGAAAGCTTAGGCTCAAATTTTAGTCTCTAAGGTGCCACAAGTACTCCTTTTCTTTTTGCACTTACATATAGATAGTAAAAAATGAACCTTGCATAATTACTGTGCATGTTTTTCAGTTTAAACTGATGAAATCACCTTGAACAAAAAATAAGGATCACTCTAACAACTCAAAACAGTTATCAAAGTGCAGAAGCATTCATCTGTGGTGAATGGCTAGTATAATTTGCGAGATTAAACAGAACACTTGCACTATAACTTAATTGGGAATCCAATTAGAACACAGCTGGTACCTGATCTGTTTAAAATAGTTCTACTTCGTAGTGTAAATGAGATGGAGTGTCTTAACCAAGATAAGGCTTATGTAGGTCTTCAGCTTTTTATAGAACAGTTAAGATCCAGCTTTGCTACAAATACAAACTATATTATAATTGTAGAGTAGTAAACCCTAAGCTAAATTAAAACAAAGCTTGTTAATCCTATCTGTAGGAAAGACAAGTGGATTGATAGTTTAATCCATTACCTTAATGTGGCATTAGAAACTTCATAAATTACCCTACTCCATCCAGGAATTTAACTGCTTTGTATTAAAACTTTTCTCTTTTCAAGAAGTACGTCACAGACAAGGCAAACTCAGCCCCAAGACGGACTCTTAAAACGATTCAGCCTTCAACAGCAGGTTGCCTTATTGGCAGGGTAAATGAAGTAAGTATTTAGATGTAATAACTCTACAACACAATCTGTAACAGTAACTAAATGCTGTTATGTTTAATGTAGAAGGGCTAAGGTACTATAATAATATCCATTAACTGTAACAAGAACCTTTAAACTGTATAGTAATTACATCATTTAGCTTTGTTGAATAGTAAATCTAGCATAAATATTTCAAATACTTTGAAAGCACTTGAGTAGAAATGCTTGTTCATCAGACCTATACTGCTAGTGCAAGAATGCTGTCTGATGGCTGAGAAAATGTTTTGTGAGTTAAACTTTTCTTCAGGAAATCTGGAGGTGAGTTGGCAAGAAGTTGTGCCACCCTTGAAATACAGATAACTTCCGTACCTATAAGCAATAGGTAAAGGAGAAACTCCATCTGTTAGTATAGCTTAGATGAGTTTGCAAGTCTATGAAGACATGTAAAATGTCAAGGACAAATAGCATCTCGGCAAACCAAACTTATTGTATTACAGCCTGCTAAATGTTCGTTCAAAAGGAAACTTTGGAGTGATCAGCTAACTGCAAAGACCTGCAAAGCTGAGGTTGTGGACCCAAAACAGAAAAATGAAAATCTAAAAGGAGTCACTCAAGCTGTTGATCTCATGGTAAAAAGTATGTTTTCTTGTTTTACACTTCCAGCAATCGCATATTGTTTGAAACTTCATGTGTATCTTGATAATACTTAATTTTGGTATGCTACTAAAAGCAAATAATGGGCTTAGAATTGGTTAATTGCTACTTGCCAACATTAGGTAGCAACACTTACTCATTTTAATGATCATGTCCTCTTAAGCATCATTCAGACAGATCTATACAGAGTTTAAAAGTTTTACACTGTCACTTAAGGTGACTTGGCCGGCAGTATGTGAGGCTCAAAAGCATTTAAACTTTGGGAATTGTACTTTAGTTTAGCATGCTGTCACAATTCAGGCCATATTACGACTTGCCAACCAAATTAAGCAGATAGCCTGACCCAGTTTTTTTAAATTGTTCTAAATTAGGAGAGAAAATATCTGGGTTCAAGCTGTGATTAGTGTCTTGGAAGTTGTCAGCCTTTGCTACTTCTAGTGAGCCTATTCTGCTGCTACTCATTACAGAAGTGGCTATGTTCAATTGGTCTTGCAGTTGGGACCATTCTGCAATGCATGTTGTGACACTTATTGAAGCAGCTTCAGAAAATGCTCTTCAATAATGTCAAAAGCAAATTAGTATAACCTTGAATTTGACCCAGCTGCCAAATCAAATGTCTCAAGTAACTAAAAGCTCATTTGTTAACCTCTTTGGTGGTTTTTAGCAGGTCAGAATGGGTTGTAGAATATTGAAATGACAAATACTCCAAACATATGGAACTCTTATATTTAAATTTACTCTATTTTAATTTGCTTCTAATTCAAGGCTTATTTACATTAGATACACGAGAGATTTTTCGTATTAAACTCTTCCTACAGAAAATCCTCCGTCTCGGTACTGGAAGGAAGTGGCTGAAGAGAGAAGGAAGGCACTGTATGAAGTGCTTCAGGAAAATGAAAAGGTAGTTCATCAGGTTAAATACCTTTTCACTTTTTTCTCTTGGCTAGTCCCTATATAAAACTTTCTTCTTTTTTTTTCTAGCTGCACAAAGAAATTGAACAGAAAGATGGTGAAATTGCCCGTCTAAAAGAAGAAAATGATGAACTGGTATTACTTGCAGAACATGTGCAGTACATGACAAATATGATTGAGGTAATCTCATATGACTTGTTTTCAATCCATAGTATTAACTGTGATGTAAGTGACTGGGGTGTGTATCAAATCATGACTTCTGTTTTTGAGTACATTTTTGTATCCTGTATAGGAAAAACCTGATAAGGTTGGTTTACTATGCTGCAGGTACTGGCCCAAGAATGGTGCTGTACACCTAGCTGAGTGAGTGACTGAGAAGCAATCAGTGTAAGCAATCTAGGAAAATGAACTTTGTATTATCAGCTTGTCCAACCCATATAACAACGACCCTTCTGATCGTAAGGAATGAGATGGAGTTTCTCAGCCTGGACATATACCTGAAGGAAGACACTGCATTGAAGGGTGGTAGATACCACCCCATATAGGCAGAATCTGCTGAAGAGAAGACCGGAAGGGACTCTGCCTAAAAGGTGGACAAGACCTCACACACAATGCTGAAACACTCCCAGGCTGATCTCAAGACTTCTTGCCTTTCAAAGATCTCTAGGGCTTTTTTAAATGATAGTGACTGGCTAAATTCTTCTGAAAATCTTGTTTCTTGCCTTCTGCCACTTTGTCACCAAAGGGATTAAGCCAGGAGCCAGAATTACTTACAACAAAGTGGAACTCTAGGGGAGCATGTTTAAGCAACAGGGGGCTCAGAAGGCTTGAGGCACTAGTTTTATGAACTATGGTAGCTAGGTTCCTTAGACCCACAACCCAAGAAAGGGCTCTCAGACAAGGTCTGTGCCAGTGTGCCTTAGCCAGAATCTGTGGGTAGACTCCCCCCACCAGGCCTAGAGGGGCTGAGAAGCATACCAGGACCCAGGATTGGGTCCACTTCCAGTACATTCAATACCCTGACCAGAAGGACAGGGCCAGATTGTAACAGTAACTGTTCAGCCACGTGGTGTGGCTCTTGGAAGGTAAATTGTGGATGACTGAGGAATCTTTGTACTCTTGGCTGGAATGAGGTTGGGTGATAAGAGTTATCTAGTGACTCTATCTAATGGGGACTCTGAAGTTAGAAGCACCCCTAAAAGAGGTATTTGTGCTGAATAAGATTGAGGACTTCAACCTAGGAATCTTGATGATTTCAAAGGCCTGGTCTAAATGTTTGCACTGACATAACTAGAGGTCTCCACACTGGAGACCAAATGTGGACATTTGTATATCTGTATAACCTGTATTTGTAAGCTTTACAGGCACAAGCTAAACAGATAAGTGCTCACACAGGGTTTTGCACTGATTTCTAACTAAACTGGCTTAAATTGTGTATAGAAAAGTGCTGAGACTGAAGTATATGCAGTGGTGATTCTCCAGTTGGATAATTTAACTCATGTTATAACATTTCTTGTACATAGTAAATATGGAAGGAATAAATCTGTCTTATAGGATAAGACCACCCCCAAAACTACTGTAAGGGGGTAAAGAAAAGTTTTTTTGCTCTGAACTGATATGAATAGTTGAAGGTTGGCATTATTCATAATGCAATATTCAAGTTTGTCGAAATTGGGAGTGGCCAGCCTGAGCCTGAGGAGGAGCTAGAATTTACCAATGTACATTGCCAAAGAGCCAGAGTAATACATCAGCAGTGCCCCATCAGCTCCCAGTGCTTCCCCCTTCCTCCTAGTGCCTCCTTATCAGCTGTTCCTGGTATGCAGGAGGCTTGCAGGGAGGGGGCAGGAAGGGGTTAAGTGGGGGCAGGGGCTGAGCAGTGAGCATGCTCCAGCACATTAGAAAGTTGGCACCTGTAGCTCCAGCCCTGGAGTCAGTGCTTATACAAGGAGCTGCATATTAACTTCTGAAGAGCTGCATGTGGCTCCAGAGCCACAGGTTGGCCACCCCTGGTCTAAATGGAGCCCAGACTCAGCTGTTAGCTGACTCTTGAATGCTCTAAAGCTGGCTGTTATGTCTGGTAAAGAGAAACAACTTAGACAAATTGTTCTGGGTTACCTAAATCTTCAAAACTGTGCGATCTGCTCCTCTAGAACCAAGAACCAACAGGCCAGTACTGAGCTTTATTTTTTCTGGCTTGGCAGCTGTTAAACTATTTGTAAAGCTCTGACATCATAAACTTTACTTTTGTCACAGCAATATATTGTGTGAAACTAGGGAAACAATATTAAGGTGGTATAGTAATAAACTTAATCTCAAACAGTCCCTTAACCAAGAGATGAACTCTTTGATAAAATAGACTTTGCCTCAGCTGCCTGGAAAATCTGGAAGACCTTAATATCAGCAAGCCAGATGCAACTTGCAATTGTAGACTGCATTTTTGGGGTGAGAGTGTCTGCTTTTCATTAGGCAGGGTTTCTGTCACTCAGAAGCATAACCTTATCACTTGATGACTTAGCTAATATGTGACTGATCAGTAAAACTGAACGCATTTAGACTTGGTGCTCTAAATATATCAATATTTTCTATGGAAATTAAAGTGCATCCTTATAGAAACACAACTTTAACACATTCTTAAGAGTTCTCTCCTGTATCTTCTAGAGACTAACTGGGCAGGCACCTGATGGCCTTGAGTCACTGAAAAATCTAGACTTGGAGGAATTTGAGCAGGAGGATGAAGAGAGTGATTCTGAGGATGATGTAGATCGGGATTCTGAAGAGTTGCCTTCACAAGTCTCATGTGATTCTAGGGAGAATGCCACAGATTCATCTGCAAAGAAAGCTAGAAGTCTGTAAAAATGGCTTGGCAAACTTGAGTGGCCAGTGTGCACGTGGCTTCCTATTTTAATTGCTAAATGACTGTCAGAAGAATATACTGCCAAAGTTTACCTCAGATAAAAGTTACAAGTCTTGTGGAAGCTTTAAAAGTTCACAATGGGTTTTAACTGGTAATATGTAGCAATGGAAATAGCTGTATACTACCTAAACAAGGTATTAGACTGAATTTGGTCACTTCTATAAAATGGAAATACTATGTATTTCTAAGTTGTGTAAATAGTATCTGTTGCTTTGACATGAGAATGTGTACTTAATAAATAAACTAAACTCTACCAAAACTCTCTGCTTCTTAGGTGGTGCATGTGGGGGACAGATTGCTACAGTCTCATACTCTGGGAGATGTAGAAGTCTAGTAGTCACTGAACAAACATGAACATACAGCATAAACAAGTGATATTTAGTTCATGCCTCACGGAACTGCTCAGTGTAATACAAATTTGAGTACTGTATAACTTGTTTTAGAACTTGATTTGTCTCAAACTAGAATTAAGGGTAACAATTCTCTAGGCAAGCCTTTCTGGGTGAATTGTAAAAAAATCTACAGGTGGGCTACTAAGAGGATCTAGTTATGGCAGTTCTCTTCTGTCTGTAAAAGGGCTTGGTGGCATCAAGCCCAACTCACATCAGGAAAGAATCCTATGTGAGTGTTATAGGCTGTGGTAGGAGTTCACTACATGCCAGAAGTGCAACCAACAAAATGGTCACTTGGGGAATATCTTGTCTGGATGGTGTTATGGATGGATTAGCTAACTCCATTGTCCCCTGCTGTTTCTGGTGAAGACTAAGCTGCATCAGGAGGAAATCTACAAATGATTTCTTTGGATATTTATCCTCTCCCTTTCTCCAATGAACTGTTACTAGACACTTCCTGCATCTCATCATAGATACTCCTTGAATCCAGGTACAACTTGTGTAAAAACTTCTCTCCAGTGTTAAAAGTAGTTCATAAAGTGTTTACTCTTCTGCTTATTAACCTTGTGTAGTAACAATGGTTCTTTGAGATGTGTCCCTATGGGTGCTCCACTTTAGGTGTCTGTGTGCCCCTGCACCTCTAATGAGCCCAAGCATGTGCTCTCCCTCCCTCATGGTCTGCCTCGAGGCTATTTAGCACTGCATAGGCAAACCCCCTCACTTCCTTCTCTACCAGAGCCCTATAGAGAACTCTGAAGTAGAGGGGAGGCGGGCAGGTTGTGGAGCACCCATAGGGACACATATCAAAGAACCATCATTACTGCACAAGGTGAGTAACTTCCTCTTCAAGTAGCATCCCTATGGATGCTCCACTTTAGGTGACTCCAGAGCAGTACCCACCACTGGAGGCTGGGACTTCAGAGCAGAGTCTTTTACTACAGAGAGTACTGTGGAGTCAAAGATGGTGTCAGCAGCCAAATCTTCAGTGATTGCATATTCTGCTAAAGTATGGACAGAGGCCCCAATCATTGCCCTATAGTTCAGGGAGATTGGGGTATCCCTATGGAATGTGATTGAGGTAAGAACTGATCTCATGGAGTGCATATGGATGGAAGCAAGTTATGCCCTTGCAAAATGATTGATGCGACTAGATACCCATTTGGATAGTCTTTGAGGAGATATCAGAGCTTTTGGATCTTTCTGTGGACAAAAGGAAACGTGTAGGGCATTTCCTGAAGTCTTCATTCCTGTCCAAGTAGAATGCTAACATCCTTCTAATATCTAGCATATGCACTATTGTCTCCCAGTTGTCACAATGTGGTTTTGGGAAAAAACAGGAATCTGATTCATATGGAAAGTGCAGAAAAAGTAGGGAGAAACTTGGGATATGGCCTTAGTTACTTTCTTTTTTTTTTAAGACAAAGGCTGTGAATGATGGGTGTGCCATCAGGGTTGCTATTTTTCCTGTGTGCCTAGCTGAGGTGATTGCAATTAGAAATGCTGTTGTCATGTACAGGTGTAAGAACAAGTTGCCCTGGACTCAGAGGGAGGTCTAGTCCAAGCCCTGAGAACTAGGTTAAAGTACCAGGCTGGAGCAGGTGGTGTCACATGGGGGAAAGAGTCCCAATGCCCTTAAAGAATCTACGCATTAGTGGTTGAGCAAACTCCAAGTGGGAAGCCATTTTCACCATGAGTTGTACCTTAAGGGAGCTGAGAGAGTTTAAAATGTAGTGCAAAATCAAAGGGAGGAAAGATGAGGTTGGGTCTGTCTGTTTGGAATGGTACAAACTTGAAGATTCCATTTTGTAGATAGGTATGGGGAGTGGTCAGCTTGGGTTGTGTTGCAACATGTTTCGGCTTGTCAGAGCATTCTGCTTCTAAGCCTTGGAACAAAGAAAGATCCAAGCCTGGAGGCACAGGACCCATGGGTTAGGGTGAAGGGTCAGCCCATTGTTTTGAGAGCAGGTGAGGAGTGGGCTGATATCAGAGGAACAGGAGGGCATATTGCCATCTGCATCAGGTAAGGGAGCCATACTTGTCATAGTCAAGAGGGGCAATCACAATAGCTCTCGCTTCGTTCTGTTGAATTTTCAACAGAATCTTGGATAGGGTAGGAATCTGGGAAAAGACATACAAGTGGGCCCTGTCCGTGGGAAGATGAGGGCAACTGCCAGTGAATGTTTCCCCAAGCCAGCCCTGGAGCAGTAACAAGGACCTTTCTTGTTCCCATAAGTAGCAAAGAGATCCATAGGCCTCTTAAAAGTTTGGGTTCCCCAAAGGGTGGCTATATCTTGAAGCACCTCTGAATTCAGTATAGTCATTGTCATGAGAATCCTGACTGAGACTGTTGGTTGTCCCGTTCTGTATCCCTTGTAGACAGCTGAGATGAGCACATTGTGATGGGTGCATCACTTCCAAAGTTTGAATGCTGTCTTGCACAGGGAGGGAGAGCTGGTAGCTCCTTGGCAGTTTATACAAAACATACAGGTCACATTAAGTCCATCATAACCTTTGTGGTGTTTTTGATGAAAGGCACAAGCCATGTCAGTACCACTGTCATGGAGACTGGGCTGGCAGCTGTAACAGCTACATCCAGTGGTGTCTCTAGGACTGATCTGGCTATTAACTGACCTTCTCTAAGAATGGTCTGAATTAGTTTTTTGTTTCTGGTAATGTTTCAGAAACATCCTGGGTTTCCCAAGATTAACAATTGTTTTGGCCATGACAGGTCAGTAATTTTACTCTAAACAGTAATGTCGATGAATACACCATCTTGCGAAGCCTGATCATATGGAGTTGACTTGGCATTATGTTGCTTGCTTCATGCATTAACCACATCCACTGATGGAGTTGGGTTGCAGATGCTGAAAACAGTGTCTCTCTCTTTGGGTAGAGATTTAGGGTGGCTTTTGTTTACATTCAGTTGCTGGTTGGTGCGATGGAAGCTGGCTCTGCCAGACTTTGGTAGAATCAGCTCATTAATTGGGAGGACAGTTCTAGATGAGAAGGTAGTGTGCAGAATTTCCAACTTGTGATGTGTATCTGCCACCTCCTGTAAGGGAATCTGCAGCTTGTCTGTCACCTTCTTGATAAGATCCAGAAAGCTCTTAAATCTTCACCTGTGGTGCAGGGTGAGCAGCAGTCTCATCTGGGAGAGATAAGTGTACTCAAGAGGTAGCTTCCTCTTCAGGTGTGGGTTTTCTCTCTCCTCCCCACCCTTCTTTTCTATTCTGAAAAAGCTTTCTTCTGTCTAGGCTCAAGTACCAGGCTGTAGCAAACTATCTGGTGGTCTCTCCCTGAGAGACACTGGAGACGGTCACGCCATGTGTGTATATACCTGAAGAGTTACAATATTGCCTTGGGGGGAGAGAGGCAGGCACAGGCAGTTGGCGTGATGGAATTGGGGATGACCCTTGTAGTGTGGTGGTGGGCCACCTTGAGGGGCCAGGGAATGATCTCCTCCTGGCCAGTGTCAGATTCATCAGTGGGTAAGGGTGCCACTGACTGGGGTATTGGCAGTATACAGCCCAGTGCTAAGAGCAATTCTGGGTGCTGGGATGTGCTCGATACTGGGGTCCTGGTACCAAGTAATGGATTGTGGTTCTTCCCCAATCAGGTCTCCAGGGTACCAGAGCTCATGCAGTACCATGGGCTCATTTGGTACCACAGAAGAGGGTCTGTGGTACATTGTCAGTACCGATAGTCAGGCAGAGCACTCCCTAAATGAGTTTTGCCCAGTACAAAAAGTTTGTTGCCCCTTTCTTAGAGATGGTATGGTAATTCTCTCTCTGGGTATTGGGGCCACAGGTCTCCAGAGTATCAGAGCACCTGTTACCATGGGCTCATGCAGAACCCCAGCGGAGTGTCTGTAGTCGGTATCAATGGTTGGGAAGGTGCAGAACACTTCCTAGATGGGAGTTTTGTTGCATCTGGTACCAAAGGGTTTCTCTCTGCCACTCTTTTAGAGATGGTACGGTAACTGTCACCTCTCCTTAGGGGATGGTACCATTGCCTCAGAGCATGACCATGGAAGCCTCTGATGTCTTGATGCGAAGCAGAACTGACAGCAGGGCTTCTGTGTCTCTCTTTTAGAGATGGTACGGTAACTGTCCCCTCTCAGTGCAGTAATTTCTCAGAGCAGCACAGAGCTTACAAAAGCCACTTGTTGGTGCTGAGAGCAGAACTTGGAGCAGGGCAGAGCCCACAGCAGGAAGCCCCTGTGCCAAACGGGAGCAGCAGCTGAGCTTACAGCAGTAGGTTCCTCTGCTGGTGTTGTCCTACCAAGGTGGCCGCTCTGGGGAGTTCCACTGGCTGGCCAGCTGCTCGGGGCTAGGTGTGGAGATGGCCAAACTGGGCAACACCCCTCTGGCTGGCCAGTTGCTCCAAGGAGCCTTTCCGGGGGAGTCTGCTATTGGCTTTTTTCTCTCTCCTCCTTTTCACCACTCGACCCCTTTTGAAGTGAAGGCTCCAGGGATGGTCCAGAGTCAACATCCACCGGAGTCCCCTGCAGACTGAAGTGTTTTCTCTATAGGGAGGAATTTTTACTTCCGCTACTGTGAGGCTGCAGTTCTAGGTGTGGCAGGTAAAGCACTTCTGTGATGGTCTCCTAGGCACAATGAGTGTCTGGCCATTACAGGAACGGACTCCTGGCAAGAGAGGCACTGCTTGGAGCAGAGAGCCAGGCAAGCCCCTGAGCAGGGGGTTGCCCTCCTCCAGCAGGGAGGAATATGCAGAAAAACATCTTTACTTTTTCAGTTTCAAAAAAATAACTGACGCTACTAGATGCCTGGGGTTGAAATGCCCCCAAACAGGGAAGGAAAGTGTTCTTTTCCTTTTTTCTCTCCTTTTTAAACCAAAGGAATAAAATAAAACACTAGCCTAAGTACTTTTAGGGAGAACAAAGGTAACAAAACACACTACTTACGCTAATGACACAGATAAGGAAGGGACAACTGTTCGTCAGAGGCCAAAGGCAGTAGAGAAGGAAGTAAGGGGGTTTGCCTGTGCAGTAAGGGAAGTAAGGGGGGGAAGAGAACTAGTTTTTCTAAAATGGGTGGAAAAATGGCTGTGGTCAGTGCTGAAAGCGCAAAAAAAAAGTGTATTGTCAATGAGTCAAAGCTGATTAGTCCCTACCCCAGAACACTAACTTGCTTCTACAGCTCTTAGTGCAATAGAGCCCAACACATTAGTGGTCTTGGATGCTACTACAATATAAATGCTGAACCAGAATAAGTGTGTAAGTGCTGCTAACAAGGGACCACTCTGAAATGTAATTGACTTTTGTTAGAATATTTGCTAATTGTCCACATCTAATCAACTAAGTGGTAGGTATAAGTGGTGAATTTTTAAAAGGTTTGCATTTTACCTAAAAGTGAAAACTCTAGTGTTGCAGTTCTCAACCTGAGGCCCAATCAGCACACAGCTATGGTATATGTAATGTCCTTGGGGCTATACAGGTGGTTTGTGTGTGTACAGTAACTCTTTGCTTAACGTAGTTACGTTCCTGAAAAACGCTACTTCAAGTGAAATAAGTGAATCCAATTTCCCCATAAGAATTAATGTAAATAGGGAAATTTTTTTGCCAGACAAGACTATTTTGTATATATACAGTACAAGTTTTAAACAATTTAATACTGTACACAGCAATGATGATTGTGAAGCTTGGTTGAGGTGAAGTCGGTGGGATGCCTCGCTGCTAAATTGAAAGGAGTACTTGTGGCACCTTAGAGACTAATCAATTTATTTGAGCATAAACTTTCGTGAGCTACAGATCATTTCCTCGGATGCATACTAAGCCACAGTATGCATCCGATGAAGTGAGCTGTAGCTCACAAAAGCTTATGCTCAGATTGGTTAGTCTAAGGTGCCACACGTACTCTTTTTCTTTTTGCAAATACAGACTAACACGGCTGCTACTCTGAAACCTGTCATTACTGCTAAATGATGAACTAGCACTTAGCTGAGCCCTCAAGGGTTAACACATTGTTAATGCAGCCTCACTCTCTACAAGACAGCATGAATGGAGGGAGGGGAGACAGCATGACAGACAGAGGCAGAGACTGTGTGTGAGATGCACATTGCCCCTTTAAGTACACTGAGCCCACTCTAAGTACATTGCCTTTTTAAATAGATCAACAAGGTGAGGCAGCAGCTGCTGCCAGCAAGCTCCCTCTGTCCTGAGCCTTGCCATGTCCCCCTGTTCTGTGAAGATGGTGGGGGAAGGAGTGGGGAGCAGGAACAGGGGGAGGCAGACACCCTGACATTAGCACCCCTCTCCTCCCTTGCATAACAAGCAGGAGGCTCCCTAGAGCAGCTCCAGGGCAGGGGGAGGGACAGCTAAACTGGCTGGCAGTTGATAGCCTGCTGGGCAGCTGCTGCACAGGGGAGTGGGGAGCTAAGGGGGGCTGCCAGTCCACCCTGGTTCCAACTCCCCACCAGCTAGCTCCAACGGGCTGCTTTTCCTGCAAGCAGTGGGCAAAGCAGGCAGCTGCCAAACAGTGTTATAAGGGAGCATTGTGCAACTTTAAATGAGCATGTTCTCTAATTGATCAGCAACGTAACAATGTTAACTGGGATGACTTTAAGTGAGGATTTACTGTATATGTGTTTGTATATATGTTGGATGTGGCCCGCAGTGGTAAATAGTTGGGAACCTCTATTCTAATCAACTTAAAAATATTTTCTACAGAACTGACAGCTATCTAGCTCTTGAAACAGAAAATACTCTGGGAGAGGGGAGGGGTTTAATGCAGTTATCAGTTTCACTTAAAATGGAAGATAGAAACCATTGCTCAATAGCAATAGCAATACTTAATAGTGATCTATATGATCAACAGTTGATTACCTTAATCTCTGCATTGTGAAGGAACAGTGAATGTTATGTAATATGTCCCGAAGTTTATGGGGTTTCAGTCCTCATCTTTGCTATAAAGTAGCTTGGTTTTTGCCTTATGTACTAATCTTCAGTACACTGCAATAAGTATGTTTATCATGCCCTGCAGTCCTGCATGGTTCTGTACATGCTTCAGAATCTCCCTCAAAAGAACCCCAGCACCACCTGTCAGTGTGCTCCATAAGCTGTTTACTTTACATGCCAGAGTGCATCTGCACTTCCTGCCACTTCAGAAACCTACAAGCCCTGTTCCTTCCCCCCAGTCAAGGAAGAGGTAGGACCTGCGTTTAGGGAAGTTGACCATTGTGAGAAAATAATCAAGGAAAAAGGGTTCTTGGCATGGTGGAGAGAGGAAGCTTCACCTGGCCTTTTCTTGCTCTCTAATGGCTCTAAAATACAGACACCTAACCAGTTCAATAATACCACTCTGAAGTGTTTAATGGTGCATACGTTTAAAACACTTATCTGAAGATCTCAAATTTCTGAAGTGAGCATCCTAATTGCCCTTATCTTGCAGACATATGCTTACTTTTACTACTGAATGTAGTCCTGTTGATCTCAATGGGAGTCATAGTAAAGTTAATCAGGTGTTTGCTAGATTAAGGTTCAAATGTTTGCACGATGAGAAGCAGTTTTCCTCATCAAATCTGATGAAAATTTGCTTTACTGGACCTCCTCCTCACATAATTTGTGATCTGAAAATGTGAGCTCTGTTTCTAAAATCAAATAAGTTCATGTTTAAAAAATATTTAGTCACAATTTACCATTTGAATTTTTTCTCTTAAAGGTAAATGAAATATATAACAAAACACTGTCTCTATTGCTGTCTTACATGTGGGTATTTTGTAAATTTTTTCTAACACCTTTGTAGAGTCCCTGAAAGTACGTGCCATACACCAAGTATTTTGATTTCATATACCTTGTTATGCATTTTCTTTATATAAAGTAGTGTTTGTGATAAGTAGGGTAGAAACTGGCTTGTATTTTCTCAGATGAATATGGCCTGTCACAAGCAAGTTTTCAACAAGTTAAACATCTCAATCATAAATGAGTACATTTAGTTTGCATTTACAGTTTGTGGTATTTTTGGGACAAAAATGTTTCACGTCAAATACAACATGAAATACAGTATTGGAAAACAAAACAAATCATCTTTGTAATTTTAAAAGACAGTGATCATCAGGTCAAGGAGGGGAAGAGAAAGGTAAGAGATCAGAGCAGGCCAGCCTAACAGTGGTTACACAAAAACATAGGAGGCAGGAGAGGGAGGAAATATTGATGTCTTTAAAAGTGAGAAGTGAGGGATTGTAATTGTGGTATTCACTCCCTCTACATGTCGTTCTTGCTCCTATCATAGCAATGGCTTGTTCACCTACTGTTCTCAAACATCAAACAGCAGATCCTTAGAAAGCTACTAGTGTGTGAGCATAGATAGCCAGTAGCACTGGCATCAAGGAGATGGTGTCCAATATAGCCATGTCTTACAGCCTTAAGGCCTTTCAAATGATCCTTCTCCCCTTTGATAAAACATTTTGGGATCTAGATGAAGATTTCTGTATGAGCAAAGTATTTTAAAAAAAAAAAAAAACTCAACCCTACCACCTTAAAGTTTATTACCTGTTTATAAGCAATCAATGCATAGGTGTTTCTGTGTGGGAAGAGAGGGGGGCCATAGTTGCTCAAATGAGCCACTACGTTCTAAACAAGTTTAAGGCTAGATGTGCACATCTGGAAGCTCTGAGTGGAAACTTAATACAGTAACTCCTCACATAAAATCATCTCGGTTAACATTGTTTCTTTATTAGGTTGCTGATCTGTTAGAGAACATACTCGTTTAAAGTCGTGCCGTGTTCCGTTATAAGGTTGTTTGGCTCGCCCTGGTCCACCTACCTGCCTGGCGTTCCAGTCACAGCTCGGGGGCTTGCCCCGCCCTGCCCACCCAATACTTCTGCTGGGAAGCGGGGTTGCGGCATGGGGGCTGGCCCCGTTCTGCCCGCCCGGCATTCCGGTTGGGGCATGGGGGCTTACCCCACTCTGTCCACCCGGCATTCCAGCTGGGGAGCAGGCAAGCCCTCGACCCCGCTCCCTGGCAGGAGTGCTGGTCAGCCAGAGCCGGGCAAGCCCCCGGGCCCTGATCCCACTATGCTCCTGCCTCAAGCAAGCTTCACGGTCATCACTGGTGAGTACAGTATTGTTTGTTTAAAATTATTTAAAACTTATTCTGTATGTATATAATGTCTTTTGTCTGGTGAAAAAAATTTCCCTAGAACTTAAGCCACCCTATTTACATTAATTCTTATGGGGAAATTGGATTTTCTTAACATCGTTTTGCTTTAGTAGCATTTTTCAGGAACAACTACAACATTAAGTGAAGAGTTACTGTAAGTTACAGGTGCAGTTGTTTTGAAAACTTTCATGGGAGAGGTTCCCAAAGCACTTCCTGCTTTATGAGCTGTACCCAGCACGTACAGCCGTGAGGGGGGACCTTTCCCAGAAAATGCTCTTCAGTTTATAGGGCAGGCACTGATCTAGAAGGGCTGTAAGAGAACCTGGCAACAGGATTTTGATTGGGACTGAGAGGCTCTCTGGTATCTCCATGTGATTTAAAAAGATTCACAGTCCTGGCTCTGTTCGTTGGGACTACTTGTATGTGTAATTGTTTGGAGCATTCAGTCTCATGATGGTAAATGCTTCAGGACAGGGACTTCTTTATACATGTTTGTAAAGCACCTGGCATGCTGTGCACATTTTGTAAATCGTAATTTCATGCTTCATGTTTTCAAGACCTTGTTCTCTCTTCAAATATCCTATTTTATTGTAAAGGCATGTACCGAGGAGTGGGTAGCAGAGTGAGGCTAGCTGTCTGAAAGGTTCCTGAGCCAGTGCAGGGGAGAATAGATTTGTGTGTGTGTGTGGGGGGGTTAATATTGATGTATCTTAGTATTCTTTTAGAGTCTGATACTACCCATTTATTGTAATGTCAATAGGAGTAGGCCTTTTAGAAAGAAGCAACGTGCATTCCCCCAAGTTCTGCTGAATCAGTATGCTGACTAGCATCTTCAGCAGACATATGACATCCTATAAGGGCTATGCTACATAGAGATCACCCTAACCCCTGCTCCAGCCTACTATTCAAGAGCATATTAGTCTGGAGTCCTTTGAAGTTACTCTGCAGGTGTGTCAGGAAGGGAAAGGATAAGAGAGGTTTTTGGTAAGGCATTGGCTGGGGAAAATGAACCTGATGGCAGATTACCTGTTCTGTAAGGTAGTCCTGACTTTCCAGTGGGGGGAGCGGGTGAATAATGGATGAGCATAGGAGCTGAGATAGGTCCTGTTAATTTTTTTAATTCTAAACTCGTTATTGGGGGATGGGGAAGAAGAAGAGTGACATTATTTAATTTGTCTTCATTTTCTTTATTATGCCATGTAAATAGTTCATAGATTATAACAATCCTTGAGAGGGTTATTTCATTTTAAATACCAGAAGTAAGTTGAGCTTTGTGAAACCCCAAAAGGGAAAACAGTACTTCTGCATAATTATCTGGCCAGCCAGACCATTCCATGCTAGACAGGAATTTCAGCTTTGTTACCAGCTTTTGACCTCCCAATTCATGGAGTATTCTAATGTAAGGGATATTGTGGCAACAAAGGACAGTCAGAAGGTAACAAACCCAGAACTTAACCACGGTAATATGGTTGCTAGCTGGGGATGAATCTTCATCTTCAGTGAGACAAGCAAGAAGAATATCCGCAAGATTCAGATCTTTTACCTTGTTTTGGTTACTGTAATTTATATAGCAAATACCGCACAGCCCTTGGAGCACCAGGATCCTCACATTTGCTGAAGTGTCTGGCATGTTCAAGATATCAGTTAGGTCCTGGATGTATTCTGATGCGCATAGTCCAGCATTTGGCCCACCTGCAATGGAAGAAGCTATCTTTAGTAGGTCATTGGCTAGTTCATCGTTTGCATGTACATTGGAAATTCTGAGCTCAGGCTACCACAGAACCTTTAGATTAGTTCTATTGTGCGTGCCACTGAGGAAACTATTGTATAGGTGAAGGACAGCCATGGGGCTGAGGCCCCCTCTACACAGGCAAGTTTGTGCGCAGTGAAGCAGCTTCGAGTGCTGTAACTCCTGAGGCGTACACACTGCCAGGCCGCTTAGTGCGCAGAAATTGTGCACGTTCTGTGCTCTAACAAAACCACCTCAGTGAGAGGCGTAGAGCTTTCTGCGCTGGGGCTACAGCACTGCAGCGTCCGTGTAGACACCGTGGTAATTACAGCGCTGCAGTTGGCCTCCGGGAGGCTTCCCACAATGCCTGTTCTTGCCTCTCTGGCCATCGGGTTGAACTCTACTGCCCTGCCCTCAGGTGACCAACCGTCAGCCCCACCCCCATACATTCCTTTGCAAATTTGAAAGTCCCCTTCCTGTTTGCTCGGCAATGCGTGCAGTGGTCTCAGTGCATCTTTCCAGGTGGCCAGGCCTGCTCCACGCACCAGGCGTAATGCCAAGCTGCTGGACCTCATTGCCATTCGGGGAGAGGAGGCTGTCCAGTCCCAGCTGCACTCTAGCTGTAGAAATTGATGCCTATGGACAGATTGCTAGAAGCATGATAGAAAAGGGCCATGGCCAGGACCCAGAGGCAGAGGACTACTCAGGAGCTCTTTTCTACACAGAGTCGCCTAGCCAGTCACAGCAGTCGGATCTTGGCGAAGTGCAAACAGGAGAGGAGGCCCCTGGTAAGTGGATCTGATTTTGGGAATTGCTGAAGCGAGTTGTTGGGGGCAGGAGGGTTGCAGAAAACAGGCTGGTCTCCCACCTCATGCCTAGTGTGAGTGGTGGAACGGGTTGTTGATACACTCCCTCACTTCACGGGAATCTCCCTCGGAGATCTCCAGGAAATGCTCATGGAGATACTGGGCAATCGGCTGCCTCAGGTTCCTCGGCAGAGCTGCTTTGTTTCTTGCCCCATTAACGGTAACTTTCCCACACCACTGTGCCATCATGGGAGGGACAGTACACATTGCTGCACACAGGCTAGCCGCATAGGGGCCAGGGTGGAAGCCACAGGCTTAGAGAAGACCCTCCTTTGTTTCCCTGCTCACCCTCGGCTGCGAGACATCTTCCATAATCATCTCCTGTGGCAAGTGTGGGGACAGGAATGATTATCAGGCCCACCTTACAGTGTTGTCTCTCCCCAAGAGCCACATGCCCAGTGTACAACAGGGTCCAGGAACAGTGATTTACCCTGTCCCTGTGGCTACTTACCATTTTGGGGGTCTTGTGGCTTTATTGGCAGCAGAACACTTACAAAGAATTAGGAAGCATCCAAGAAAAACTAAGGAGGACTTTATGCATGAGGTTATGATGCACTCGGCTGCTGAGAAGGAATTGAAGGAGTGGCGGGACAGCGAGAAGAGGGACCAAAAGGAGAATGTGGCACACAAGAAAGAAGCCACAGAGCGGCTCTTAACAGTTATGGAGCGCCAAGCAGCCATGCTCCAGACGATACTAGCTCTGTGCCCACCCTCCCCTGCAGCTGCTGTTGCAAAACTTTCCCACGTGCGCCCCCCCAACCCCCCCCACTGTCAGCACACTCTTATCAACCCCCTGGCTCCAGTCTGTACCTGCTGCATTCCACTGCTATCCTGCACAGTCCAGCCCTGTGGACTCCTAGTACCTATTGCGCTCAACACTCATCCCTCTGCAGTTTAGCCCTGCATCTGCTGCATTGTACTCCAAAGGAGAAGGTTGGGTATGATCCCTGGACATACAACAAATCTGTAGCCGTCCCCGCACCCACCTCCTCTTGAGACCTTCCCTTCCCCTATTCCCCTCCCTGCTGATGATTTTTTTCTTCATTTGACTCTCTCCTCTAATTGTTTTTGAACAAAATAATTGTTTGAAAGCAATCGTTATTCTATTAAGTAAAAGCACAAAGAGCAATGGAAAGCAAGATACAATGATGTTAAGGCCCCTTCTTGCATCATGTGCACCAATCACCTCCTAGCATTACAAGCACTGCAATCCTGAGCATAGCAACAACTATGAGTGGCTTTCAGCTTCAAATTGCTGTCTCTCAGCATCCCTGTTCCTTATGGCCCCGCCCTGTGCCCCTCTAATATCCCTGGTCTCTGGCCGTTCAAACTCAGCCTCCAGGTGCTGAACCTCTGCGGTCCAGCCCTGAGTGAAGCTTTCACCCTTCCCTTCCCAAATATTATGGAGAGTACATCATGCAGCTATAAACATATGAATATTGTAATTGGCCATGTCCAGCTTCCCATACAGGCATCGCCAGCAGGCTTTTAAAGGGCCAAATGCACACACCAGTCATTCTGCACTTGATCAGCCTGTTGTTGAACCACTCCTTGCTGCTGTCCAGTTGCCCCATGTACGGCTTCATGAGCCATGGCATTAAGGGGTAGGCAGGGTCTCCCAGGATCACAATGGGCATTTTGACTTCCCCTATGGTGCTCTTCTGGTCCGGGAAGAAAGTCCCTGCTTACAGCTTCTTGAACATGCCACTGTTCCAAAAGATGTGTGCATCATGCACCTTTCTGGACCAGCCTGCGTTAATGTCTGTGAAATGCCCACAGTGATCCACAAGTGCCTGGAAAAGCATTGAGAACTACCCCTTGCGATTAATGTACTCAGTGGCACACCAGGTGTGGGGGAGGCAGGGTCAACCAGGCAGGATCCAAGTGTTGGGGGCTCAGTGTGGAAGAATAAAGGTGTGGAGATGAGAGGTTTCTGTGTGGGACAATCTGAGTGCACAGAGGCTCATTGGGGAGTTCCAGGTGCAGGGACAATGGGACTCTGCAGGGGCTTCAAAGTGAAGGTGGTTGGGGCTCAGTGGAGGAGTCTGGGGGGGGGTCTAGGTGCAACTAGTTGGGGGTCAGTGTCATGGGGGTCTGGATGTGGGGACTCAGGGTGGTGCAGGAGGAGGGTTCATCACTGTGGGGGTTTGAGTGCAGGGAACTCGGGGGGGTGCTCAGTGCAGGGGGGCTCTGTGTGCAGGGGTTGAGGTTCAGTGGGGTGGGGTTTGGGTATGGAGGGCTAGGGGGGTTCTGGGTGTACAGGGTAAGTTTTGGCATGGGTGTCTGGGTATGGGAGGTCTGGATGCACAGCGGCTGGGGGAGCAGCTCCCCATACAGTGATCTCTCCCCCTGCAGCTAAGGAGAGGTGGGGGCAGGCAGGAAGGGAGGATGCTGAGCTTCCTGAAGCTGGGGGAGGTTTCTGGGGGTGGGTCTGACACAGCCCTAAACGCTCGTTGCAGGGGAAGAGGAAGTCCTGTCCTCTCCTGCCTCCAGCCCAACCAGGACTAGCAGCTGATCCTGGCTCAGGGTAGGAACCACTGGCTGGGGTGTCTTCAGCCCCACAGTGATTTACCTCTCTGCTGGCTGCCTGAAACAATGTACCTGCACTGTTAGGGAGTGGTGTGTGACTGCTCTTGCAACTTCCCTTTGCTTCCCTGTCAGAAAGTCATTTTTCTGTGGGGAAGCAAAGAAATCTGTGGGAGACATGAATTCTGCACATGAACAGAATTCCCGCAGGAGTAGTTTGTGTTTTTTCAGAACTGCATTCGAAGTTGGTAGCAATTTAAGCTGCTTACGTTGTGTTGTTCTTTAATCTGATTCTGACATTTATCATCTGAATTTCCTGCTATAGGGCATATTTATCACACATTTTTCCTTTTTATCAGAACAATAGCACATTGCAATTCAAAAAAAGAATTTCATGTCCTAAAAAACATTTGGGGTCTTCGTCCAAGGAATAAATGCTGAGAAGGCACTTTGTGGCATCGCTGTGACTACTAAAATGCAATCTAGTTATATAAGCGTAAATCTGTCACTGCCCCCTCTTTTCTCCCCTTCTCTCCATTCACCACCATTCCCCCTCTGTCAATGCAGAATTCACTGCATGCTGCAAAACCAATGTGGTATCACTAAGGAGTGGCAGTAGTGGGACAGAATTCGGGGATCTCACACCAGTTGTGCACAACCAAACACAGCTACATGGATTATCCGTGTAACCCAGCAACACAGGCAGGTTGAGGGAAGAGTTGAGAGCAGGCTCAGTAACGTTATTGGTCCAGCAGTCATTCCCATCAAAGAGCTACAGGTGAGTTTCAGAGAACGTCTTCCCCCACAAACTCATCAGGTCTCTCCAGTGCCCAGCCTGGTTCATTGGGCTGTGCAGTGGGGTCAGGATTTGCCATTTAATGCAAGAAAACTGTGAGTGGCAGCAGATGGAATAGACTGGAAATAACTTCAGAACAAGAAACATGGGTTGTCGTCTGCAAATGTTGCCCTCTGATATGTAAAAAGATTGTCTGTCTATGAACAGCACAGTGCCTAGTACACAGTAAAAGCATCTCTGCATTAGCTTTGGGCTGATAAGCCATTTTTAGTGGCAAAAATATTCATTTAAGTGAGCATTTTAAAATGCAGACATTACAAGTAATGGTGATTTACATGGGTTCTTGGGCACTCTTGTTGCATAAATCCACTGATAGCTGCCAGTCTGGCTTCTGAACTTGGCTGAGCTATTCTCTAGAAAACTTGGCCAGATTGCAGAACACATGATGAGTGAGTTAGACTTAAATTTTTCTGTGGAAAAAATATGTGAGATAAAGACATCATGTTCATTAGCTCTCTCACTGCATGACCGCCCTCCCTAGTCCAGATTCTAGATAGCCAAAAACCTGACTTTCACATCTACTGAACCACTTTCTTTTTGAGTTTTTGGCTGACTTTACACTCCCCAAAGTAATAGAATATCTGCCAGCAGTGTGTACTTGGATCACAACATACCAGTAACTTTTCTCTGTACCTTTTTTTACATTTAGAAGGGGGATCTCCTCTACCCACAGTGGTACTATGACTAACATATCACATTTCTAAACATTGAGGGCAACTGATTATGAATATTTCTGACAATTATAGTAGGCTTGCTGTCTGGCAGGCTCAGAGAACCCCTTCTTTTCTTAAACAAGCTCAGTATATTATTACTATTTATCCTTACTGTTCATACAGTTTTAAACTTGTGCAGTGGTTCTCAACCAGGGGTATGCGTATCTCTTGGGGTACGCAGAGGTCTTTTAGGGGGTACAGCAATTCATTTCTAGATAGTTGCCTAGATTTTCAATAGGCTACATGAAAAACACTAGCAATGTTAGTACAAACTAAAATTTCATATAGACAATGATTTGTTTATATTGCTCTATATACGATCCACTGAAATGTCAGTACAATGTTATATTCAGATTGATGTATTTTATAATTACATGGTAAAAGGAGAAAGTAAGCAATTTTTTAGTAATAGTGTGCTGTGACACTTTTGTATTTTTATGTCTGTGTAAGCAAGTAGTATTTGAGTGAGGTGAAATGTAACGGTAGGAAAGACAAATCAGACACTTGAAAAGGGTACAGTAGTCTGGAAAGGTTTAGAAACACAATAGCAGCTCCCAACAGCTGAAGAGAGGGAATGAAGAACACCATACCCAATTAAAAGGATAGGAAAAACTTAGGACACAATGATAATAAGCCAACACCAAAGCAGCTCCCTTCCTAGGCATGCTTTCCCTGATGACTTCTTCATCTTGTTACAAGAACTTTTCCCCTAGCATATTTTTGGGGGGTGGCTGGTCCTTTAAATTTTTGCAGAGCCAAGCAGCTGCAGTTCTAAAGTCATTTTGTAACCAGCACCTGCTGAATTTCTTTTCCAGCTGGTGAGTACCTGTTCTGTCCCTTCCCTCCTCCCTCTCCCCCTTACTTTTTTTATTGCTAAAGATTAAGGTAGGTGAAAAACAGCAATATTGCTGAACCAAAGCATTTAAAAATCATGAGATTTTAAGTAGTAATAATCATTGGGGTTTTTTTTGTCTTCTGCTCTTGGAGGCTTTAGTGTTCACATTTTCAAGTGTTTCTCCACAACTGCAAGAGCTAGAAATGTATCCTTTTAGAAATGGAAGTTGGGGTTTTCATGTAACCATTAGGAATCCATAAATTAGGGCCTTAACTTATTTTTAAAAATGTAAGGCCTTATTTCTTAACTGACTTCACTGGGTGCTATATATTCTGAATTTCATAAACTGTTTTTAGTAGTTGTAGTGGTGCAGGGGAATGGCCTTATTTTAGCACATATATGAAACCGTAGGTTTAAATTATACTGAAACAGCAAACAACAAGCCAGTTTGCCTTGTTACCTGTGTACACTAGCAGTCCAATATTTTTTGCAGCTTGGGCTCTCTGTTCAAGGGGTAGTTGTGTGTTCCTCACATCGGTGCCATATCTAACAATTTTTTGCTTATGAAAAATGCTGTCAGTTGGATTGTAGGGCTCTTCCTTCACAGAAGAGAAAAAGGCTTTGATGAAAGTTTCATAACAAGCTTGGAGTTTCTTAAACATACTTTCAATGACTCCTCAAGAAGTTGTCCTTAATAACTTTCTTCAATGTGTGTAGAAATCTGTGTGCTCTGAAATTAAATAGGAAACAGCTGGAAAGCAACAGTTTTAATTCTGATTATGAAGAAAATCCCTCAGGTTAGTAACTAAGCAACACTTTAGAATAAAGTTAATAAACAGAATGAAAAATGGAGGCAGCTCTTTGTTGTAACACAGAATCTGATGACATCAGAGGATTTATTTTAGCAAATCAATGTTCTATGCCCTAATGCCCCCATTTCATTATAACACATTATCTTCTTCAGATGTCTGAATGTACATGTGTTCTGTTGGTTTACACCGTGTGCAGCATGCTACAACCAGGGGGCTGTAATCTTATTTTAGAGCAGGGAGGGAAGGAACAACAGAAACCAGACATGAGCCTATTATATTTCCAGAATAATGTTTTTAATTTAAAACACGATTAAAATAATTTCTCATTTTGCTTTGCAGAAATTCAGATCGTACCAGTCACATAATGATTACCCCTCAACCCTGGGTCTAGTTTTGTGAAAAAGCTCTACACCTTAAATCAATCTGGCTTAAAATGCCTTGTGTAGATGGAGGGTACTGGAGACTAGCATTAGAGCATTGGCTCCACGTTTCTTTGACTTGAGCTAATCAGACCCCTCCACCTTTCCAGGCTGATTTTTCTTCCCTTTCTTTTTTCTGCCTTTTTTGTATGTGTGTTTGGTTTTAATAACTAAAACAATCTGTCACTATAGCGTCTTCTGGCCAGCAGAAAGTTGGGGCTACAAGTCTAGTCACCCATGAAAAAGCAAAAGGGGGGAAAAAAAACAAGCTAGCATTGCCGGTTTTGCCATTGAATTCCATGAGAAGCTGCAGTACTGCATATCTGCCACCATGTTGTGCTGTGTAAAACTATAAATGAACAGCATGCAGGGGCCCAGCCCCATTCATGTGTCCAAGGCCTCCTGGATGTAGTGAGAACCAGAGCACTAAGGTAGTGCTGCACCAAGGTTTAACCATGATTAGCTGACATGATGCTGAACAGGATTTACCCTTGGCTATGCTAACTGCAAAGTAGTGGATAGCATTGTTATTTAACTAGACTTTTCAAAGTTGTGCCTTAATTCTGTAGTGGAGACAAGACCTATCAAACCAGAACTATTAATCCCTTTCCCAGATTTTCTTATGAAATACCTTCATGATAGTACAACAGTGAATCTCTACTTACAGATTGTTTCCTGGGAGACATCCTACTGCACAAAGAGACCTGCCACAAGTAGCAAACTAAGACCGTAATTAACTATTTGGAGGATTGGCCCCAGTGCCAGCCTGAAGGGAGTTGCACCATTGAGAACTGAGGCCTTCCTTGTCTACAACAGATGGGCTCTGCCCTGTGACAGCTACAGTTATTAGTGGCCACCGATGACTAGTGCTGGGGGCCAATTTCCAGTGTAGACAAAAACCTGAGAAATGTGTATTAAGGTTATTTAGTCCTCACAGTGGAGAAGGCAGAGAACACATTTTATAGTTTGGACCAATGTGTTTAGTGATTAAAAATATTCTTTATTATAATTTAACGATGATAGGAAATATGAGTAGGCAAAAAATAAGCAGATGTCAGAACAAAAGAACATGATGGGAGAATAAGTTCATGCAGTAGCTGTGATATAAAAACCATGACATGGTTATTTAACCATCTGTAAAAAGAGCCTATTTCCTTCAGTAAACAAGTAAATATTTCAGACTGTACAAATGTACCTTTAATTACAGGAAGAATATATATATATTTATAAATATACAGCTGTATATACATTGTTGGTAACATTCACAGTCAGAAAAACTGTCTGCCACTGTATTTGGCGCACAAGGCTTCTTTTCGAAGTGAACTTTTAGTGATCCTTTTCTGTATAGTCTATCAGAAGCTGGATGTTTTAATTAACATCTAAATAGTATTTCATGTCAGATGTACTGCAGTACAACAATGCTCTTCTGTTAAATTACACTCACCTCGTCCGTTAATTTAAGGGCTATAATCAATAGCTTGAAGCACTCAGTCTTTCACACTTGGAGTTGGAGGGGGAGGAAAGGCTTTTATTTGCACCCTGTCTTTAACAGCTCCAAGGTCCTCTTCACTTTGCTTTAATTCTTTATACTGAAATTACTCTATAGCAAGCTGCTATGCACTAGCCATAGTGCATGTAGCCCACTCCTCCTTGTAACCTAGGAAACAAAAATGGCTTCAGGGATTCAGGCAATTGTATTATATTCACTTTTTCTTTTTGAACAATGAGCACATGTAACCTTCCATTTATTTCTATAAAACCCACGTAATTGCTTGATAGCACAAGCAACTCCCTGGATTAATCATGGTTCATTACTGGAGGGTGAGAGGGAGGAAATAAAAGACCAGCAGAGGCATTTAAAATGAGTCAGTGAAATAACATCTCCTGGGGTTTACAGCCTGTTGTTTCTGGAGGCAAAACTTGATTTGAAGAAACTTGATCTATGTTTCATCGTTAAAATCAATCTGGATAGCTGAGTTTCAGTCCAGGCTGATATAATGCTGCTAGGAACCCTGCAAGGCATCCAACACTTAGCGCAATGTGGAGCGAAAGCTGCTTTGTAGTTCCACTTTTCCACTTTGTAATTCCCTACCTTTCCTTTTTAGATGCAGCATCACATTTCAAGCTTACACAACAACTTCAATAAAACAAGTGCAAAATTGTGTAAAAATATGAAGATGCTGAATTCTAAAATCTTATATAGAAGTTTGCTGAGACTGATTTATTACATCATTTACTCTGAAGCACTTGAAGAAGCATTATCTTCAACATACAACTGTTCTATCATAAGCTAGGAAGAAAAGCCAATAGGAACTCAATAACTGGAATTTACACTTTTTTTTTTTCTTAAGTCTATAAATTGCTAACTTTCAGGACATTCTTTAGAATTCTTCAAAAGTTTTTTGGGTTTTTTTTTGTTTTTTTTTATTAAAGCAGTTGAATTACAGCACCATTCCAGTTAAAGTGAACAGTCATAATGACTGTTAAATGTTAGGTAAATTATCTTGCATCTAAAAAGCTGTGGCAACTTCAGTCCCCCGACGGCCTCCAACTTTAACAAATTCCCGAGGAAATTTATCCAGCTGTTCATATGCCAGTCGCCCATCTTCACCTGAGCACAAAACAGTCAAGTGTAAATAAAACATTGCATCATTTGTGTACACAAAATCGCACACCCTGCATTCCTTTCTGTGGAAAGAATTGCTTTGCTGATGACTTTTTCCATAGGAATTTTCATATGTTCAGTGCAAATTAAGAAATTAGCCACAAATATTGAGCGTGCTGTGAATGTTCAAGCTACTCCTTAAAAACTTTTACTCTGCATCTCTGTAGTAGTAGATAACCCATATACTGTTTGCTTGCATAAATATATTGGAACACCATTGCCTACTCTTTCCCACTATCTGTCGTCTCAAAAAGCTCTCTTCTATCAAATGTTTTTGGATGGTATATAAAAATTCTATCACTTTCACACCACATTTTCAGAGGAAATGGATTAATATGCAATAGGATGGTGGCCAGAGTGTAATTTTTAAATGTTATTTGTACAGGCAATCTACTAAATTCACTAATGGTGTAGTAAGGATTCAGTTTTATATGAAATTATATGAAATTGTGTAAAATTGTGGGCACTTATCAAAATAAATAGACAAAGGAAGGATTTGAGTAAATTAAAACATGATATACTCTCATTTTTAATGAGAGCTACAGATCTGTAATAAGGAGTATGGATTTATAGATGGTCTGAATACCATTACAAAAGTTTGGGCTAAGTGGGGAAGATTTGTTTGGAGCAAAGATGAAGCAGGTGAGCCTAGTGATCATGTGATGCTGTTTGCACAGGTGTACTGCTAAATGGTCTGTGTCTTTCCAAGCTGAGTTTACCTATGACACAAATAGAAAAGAGTAAGCAGTGCTTTTGCTGTGTCTTAACAGCTTTCCTTTTTCATTATTGTTTTCTGTTTGAACTTCATTACATTATGTCCAATCTAATATCTTGCATGTGCTTTCAGAGAAATGAATGAGGTCTTCATGTGCTATAAGGCAGGTCAGAGTGGGAATGTGATCTTCTATGCAAACAACCCTGAGTTAAGGTTTTTTTGTGTCCCAAGCAATACCATATCCAATAACAGAATGAATTCTTGGTGAACTAGTAACGCTCATACTGGGTGAGAATAAAGGTCCATCTAGCCCAGTATCCTGTCTTCCGACAGTGGCCAATGTCAGGTGCCCTAGAAGGAATGAACAGAGCATCCATCCTTTGCCGCCCACTCCCAGCTTCTGGCAAACAGGACATGGACACCATCCCTGCCCATACTAATGGCCATTGATGGACCTATCCTCCATCAATTTATCTAGTTCTTTTTTTGAATCCTGTTATAGTCTTGGCCTTCACAACATCCTCTGACCAGGAATTCCACAGGTTGACTGTCCGTTGTGTGAATAAATACTTCCTTTTGTTTGTTTTAAACCTGCTGCCTATTAATTTCATTTGGTAAGCCGAAGTTCTTGTATTATGAGGAGGAGTAAATATCACTTCCTTATTTACTTTCTCCACACCAGTCATGATTTTATAGACCTCCACAATATCCCCCCTTAGTAGTTTCTTTTCCAAGCTGAAAAGTCCCAGTCTTATTAATCTCTCCTAATATGGAATCTGTTCCATACCCTGAATCATTTTTGTTGTCCTTTTCTGTAGCTCTTCCAAATCCAATATATCTTTTTTTGAAAGGGGGTGACCAGATCTTCATGCAGTACTCAAGATGTGGGCATACCATGGATTTATAGAGGCAATATGGTATTTTCTGTCTTATCTCTCCTTAGCTTTTTTGACTGCACTGCATACTGAGTGGATGTTTTCAGAGAACTATCTACAGTGACTCCAAGATCTCTTTCTTCAGTGGTCACAGCTAATTTAGACCCCACTATTTTATATGTATAGTTGGGATTATGTTTTCCAATGTGCATTACTTTGCATTTATCAACATTGAATTTCATCTACCATTTTGTTGCCCAGTTTTGTGAGGTTCCTTTGTAAAACTTTTTGCAGTCTGCTTTGGACTTAACTATCTTGAGTAGTTTTGTTTTTCCAGATCATTTATGAATATGTTGAACAGTACTGGTCCCAGTACAGACCCCTGTACCACTGGGGACACCACTATTTTCCTCTCTCCATTCTGACAGCTGACCATTTATTCCTACCCTTTGTTCCTATATTATAACCAGTTACTGATCCCTGAGAGGACCTTCCCTCTTATGCCATGACTGCTTACTTTGCTTGAGAGCCTTTGGTGAGGGACCTTGTAAAAGGCTTTCTGAAAATCTAATTACACTATATCCACTGGAACACCCTTGTCCACATGCTCATTGACCCACCTCAAAAAATTCTAATAGATTGGTGAGGCATGATTTCCCTTTATAAAAACCATGTTAACTTTTCACCAACAAATCCTGTTCATCTATGTGTGTGATAGTTCTGTTCTTTACTATAGTTTCAACCAGTTTGCCTGTTACTGAAGTCAGACTTACCAGCCTGTAATTGCTGGGATCGCCTGGAGGTTTTTTAAAATTGGTGTCACATTAGCTATCCTCCAGTCATCTGTTATAGAAGCTGATTTAAATGATAGGTTACATACCACAGTTCTGCAATTTCACATTTGAGTTCCTTCAGAACTCTTGAGTGAATACCATTTGGTCCTAGTGACTTAAACTAAATAGTAATATCAGTTTGTTCTGAAACCTGCTCTAATGGCACCTCAATCTGGGACAGTTAGTCAGATTTGTGACCTGAAAAGCATGGCTCAGGTTTGGGAATCTCCCTCACATCCTCAGCTGTGCAGACCAATGCAAAGAATTCATTTAATTTCTCCACAATGGTTTTATCCCCTTTCAGTGCCCCTTTAGCATCTCGATTGTCCAGTGGCCCCACTGGTTGTTTAGCAGGCTTCCTTCCTTTGATGTACTTACAATTTTTGCTGTTACTTTTTGAGTCTTTGTCTAGCTGTTCTTCAAATTGTTTTTTGGCCTTCCTAATTATATTTTTACACTTCTCTTGCCAGAGTTTATGCTCCTTTCTATTTTCCTCAATAGGATTTAACTTCCACTTTTTAAAGAATGCCTTTTTGCCTCTCACTGCTTCTTTTACTTTGTTGTTTAGCCACAGTGGCACTTTTTTGGTTCTCTTATTATGTTTTTAATTTGGGGTATACATTTAAGTTGAGCCTCTATTCTGGTGTCTTTAAGAAGTTTCCATGCAGCTTGTAAGTGAGTGTGAGAAACAGAAGAGTGTTTGAAGAACTTTCACTGAAGTGGTGCATGTAGCCTCATTCAAAGACTCAGTTGCTCAGCAGTAGTGGGCTTAGGTACTGGGTATCTCCATGGGCAAAAGGAATCTCCCCTTCCCCACTGACACAGAGTAGCTGCAGAGCTGCTTTAGTGATTACTCCAGCCTAATGACTGACTGAACCCCCAACATGCACCTGCCATGAGGAGGCAGAATGGAGGGATCTACACAGTTGCTCTTCCCCCCGCCAAATTAGTCTGGCCCAGTAGATTTAACAACCAAGAGGCCTTCACATCCACACAGGTGGAGGCTGGATGTGCCCCCCTGTGCCTGATCCTGCATTCTTTGCATATCCAAATCTTCTGTGAACATCAGTTTCAGGTGCATAAAGAATGCTGGATCAGATCCTC